>NC_081413.1:240720909-241408409 GCF_030272615.1 Cryptomeria japonica | reverse complement strand
GAGATAGAGGTTGTATGTAAGAGTCTTATGGCTATTGAGTTGCCTCTGAATCTCTGTTTAGTGGTACTCCTGCGAAGAGCTTGCTCTACAAGTATGTTGTAATCTGTTTTTGATTGCTGAATAAAATATTGAGCTGCTTTTGGAGGGTGGGGTTTTTCTCCCGAAAGGGTTTTCCCCATGTAAATCACTGTGTTGTGGTATGAATGCTATTATATCTATTTCTACTTTCTGTAACTATTGTAACGATCTGAAAAAGTTTTGCATTACCCTCCTCTCAAGGTTAGTGTAGGAAGTTGTTTCCGCTACTTAACTTCCTTACAAGCGGTATCAGAGCCTGATCACCTTTGGTTTCAATTGTGGGCAGTTGGGTTTTTTGAACTAATCCAGATTTGAGTGGGAGCTTGTGCAGAAGACACTTTTTGATCTTGTTGCAGGAATATTCAGATGGCGAGTTCGTCAGGGAGAATAGAGGTGGAGAAATTTAATGGAAGTAATTTTGAGATGTGGAAGTTGAAGATGGAAGATCTACTAATAGATCGAGATCTTTGGGATGCTGTTGATGCGAATGTCCAAAGGCCCTCAGATCCTACTGCGACAGCTCAGTATGATGTTCTGGACCGAAAAGCCAAGGGTCTAATCAGACTGTGCTTGGCAGACTCTGTTCTAATCAATGTCCATGAAGAGAACTCTGCAAAGAAGCTATGGACTAAGCTTGGTGAGATGTATCAAGTGAAATCTTTATTAAATCAAATTTTCTTAAGAAAGAAATTGTATTCCTTGAAGATGGAAGAGGGTGGACGAATTGCAGACCACCTGGAAGCATTCAATATGTTGGTGGCTCAATTAGTATCCATCGTTGTTAAGATGGACGAGGAGGAGAAATGTCAGATCTTGCTTTGTTCTTTGCCTGATTCATGGGATTCTCTTGTTATGGCTATCGATAGTACTTCTGTTGTTTTGAAATCTGAAGACGTGGTGGGTGCCCTACTCGGTGAAGAGATGCGAAGGAAGGTATCCATCAGTTCAAAGGAAGCCCTAACCGTTCGTGGAAGACCTAAGGAGAAAGGCAAGAAGAATGAGAAGCGCGACAAGTCCAAATCCAAAGGGAGATCGAAATCTCCTGGAAAGTCCAAAGTCATTTGCTGGAATTACGGTAAACCGGGTCACATCCGTAAGGACTACAAAGAAGAAAAGAAGAAGAAGAAAAAGAAAAGGTTCGATTATGATTCTGAGTCCGACAAGAAGATGGCGATGCATTTATTGCGGCTTTGGCGACTCATGCAGGTAATGATGCCTAGCTAATTGACTTAGGTGCATCTTTTCATATGACTTCCAATAGAAATTGGTTTTCTGAATATGAAGGATTTAATGGAGGTAAGGTGTACTTGGGTGATGATTCACCTCTAGACATTGTTGGTCGAGGTAAAGTTAGAATCAGGTTTTCTGATGGTAGAATAAAAGGGATTAATGGTGTGCTGCATATCCCTGGATTAAAACGAAACATGTTATCTGTGAGCAAACTGATAGATGCGGGTGTGTAGGTAGTCTTTTCTGAAACAGGATGTAAGATGATTAAGGGTGCTATGGTAGTTGCTAGAGGTGTCAGGTTTGGCACTTTGTATAAGCTTGAAGCATACACTGTTGAGTGTAATAGCACTTCTGTAAAAAGAAAATCTGCGGATACTCCACTGGAAGATTTGAAGGTTTCACCTTCAGCAGATGGAAATGGTTTTTGGGTACCTAAGGGTGCTCTTTCGTCTGAAGCAAAGTTGCCTACAGAGAAGACTATGTTATGGCACCAGAGACTTGGCCACATTGGAGAAAAGGGTCTAAGGACCTTGAAAAATAAAAATCTTGTTGAAGGTTTGAATGATTGTAATCTTGACTTTGATTTCTGTGAGCATTGCATTTATGGAAAACAAAACCGCGTTCAGTTTTACTCGAGTTCTCATAAAACTTGTGGTGTTTTGGATCTTATTCATTCTGATGTGTTTGGTCCAGTAGATGTCTCTTCGATTGGAAAATCCACATATTATGTTTCATTTATTGATGATTTTAGTAGAAGGACATGGGTATATTTTCTAAAGAGTAAATCTGAAGTTTTTAGTCGTTTTAAAGAGTTTAAAGCAATGGTTGAGTTGCAGACTGGAAAGAAAATAAAATGTTTGAGAACTGATAATGGCGGTGAGTTTTTCTCTAATGATTTTGATAGATTCTGTAAAGACTGTGGAATTAATAGGCATAAGACAACTCCGTATTCTCCACAGTAGAATGGAGTTGCAGAAAGAATGAACAGGACACTGATGGAGAAGGCTAGGAGTATGTTGAGTGGTGCTGGTCTCGAACAAAAGTTTTGGGCTGAAGCTGTTGCCACTGCTTGCTACCTGATTAACAGGTCTCCTACATCAGCTCTTGTTGATAAAACGCCTATGGAAGCATGGTCAGGTCACAAGTCTTCATTGAGACATCTTAGAGTTTTTGGTTGCGAGGCATATGCACATGTGCCAAAGGAGAAGCGAACAAAGTTGGAGAACAAGGCTATGAAATGTATCTTCATCGGGTATAGTTATGGTGTGAAAGGATACAAGCTTTGGGACCCTATTGCACAAAAGGTAATTCACAGTAGAAGTGTTATTTTTAGAGAAATTAAGTCTCCTTCTGTTACATTGCAGCCAGAATAGACTAAAAAGGAAGATGTGATTCAACTTCCTTCTACACCTGAAAGAGTTGAATCAAGACCCCTAGATAGGCAAGAATTTGAGGAGAGCTCGTCTAGCTCTGAATCTTCAGAAGAGGAGGAAGAACCTCCAACTCAGCTTGTTCAAAGGTCTACAAGACATAGACAACCACCTGAAAAGTATTCACCTGATAATTGGAGATGTATTTTTTCTCTGAATACTAGTGTGGATGAACCGAAATCTATAGAAGAGGCATTAGGTATGAATGATGCAGAATCCTAGAAGATTGCTATGGAGGAAGAAATGGCAGCTTTGAAAAAGAATGATACATGGGATCTTGTACCATTGCCTAAAGGACGAAAACCTGTTGGTTGTAAATGGGTGTTCAAGAAAAAGATTGGTTCAGATGGAAGCATTGAGAAGTATAAAGCAAGGTTGGTTGCAAAAGGCTACTCTCAGGTTGAGGGTGTTGATTACGGTGAGATGTTTTCTCCTGTTGCAAAAATGACGTCCATTAGATTTTTGCTTTCTATTGCTACTGCTTATGATTTAGAGGTTGAGCAAATGGATGTGAAAACTGCTTTCCTTCATGGTGATTTGGAGGAAGATATTTATATGACACAACCGGAGCACTATGTGGTGAAAGGCAAAAGTAATTTGGTCTGTAAATTGACGAAATCTTTGTATGGCCTCAAACAAAGTCCTAGGATGTGGTACCAGAAATTTGATACATATGTGTTGAGTTTGGGATTTGAACGTTCTAAATCAGATCACTGTGTTTATTATAAATCTTATGGTGATCATTTCTTATTCATTGCATTATATGTGGATGATATGTTATTCATTGGTAAAGGGAAAGGTATGATTTCAGAACTGAAGTCTCAGCTCGCTGGTAAATTTGAAATGAAAGATCTTGGTGCAGCAAAGCACATTCTTGGGATGGAAATTAGAAGAGATAGGGTGAACAGAAAGCTATGGCTAGGCCAAAGTATGTGAATTCAGTGTTACAGAGGTTCAACATGCAGAATTGTAGACCATTGAGTGTTCCTTTTAAAGTTGGAATGAAACTATCTATTTCAGATTGTCCTACATCCCCATTGGAGATGGAAGACATGAGTAGAGTGCCTTACCAGAGTGCAGTTGGAAGCTTGATGTATGCTATGGTCTATACTAGACCATATATTGCCCAAGCAGTGGGAGTACTTTCTAGATATATGTCTAATCCTGGTAGAGTTCATTGGGATGCAGTCAAAAGAGTCTTCAGATATTTGAAGGGTACTTCAGAGTATTCTTTGTGTTATCATGGTAATTCAGTTGGAGACATGACTTCCCTTGATATCCATGGTTATGTGGATTCAGATTCGGCAGGTGATATTGATAGCAGAAGATCCACCAGTGCTTATGTGTTTACTTTGTTTGGTGGTGCAATTAGTTGGATGAGTAAGCGACAGGCTATGGTTGCTTTATCCACTACTGAAGCAGAGTATATGGTAGCTACTCATGCTTGTAAAGAGGCCATTTGGCTTAAGAGACTATGTTCGAATATTGGAATAAAACAAGGTACAGTGACAGTTTACTGTGACAGTCAGAGTGCAATTAGCCTAGCTAAGAACCCAACATTTCATGCCCGGACCAAACATATTGATGTTCAGTATCATTTTGTTAGCGATATGGTCGAAGATGGTAGGGTGAAGCTGGTTAAGGTGGAAACTTTGATGAATGTTGCAGATGCTTTAACTAAGGCTGTGAGCACAGAGAAGTTCAGATGGTGTTCAGAGTCTATGGGCCTTATGGCCCCTAGCAATTGATTCATTGTGTTGACATTCCCTTCTGCTCTTGCAAGGTGTTCGACAAGTGGGAGATTTGTTGGGAAAAATGGTGTTTCAACCTTGCATTTATGCGAGGTTACTATTTATAGTAAGTTTTCATTTGAGCACGAAATGGTGTGAAACTCTTCCTAAAGCTTCTGGTTGGTTAGATAAGCATTCCGGTAAAGTTGCGTTGCAAGGTCACAGCTAGTTTTGAAGATATTAATGTTTTCGTCTTGGAGGGGTGCAATAAAATATTTAAACTTAATTTTGGGGACTTTAGAGGCTCTGAAATGCCCTGAAAAGTGGCCGTAACCAGCGAAGTGGGTTACGAGGTTATAGAGCACTTCGCGAGCTTTCCAGCACTTCAAACGGTTCGTCAATCGGACACTCGGTTCTCAAGTTATGGCCTCCGGAAGTTTGTACTCCTGAAATAGGAAAAATAATTTGTATTGGATACATAAATGAGCTGTAAAGGGGAGCGACACATGTTGATGTGTGCTTTAACATGTCATAGGGCATCTAGAAGGGAGATAAGGTCGGCTACACCTTATTGGGTGGTTTTAGCCCATGGTTTTGTAATACCGTTTGACGGTTTCCTGTATTGTATCTCCTATTTATGAGGTGTGTGAGATAGAGGTTGTGTGTAAGAGTCTTATGGCTATTGAGTTGCCTCTGAATCTCTGTTTAGTGGTACTCCTATGAAGAGCTTGCTCTGCAAGTATGTTGTAATCTGTTTTTGATTGCTGAATAAAATATTGAGCTGCTTTTGGAGGGTGGGGTTTTTCTCCCGAAAGGGTTTTCCCCATGTAAATCACTGTGTTGTGGTATGAATGCTATTATATCTATTTCTACTTTCTATAACTGTTGTAACGATCTGAAAAAGTTTTGCATTACCCTCCTCTCAAGGTTAGTGTAGGAAGTTGTTTCCGCTACTTAACTTCCTTACAAGTACAATTGCACACCTATTTTATGCACACAGAAAGAAAGGGAAACATGTTGGGAATAGGGGTTTGCCTAATTCAAGTGAAACCCCAGTTTGGAATCCACCTTGAATGAAATACTCCAAATGCTTGAAAAGGTATACCTTCAGATCTGCAATAGATGATTATGATGCTTTTCTTGTTGGATGTAATCACATATGTTGTATGGAATGGCATGAACATGACAAAACCCTAACACACAAATGTTTGCAAATGAATGAAGTATTGTTGCCCTAATGGATAGATGAGCAATATGCAGCCTTGAAGAATTCTTGATGATGAATGCTTGAAGGCTTGAATGCTTGAGATCCAATTCCACCTTCATGAATGTATGATAAAGTGTGTTATGCCAAATGAGAGGGGAAGACCTCCTTATATACTTGTCCAATGTTAATTGTTTAATTTTATGAGAGAGGCAGACATAGGGGATTATTTCCCACTCACATTTGAGATAAGTCCAAAGGAGAGGGGCCAAGATAGGTTCCCTTTAGGGGATCCCAGGGTTCCACATGCTAGTATTTCCCTATTTTAGGGTAGGATCAAGGTGGACATGGAAGGTGCAAGGTGAAAAGTCAAGTTTGGTTGAACAAAAGAGGCATAAATAGGTCTTGATCAAGGATGGGGATGAGACTAATAAGTTGAGGGCCTAAAATATGGTCAAAATTTCAAAGGGTACAATTTTAGGACACTACATTTATCCCCCACTTTAGTGGGAGTGTGAGATTACACAAATACCTACGGTAAAGTAGAAGAAAGGGAGATGAAGATGAGGAGTGCGGAGAAAAATTATAAAGAGTAGAGGATATCACTAGTTTCAATGAACTAAGCCCCCAATCTTAGGATCTTAACTCACTCAAACATATGCAAGCGCACACAAAACAAGACAAAAATAAAAAGATAAACCAAGACAAAAAGATAAAGTAGGGCAAAGAGACAAAGGCACACAAGACCTAAAAGATAAAGACCAAAACAAGAGCTCAAGTCAACTAGCCAAAGATACCTTGATATCAAAATGTCTCAACAACTAATATCATTCTTGAAAAATGCCATCTCACGAATACAAGTGATCACATAAAAGAGAAAATAATGCATCTTCTATGAACTATCAATAGACAAGCTATGAGTTCATGAGAGGAAGAAGAGACAACATGAATACATGCTAGATGTGTTTATCGACATGATCCGTGAGAATAATGATGAGAGATAGTATGGACTACTCGCCTCTATATTTTTTTATATAGGTGATCCATGGTGAGAAAGGACATGGAAAACTTTCCCCTAGATGTTTTTATCTAGGTGATCCATGTTGGGAGTAGAGTAAGAATAGTCTAGTTATTTTTAGCTAGTTCCACTCATCCTCATGAGTGTGTGCAAGTGATGTCTAGTTTCAAGCATAGACCACCCTGTGTAAGTGCCTTTGCTCTAGTTTTTAGTGTTATTCAAAATTTTTAAGACATGTAATATGAATTTCAAGGGGCGATTGTGTGTGCACAAATCTATAAATTCCAAGTGGCAAAGATACATGCCTGGTTTGAAGGACATCCCATTTAAGATTTTTCTAGTTTTAGTGATGTGTTATCCCCATCTAAGAGATATATCCAATGTTGCATCTGGTTTCAAGTGTGAAGCATATCACTCTAATATTTATTTAGTTTGGTTCCGAGAATGAACACCTCATTTAAGACATGCAAAAATGATATGTAAGAGAAAATACAATATGGTACAAATGGAGCGATGTGGGTTCCCCGCACTTAATATTTCAACATATTTTTATGTTGATGTCTTAATGAAGCTATAGACAATGATACCTTACCTTTAATAACAAGGAGATATCCTTTAAGAAACAATGTCATAAATCCAAGATACGGAGGGGATACTCTTAAAGTGAGGATAAGATAGCTGAAAAAGAGACATCTTACAACAAGTGTAAAGAGGATCCTTGGAGGAGAAGAGATATTTTCTCAAAAGACATCTACCTCCAAGAGGAGCTATCTTGAACAAACATAACATTTTTCTACCAAAATAAAGCAAGGAGAACAAGAATTCATACCTCCCTCCTATCGCTAGGTGAAAGGGATTCTTTATGAAGGATGACACAATTTTGACCCAATGTGAAGGGCAAGTTTATGATAGATATATATCACCAAGTGAAGAAGAGGTTGTAGCCAATGACTTACACCTCTTGTATAAGAGAGAATCCTTGAGAAAACAATAACATCACAACAAGAATGACACCCAATCGTGAATAAACACCACTCCACAAAGGAAAAGTAGATCCTTAGAGAGGAGAGAGAGAGGATGAGAAATAAATCATTTCCCCCCAAGTGTAAGAAAAAAGACAATAATTACACAATCTTTTAAGGAGAGATTAAGCATAAGGAAATGCATAATAAACTTGACATGAATGAATATCCAATGCATGAAAAGGCATTAATTTATGTAAAATGCATCTCAAAAGAAGTGGTAATCATCAAAGAGAGATAGAGAGAGAGAAAGGTCACATATTCCCCTAAGGAGGGATTACTCATAAGGGATATGCATTGAAAGAAAGGATATAAACACTGGAAAAATGCAACCCCTAAATAGAATAGTGATATATTAGATAGAAATAGGGAGGTATAAAAATCTATCCTTCGCCCCCAAGCAAGAGGACCAAGAGGAAAATTACACATCTTCTAAAGAGAGGTTATTCATAAGAGTCAAATCATTTCAAACAAACAATAGGTCCTAACCAAGGAATAAACATGTGCTCGCATGAAGGATAATTCTATGCAAGAAAGGACAGTAAGTGATTAATAACACCACACAAAATAAGAGGTAATTTTCAAAAAGAAAGAAAGAGGAAGAAGAGGTTCACAAAAGTTCTCTAAGGAGAGATTATTCATAAAATACACACCATTTGAAGCAAGAAATAGGTCTCATCCAAGGAATAAATAGGTGCTCGCATGAAGGATAATTCCATGCAAGAAAGGATATCAAATTATGAATAATGTAATCTCAAGGAAAATAAATGGCTATAATTGTAATTAGGAATAATGAAAGGAAAAGAAATATTCTTATCATACTTAAATCTCTAAAAGATTCTAGATGCTAATCTTTTTTTATCATTATTATTTGGAGATAGAGGAGAAGAGTTGTTATTAGAAGAGGAAGAATTGTCATCCATAATTTTAACTTTACCACTATCGATAAGTTATTTTATTGACTTTTGAAAATTGGGACAATCATCGGCATGGTGATCATGGGTTTGACAGAATGAACAAAAAGGATATTTTGAAGAGGACACTCTTTTTAGAGAACTAATGGCTTGTTGTCTTGAAAGATGATTTTTTAAGTCTTTAATCCTAAGGAGTTCATCCATGGGAGATTTATTATCATTTCCTAGGCCTTCTATGGTTATTTGTGTGGGAGGGTTTATAGGGACTCAAATTCCTTGTTCAAATTTTCCAAGTCCTTGTCCTCTAAAACCTTGTTTTGATTTATGTAGATGGTACTCCTATAAGAGTCTTTTAATTGGGAAGGAAGGGGAACATTTTAATAAATTTATTTTAAGTTTTTATTGTAAGAATATTTAGAAGGAATGAAAGGATTAGTAAATGAAGAAGGAATATCTTTTGGAGAATTTTTTTTCTTTCTTTTATCATTCATACCTTCTTTGGTAGATAGGAAAGGAAGATCATTATCATTTGAGCCCTCATCTTTGCTTAGTGTTATATGGGGAGGGAGATCATAAATGAAATACATGACATCATCTTCTCTACAAATTCTTTGATGTTTAAGATAGGGTCTAGGAGAATAAGGAGGATCTACAAAGATGGAAACACCAATATTTTGACTTTCCCCCCTTGCGCAAGGTTATGTGTATCAGAATAAGATGGGGCCATGTTTCTCTTCAATTATTTCTCTCCCTTAGAGAGATAATTGATAGAGGTATTAGCTCTTTCTTCATCCACATTAGATACCCTAGGAGAGGTACAAGTATTAGGTTTCTCATTTTCATCTCTAGTATTAGGATCTACAAAAGCTTTTAATCTACATATGAAATGCATTTGCCCCAAAAAATACCAGAACATGACAAACATGATAAATGAAACATTTGAGATCTAATTTATGGAAAGGAGTAAACTTGGAAATTTGACAAATCCAATATGTACAAGTGGTATGAATGAAAAGAAGTAACATGAAGTGAAAGAAGCCATTATCCAACACATAATTGTAATAAATGTACGTAAAAAGTAATGTAATCATATGTGAAATAGAAAATAGGTCAAGTTCATTAATTGCCATGATGAATATTGAAATTTAACTTCAATCAAATTATTTGAAATTAAATTAGGATCTTTTATAAAACCATATAATTTATTTAAATTGATGAGATTCAAATTTGAGTTTTTTATTTTTATTTTAAAAAATTTGAAAATGAGAATTTGAAAGTTGTTATTCGGAAATTAGAATTTGAATATTGAAAATTTTAGAAAAATGATTATTCAATTATGGAACCTCCTAGGAAATTTAAATTCAAAATTACCTAGTAGAAGATTTGGATTAATTAAAATTAGGGAAATTAGGGCTTTGTTAAATAACCTCTTAATTTTAAATTTTGAAATGTTGAAATTTGAGAATTTTAATTTTAAAAATTAGGGTTCTTTTAAGTAACCTCATTTTTTTTTTTTTAAATAATTTGAAATTGTCCAAAAGATAATGAAACGAAAAATTAGGGTCTTGTAAAAAGAACCTCTTAATTTAAAATTTGAAAACAGATCTAAGGTGGGAATTTGAAAATACAAGATTAATTTAAATTTAGAAATTAGGGTTTGTTTAATTCGCCACTTAATTGTAAAATTTAACTTTGAAATTAAAATTTGATCCAAGGTTGCAATTTGGAATTGGAATTTACATTTAGCAACCAAAATTTGAAGAGGGAAATTCAAACTTTAAACAACCCAAAATCTCAATTTAAAGATTTTAAAGTTAGGATTTTTGAAATTAACCACTTAATTTTAAAAATTAATTGTGAAATTTGACTTGTAGATGAAAATTTGAATTTGTAAATTGAATGAATTCTTAGATCTGAAATAATTAATCGAAATAATACAAATGTCAAGCTCATTTTTGAAAATAAAAATTAGGGTTTTAGTGAAATTAACCTCTAAGTTTTTGAAATTTGCAAAGAAATCAAACTTGTAAATGGAGATTTGAATTTTAAATTGCATACACTTCGATCTGAAATAAAAATTAGAATTAATGGTGTAAGGAGTCGGGTTCATCAAAATGTAAAGTGGAAAATTAGAGGCTTAGCCAATTCTCCACGTGGGAAGGGGAGATTCACTAAGCTCATTTTTCAATTGAGGAAACTTTACATTCAAAAGAGGGGGATAAATCTACTAGATCCAATCCCAAAGGATACGAGGATTGAATACTAAGTATATTTGTTAAAATTCGAATGTGCTTGACCCTCTTTGGTAATTTGAATAAGTAAAGTGCTGAAATTGAAGACAAAGTATGCGAAAACAACGAGCTATAGATTTGGCATTTAGTCATGCACCTATATCTGAGAAGTTTGAGATGATTCAGATCTTCTCTATGAAATCAGGAGAAAATTGGAGGGATCGTGTGTTCAGATAGGGGCTCCCTCCTATCGGTCCTTCAAAATTTCCGCATGTCGAAAATGGTTTTTGTCTCTAAAAATAAAGATTAATTCTAGAATTACAGTTGAACACCTATTTCCTACACACATAGAGAAAGAAAAATGTGTTGAGAATAGGGTTTTCCTAGTTCAAACCCCAATTTGGAATCAACCTTGAATGAAATACTACAAATACTTGAAATAAATGATGGAAAAGGTATACCTTCATATCTGCAATAGATGATAATGATGCTTTTCTTCTTGGATGTAATCACATATGTTGTATGAAGTGAAATGAACATGACAAAACCATAACACACACACATGCTTTCATATTAAAAAATTAATTTTTCTCCAATGGATAGATGAGGAATATGTAGCCTTGAATAATTCTTGATGATGAGTGCTTGAACACTTGAATGCTTGAGATCCAATTATGCCTTCATGAATTTATGATGATGTGTGTTAAGCCAAATGAGAGGGGAAGACCTCCTTATATACTTTTCTATCATTAATTATTTAATTTTTTGATGAAGGTCGACATAGGGGATTATTCTGCACTCACATTTGAGTTAAATCCAAGGGAGAGAGGCCAAGATAGGTCCCCTTTAGGGGATCCAAGGATGCCATTCACTAGTCTTGGTGGGGACCAAAGAACCACGCACTAGTCCTGCCCTATTTTGGCGTAGGATCAAGGTGGCCATGCACGATGCAAGGTTAAAAATGAAGTTTGGTTGCATAAAAGAGACATAAATAGGTCCTGATCAAGCATGGGGATGAGACCAATAAGGTGAGGGCCCAAAATACAATCAAAATTTCAAGGGGTACAATTTTAGGATGTTGCACACCTTAAATAGGTGAGCATAAATACACAAACCTTGTCTCAATATAATAAGCTTAAGCAAAGGCTTTATTTGAAACTGTTGATGTTTCAATGACTAGATATATCTTCAATCCCAATTTCTTATTCATTCTCAAGAAAGTTCCACTTATATAACAAAGTGATGAAGACAACCCTAGTAACAGATAATCTAGGAACTAGTTTTAATGAAATAGCGCCAGGATTTATATTTTATGTGTAAAATTATTGTGTTGTTGAATGTCAAATAAAGTACCAATCTTCCATATCAATTACTAGTAGTTAGTAAATGTCAATTTATTTGTATCTAATACATGCCAATTATTATGCTTTTAGTAGAGTAGAGTGATAATTAGTGTAATATTAGTATTTGGTATGTGTGATGAAAATAATCCTATTAACACATAATTCACAAACCAATTCCAATGACATAGCTGCAACATTCCTATTTTATGTGTAAAATTATAGTGTTGTTGAATGCCAAATATGGTACAAATATTCCACACCAATTATTAATAGTTAGTAACTCCCAATTTATTAGTATTTAGTACATGCCAATTATTAATTTTTAGTACAAGCTAGTAATTACTGTAATATTAGGGTTTGGTATGTGTGAGTTATTAGTGATTGGTCCATGCTATAACTCTTCTGACATAGTCCCTATCCACATGTTTCAAAATCACCCAAGTAGAAGAAAAGTTCATTTCTCTCAAAACAATTATAGGTTTCAAACAATTAGGAAAAACATATGCCCAAATCATGTTTTGATAGTACAAGTGGATCTCAAATTTAGAATTATTGTAAAAAGTATGTTAATAAATAATGATTCTAATCTTAAATAATATTGCTGAAACATAAAACAATCTAAGAGAATTTTACATTTAGATGGTGAAAAACAACATATTCAAAACAATTTGAGGGTAACAAAGAATAGAAAAAATTCTTCCTTGTTTCACAAGGAGATATAAACTAATATTGAAAATCATGGTAAATAACAAAATATGATCAATAGCTAACTGACACCATATCTCACTAGGGGAGAGGGATGAGTGGTCATGAGGGCTAACTTTGTCAACATTTAGCCATCACATTGAATATCGTAATACCTTCATTTTTTTCTTTTAGAAATATTAAATGGACACTTAACTATCTACAACTAAGGTTCGAAAGCATGACTCATCATGCAACTTATCAAAATAACATGTCTATTGCAAAGTGTCTAAAAATGACGTTTTAAAAATTCGACCAGAACTTAACCTAAAAATCCTTAATATTTGAATAAAAAATTATCATTTGTAATTAATATAATATCCTATTTTTATATAAAATATAACTTATATGCAACTTAAATGGACCAAATTCCTATTAATAATCATAATCGTGTGTTATATTTAACTTTTATATCCAACACCAAAGCACCATTAGTTGAACACAAAAAAATATTTGTTGTTATAAAAACAACATATTATTATATAAAATACAACATATTGAACACAAAGTGACCAATTGTTTGTTGTAAAATGCACACTCCAATAGGAAATTGTAAGTGATTGAAGGTTTTGTCATTGATGGAAACCTTGCAATCATATGATACTAGCAACACAAATATACTAGCACAGGCACCGATAGACTCTACACCAGCATACAGAACACCGGTAGTGAAAGGAAGGATATCGGCACCTTGGCCGACTTCAATTTTTTTTTAAATGTATTTTGTAATTAATTGTAAAATCGTTGTAAGCCGACATGGTGAGTTGTCATACGACTCATATATGTATGAGATCATTGTAGATCATTTTAAAAATGAAGGCGATAGGCGAAATTATGCAGATCTAATATGCGAATTATTGGTTAAGGGCTTTTGTATGTAATAGAGCTTAAACCGGTATAGGATCTGGCATAGAAGATGCTAATCTAAAGTAGTACAAGACTTTGGATTAATATAATCCATTTTTGTAAGTCAGTGTGACTTCTTTTGTAATTGAGTAGTGAGCTCTAGGCACTTGGCCCCCCTACATGTGCAGGCCCCTATTGTAAGAGTAATATTCCCTTATTGGCCAGTAAGAGAATATTGTTGGTCAAAAATCCATTCGAGGTTTTTCCCACACTAGGTTTCCTCATTAAAATACTGTGTTATGGTGTACTTCTCATGTGGTTGTTGTTATTCTTGTTTATTGCATTATTTCTGGTATACCGGTACATAGTTTTAATATGTTTCTCATGTTTTAAGTCAAGTAAATTTATATACTGGCTAGATACTGATTCAACCCCCCCCCCCCTCCCACTATCTTGGGGAATCCTAATAATTGGTATCAGAGTTTGGTCCTCTATTTTCAAAAGCCTAATAGCTTGAGGAAGATCTTGTCACCAGTAGAGATGGAAAACTTGATAAAACAATTGGAAACAACTCTTACAGACTATGATGCAGAAAAGGTGAAGAATATCAAACTTGAAGATGATCTAAAGGCTAATTAGTATATTATTCAAGCACTTCAAGAAAATTTTACTATTGCAAGGAACAAGAGAAGACAAATTTGTGAAAAAATGCAGAATGAGGAAAATGAAAAGGAAACTCTTAATGGTCTGGTAATCAAGCTAAGACAAGAAATTAGTACAACAAAGAATGAGATGCAGGATATGACTATCAGATTTTGTAAAGAAATTGAAGATAGAAAGAAGAATGAAGAAGACTGAGTTAGAAGACTAAATGACGCTGGAAATGAAAACACAAGACTCAATCATGAAAATGATATGTTGAAGTTAGATCTAATGCACACACAAAATGACAAAACTGAACTCATGAGACATAAAGGAATCTTGGAGAGTGAACTGACTACTGCAAATCATCACAAGGAGAAATTCAAGAAAATTTTAGAAGAACTTGGTGACATGCTGAAAAATCATAAACCTAATGGTGATACAAATGGCCTTGGATTTGAAATTGGTGAAATCTTCGGTACTGCAAACAATCATGATCATAACAAACCAGTAAGACAACCTAGTGCTTACAAATTTAATGGCAAATGCTTTAACTGTAACAAGTATGGTCATAGAGAAAATTAGTGTAGATCTAGAAATTATCAAAACACTAATACACCCACTGGTCAATGTTCCAAATGCAACAAAGTTGGTCGTAATTCAGAAAATTGCAGGATGACTGTGAGATGTTATGTTGGTGGAAGATTTGGGCACTTATCTAATCAATGCAGAACACATACCGACATAAGATATGGGAAAGCTATTTAGAAAAACAATATGACTTGTTATGCCTGTAACAAGATTGGACATATTGCTAAATTTTTTAGAAGCAAGTCTTCACTGGCAAATAACAAAGGTCCTAGTTTGAAAGGTAAAGAAAAAGTTGAAGAGGTAAAGCAAGAATTCTCAAAATAATGGATAAGAAAGTCAGATCAAAATATTGATGGGAATACTCCTCCAATGGTAGAACAGAGTAACACTCCACCAGCAGGAGAATCTTCATCTAACTGAAGAAAATTCTTTTGAGGGTTTAGCAACAAAATGAAAAACATGTTATTATTCCCTCGGTTGATGGTAAGAAGTTGAAATTACTTCTATACCGGCAGATGAGTTAAGTTATGACTTAACCGACAAGAATCTAATGTGGGAGTTGGTGAAAATAACATTATAAAGAAAGTATTTTTCTCCTTTTTCATTCACCAAGCATTCAAATCTTCGAAAGCGCAAAAATTCCCGAGCGAAGGCATTCTAAGTGAAGAAGTGAAGCAATCCATCAATCCTTAAGGAAGACTGAGGTGTTTATAGCTATGGCATCTTCATCCACTCCTGAATTTATTGCAAACCCTATTGTTGTTGAAGTTGTTAAGCGACCTAGACCCATATTTTAGCTAGTTCCCAAAAGCACAAAGAAAGATAATAACATAGGTGCATTTTCTCGAATCCCTAAAGGAGTAGTATATGTTGAAGACCCTAGGATGTATATACAGTGTCATATTGAGGAATTAGGTGATGATGAGATTAAGGACATGTTTAAAACTATGATTTGTGATGAATCTGAAAATTTCAAACCTAAACATAAGATAGTAGAAACCCTAAGTTTCATTGAAATTCTTAGTATCTCAGATTTTCCCAAGGATATCATAAGGATTGTGTTAAGAAGAGTACATGGTGAATTTTTCTGGTTAGACTCTATTCATAAAATCACAAAAGAAGCAGTAAAAATTGTAACAAGATTACCCTCCACCGGTAACAGACTGGACAAAACAAAGAATGTCTCAAATGACACAGTGATAAACCTAACTGGTACAACATTTGATAAGAGATTTCTAAGGTAAACGATGTGAAAGATATAAATTTTAGATATATCAGTATGATCTTAGGTTATAAGGTTACACATGCAAATAGGTTAAACTCAGTTTCTAGCCTATGTATCAAGAGTGCTTAAGATATGGTCAATGATAATGCAAGGATAGATATATGCAAATGGCTTAAAGATGAGTTGATAGACAATTTCAGAAAGATCAAAAGAGATAAGAAAGGAACATTCATATTTGGAATCTTACTTGTTTGTCTGATGATGTACATAACCAAACAAGTACCGGTATTGGTGCAAGAGATTTTTGTTTTGACATACCGGTAGGAAAACAACTGTTAGATTTACTAAACAATATGGGACAAAATAGGAAGAATTACTTAGACCTAATACTATCAAAGTATATCAAAAGGATAGAGATAAAGGGAAAGGTAAGATAGGTGGACCACCAAGCCTGAAAATAATTAACAATATGCCCCCATCTCTTTCAGATACTCCATCGATAGACACTACTGAAAACCAACCAGCCACTGAGAGTTTGGAGACTCTGGTAGAAGATACAAATCCTGAACTAGAAATTTTGTATACAGTAAATGTAGACACTCAGGAAGTTAACGTTGTGGTTGATAAAGAAACCACTGAGGATAAGGAGAAAGATTTAACTACTACGTCACCGACTGTAGAGATTAAGATAAACATAGAAAAACCAGCACTGGTAGAGCAACCGACAGAGGATACCACTGAGAAACTGGTAGATACAACAGATAAACCATCTGAAGAACTGACTAAGGAAAGTTCAGAGGTTCAAGCTGAGATTACATATGAGAAACCTTCTGAGACATAGTTAGAGAAACCAAAACTGGTATAGGTTGAAACACAGGTACATATAGAGATAGTACCACCGGCCCAAACTGAAAATCATAAACCTTTGTTTGTAGAAATGTAAACACAGACAGAACTACCAGAGGTGGAATCAAGCAAGGTAATAACCACAAACGGTAGCATGGCTATTGTAAATACTATTGGACAAACATCTGGTATAGCTATGGCAGAATTTAGACCTACTAATGTAACAGAGGTCCTATTAGATTCAATAAAGAAAATCACGGAATGCAATGCACAAGCCTGTAAGGCTATTGATGATACAATACCAATTCTTTAGTTGATAGTACCAAAGTGTAGTGTTCAGAATAAAGATTGTTTAGGTCAACTAGACAATTGTCTAAGTTCATCATGAAAAACCTATTGACTATTGATCAAATAAATGAGGATACATTTAAGGAAAAAATGATAAAAGTAAAAGAGAAATTCTTTGAGGATATTGTAAATAACAACAAGGAAGAAATGGACACCCTTTTACCGGAACTTGGAGAAATAATCTATGACTTCAAGAAACTGTACAGGGACACTTGCAAAATGAATGTATTAACAGAGGATCTTGACAAGGAGATCAACAAAGCACAAGAGAAGATAAATAATATTGTTGAGAATTTGATTGGAACATCAGATTCATTTTTGGAGTTATAGAAGAAGATTGCAGAACAGGAAGAGAAAATCAAGAAACTAGAAAATGACAAACATGGAATAGAGGATAAGGCAAAGTACTTGAAATGTAGACTTAGTCCAAGACTAGAGTATCTTATTTCCTTGAGAAAAGAAATATCTAAAGCTCTGGTTCCCGGACTGAAGACTTAGGAAGAGAAAATGCACATAGTCACCAGTACAATGCAGAGAACACAAGAGGCAATAAAAGATAGCAAAACATTCAGCAATGGCATAAATTTAGTTTTGACAAATATCTTTCAGATTGTAACCCACCAGTTACAAGAATCCATGCAGGACTCCATTGATAGTGAATGACAACCTTTGTCATTGATGTCAAAGTGGGAGTAGTGGGATGAGAAAAATGGTCAAAAGAAAGGACATCATCTACTCAGGCGGAGCATACATTTTTTAGCATATAGTTTTGGCAAGACAATTTTGGTAGACTATTTTTGGATATCATTTTGGACACTTTTTAATTTTTCTAATGAGTGTTGCCATCAATGCCAAAGGGGGAGATTGTTGGCAAATGCACACTCCAATAAGAAATTGTAGGTGATTGAAGGTTTTGTCACTGATGGAAACCTTGCAATCATATGATACCGACAAGACAAATATACCGGCACCGACATCAACGAACTCTACACCAGCATACAGAACACAGAAAGTGAAAGGAAGGATACCGGCACCTTGGCTTACTTCAATTTTGTTTAAAATGTATTTTGTAATTAATTGTAAAATCATTGGAAGACGACATGGAGAGTTGTAATATGACTCATACATGTATGAGATCATTGTAGATCATTTTAAAAAATAAGGTGATAGGCAAAATTATGCAGACCTAATATGTGAATTATTGGTTAAGGGCTTATGTATGTAGCAGAGCTTAAACCAGTACTGGATCTGGCATAGCAGATGCTAATCTGAAGTAGTACAAGACTTTGGATTAATATAATCCATTTTTGTAAGTCAGTGTGACTTCTTTTATAATTGAGCAGTGAGCTCTAGGCACTTGGCCTTCCTGCATGTGCAAGCCCCTATTGTAAGAGCAATATTCCCTTATTGGCCAGTAAGTGAATATTGTGGGTCACAAATCCCACTGAGGTTTTTCCCACACCAAGTTTCCTCATTAAAATATTGTGTTATGGTGTACTTCTCATGTGGTTGTTGTTATTCTTGTTTACTACATTATTCCTGGTATACTGGTACACAGTTTTAATATGTTTTTCATGTTTTAAGTCAAGTAAATTTATGTACCAGTTAGATACTAATTCACCCCCCTCTCAGTATCTTTGGGAATCCTAACATTGTTGAATACTAAAACCTTTGGACAATTCCTCACATTTCATGGGAAAAAACAAGGTATTTATTGTCTTTGCCTTTTATATTTGTGATAAGAAATACTCTAATGCATATACATTTCTACCATAATATTTGTACACATTAATAATTTTAGAGGTCTAATTAAAAAACACGATTAGTATTTTGATGATTTTTATTCATGCATTGCATATTTTCTTATTTATATAGCTTATATTTTATTATTATTTATTATTATTTTAATATTTAGAAGCATTAATTATTGAACTCTCTCATTTCTATAGTGCATTTTGCATAATTAAGTGGTTAATTAATCATTCTCTTATGAAATTGTATTGTTTAATCACTTATTTTTCTTGCATTATCAATTGTAAGAGAGGCATTGTGGGTACAAATTTATTTCATTATCTTTTCCCTCTTTATGTATAAGTTTCATGATCCTTTTCCCCAAATCCAATATTCCAATGAGTAGAAGTTATAGACTTATGGCTTCCCAAAGATTAGATACCAAGGGTATTAAGCTTGAGTTGACAAAGATATTCCATAAGATCTTGGGTAAATCTTATATTACTACACAAGACATACCTAGCATTATGGAGATTCATTCCCTTTGTGATTCTCATGATAAGGATGACTCTTTGTTGGAGTGAAATTTGACCAATTGGATAAGCTTTACAATGATTTAGATAAACTTGAAGAATGGATGAGTCAAGAAAATTTAAGTAGTGATGCAATCTCATTGATTGAGGGTTTGAGGAGAACAATTCAAATAAATAAATAAATTATGAATGTGTTGTGTAGAATTGATATATTATTGATAATAATATCATGAAAATGAAAAGTTGGGCGAAGTGTTTAATTATTCCAATGCTACAAATCAACTTCATCATTCCATCCTTGTATCTTTATCAAATCTACCTACATATACATCACCTAAAATGATTATCTCTACAAAAAAATGTTCACATTACACATGTTAGTCATGGGATGAATCCTATCAATAAATACCTATACCTACCTCATTCAATGAACCTTCCATTTTTTCACAACAATTTCCTTTACCCACCTATTATAATATTCCACCATCTTATTCCAATTCTCCACCCACCTCTGATAATGTCACATTTCCACCACAATCTAAATGTCCAAGTCCAATTCATTCATCATAGCCACTATAAACAACATGGCCCAAAGTGTTTCATCTTTAAAACAATAGTTGGCCTCCCTAACCCAATCCAAATGTAATATTTCTCCATATTATATAGTAGAAAAGGTAACCTCTAAGCTAAAGTGTCCAACTTAGACTTGCATTTTGATTTATGCATCAATAGACTTATTTGTTGGAATCAAGGAACACAGAGAGGGGGGGGGGGTTGAATCAGTGTTCTACAATTTTTAACATTCTTAATCTGTTCTTTAAACTACTTAATGCAAATGAAGAAAAGTAAACTACAGAAACACGAAGAAAAGATCAACACCATAACACCAAGATTTTTACGTGGAAACCCGGTCAAGAGAAAAACCATGGTGGGATTCAAACCCACAATATTAATACACTCTATTAGAAGTATAAAAATAAAACATAAGGGGAATGCACATGCATTCAGGCACACTTCCTAGAGCTCACTACCTTAAAAAATGATTACACATAATAATTGGAATGTCTGAACTAACAAACAACATCTACAAATGTCTAAGATAGTTTTGGTTAAGAAAAATCACTCTATTCTACAACTCTTCTCTAGTCTGATATTTTGTTGTATTCTGGAGCATGAATCCTTCAATTTCACACTTGAAATTGTGCACAATATCTCAAACACACTTTCCACATACCCATCAATATCAAAAAATGATCAAATTGATTGCTCTAATTTATATTTGCAACATCAATTTAGGTTTATTTCATGTCAGCCTAAAATGCATAACACACAAATGAAATGTGTTACCGAGGTCAGCTCAATGTCATCCAAAACAATCATGTGGACCAAATAAAATTGTCCACAAACTTCCTACATGTCGGTTCAACATACTTGAACATGCAAACAACCACCAAAATCACTCTACGGGATCTGCACAAAGAATCTCCACACATTACTGCTGATAAGCACTATTCTAATAGAAAAATTGTATACTAGATCCTCGAGTTTACTCATCACTTAACATCAGAGGCCATACACCTGGAATAAGGCATACTACACATCCATATTGCATCTATGAGATCTACAACACCAAATACTCAACACAATTGAATTTCCAACCAAAACACCATACACTATGTCGAATGACTGGGTCTTCTCACTGAACCTCAATGCTGGAAATTAACACTCATTGGATTCATTTTGTTGTCATTGATGGCAAAAAGATCAAATGGAAGTCATATACTAGAAATAGGAGGCATATACCAACATATACCAGCTCTCGAGCGTTCAGGGCTACACCGTCACCGACACCAACACCGACATCAACATCAATACTTCGTTGGATGCTGATATCAAGGAGGATTTATTTAATAACCCATTCTGTAATTAGTGTTGAGGATGAAATTGAATATCTTTTGTAAATTTATTGTAAGCTGACATAAGGTATATTATTTGTAATGGGTAAATAGGTCAGTATGCTAGGTTATTTTGAGTGATATGAAATATGTGCATATAGGAGAATATAGCAGAACTGTATAATGCAAAATATATGTATGAAGATAATTTTGTATATGAATATTATATCATATAATGATCTATAGATAGCTTGGAAATAATTATTGGAGGAGAAGAGATATCGGTTGTATTTTAGGGTTTATGAACTGGTATAGAGAAGAGCTAGAACCGAAACTCTATTTGGCATAACAAATGCATTCTTGAGTTAATTTTCAGTAATTTACTTTAGCAGAAAGCTTGTAGTCAGTGAGGCTCTTTAGTGATGAGCAGTATGTTCTAGGCAGTGTTCCTTCCTGCATGTGCAACCCCCTATTATATGTAATATCTTTTCATATGGTTAGTGAGCTAGTATTGTGGGTCACAAATCCCACCATGGTTTTTCCTCTTTGAGGTTTTCCACATATAAATTTTGTATGTTATGTTGTGAATTTATATGGATGGTTTGTTTTCTTCTTGTTATATGTTTATTTGTTTACCGGTTTATATGTGTATGGTATAAAAGGATAAAAAATATCCATCTGGCAAAACACTGATTCACCCCCCACTCTTAGTATTCTTGGATCCCAACAAGTGGTATCAGAGCTTGGTACCTTGGGAGACATTTAATAGCTTGAGGAAGATCCTGAAATCAAAATCTTTGAACATGGGTATGGAGAAGCAACATGAGATGGCTCTTGAGGATTATGATGTTGAAAGGATGAAGAACTTGAAATTGCAAGAATAATTGAATTCTGCAAATGAATTCATTCTTATCCTGCAAGAAAGGTTATCATCTACTCAAGCCAAGAGAAAAGAACTTTTGCAAGAACCGGAGGATGAGGAGAAGAATGCACTCAAGGAACAATGTGAGAAACTAAGTCAAGTAAACATGCTCATGAAGAATGAAATGCATGATTTGACTATGAGATTATCAAAAGATATCGAGGACCGGTAGAATAAGGAAGGTAATCTTGTTATATCTCTAAAGAACAAATTTGATGAATGTGGCAAATTGACTCATGAGAATAATCTATTGATAACTAATTTGGCACACTCCCGAAACAATGAACAAGAACTTGAAAGACAAATAACTACTCTGAGAGATGATCTGACTACTACAAATGAGTATAAAGAAAAGTTTAGGATTAATGCTGCATAGTTGGATGACTTATAAAAAAGACAAAGACAAATTGATGATTCTAGAGGACCTGGATTTATATAAGGTGAAAGCTTTGGTATTGCAAATGAAGATCAACCAGTATGCAGAACTCATCAGAACAGAGGAAACTGATAAGACAATCTTATGCTTATAAATTCAATGGTAGATGTTTTGTTTGCAACAAATTTGGGTATATGGCTAAACATTGTAGAAATAAAGCAAATCAAAACTATAATTTTATTCCCGATCAATGCACAAATTGCAATAAATATGGTCATAGATCAAAAGATTGCAAAATGAATGTTAAATGTCATGCATGTGGAAATTTTGGACATTTTGATAATCATTGTAGGTCAAGAAATGATACCAAATATGTCAAAGAAATTCAGAAGAATAATGTTACATGTTATGCATGCAACAAAATAGGTCATATTGCTAAGTATTGCAAAAGCAAGACTCAATCGGTTAATAATGACAAAGATAATGAGGTAAAGAAAAGAAGAAGGTAGATGAAATACAACAAGATCACATCAAGAGATGGGTTAGAAAATATGAAGAACCAAGTGGAGATGGGTCTACACCGATAACTCCACCAGTAGAATAGGGTATTCCTCCACTGGTAGGAAATTTCATCGCTAACTGAGACATAAGCCTTAGGAGTTGGCAAATTCATTGCTAAATTTTTCATATTACCCTAGAAGAGATCTAAGGAGATCTAGAGAGTTGTGTTCATCATCGATGAAGGTTCACCCAACACAAGATTGTGAAAATGACATCTGTAGGGTTGTTGGCAAAAAATTTATTACAAAAAATTAGGGTTTTATTTGCTGATAAAAAGGGGTAAGTGAAATAATTTTCACTCACCGAGCATTCAAGCATTCAGAGCGAATAAAAGACAAGTTAATAGTGAGAAAAAGCATTGTGAAAGGATTTCGAGCAGTTATTTGAAGCACTCAATCTTCCACTAGCATTCACTTTAAGCTATTCTTCAGAATGTCATCTGGATCTTCAACTCCTACTTTCATTGCAAATCCCACCATTGTCTAAGTCAAGGATAGGTTAAGGCCAGTATTCAAGGAGGTTCCCAAAATTGCTAAAAAAGGAAGACTCTGCGGGAGCATTTTCTAGGGTTCTTGATGGCATGATGTATGTTGAAGATGTGAGGGAATACATTCACTGCACCCTAGAGGATTTGGGCACAAAGGACATCAAAAGCATGTATCAATCTATGATACTAGGAGACTCTGGAACCATCGAATCAGAATACAAATCAATTGAGGATCTAGGGTTAACCAATATTCTATGCATACTAGAATTCAAAGATGAGATTATCAGATACATTCTGAGAAGGGTTCACAATGAATTTATTTGGTTGGATAGGCCTTGCATGATCATTAAGGAGGCTATTCAAGTAGTCACCAACCTACCCAAAGTCGAACAAGAAATTGGCAAGAAATTTTCCAACAATGAGGTCAAAAAACTCACTGGTGCAACTTCTGATAGCAGATCAATGAGGATAAGAACAATCACTGACACCAATGTAAAATTTGCAAGAATGATAATAGGTTCAAGGTAACTCAATCCAACCGATTGAATTTTGTAGCTAGTTCATGCATTCGTGTTGCATATTAGATGTTGAGGAATAATATAAAGTATGATTTATGTGAATGGATGAGGAGTGAATTGATGTTGAACCTTGGTAAGATCAAAGGAATCAAGAAAGGAACTTTTAGATATGGAAATTTGATTATTTGTTTAATGCTTTACTTCTTGAATTAGCTACCCGATCTAAGAAAGAAGTGTTGGGCTCATGACATACCGGTAGGTATGCAAATCAAGGAATAAATCACCATTATTGGTACTGATAGAGATGAGAAACTTTGGGGGTATTTCAAGATATTCCAACAAAACATGAGGAAAAGGGAGAGACTATCAAAGAACATTGTGGAGAAGTATTCCACTCATATATATTTTATGGTAAAAACTGATGAAACTTTTATGGAAGCGGTTGAACAAAGAACAATATGGGTTACAGAGCTTGGATATAAGGTAGATGATAGCATTTTTGAACTCTATGAAAAAATGTTGCTAGAAGACCCATTAGATGACAAAATAGAGTATTTTGGTATGGCGGGAGAGAATGCTCCTGAAGTGAAAAATAGTTTTAATAGAAAGAGAAGAGAGAAGAAAATAGAAAAGATGTCTGCATATGTACAAGATATAATTCATAAGATAAACACTCAACTGGGTTCAGGATCCAAACAAGTAGCTAACCCGACAGAGGCTAGTACTGCAGAAGTGAAGAAGCATGAAGCTCTCATTACCCCTATCACTTTTGATTATAACCCTAAGGATAATGAACCTTTGGCTTTTAGAAGGGTACAAAGGAAGAAAGTGGTACAACCACCAATAGAGTAGAAGAAAGCATAGCCTAGGAGGAGACTTGTTAGAAAGGAAACTAAGCCTACTGCACCTCCACCACCGACAAGGAAGCCTATGCAAAAGAGGAAACCAGTCACATCTATACCAACAACCACAAGAAAAAAGAAGAAAGGTGATGATACTGAAACCAGTAAGACCACAATGACCTGTGCTGAACTTATTGATGAAATAACAAAAGATGGAATATTGAAAAATGTATCAAATTATTATGAATATTTAGAAGAGAATGAGCAAAATGAAATAGAAGTGGCTATTTTGTTGTATATAGACATTTATAAGAAATCCTTAGTTGAAATTTTGAAGGAGATACCTTTATCCTTGTATAATAAACTTGAGGCCAGAAGACTTGACATTGTCAAGAGAGATAGGGAGATTAAGGAAGTAGCACTTTTGGAAATATGTGATGCTGTAAATAATGATGAAATGAAAATATGCATAAATGTTGCAAATAGGTCAGTTTTCAGTAGTAAACCCCAACACATAAGCCTTATGATGGGGAGAGTAAATGAGACTAGTAAGAGATGGACCAAATTCTTTCACAAAAGCCCAAATTTTCTCACATTTCAAGAAGAATTTGCAACGACAACAACTTCCACTATTCTTGACAAATACAAGGGGAAAGGTATTTTGGGCAGTTCAACTCCAATTTTGACACAACTGGTAGTAACTATAGATATTTTGACATAACCAACAATAAAGGAGAGTGTAAAGACTATATTGACACAGACCATTTTTTAGCAAGGCAATGTACAAGACACTGTAAATATTGTGGATAATACTCCACCGATAGTAACTGGCACTACACCAAGTGGTGAAGCCACTGGTGCAAAAGAGGTTGAGAAGGACAAGGTAACCAACTGATTCCCCAGCAAAGGTTTTGGCAATTGACACTTCTCAGGTAGAGAAGAAATAACTCTCTGAGTTGAGTCCAACTAAATTGATGATGATGGCTACTTAGAAATTACTGAAGGAAGGTACTACATATAAAGGAATAATTGATCAATCAGTCACAATGTTGCACAGATTAATATGTGAGGCCCTACCCCAACTCACCCTAGCATTTCAGTGATTTTTTTCATGTTGAGACTATTATGGATGCTTTATTTTTATGCATTATGGATTTAGAACTTATATGATCCCATGATTTGGATAACATTGATGTATATTGATGCTTCGTTTCTATGCATTATAGATATATAACTCTATATGATTTTAGAATATGATAACCTTGAGATGATGTACGTCATAATTGGATTTGCAGGATTTTATTATGATGCTAGAAAAAGGATGCATATCTTATGTATGGATCAAAATTATGAGGATTATGATAATTGCTTATGTGGATTTATTGGGATATATGATATATTGAATTATTTAATGTCAATTGTATGCAAAGTGTTTTATGTGTATCCTTATTCATGTGTTTAATATTATATGAGACTATTGGGAAATACTAATGTGTAATTGAGATGTGCAGGAAAATTATCCATGTGACCATGGAAACATTATGGAGAACCAAACCTAGACCTATGTACGTTCGTAAAACTAGGGGTTGTCTATTTGGAGAGACAACACTCTGTATGTATCATATTTTATTCGTGAAAGTAAATGTTGCATGTGTGTTAAAGTGTATTTATCAATTTGCTTAAATCCAACAAGAGACAATTTCCATGTGTAATAATGTAATGTATTTTATTGTGTCACTTGACACATGTGTTGATTAGTGTCTTCATTTTGACTTGTCTCTTGGAGGGAGATTGTTTCAACCAAAGCCCTTTTCAAATATTTGAGTGTGGTCCCAAATTTGCCTTGGGTAGAGAGTCTTGGGAATGGTCAACTCAAGTTTGACCCGTAGGTTAACTTCATATGGGTTTCTAAGAGGTCAAATGGACTCCTAGGGTTAGTTTAAGGGATTTTCCAAGGGTCCATAGGGTATACCTATGGGTTAGGGGTATTTTTAAACATGTGGCTACTCCCATGTGACTATTTAGTCACCTCAAAAATTGGTTCTCCCAAGATGAGCAAAAATTCAACTTAGAAGGTTCCTCCTAGGTTAGATAACCTTCCTTTCTTGTGTCAGTTTCTCTTCCCCACCTTCTCTTACCTTTTCTCTTTCCAAGTCTAGTAATCTGTAAGAGGTTGGGAAAACCAACCAATGGGAACTCTCACTCTATCCAAGAGGTTGGGAAGAGTGAGAGAAGCCTTCTTAGGCAAGGATTAGGGACTTAGAGAGTTAATCACCCACTCTCCATCTTTGGAGATCTTGCAATTTTGAGAAGAATAGTTTTAAGATAGAATTTTGGCTAAGTGTTGGAGGAAAATAATTGTGGAATTGGGCTGCTCTTCCTCAAACTAGTTCTAGCAAACCTTTGGGTAGATTGAAGGTTGGTTCATCTTCGTCCTTGCATGTTGAATATTTATGTTTAAAAGATTGCTTGTATGTAAATGTTGTTTTCTTGTATTTCCTTTGTGAAAATATTATGTGATCTTCCTTTTATTTCTTTTATGCATTTTTCTTGTGATTTGGGAGTATCCAAGGCCTTCTACTCTTGGGAGAGTAGGATGGTCTTGGGGGTGGAAGGAGTTTGATAGCCTTAGAGTGAGAGGCTCTCATTATGAGAGTGATCTCAAGGGTTTGTTTATATGACCGTTGCTGCATAGCCTTTTTTATGCATTCGGGGGTCATAAGGGGAGAAAGTATGGCATGTATGCCTTGGGGGGGCAATAAGGATGTGGGGTTAATGGACTTATGTTGTATTTTTGGTTGCCATGAGATGGCTTGTGATCTACCATTCTTGCAGTCTCCTCAAGGTATTTGGTCCACTTCCACCCTTGTAAAACATCACATTTTATGATGAAGTTTAGCCTTGGATGGGAAAGTGTTTGGTGAGTTTTGTTTCCCTTGCTTGTTTGTGTTTGCTTGAGTGTGTCCCATCTAGGGCTTGGTTCTCCAAGCTCGGGGGTGGCTTCTAGTAAGCCTAGGCTGGGAGGTGAGCTCTCCATGGTCATAGCCTTAAGATTTGTATGCGAGTTGCTTGGAAAAGAAAAAAAAGAGGAAAGCTAGGAGTTGCTGATTTTATTTAAATTGCAGGAAAGGAATAGGAGATGTAATATTGTATTTCAGTTGTCGAAATGTAAAGGAAGAGTTCTATGTTGTATTTGTTTTGCAAACATAAATGTATTTATTTTATTTAAGGTCCTCATTTGTTAGGAATGAGAGACTAGTTGGGTATTTCACCCATTTGTAAAAGTTGACATATTGTAAAAATTGACATGCGGTGGTGCCCACAGTGGTGCTGCAGATGGCGCAACCCACCTCCCACGCCCCTCCATAAACTCTACGCCCTATAAAAAAAAATTGTGGCCTACGTGGGGTCAAATTGCCATCTGAGAACAAAGACATTTCCATTGCCTCTCTTTTCTTGCATAACACAAAAATAAAACCCTAACCTGGTTCGGGTTAGGGTAGATAGATAAGATGGTTAAAAATATTAGTTTGTAGTATATTTTATAACTTCTATTTATTTTTTAGGGTTTTGATTTTGTTATTTTATTATTATTTTTTTGAAAATGAAAAGGGGGGAAACCCTATTCGAATTTTGAATAGGGTATCCCCATATACTTTTGAGAAAAACTTTAAGAAAATATTTTTTTGTAACAAGAGTCAATATCTCTTATATATATATATATATATATATATATATATATATATATATATATATATATATATATATATATATATATATATATATATATATATATATATATTTATGATTCATAAGTTAAAATTCCGTTTGGTTTATTTCCCATAAATGGTTATATCTTAATTTGAGAAAAGTTCTACGGGATTAATTAAAAGTTGATTTTAAAATTCTTTTGGGGTTTAATTTTATGGGTGAGTATTAATAAATACTTATGTTATTATTTAACCCCTTTAGATGAATTTTTAGGCACTTTATAACTAACGCCCAATTGATTATTAAAATCTAATAATCTAAGTATTAAAATTAATCTAATTAATTCTTAGGGCAATTAAGAGATTAATTGAGGATGACCTTATCCCATGACCATAAGTTGTAGATTATTAATTAGTGTTAAAATAATGATTCTTTTGGAGAGATAATATTCCACATTTAATTTAATTTATTTTATTTTTTGCATACTTGATTTAGTTGTATAGTCTAACTTTAGTTGAAAAGAATTCAAACATAGTTAAGACAAGACTTATCATTGCATTTTTATTTTAGCAGATTTAGTTTTGTTAGGTTGTTTTTTTTTAAAAAAATTTATTCTGTTTGTGCCCAAAAGTTTGGGCATGACATAATACATAACTGATAGATTGAAGATGGATCAAGCCCTTCCGGCAATCTCAAGACTCTAACAGAGCATATCTCTAACAATTTTCAATCTTTGAGGTAGATTGCAAACCGATAAGCTTTGGAAAAATTCACAGCATCTAAAAGAATAGCTTTTGATCAGATTATAGAAACAGAGCAGAAAAAAATTGACAAACTTATTCCTATTGAGGTTTCTTTAAAACAATGTACAAATATCTACAGATTGTGTTGTGACATAGAAATTCTTACAGCTAATGCATATAGCAGATTAAAGGAGTTATATAATAAGATAGTTAAAATTGCTAATTCTTTTGATGGATTGATTGCACTGACCACATCTATTGATGGACAAATTTTGTCCTTGGAGAACCAAATTTTTTCTTTTGAGCAGGAGAGATAAAATCATGCGAAGAGCAAGAAGTCTAAGAGGACTGGTAAGTCCTAGATTAGACTCACTGGGTGTTCATAAGAGAGAGTGCATGAACATGATAGCTAAACCCATACCAACAGATGTCCAATAGAAGGAAACACTTGCCCAATAACTAAGTGGAATAGCATCCATTTCTGATACTTTCAAACTGGCTGGGATAAATATCTTCGGTTATTGCAAAAGGCATACCCAGAAATCTTGAAGATGATTAAGCTCCAATGAAACTAACAGTATTCATTTATTCTTTTTCTGATATTCTTTCAATTCTTTCACTGGTCTTTGGCATTAATGTCAAAGGGGGGGTATGCATATATATGTGGAAAATATCAGAGAATACCAGATAAAAACACATGGGAAGGATATTAGGATATCAGATGGAATGTATTGCTCAGGGGGAGCATACGGACATGGAACCCATTTTTCATATGAGTGTTGCCATCAATTCCAAAGGGGGAGATTGTTGGTAATTGACACTCATTGGATTCATTTTGTTGTCATTGATGGCAACAAGATCAAATGGAAGTCATATACCAGCACTAGGAGGCATATACCAACTTTGGAGTGTTTAGGGCTACACAGGCACTGACATCAAGGAGGATTTATTTAATAAATCATTTTGTAATTAGTGTCAAGACTGAAATTGAATATCTTTTGTAAATGTATTGTAAGGTGACATAAGGCATATTATTTGTAATGGGTATATAGGTCAGTCTGCTAGGTTATTTTGAGTGGTATGGAATATGTGGATATAGGAGAATATAGCAGAACTATATGCGAAATATATGTATGAAGATCATTTTATATGCGAATATTATATCATACAATGATCTATAGATATCTTAGAAAGAATTCTTGGAGGAGAAGAGATATCGGTTGTAGTTCAGGTTTTATGAACTGGTATGGAGCAGAGCTAGAACCAGAAGTCTATTTGGCATAGCAGATGCATTCTTGAGTTCATTTTTCAGTAATTTACTTTAGGAGAAAGCTTGTAGTCAGTGAGGCTCTTTAGTGATGAGCAGTATGCTCTAGCCAATGTGCCTTCCTACATGTCCAGCCCCCTATTATATGTAATATCTTTTCATATGGCCAATGAACTGACATTGTAGGTCACAAATCCCACCGTGGTTTTTCCTCTTTGAGGTTTTTCAGGTATAAATTTTGTGTGTTATGGTGTTCACTTATGTGCATGGTTTATTTGCTTCTTGTTATATGTTTATTTGTTTACCAATTTATATGTGTATGGTATAAAAGGATGAAAATCGTTCATACCAGCAGAACACTATTTCACCCCCAACTCTTAGTGTTCTTGGATGTCAACACTGAGTTGACCTGAATCAATCTTACAGTATGAATTAATCATGAACTATAGATTGAATATCTGACTCGAGTTACCATCAATGATAACATATGTATATAGATGCAGTGTCTCTTGCCAACATTATTTAGACATGGTTGATGTTTTGATGATTACTTAGGACTCTATTTCTATCTCTGATGATATTGATGATTTTTATGTGGATGATTGACATACCTTAGAATATATTGATAATGGACCTATATTTGATGATTTATAGGTGTTCATTATTCATGATATATCATATTCCTTATGAGATTTTGATAATATTATAATTACACTAACCCTACTCTATGATTATGATGACTAAGTTGATGCTACGATGATTGTGATTTCCTTCTAGTGTCTTCATGATAAGGACGATGGCATACCACTCATTATGAGCATGATATGAAGCTGTAATTCTCTATCACGTGTATGATCATTTATGATGTATAAGTTTTGTATAAATGTTGTGATGTATTGAGTGGTGGATGCAGAATTGTAGGTACCAAACATCAAATCCACTTAGTCTCACAAGTCTGAGTGTTTCTTATCCCAATGGAAAGTTGTTGAAGATGGCATGTGTTTCCCTCTTACACTCTAGGCTTAAGTTGTTCACCTTGTCAGTTGTGTCGTGGTGTAAGTTGGTGATTAGAATATTGTGTCGATGTTCTACCCTATGTCAAGTTGCTTGAGATGTTGTGAGCATGTAATTAATATTTAGTTGGCATTTGATTAATATAGTATTAATACTATAGTTGATTTATGTGATAATTTGATTATTTGTATGATTATTTAATATTATTTCTATTGTTGTGATTAATTGATCTTGATTTATTTAATTAATTCATTTATTGTTTATTGGTTATTATTAATTATTTATTATTTATTAATGTTTCTAATGTTGGTTGATTTTATATTTAATTAGATTTTATTGTGTTAGCATTTATTTATTTAATTTGCTATTTATTAATTAGTTTTGATTTACTATCTATTATTTATTTGATTGGGCCTCTTGGATTATCTTATTTAATTTATATAGTTGAGGTTTTGATATTTAATTGTAATTATATTATTGGGATTTTTTATTTTATTTGCCCATAAAGCCTATTTTATGCTTTTGATGCATTAATCCTCTTTCACTTTTGTTTGAGTGATTAAAATATTAAATATAATATATTATATAGTTTACCTACCCTTTACTCTATTGGTTGATTTTGTGGAGGTAAGTAAATAATATTATTAAATATTACTTACCTTGATTTATACATGGTAGGTATGATATATGGTTTATAGGAATATTTTGATTGGTTAGTGTACTTTGTTGGCAACAATGCAACAATCTAAGAGGGGGGGGGGTGAATTAGTTTGCACCAAAACTTCAACAACTTCAACTACAAAATAGATTTGATGATTAACCATTAAAGCTTGAAACAACACCACATCAATAACACACATAACACCAAGATTTTTGACATGGAAAACCTAGTTAATTGAAAAAACATGGTGAGAACCTACCCACAATGAGATAATACCCATTTAGGAATAATGTGAATATTATAATGGGAATGCACATGCATTCACACACACTACTCAAAATAAGAAACCCAAAAAGGCTACAACCTTAAGAGAAGGGTCACTACCTTACATGTGTTGAAATGTGGTGACTGATCAACAAAGTACTGTACACTTAGCACGTATCCTCGCTGGGGTCCAGGGCCGGGCCGGGCCCTGGACAGGGGTTCGGGGGCGGCAGCCCCTGAGAAAATTTTTTTTGCCGTTTTTTGTTGATGAAAACCGACATTGTAATAAAACCCTAAAAAAGGCTGACTTTGTTTGTTGCCCTAAAAACGCATGTTATAAGTGGCTGGGATGCTTAAGGCATTGTAAGGTTGATGTACTATTTTTGCTGGATAATAAGAAAGATTGGAGGGCTGTGTATGGTGGACATAACCCATTTTGGGTGAACCACGTTAAATATCTGTGTTATCTGTGTCCTGTTTTTATTTCTTTATCTTTTGTATTTAAATCTGCATATAATTGTTAGTTCATTTTTGCTTCAGATCTGCTTGAAACCCTAACAATTGGTGTATCAGAGCGAGGTTTTCTGTAAATTGACAGGACTTTTAGATTTGAGTGGGAGCAATGGAGGATTCCAAATTCAAGGTTGAAAAGTTTAATTGCCAGAATTATCAGTTATGGAAAATGCAGATGGAGGATTACCCGTATCAAAAGGATTTGTGGCGGCCATTGGAAGGAAAGGCAAAGAAACCGACCACAATATCAGATGAAGAGTGGGACATTTTAGATAGAAAGGCACTGGGATCCATTCGATTGTGCCTTGCGTCGTCTATAGCATTCAATATAACAGAAGCAAAAATGACTGTAGATTTGATGGCAACATTGGCTAAGCTGTATGAGAAACCCTCAGCTTCGAATAAGGTATTTCTTATGAAGCGTTTGTTTAATTTGAAAATGAGTGAGGGAGGATCTGTAGCGGAGCACTTAAATGAATTTAATACAATTACCAGTCAATTGTCTTCAGTAAAAATTACCTTTGCAGAAGAGGTTAGGGCTCTCTTGATTTTATGTTCTTTGCTAGAAAGCTGGAATAGCTTGGTTATGGCTGTAAGTAACTCTATCTCTGGTAAAAATACTTTGGTATTTGATGATATTGTTGGTGTTATCCTAAGTGAGGAAATGCGAAGGAAAAGCACAGGTGAGACTCCAACATCATCGGGTAGTGTTTTGAATGTGGATAACAGAGGAAGATCAAAAGAAAGAGGAAAAGGCCCTAGGAATGAGAAGTCACGAGGGAAGTCAAAGAAAGGACGCTCTCAATCTAGAGGAAAGAAAGATTGCTGGTACTGCGGAAAGCCTGGTCATCTAAAGAAAGACTGTTGGTCTCGAAAAAACAAAGAAGGAGACAAAAATGAAAATGACAGTAAGGAAGCTAATATTGCAAGTAATACTTTACAAGATGCTTTAATCTTACGTTTGGATAATGTTAATGATTCCTGGGTAATAGATTCTGGGGCTTCATTTCATGCTACACCCCATAGAAAATATTTTCTAGATTATGTTCAAGGTGATTTTGGATAGGTATATTTGGGTAATGATGAGCCCTGTCAAATTGTTGGAAAAGGAAAGATAAAGATCAAGTTGCAGAATGGTAATAACTGGTTTCTGCAGGAGGTAAGACATGTTCCTAATTTAAGAAGAAATTTAATTTCTGCAGGGCAACTAGGTAGTGAAGGTTGCATAGTTACCTTCTCAAACAGTATGTGGAAGGTCACTAAAGGATCATTAGTAGTAGCTAAAGGTGCGAAGGTAGGCACATTATATTTGTGTACTGGTAACACTTACTCTACCTTAGCTGCTACAGATAAAGTTGCTGCAGGGACAACAACAATAAATGTTGCAAGAACAGATTCGATAATGTGGCACCATAGGCTTGGGCACATGAGTGAGAAAGGGATGAAAATCCTTCACTCCAAAAATCTATTGCCAGGACTAAAGAAGATTGATTTAGAGTTCTGTGAAAACTATGTTTATGGTAAACAGAAAAGAGTCAGATTTCTCAAGGTTGGGAAAGAGAAGAAGAGTGAGAAGTTAGAGCTTGTACATTCAGATGAATGGGGACCGGCTCAGGTATCATCTCTTGGTGGCTCTTGTTACTATGTTATTTTTATTGATGACTCAACCAGAGAAACATGGGTATATTTCCTAAAACAAAAATCAGATGTTTTTGAAACTTTTAAGAAATGGAAAGCTTTGGTTGAGAATGAGATAGGAAAAAAGTTGAAGTGTCTCAGATCGGATAATGGAGGTGAGTATTGCAACAAAGCATTTGAAGATTACTGTTCCTTAAATGGGATTCGAAAGCAGAAGACAGTTCCAGGAACTCCACAGGAAAATGGTGTGTCAGAGAGAATGAATAGGACCATCATGGAACGTGCGAGGAGCATGAGATTGCATGCTGGATTGCCCTTACATTTTTGGGCAGATGTTGTACATACTGCTATCTATTTGATAAATAGAGGACCTTCAACCCCTTTGGATGGTGGTATCCCAGAGGAGGCATGGACTGGTAAAAAGGTAAATTATTCTTTTCTAAAAACTTTTGGTTATGAAGCTTTTGTCCATGTTGATAAAGAAAACAAAACCAAGTTTGATGCTAAATCTCAGAAATGTACCTTCATTGGATATGGGATAGATGAATATGGCTATCAGTTATGGGATTTTGAAAATAAAAAAATAATTAGAAGTAGAGATGTTATATTCAATGAGAAGGTTATGTATAAAGAACAGATGCAGGAAAAGAAGCATGAATAGGACAAACAAGAATATGTGGTGTTGGATGAGATTCCTGAAAATGAAATGCCACAAGTACCTGATGCTCAGCAACAACAGATTGTCCCACAAACTCCTGCAAGTGTTAGACATTCTACAAGGACAAGTAGACCCCCTAAAATATTTTCTCCTTCTTTGTATTCTATTTTATTAACAGATTCTGGTGAACCAGAAGAAGCAATGCAGGTGGATGCCAAACAACAGTGGCAGCTAGGCATGAAAGAGGAGATGGACTCCCTGATGAAAAATAAGACTTGGGACTTAGTTCCTTTACCTGCAGAAAAAAGAGCCTTGCCTAACAAATGGGTTTATCCACTGAAGGAGGAGGAAGGAGGTCAGAAAAGATATAAGGCCAGACTTGTGGTAAAAGGTTTTGCACAGAAAAAGGGTATAGATTATGATGAAATATTTTCTCCAATTGTAAAAATGACTTCAATTAGAACTGTACTTAGTCTTGTGGCTACAGATAATTTACATCTTGAACAATTAGATGTCAAAACAGCTTTTCTCCATGGAGATTTGGAGGAGGAAATTTACATGTTGCAACCACAGGGATATGAGGTCAAAGGTAAGGAGAACTTGGTGTGCAGGTTGAAGAAAAGTCTGTATGGCCTAAAGCAAGCACCCAGACAATGGTATTTAAAATTTGATAGTTTCATGGCTGAACACGGTTATCATAGATGTCATTCTGATCATTGTGTATACTTTAAGAGATTTCATAATGGCAGTTATATTATCCTGTTGCTTTATGTTGATGGCATGCTTGTTGCTGGGTCTAACATGCAACATATAAAAGATCTTAAACAGAAATTAGCCAAGTCATTTTCTATGAAGGATTTGGGTGCAGCTAAGCAAATTCTCGGTATGAGGATTACACGGGATAGGAAAAATAGAACCTTAAATTTGTCCCAAAGTGAGTATATAAAGAAGGTGTTGAAAAGATTTAACATGCAAGATGCAAAAGCAGTTAGTACACCTTTGGCTAGTCATTTCAAATTGACTAAGCAGATGTGTCCAAAGGCACAGGAAGAGGTTAATAAAATATCTAACATCCCGTATTCATCAGCTGTTGGCAGTCTGATGTATGCAATGTTATGCACAAGGCCAGATATTGCACATGCAGTGGGAGTTGTGAGCAAGTTTATGAGTAATCCGGGTATGGAACATTGGAATGTCGTGAAATGGATTCTTCGGTATTTGAAAGGAACTACTATGAAGGCATTATGTTTCAAAGGATCTAATGCTGCTCTAAGTGGATTTGTTGACTCTGATCTGGCGGGTGATATTGATTCATGGAGGAGTACTACAGGGTATGTTTTTACTGTAGGGGGAACTGCAGTCAGTTGGATTTCTAGGCTACAAAAGGTTGTTGCACTTTCAACCACTGAAGCTGAGTATGTTGCTGCTACAGAAGCCAGCAAAGAGATGATTTGGTTGCAATGTTTTCTGAAGGAATTGGGTCAGACACAAGAGGATAGCCCATTGTATACTGATAGCTAGAGTGTCATTCATCTTGCGAAGAACTCTGCTTTTCATTCAAGGACAAAGCACATTCAACTCAGGTACCACTTCATCTAGACTATTTTGGAGGAGGGTCAGTTACGGCTTGAGAAGATTCACACAAGTGAGAATCCTGCCGATATGTTCACAAAGGCAGTTCCATAGGGAAGCTGATTTATTCATCAGTTTCTATTGGTCTTCTTGATTAATAATTGTGGAATTTATACCAGTCAAGTCCTAGTGATTTATCCAACAGATGTTGCATGTATAGTGGTGTCATCTAGTATGAGTCTCCAAGTGGGAGATTGTTCGGTGTGGAGCCTGATCAGTCTCCAAGTGGGAGATTGTTGAAATGTGGTGACTGATCAACAAAGTACTGTACACTCAGCACGTATCCTCACCGGGGTCTGGGGCCGGGCCAGGCCCCGGGCAGGGGTTCGGGGGCGGCAGCCCCCGAGAAAAATTTTTTTGCCATTTTTTGTTGATGAAAACCGACATTGTAATAAAACCCTAAAAAAGGCTGACTTTGTTTGTTACCCTAAAAATGCATGTTATAAGCGGCTGGGATGCTTAAGGCATTGTAAGGTTGATGTACTATTTTTGCTGGATAATAAGAAAGATTGGATGGCTGTGTATGGTGGACGTAACCCATTCTGGGTGAACCACGTTGAATATCTGTGTTATCTGTGTCCTATTTTTATTTCTTTATCTTTTGTATTTAAATATGCATATAATTGTTAGTTCATTTTTGCTTCGGATCTGCTTGAAACCCTAACAACATGAAGTCTCAGTGCCTTACAAAAATATTTGGCCTACAATACAGATTACATGAAATGTGAAAATAGCATCTCCATATGCTTAAGTAAAGTTTTGGTTAACTACACAGACTGCTCTACAACACTTCTCTTCTCCACTCTTTTTGAAAGATTAAATCACTTGTTTGCACATCCAAATCGATCATTCACTCACATATACAACAAAGAACCTCATAGACATATATCTTACATGATTATTACATATATGTATACAACCCCTTCAACCTATATTTTAAGGTTGGCTAAACCCTCAGTAAAAATTACAAAATAATATCCTCACATGATAAAACAATATATGTAGATCAAAACAATGTCGACTAAGATATAGTCTGGACACAAGTCATTTTTGCAAACATGAAACACCTTCAACAATTATGCCTTGATCAACTACAACATGCTACAACCACCAAGAATATCACATAACATGGAGAACATCACTGGAAAGGAAAATCTTCAAAAACACACACAATAATCAATGCAGACCACAAGCACGCACAAAAAATGATCAAAAGACATTCACAAGAAGGGTGAATTGCATCAAAACAATCAAAACAAATTGGATTATAAGAATCATAATCATCTCTCTACCAGAGCTCAAGAACATCAACATAACTGACTGTCAACTTGAAAGATTCTCTTGTGGATATCCAAATCATAAACCAAGATAACTGAGAACACATATAAACATCTAGAACACATTCCACACATTCACAACCAAATATATAGCAATTCTAGAGCAATGCAGAGCAGAAACCAAAATACCAAATAACACGAACAACTACATAACACCCTCAATACTGTATCTCATAACTTGATTAAATCATCATGCAAAACTTTGCAAATTGGAATGAACCATCTACAAACAACATACTAGAAACCCTTTAAACCGCATCAACTCATCTAAAATACATAGGATAAACCAAGTCATCCAATCAAACTGCAATAATGGGAATCAATAATCTCCACATATGTCACATAAGTTGACATCAAATGTCATTGACAACATATCAACCATTATCCAACAATCTCCCCCTTTGGCATTGATGATAACATATAATTGGGAAAAAAGAATCGATGCAAAGAAATAAATCAAGTCATAGCAATCTCCCTCAAAATCATAAGGAACAGCTCCACCTTTCACAAACAACTCAAATCTCAAAATGTTTCAAGGTTTTTTCACATGTTGATGAATAAATGATGAACAGTTAGTACCAAACCGGTATTAAGAGGGGGGGATGAATCAATATAGGCAAAAACCACTTTTACTTATATCGGTTTGACTGCAAATAGTGCACTTGACTGGAAATCACTAACAATGGTCTAAACCAAATTACTACCAGTTAAACACAGTGAGACGCTGAAGGATCTAAACCAGTAACACAAAGATTTCTATATAGTCTAACATCTTATTTCCACTTCACCCATATGCATACACTAGTGAAATATCACCAGAAATGTAAAGACTTACTGGTTCAACATGCTTTACTGCTTGACAGAAAATAGAAAAGCATCACATGAAAAGGCATCATACATAACACACATATTTTTTCACGTGGAAACCCAACTAGGAAAAACCACGATGGGGATGAATACCCAAAATCTATTCTTTGAACCCTTTTCAAGTACGCTCTGTTGGGAGCCTAGTCCGGTTAGAGACATTTATAGTAGGTTATGTTAGGAACCGATTCTACTAGGGATCACCCGGTTAAGGGATGGCTAAAATACCTAGTTAGGGGTTAAACCCTGTTAAAGGTTACCTAGTTAGAGGATTTTAAGAACTCAATAATTTTGCATCACCCTGTTAAAGTATTTTACAACAAGCCAGTTAAATCTACCCTGTTAAGGGATTTTCCAACTGTTGAAGTGGTTAGAGGTCAATTGGCATTACAATGATCTGGTAACAACACTTCAATGCCAATGGAGATTTGCTTTAGTTCCTTCCTTCTGTAATCACACTCTACAGGTATCTATTCTCTTATCTGGTTAGCAAGAATCACGTATCTCTACACTTAGATACACATACAACATTTGCCAACAACCTCAACATGAAAAACAACATCGACCTTATAGGAAACAGATAGCTCAGTAGCATAAACCCTAAACCCTAAACATTTAGGTTAAGCAATTTAGTCAATTCAATCCTAACCATTGAACATATTGCATTGATTACAACAGTCTTGAACAGATCTCAAGATGTTCTCCATCGTTCATTCTTCACCGCTTCTTGGAGGCTGATAACCCATAATGCGTTCTCCACCATTTACAGAGAGTTCACACATTACCGAGGTAGAGAGGATCAATCTCCTTCATGCAAGATCCTTCACGTGCACAAGGCTGACGTGGCAACACAATCTATTCTTTAGTACAATGCTAACTCATCACATGATGTCATTAGTTGAATCACATAGGCATAGAACACTTCAACCAGAAACCCTAAAGCTAAGACTACCAACCGGTAGTCATACCATATGAAGCCTTGATACAAAACATTCCATATACCGGGTGACATTCCAACATACCGCTTCCCTTTTTCACATATACCGGTTCACAACATCATATCGGTTCTTCTTGCATCACACATATTGGTTTTCTTGCAAGTTCCTTACTTTAATATACCGCTTCAATCTTCAACATATTGACATCAATGACAACATATAATATCATCGTGTCATCATACTCTGCACATATGCCAACAATCTCTCCCTTTGGCATTGATGGCAATATACAAAGATATTTGTCCACTTCACATCTTCTCCCCCAATGTTTTAGATATCTTTTCCACTTCACATCTTCTCCCTCTTTGAAAACAATGCCAAAGTGAAGGTAGATACATTTATGTTCTAGTATGCTGCTCCTCCTAAGGAGTAGCATCCTTCATCATACCAATCCTGAAAAATATATATCAATGTAAGTCCTAACTGATGTGGAGCACACACCTTTAGTTCACCTCTTGAAGGGGTAGCACCCCTAATTCACCTCTCAAATAGGTAAAGGTAGGCTTCGGTAGAGGCTTGGTGAATATGTCTACTAACTGCTCCTTAGTAGAAACATGTTCCAATACAACTTCTTTGTTCTGAACCTTTTCCCTTAAGAAATGATACTTAAGCTCAAATTACTTGGTTCTAGAATGTAGAACCAGATTCTTGGAGATGTTAATGGAACTTGTGTTGTCACAAAATATAATTACCAGTTCAGATACAAGAACTTTGAAGCCATTTACTATATGCTTCATCCAGATTGTCTGGGTGCAATTCATAAATGCTACAACATACTCCGCTTGTGTTGTAGACTAAGAGATACAGCTCTGCTTCTTACTCATCCATGGGACTAGTCTACCACCAAGAAAAAATGCACCACCGATTGTGCTCTTCCGGTCATCCACATTACCAGCCCAGTCAGCATTTGTAAACACTTTCATGTTGAAATCATTACTGTATGGATACCATAATCCCTAGTCAATAGTTCCCTTCAGATATCTCAGAATTCACTTGACTGCTACCAAGTGGGATTCTCGTGGGCTTTTATGGAACCGTGCAGTAATGCCCACTGCATGTGCAATGTTTGGTCTGCTATGTACTACATAGTGCAATTCACCAATCATTGATTGGTATTCTTTCTCATTTACCAACACTGAGTCATCCTCCTTTGATAGTTTACAACCGGTCACCATCGGTGTACCAACCAGTTTGCTATCTTCCATGCCAAAGGTCTTCAACACCTCTTTGACATATTTGGACTGAGTGATAAAAATTCCATCCTTCATTTTTTGAATGTGTATTCCAATGAAGAACTTAATCTCCCCTATAAGTGACATCTCAAATTCTTTTTTCATCTCATCTGCAAAGTCATGACTCATCTTGTCATCTCCTCCAAAAATTATGTCATCAACAAATACCTCATAGATTAGAATCTGATCTCCTTCTGACTTCAGGTAGATATTACTATCCTCACTTGTTCTCTCAAATCTAATCTTCACAAGATGGGAGTGCAAGCATTCATACCATGCTCTAGGTGCCTTCTTTAGTCCATACAAGGCCTTATGTAGCCTACACACCATGTCACTGTCTTCTGATAGGGCAAACCCATTTGGTTGCTCTATGTACACCTCCTCTTCTAGTATTCCATTCAGGAATGCAGACTTTACATCCATTTGATATACTTTGAATCCCTTCAATGCTGCATATGCAAGAAGCATATGAACTCCTTCCAATCTGGCTACTGGAGCAAAGGTTTCTCCATAGTCTTCTCCTTCTTCTTGAGCATATCCTTTACACACTAGTCTAGCTTTGTTTCTAACCACTAAGCCATCTTCATTCAGCCTATTTCTAAAAACTGATCTGGTCCCAATGACATTTTTATGCTCCGGTCTGGGTACCAAAGACCATGTACCATTATTTTCTATCTGGTCAAGTTCCTCTTCCATTGCCTTGATCCTGTCTTCATCTTTATGTGACTCTCTAAATGTTTTAGGCTTGAATTTAGAGATCATGCAAGATTTTTCTTTGACTTTTCTTCTTGTAATAATTCTTGCATCGCTGTCTCCTATGATCTACTTTGGATTATGATTCAACTTTACATACCTAGGAATGATCTTAGTTGTTTCCTCTTTCTTTTCTTCTTCATCCTCATCTTCATCAGCATCAGCATCTACCAGTGTAGGAGCACTGTTACTAGTGCTTGGCTATTTTGCAACCGGTTCCTAGAAGGTTACTACCTGTTCATCTCCTACTTGCTCATGGTTTCCTCAGATTTCTGAGAGGTTTCATCAACTCTATCATTGATGCTTTCAACAATTCTCTGAGTCCTATTGTTGAAACATTTGAGAGCTTTTCTCTTTGTGGAATACCCTAGGAATATTCCCTCGTCACATTTAGCATCAAACTTGCTCTAATGTTCACTCCTCTTGATATAACATTTACTACCAAACACTCTGAAGTAGCTTACCACTGGTGTCCTACCGGTTCAATACTCATAAGGTGTTTTATCCTTACCCTTTTTTATGAGTACCCAGTTCATTATGTAGACTACAGTGCTCACTGCTTCTTTCCAAAAGGTGTGAACAACCTTCCCCTGGATCAACATAGTTCTAGCTACTTGAACCATAGTCTGATTATTCCTCTTTGCTAGGCCATTCTGCTATGGAGTCTGGGGGGCAGACAATTTCTTCTTGATGTCATTCTCTTCACAGAATTTGTTGAATTCACCAGAAGTGAATTCTCCTCCTTGATTAGTTCTTAAGCACTTAATCGTCTTACCGCTTTCTCTTTCAACCAGTGCTCTGAAGGCTTTGAACTTTTCAAAAGCCTCAAATTTGTCTTTCAAGAATGTGACCCACATCATCTTTGAGCAATCATTAGTAAGAATCATAAAATACCTATCTCCCTGCACACTCCTAGTTTTCATAGGACCACACAAATCAATATGCACAAGATCAAGTAAATTGTCTACAGTGAAAGGTTTACCTTTGAAGGTTGAGGAAGACATTTTCCCTAGCTGACACTCTCTGCAAAAAGGATTTTTCAGTTTGCTCAGCATAGGCAATCCTCTAACTACCTTGATCTTACTGGCCTTCACAATATTGTCAAAGTTTACATGGCAAAGTCTCCTATGCCATATCCAGCTATCCTCAAACTTATCCATCCTCTAACTACCTTGATCTTACTGGCCTTCACAATATTGTCAAAGTTTACATGGCAAAGTCTCCTATGCCATATCCAGCTATCCTCAAACTTATCCATTAGACATGTATTGACATTAGCATTTAGCTGAAATAGGTTACCTTTGGTCTGCATATCGGTAGCCATCAGTTCACGATTCTTTTCTTTGATTTTGCACACTCCATTTTTTAATTCTAGAGTGAGTCCATTATCATTCAGCTGAGCAACACTAAAAATGTTTTGTCTGAGACCTTCTACCCAATACACATTGTCAGCGTGCTTCTTCCATTCAGAGAGATGGACCCTCTGCCTTTCACCATACATGTTGCATCATTACCAAACCGAACCACACCACCATCATACTCTTCTAGAGATAGAAACTTACTCCCATCACCAGTCAGATGGTGAGAATAGCCACTATCAATAATCCACTCATTGGAATTATCAAAGCAGGAGACAAGAGCCTTCTTGTCTGACACATCTTCCTTGACTGCTACAAACATAATATCTTCATTTTCTTCATCTTCTGATTCCTCATCAGTGACATCTTCATCAACTGCTACAAAATAGTTTCTCTGGTTTCCTCCTTTCAACTTCTTGAACCCCTCTGGTTTGTCCTTGTTGTCACCATTAGGGCAGTTTATAATAATGTGTCCTATCTGGTTACGATACAAGAAAATCATTTCAAAGGAAGCTTACCTCTGTATTTACCAGTTCCCTTGGGAAATTTCTTGGCAAGAAGAGCTTCGAATTCCATCAAGATCTCCTCATCATCTATTTCTCTACATTGTCTTGGTTCACCACGAGTACTAGCTTCTTTGAATTTTCTAGATGGTGCAATAGATGCTCTAAAGGCTGATTCGGTCTTCTGAATATTGCCATCATAATTATTTAGCTCATAAGTTGTTAACTTTACAATGATGGAGTCTAGAGATACCTTTGTCTTTTCTATAGACCTCAACTCCTGAATACCAGCAACCATTATTGCATAGATCGGTAATAAGGATCTCAAAACTTTGCTAACAATGGTGGATTCTTCCATTTTACCACCTACACTCTTGATATCTCCAACAACAGTTTTGATTCTTATTCCATATTGTTGAATGGTCTCTCCTTCAACCATCTACATGTCTTCAAACTTTCCCTTAAGGCTTTATTCCTTAGCTTGTTTCACATGCTCATCATCGCCATAGATATTCTCAAGGGCATCCCATACTTCTTTAGGATTCTCTTTATCCTGAACATCAATAAACTCAATGTCAGATAAGCTACCGATTAGGGCTTCCATGACTTGCCCATTCTCCCGAATCTCTCTCTTTTTATCATCGGTGAGAGTACCATTGGGGATAATATATGCATTCTCAACATAGCTCTGGTGTTGAGCACCCATGCTTCTGATGTATATCTTCATTCTGTCCTTCCATATTTTAAAGTTGTCTCTATTAAGCTTTGGACCTTCCCTCTTCATCATTAGAGTAGGATCTTTACCTCAAGTGGTTAAGTTTACAGCACAGAGGACCTGGAAGATTCTCTAATACTGATTGATGAATATATGATGAATATTTTGTACCAAACTAGTACTGAGAGGGGGGGTGAATTAGTATAGGAGAAAAACCACTTTTACTTAAACCGGTTTGACTGCAAATAGTGCACTTGACCGACAATCACTAACACCAGTCTAAACCAGATTACTATAGGGTAAACACAGTGAGATGATGAAGGATCTAAACCAGTAACACTTAGCTTTCCACACAATCTAACATCTTATTTCCACTTCACCCATACACATACACTAGTGAAATATCAACATAAATGGAAAGACTTACTAGTTCAACATGCTTTACCGCTTGACAAAAAATAGCAAAGCATCACATGAAAAGCCATCACACATAACACACATATTTTTTCACATGGAAACCCAACTGGGAAAACCCACAGTGGGGATGAATACCCATAAGCTGTTCTTTGAACCCTTTTGAAGTCCGCTCTGTTGGGAGCCTAGTCTGGTTAGAGACTTTTACAATAGGTTCTGTTAGGAACTGATCTTGCTAGGGATCACCTAGTTAAGGGATGGCTAAAATACCCAGTTAAGGGTTAAACCTTGTTAAAGGTTATATGGTTAGAGGATTTTAAGAACTCAATGATTTTGAGTCACCCTGTTAAAGGATTTTACAGTAAGTCAGTTACAGCTACCGTGTTAAGGGATTTTCCAATTGTTAAAGTGGTTAGAGGTCAATGGGTATTACAATGATCTGGTAACAATACTTCAATTCCAATGCAGATCCGCTTTAGTTCCTTCCTTCTGCAATCACACTCTACAAGTATGTATTCTCTTATCTGGTCTAGCAAGAATCATGTATCTGTGCACTTAGATACAAACACAACATTTTCCAACAACCTCAACATGAAAAACAACATCGACCTTATAGGAAACAGATAAGTCAGTAGCATAAACCCTAAACCCTAAACATTTAGGTTAAGCAATTCAATCAGTTCAATCCTAACTGTTGAACATGTTGCATTGATTACAATAGTCTTGAATAGATCTCAAGACATTCTCGATCATTCATTCTTCACCGCTTCTTGGAGGCTGATAACCCATCACACGTTCTCCACCATTTACAGAGACTTCACACATTCTCGAGGTAGATAGGATCAATCTCCTTCATGTAAGATCCTTCACGAGCACAAGACTGACATGGCAACACAATATGTTCTTCATTACAATGATAACTCATCACGCGATGTCATTGGTTGAATCACATAGGCATAGAACACTTCAACTAGAAATCCTGAAGCTAAGACTACCAGCCGGTAGTCATACCATATGAAGCCTTGATACAAAACATTCAATATACAAGTTCACATTCCAACATACTGGTTCACTAGGATAGACATGCCACTTCACTTTTTCACATATACTAGTTCACAACATCATATGGGTTCTTCCTGCATCACATATACCAGTTCTCTTGCAAGTTGCTTAATTCAATATACCGGTTCACTTTTTAGCATATTGACATCAATGACAACATATAATATCATCATGTCATCATACTCTGCACATATGACAACACATGCTTCTCTCCCCCTTTGACATCAATGACAAAGGCTCAGGAATCGGGATTCTCTTCTGAAAAGTCTAAACATTTGAACCACCAACATTGACACTGACTACTCCACATGAGTAGAATCTGCACTCATCAATCCAGAGTAAAAAGATATCTTTGTTAAGTTCACCGGACTAATGCAAATCCATGAACCTTAGTTCTCATTAGGAGGGGCAATTACCTCTAACTTCTCTCTAAGATAAATATATATAATTCTCTCCTCCCATAAGGCTTTTTTTAAAACATTTTAAATATGATGTAAGAAAGAATTGTAATCATTAAAAAAACTCTTAGAATCTTGCTTTCTATTTTGTGTTGATGTAATGCGCAAAGTGCTAATATGACATAATATATTAGCTATTTCTTTTTCTTTTTTATCCAACACTTGGAACTAGTTTCTTACTTAACATGATAACTTATATAGTCATTAGGTGGTATCACCCACCCATGACCTAGACAATGTGGACCAATCTTTCTGTACAGATATTATGGTTTTCTAAGATTAGTTTAACTTGATATTGCTTGTCCCACCCTTACATCCTGTTGGAATTAAGGAACACAAAGAGGGGGGGCTGAATCAGAGTTTTGCAATTTTTAACCTTATTAAATTGTTCTTTCAACCACTCAATGCAAATGAACAAAATAAAGACATAGAAACACAAAGAAATTAGCAAAAGCACCATAACACCATATTTTATACATGGAAAGCCCAATTAAGGGGAAAAACATGGTGGGGATGAGACCTACAATATCAATATACTATGTATAAGTATAAAAAATATTACATAGGGGAATTCACATGCATTCAGGCACAATCAATCACAAATTCTTTTCACATACACATGGATACCAAAAATGATCATATCCATCAGTCTTATATATCCACAACATGAAATTATGTCTTCTACATGTCGGCTTCAAGTACACTATCCAAATAATGAAACATGTATACCAAGTCAACTCAATCTAAAATCTAATACATTTATGTACCAGAAAGAATTTTCCATGGACTACCCATATGTTGGAAAAACATCCTTGATCAAAAAAGCAATCACCAAAATCGATCCACATAATCCACACAATGATTTCTCACACATGTCGGCTATACACCACTATTCATCTTGAAAACCTCTACACCAGATCTTCCAACTCACCTAGAAAACATCACTCCAGAGGATAAGACTCTGGAATAAGGTACTCTAGACATCTACTAATGTTCCTCTAGCTCCATAATACAAAATATTCATTAGAAATGAAACACCAAACAAAATACTACATGTTGTCAGATACTCTATTCTATCTCACTGGACCTATCCAAGACTCAACCTGACTTCCAATAAAAGAAAATCATGAACTGCGGATGGAATATATAACTTTGGTTTTCATCAATGATAAAATTTGACTACCTGAGTAGTTTGTTTTGTCCACAATCTCCCCCTTTGGCATTAATGGAAAAACATGCTGAAAAATGGCTAAGTGTTGGCCCAAATATGAATATTCTACTAAAAAACTCAAAAAATCAAAATTCTAAAATTTCAGAGCTCCCATTGGGATGAATACAATATTTGTCACTACTCCACACTCCCCCTTTGACATCAATGGAAAATGTAGGGATCTAGATGCCAAAACTTCAAGATAAAGTTCTATCAGACCGAATATATACATAGACCTAACTACCTTACAAAAAAATCAAGATATCAACAAAGTTGTTTTTCAATGAGTTCAAATTATTGTCCCAACCCTTCTTAAGACCTTCAAGCACTGAGATGAGGCCACTGAATAGGTAAGCTTGTATTTCTACCAACTTCATATCCAAGGGTTCACTAGTGGCCTGAGCATCTTGAGCATCCTTCAATGCATTAAGAATTGTGTGCAACCTAGGAGATATATGACTCTAAAGATCACCAACTCTACCAATAGTCCTCTCCCTTTAATAGCTCAAACTTTTGATTTTTTCAAGTAAAGATATTACTTGAGCGTCATGACTACTCACCAAAACTTACAAGGGATCAACAGATTGAGATATTCTGTCTAATTGATTTTCACACTCCTTGGACTTCTTCTTAATATGCTCAATGAATTTTGAAAGAATAAACAAGATTTACAAATGTTGTCACCTTTAGATATTGCATCTTGAATGCTCTTTACACATGTATCAAATATAACTCTATCATTATCAAGCATCCTCTTTAATGTGCTAAGCCTCTTTGCATTAAAGTCATTACGGACCTTTACTTCAGCTGACTTCTCTAAAGAGTCAAAATGAGTACTCACAGAATTTATTAGAATTTTTAGCTTGCCGGAAGGAGAATAAAATGTATCCTTCTAAAATGTAGGTATTATTTTCTCTAGGATATCGAATGCAAGACGTATAATATCACTATCCTAAATGTGTGATTTTAAGATCTCTTCTCTTGCCTTAGCTTGTACCAGTGATTCTAGCTTTATATTTTGATTCACATATAGAGAATCTAAGTCAATCAGACCTTGGGACAATGTTGGATCATCAAAAATTTGCTTTTCCTTTTCAAGAAAAACTTTTACATCATCTGTAGTTTCTCTTGTTGCATCATTTTTATCATCTACATCATCTAAAGCCAACATCATCAACCACTAGAGCTTGATTCTCAACTAAGGGTGTTGCATCCATGGGTTGATCTGGACGATTCTATGTATCCTCACTCACATTATCATCACCTATTTTATCTTCACCTTTTCCTCCCTTCTTATCATCTTCCTTTACCGAAGCACTTACATCAGGATGATTATCTTTGGGCTGCTCTAGTTGTGATGCGGTGGCAGATGAGACAACATCATATTGATTTCTCTCCAAAAATGGCTTTAGGATTTCCTTAATGTCCTTCATCACCTCTTCTACTTTCCCAATCATAACCTTATTTATTCTAGTTTTTCTTCTAAAAATTGGATGAGCATCCCTAAGTACCCTTTTTATTTTATCTACTACTATCACTTGACATATGTTAACTATTATATATTCCTTAAGTCTTTCAGTTTTAGCTTTAGCAGTCTATCTTATAATTTCCAAAATATCATATAAATCTTTTGGTATCTCTAACATTATTTCTATTAGAGCTTTACTGTACACATTTAAATATTTAATAGTAGCTTCCTTTAAAGACATTTTTCCATTATCATCAAAATTGTCATACCATAAAACATTGGCTTCAAATTTCCATTATTGACAACCTTATTCACAATTTCATCTAATGATGTAGGAGGTTTAACTATGAATCTTACTTGCTTGCGTCGTGCTCTATGAAGTGTACCTGTACCTGCAAACACAATGCAGTCAATAAATCATTATAAGAAATGGTTAGTAAATTGAAACAATGAAAGAAAAAACCATAGCCAATCAACTTATTGCCTCCTAGTAAATGTGAGTATGAAAAATGCTCTCAGATCTGATTATGCAAATTCCAGTGACTTGACTACACTTAGATGGAGGATTTGAATGTTGAAAATGCATGATCTAGCAAGAATAGCATGATTAAGCTATGTGAGTTCATGATTGATCTAGAAAATGAACTCAGATTACGATGCAATTAAGCTAAGATTGAGCATGATAACAATACTAAGAAATGATAAACTAGAAGCTAGATGCCTATAGTAACAATGCTTAAGCTACGAATGAGATGGGATCCATATTGCTCAAAATGAGGTCTATTTATACGATTTTCCAAGGCTAGGGGTGATGTGGCAAGAATCAACGGTCAAGATTGATCTGAAGATATCAATGGTTAAATTGGAGGAAGATGGGAAAGGGGGTTGGATTAAAGGGAACATCTATCATCTCTATGGCGACAAGTGTCAAGAGGCTTCTAGAAGGAGTTAGATGAAAGGGAACACTTAGTGACAAGTGTCACAAAGGTTATAGAAGATGTTGGATGAAAGGGGACAAGGTGGTAGGTAGAATGGGCTAGGTTTAGGAATGGTTAGGTTTAGGAGTGGTAGAAGTTAGGAGAATTTGAATTTAAAAATTCAAATAGTAGGAAAAGGATAATTAATATCAACAACTCATAAATTTGATTTTTTTTCATTAATTAAAGGATTTGAAGAAATGATTTTGGATGGAGGGAATTAATTAATTTGAATTAATTAATTAAAGGGGTGAAATGAACCCATTTAATAAATCCTTAGATTTATTAATAAGTAGATGAATGAGAGATTTAATCAAATTGTTTAGTGAATTCAATCAAATTGGGAAGGGAGATTAATTAAATAATTGCTTATTAAATTAATTATTTTCAAACCATTTTTAGGTGTATACAGCTTGATTACCTTGTCTATTCTTGATTACCTCTCTTTCTTGGCTTCTCATCACCAGAGGGATTGTCCTTGGTAACTTTAGTAGATTTAGTCCATTTTGCTTCATTTACTTCACAATTTCATTTGAATTTATCTCCTTATCATCCATAGAGACATATACTCTTGTGCTCTTCTCTTTCTTCCTTTTCTCACCCTTGTTGAATAGTTTCGATGGATATTTGACTATTCTTGCAAGCTTCTAATGACTGAAGGAGTGTGTAGACCTCATTTTCCTCTTGCACTTGGGGGCAAAGACTTTTGGTTTAGCCTTCTTTTCCTTAAAAGGATCTTCTACAGATAAAATGTTTCTCTTTCTCACTTCCCGAACCACATCATTGGTTATCCCTATGCTCTCTGCATAGGCCTCTACTTCCTTCGTTACTTTCCCCTAAATATTTGACCTCTTCAATTGCTTGTTTAATTTCAAGGTCTTTTCAGCATAGGTTTTGAACCTCTCCTCATTGGAGTCCACTAGCTTTCTTAATAAGTGTTGTGAATATAGTTCAAGAATATTCTCCTCAACCTCACAAGCCATCGGCATGATCTATATCATCCTGGGTTCTACGACCTCCATCAAACATTGGTTAGTATCCACCATGAAGCAAATGGTACATCTTGATACTTCTCTACCACTGACTTAGGGATTATTTCTCTGTCATCCATTTCACTCTAAAAATTCTTGAAATAGCCCCATAAAAAATCTTTCTGGGCCTTAGTGTTACCAACATTGTATAACAATTCTCTATTTGGTACTCCCACGGGTCTATCATAAGCCCCTTAGAGTCAACCAACTCATCTCGAAACTTCATTTGTGAAATAGAAAAAAAAACACAGGATCAAGGTGCCATACTTGAATGGGATCTTCTTGTCCTCCTTGATCTTTTCCAAGTTCTTCATCAACTCACTCTGAAGGAATTCACAAAGATCATACTTCTTTTTCTCCCAGATTATCTCATAAACAACATATATTAATGTTTCAGATATAAAATTCTCTTTGCTAGAATAATATATCTTGTACCTGATCACAAGTGAAGTAAATATGACATCATGCTCCAATATATCATTGATTGTCATGGCTCTTTTGTTGAACTTTGATCCAGTTGCATTTGTGACAATCTGGTTCTTTATCGACTTCAATGAAGTTAGCTCATTGGATGAGCACATACCGGTTACAACCCTAATCACATTCTTAGTGATCTTTAAAGTCTTTCTTAGCCACATGAATTCATCACTAAGAACATACCAGACCCATTTTGGTTCATCAAACATCATAAATTTTGCAAAGTCAACAAAACCATTTTCTTCTAATACTTGAAATTTCAGTCTCAGCTTGAAATTGCTATCAATTATATACTTGTTGTAGAGATTCAATAGGTGAGAGCTTCCTAACTCCTCAATGTTATAGTGCATGTAAACCATAATATCTTCAATATGCAAAAAACCATGTGGAACAGATGAAAGTGCACTCTTTGGATCATCCTCCATGGATATAAATGGATGTTTCTTAAAGTCTAATCGATCTCACTTACTAATATCTACAACTAATAGGGTTGCCATACTAGAGCAGCCATTTTATAAGTTTTAAACTTTACAAAGTTCACTAATAAATACCTTAACCACCAAATTAGGTTTTCGCTTGGGAAATCGCCTTTATTCTTTGATCTCTAAATATTATGCTTGTTGAGTGTTCTTCTCTACTTTTCTTTGAATACAAAGTGAGAAATGAAGTGGTTAAGTCACATTTTATCTTCCACATACCTAACTTTTAGATGTAATAAATTCACTTTTCCCTAATACTTTTGGATACCCTGCATACACAGACTTGCTTGACAAAAATCTTTTGCAGACCTTTAAATCTGCTCATACTCTTCTAAAAATCCTTCAAAAATATATGCACCACCATAATATAGCTTCATACAATCTGCCAATCTTCCGACACTAACATCTGGTAGGGGAGAAAATATCTACATGAAGACTCCCCTTAATCCAAAGGCCTCAATGTAATTCACGAAGGAATTTGCAACACCAAAATCAGGTGCGGACCCGTTTCTACTATTTGAATCAGTCTTCTTAATCCATGTATTCTTCATTTGATGTTTGATCTCCTCTACTTTAGCCTTCCCATTAACATCTTCCTGAACATTCTTGTTCTTGTCTACTTGACCCTTCTTATTCATATTTCTGCTTCTACAGAACCTTGCAATGTGACCAAATTTGTTGCAATTATAACAAACAACATTTCTCTGAATAGGCCTGAAGTTTCCTTGATTTTCTCTTAATCTGTACTGGTTAGAACCATGTCCAAATCTACCACATGCATAACATCTGATATTTCTCCTAATTGGAAAGTTATTCATCATACTTTTTCATTCATTTTCCTTATGCACATACTTGTTGCATTTGAAACATTGACCAAAGAAAGATGGACCATTCTGATTCATTATATTTTGCATTGACTATCCATATGACCAAATTTATTGCAAACAAAATAGTTACAATTGAACTTATGATCATTAGATTGTCATACTAGAGACCTTTTAGCTTCGTTTTTCCGATGTTGTGACTTAGGATTTCCTTGACCAAATCCAAACTTTCACCTTTCTCAAATCCAAGTCATTTCTTGTCATTTTCTCTCTTTTGACTTCCAAGCATCTCATCAAGCTTAGCTAAGATACCCTTGAATTTATCTTTGTACTCATTTGTAGTGGCAAGTGCATCCCTAAGAATGCTAATCTATTTGTTGAGATCTTTCTCATTGTTCTTGGATTGAAGTACTCAAGCTTCAGCTGATCATTTTTGCAGTCGAGTCTCCAACATTCACTAGATCTTTCCTTCAAGGAATGATTATGGTTCTCCTCATTCTTCTTTCTTATTTCAATCTCCTTTGTCAACCTCATGACAATATATTCCATATCATTCTTCTAGACTTCATTATCTCTGGCGAGTTTCTCACATTCTTATGTCTTCTCTTTATAGGCTTGGTCATCAATGCTTTGGCTTTCTTTCTCCTTCAACTTGTCAAGAAGTTCCTTTCTCTTCTCCCTAGACCTATTTAACTGGTCCTTCAATTAATAGATGAAGTTCTCAGCATCGTTAAGATTTTCTTTCATTTGTCGAACCTCTGCTTGGGATTGATCAAGATCCTCAAGTGCCACAATAAGTTAATTTTCAAGAATACCATAATCCATTGATTCACCTTCCCGAATCATCCTCAAGCTATTAGGATTCTTCTAAGGGACTAAGCTCTCATACCAATTGTTGGAACCAAGGAACACTAAGAGGGGGGGTGAATCAATGTTCTACAATCTTTAACCTTATTAACTTGTTATTTCAATGATTTAATGCAATTGAACAAAAGAAAGATGCATAAACACAATGCAATTAACATCAACGCCATAACACTAGATTTTATACGTGGAGAACCTGGTTAAGGGAAAAAAATGGTCGGGATGAGACCTACAATATCAATATACTCTATAGAAGTATAAAAATATTAAATAGAGGAATGCACATGCATTGAGGCACACTACCTAGAGATCACTACTCAAACCAATAAGGGCTACAACCCCGGAAGGCTCACTGCCTTACAATATCTTTTAAAAGATAATTGGAATGTCTAAACTAAAAAATAACATCTACAAATGCCAAGTTACAATTCCGGTTAAGCACAAAACTCTTGATCTCACACTTCTTTGCTATACTGCTATGTTGTGTTATTCTCCAATATTCTAGAGTAGAAATCCTTCACTTGCACACATGAAACCATGCACAATTGATCACACACTCTTTTCACATACACACAAATACATAAAATGATGATATCTATCGATCTTATATATCCGCAATATGAAATTATGTCTTTTGCATATTGGCTTCAAGAACACTATCAAAATAATGAAACATGTATACCAAGTCAACTCAATCCGAACTCCAATGCATATGTGGACGAAAAAGAATTGTCCACATGCTAGCCATATGTTGGAAAAACATCCTGGATCACAAAAATAATCAACAAAATCGATCCATATAATCCGCACAATGATTTCTCAAATATGTTGGCTATACCACACTGTATATCCTGAAAATCTGGACACCGGATCTTCCAAGTCGCACGACAAACATCACCATAGGCTGAGACTTTGGAATAAGGTACTCCTTACATCTGCCAATCTTCCTCTAGAACCACAATAGAACATATTCACCAGAAATGATACACCAACCAAAATATTGCATATTGTCAGATACTCAATTCTATCTCACCAAACCTATCAAAGACTCTATCTGACTTCTGATAAAATAAAATCATGAACCATGGATAGAATATCTGACTTCAGTTGCTATCAATGACAACATCTAACTACCTAAGAAATGTCTCTTACCAACACATCCCCCTCCCCCACAACTCTCCACGGGTTGGTTGTTTAACAGGATTGTATCCTAATTACTTTAAAGGATAATTTATTATTTTACATGGATAAACTACTACAATATCTTGCCAATTTTAAAATATATTTCTTGCTTCCCATATTATTGAAGGGAAATCCTGACGAGATGTGCCATTAATGATTTAGGATTTTTGAGACACGTAACTGTCCTATGCTATCCCCTCAACTCATCTAATTGCAAATCTCATGCCACCAAAATCATATCCCATCTTTTAGGTTTAAATTTATCATTTCTATTTTAAATTCAAACATTAATGAATTCAAGTATCTATGCCAATTAATCATTCCTATCGACCACCCAAAAAGATAGGATTTCTATCGCTACCTCATCCAACTCAGTGACCAAAAGGATAAATAAAAGATGTCACCCAACCATACACCTCATCACAACAAAAAGTAAATTGTGCCACCTTAGAAGACCATCCTGATAAAGGATGACATGCTTTCACCACCCTATTTTCAAATTAAAAGTTCAATTACTTTCAATTTCAAATTCATTCTTAGCTAAACTATGTACCGAGTCATTTTCTTCCCTATTAAGTTGACATATGTTAAAGTCTTGAAATTTATTAATTACTTATTTAATCGAGTGTAGATAATATGGTAGCCTTGAAATGGGTGTTTGATTCTTTGAATAGCATTTATTGCTATCATAGAGTCACCTTGTAAGTGATATTTCTTAGCTCCCATCTCTAACCCCATTTGCTATTTAAGAAGAGAAACTTTAAATTTTTCCACATTATTGTATCTTCCCTTAGGGCCATCGCCTTTTCAGCAATCAACTTGCCATTCTCATCCCTAGCAATACAACCCATTCTGCTCAAACATGGATTATCTTTGGGTGCCCATCAAAATTTATTTGTATCCACCTAGGCTATGGAGCTTTCCATTTGATATTCATTTTGGAGGAAGAATGGCTATTAACTACCCCAACCCCTTTAATAAGTGGAACCACAAGGCCATGAAATTATTTAAGCACAATTTCCTTATCCTATCGAGTAAATAGTTTCTTATTAATTAGTTGATTCTTGGCTATTTCATTCACTAATTCCACAATCTAGTCTTTAATCTTTCAATAAATAATCTCCATTGTAATCTCTTTATCCTAAAATATTCTACACTTTCTATCTTTCCAAATTTCTCAAATTATTATAGACAAAATTATCTTCCACAAACATTTAAAGATGCCCTCTATTCACATTGTAGACAAAATAGTAAACCATTCTAGTAGACTTTCAGGAAGAGAAAATAAGAAATTTATTTTAGTTATACAATATTTCCAACACTTATGATCATAAGATCATTTGAACAAAAAATGATCTATTGATTCACTCTCTTCTTTTGATATGATACATCTCCCAATCCCATAAATTCTCATTTTCTTCAATCAATCATCTATAAGAAATTTGTCTTGGATGGGAAGCCAAGCAAAAACCATAGCTTTTGGAAGATAATTTTTATTTCATAATAATTTACATGGCCTCCCTTCCTTGATTATAGATGCCTCATTAATTTCATGGACAAATTTAACTTTTTAATTTCTAGATTTAGACCCACACCATCTTACTGGATCTTCCATATTAGTGGGTATAAATCTCATATCTTTCAATAATTTCATTAATCTATCTTTTTTATCTCTTGGGTTGTTGATTTCCTCTAAGGATCTCCATTTCCACTAATATATGTCATCCAGCTAAATACTTAATCCATTTCCACTAATATATGTCATCCTACTACACCATTTAGAAAGATTGAGAATCTAGGAGTAGAAATACAACTATTTACCCATTCAATCCAATCTCCACAAAAATATTTTTTCTTAATACTTATATAATAAATCCCCTATCTACTAGATAATATGCTTTAAGAATATTGATTTTCAATATTATATGTGCCTCTCTTGTTTTCCTTGCCCAGTGGATGGTTTCATGGGCTAATATAATGCCTTCCACAAGTGATCTCCCCAACAAAACCAATTTTTTCCTGAGATATGATTGCTTTGATATCTTTATTCAATGTATTATTAATAATATTGGTGATAATTTTATACATCATACTACATAGAGCTAGTGGTATGAAATCATTCATTGATTGGAATTCCCTCCTCTTTGGGATCAAGGCTTTAAAAGTGTGATTTAAAGCCCTTGGAATTATCTTAATCTTTCTTAATTCTTCCACTACCTTGTGAATGTCATCTCCCATTATTTACAAAATATAATGGAATAAAATGGTTGGGAAACCATCTGGTCCATGGGCCTTATTTAAGTTCATCTAAAAAAATGCCCTTTTAACCTCTTCCTTTGAAAATTTCTTATGCATCTTGTTCTGATCTTCTATGATAATAGAATATATTGCACCCAAAAGATCATGCTTGTTCCTCCTATGTAGAAGAATCTCTCTATTTGATGTTGTCTCAAAATACATGACCACCTCTGTATTCACTTCCTCCATGGAAAGAGTCATTGATCCATCTTCTCTTTTAATGTAAAAAAATGTGTTTCTTGGGATTGTACATAATCACAAGGGGCCAAAAAGTGGTGATATCCTAACTAATGGCCTAATTGATAGGGTGAATTTCATAAAGTTTTGATCAAGTTATGATGGCCAGATGATCACCCGCTTCTTATCTTCTTCCTGAAATTTTAATACTATTGCATTGAAATTTTAAATTTTCATCAAATATACTTTTTATTTATTTTTAAAAAACAACTAGTAGCTTAGAAACTACATTAATTTTTTTATAGATTCTATTCTTACATATTTTTAAAATAATGTTGGTAACTTATTCATTTTTTTGCGTCAAGTTGCCTAACTCTTTTTTTCTGATTTTCATTGCCACTTATAGGCCTGTTTCCCTCACCATGATCTTGCACATACCCTCTTTATTTATTGGCTATTGTTAACTTGTGGAAAAACTTTGTGTTAAGGTACACTTCTTTTAGTCAAATCTCTCAAGATTTTGGTCTCAAACAGCATTCGTCTCTTGCCAATATTTCATTCAACTCTACTTTCAAAGCCTTCTCCATCTCACACTACTCTACTGTCATTCATTGAGAGTTGTTAAATTTCTCTCCACTCTATGATTTTCTTGAAAAATATCCTTAAAGTGAATTTTGTTCCATTCTTTCAATTCTCTTTTGACATAATTTAGTTTCTTCTTTAGCTAGAAAATATTGCAATGATTATGAAATGTAATCTCCCTCCATCAAGTGGAAACTAGAGCCTTGAAATTGGAGTCCCTCAAACACATACTTTTGAACTTTAATGGGCTTCCAACTAGTGGAGTCCCCTATGAAATAATTAGCTAAATAGGGTAATGGTTAAATCCTATAAGAAGTAGAATTAGCACTTCGTTGCATTCCATTAGGTTTTCACAACATCCCACACTCATAAACCTATCTAACATTTTTTCTATATTAGTGAAACCTTTTCTCATATTGGTCTTTGTGAAAGTCCCATTCTTGGCCTAAAAATCCATAAGTTTATTGCTATCTATGAAGGTTTGGAAGTCAACATGCTCATTTTTAATTCTACTTAAACCTTCCATTTTTTATTGAATGTTTAGTATGGCATTAATGTCTCCCACCAATACTGCCTTTTCTCATCTATAACGCTCAATATTCTTAGACAACTACATCAACAACTCTCTTTTCTAAACTATTGATATAGGACATAAAAATTGATGAGATAAAAAATATCAAATGTTACTTTGTAGAAGTCTACATTCCATCATAATACATCATCTATTACCTCCAATCACTACACCTTCCACTTTAAGTGGGTTCCATATAATTCTTAGTCATCTAGATGCTCCTTTAGGGCGAAAAAAATACCCCCTCCATGATTTCCAATAACTTAACATGTTATTGCTTTCTTCCAGTTTTATTTTTTTCTCCTACATAGCAAGAAAATATTCACTTTAGTTTAGTCAATTGGACAGTTGATCAAGAACCATTTGTTAGGGGCATTGATTTCCCTAACATTCCATGTTATGATTTTCATTACATGTAGGTAAGGAAAAATCCTTCACAGATCTTAGTTTCCTATATCTAGAGGCACTAGCAACCATGCCAGCTTTGTTTTATTTGATTTTACTCCTCTTTTCCATTTTTCTATGATTATGGGCTCTTCAATTCTAGATTCTCTCTATAATAGCAATCTTTCCTCTTAGGCCATAGTTTCATTAGATTCTTCTCCGCCCAATTCTTCCATTTTAGATTCTAGAACTGTATCTTCTTCAAGTGGTTTAGTCTCTATCATCTTTAACAGTCTTCTCATAGCTTGATCTAGAGTAATCTCAAGATCCATATCCACTTAAAAATCTAGAGAAGTGTTTTCATTATTAGCCTTCAAATTCGATTGTGACCAGAGAATGTTATTCTCATAACCTCCTTCCTTCCTTTCATATTCATCTGTTGTTCAATCTATTCTTTTTCCTATTACTTCCTATTTTTCCTCACTTATGACATCTATATGGAGATCTTGAGTTTTGATGGCCTAATCCTCCCTTGATTTAGGATCTTTCAATATGTTCAAGTCTTGATCTATGACACCTCTCTTGTGAGGCTCTAAAATATTTCCGTCAAAGGATTTTCCCTCCCTCAGAGAAAGATGTTTTCGACTCTGATCTAGATCTTCTTCCAATCCTTTATCTAGACAGTTTTCTTTATCCTCACTAAAGGAAATTTTCTTAATGCAAATCTGTTACTTCTATGTATTTTTCCACCTAGTTAACTTTAACTCTAGATCAACATTTTAATTTGTCATGGCCTTTTGATTTGTAAGTAGGATAGACAATAATTATATCCTCCCTTTCCACCCTTTGATTCTAGACACCCCAGTCCGTATAAATTTTAATCCCCTGAGGAAGAGGGGAAAATGGCATTATACTAAGGCACAATATGGTATAGGTTCCAAATCTTCTATATTCCATTTTTCTGTCTACCTAAATAAGAATCCAAAGTTTTTTCCCAATCCCCTTGAAAATATCTTCCTCCCAATATTCTGAAGGAAAATTATAAAGCCCAATCCAAACTGGTTGAGCATCCATCTTATGTTCCCATGGATCAAATTTTGCAGACCATTCAGTCATGTATATATTAGATCCATCCATCATATAAGGTCCATGAGTGACGATTGTCCATCTTTCTTCTTTATATAAAAATTCAATGAGAAAATATCCATTGGTTAAAGCCCTTATTTGGAGACGACTTCCATAATTTCAGACAATCCAAACTTCCATTTTATCAAATGGAAGCCATCCCCTCTCCATTTGATACAAACAATCCTACTTCTTTTACTTGATCTACAACATGTTTATTTGATTTCTAACCAGAAAGATTGAGATGTTTCTTAAGATTCAGGGGTGATTTGCTTACCTTTTTGAAATTCCCAATTTGACTTGCGGGCCATTCCTTTATCCCTCATAATGTATTTCTTCTTTTCAACTCTCCAATGGTCTTGTTCACTCTCATTATTCTCAGTTTTTAGCGTTGGCCCATTTTTATGCCAGAGCAGACCAAACTTGGACTGATTTTCACCACCATGATATATAGGGATTCTCCCAAATTTGAAATTTCTCCATTCCATCCTTTTTCCAAAGATCTTCTTCTTTTCCATTCTAGAGGGCCTATGTTTCCAAAAGTTGTATATATGAGGGAAATAAGAGGCCATCCTACCATGACCCCACCAAATTGTCCTAACATTTTTTCTCATCCTCTTGACATCCCAAGTTTTCACACGATGAATAGGCGGACATTTATCAACCCACCTGTCTCCTTCATACACCCATTGCAAAATAAGTAATCTTTTTCCACAATTCTCTTCTGCTATCTTTTCTTCTTTCTGAAGCTCTGAGACCTCCACACCTCCCTATAATCAATCACCAAGATCTCTTGCCAATCTACTCATCCTGTCAAAGCCACTCGTCTTCGCCATTGTACCTTAACTTACAAATATTTTTTAAGACTATGTCAACTCGTAAAAAAGGAAAAAAATAAAGTTTTCTCTAAAACTAAACTATAATTAGTATATTTTGCTGTTTGTTTTTTCTTTAAGTGTAATTAGTTACTTATTCGACAGAATTACTCAAAATAATGTATCCCGATGGAGTACACGGATTGGAGAATATGTACAAGATAATGTATGTAAAATACAAAAGAAAATATAGTGTATCTAGACTAGTAATTGCAGAAATGCATTCTCAAAGGAATAAATGATTATTGAACACATATAAAATGGGTTTTTTTGAAAACATTAAAGAAGATTTAAGCTAACAACCTGAAGTAGAGATGTATTCTCATGGAAAAAAATAATTGATAGAAATTAAAGTAATAGATGTAAATCATATCTTCACAACCTCTATATGTGCTATTATAGTTTGAACACACCATTTTTTATTTGAAAGTTTTATATAGCAATTTATATGTTGTATATACTTAATCATTTAACAACTAAGAGACTTGTAACCAACACATATAATAGAAATGTAATTTGGATATATACAATGATAGATTTCCATACCCTATTTTATGGTTTCAATTCTATGAAGGACAAGAAGGATTCTTCTTAAACTAAACCTATCAATGAAAAATCACCTACATTTATAGAACTTTTGCAAGGAATATTTCATTGTAAGTTACAAACATGAGCTGGTTTTAATTCGGTTGAGGGATTATATACTTCCTATAATTTAAATTCATTTATAAGATGTTGAAACTTGAAAAAAAGTAAGATGGTCTATCACGCCGCATGGAAACTTGAAGAAAAATAATTAGTTCTAAAGACATACTCTTCATTTCTCCTTTCATATTGTATTTAAATATTTTTTCACCTTTTTATTTCCATATAGCTTTATGTCATATATTAACTCTAGTTATAAATTATACTTAATTGTTTCATGGAATTGCGATACATCCAACTCAAAAAAGAAGCTACCAAGTATAATTTGACTAGTCTTCTATAACCGATATCTATCATTTTCTACAACTCACTAGAATATGGACTAAAGAATCACGCAATCGATCATATTTGTAACCTCCATAGAAGTTATAATTTCCCATACTACAATGAAAATTAAACCAAAAAAATTTACATAATATGAGGAAAATTGAATAAAGTTCACCATTATTTGTAGGATCCATCTTCTTGTTCATTAATAAATAGGCATATTCAAGCTAAACATTGGCTAGAAACTAAAATTTCATTTAAAACACATATATTTTTTGGTGTTTCTAAAATTATTAGATGGTTAGTAGTGGGAATGATATAACCTTCAATTTGTGTAATAAATTTTCATTAGTTGTCAAGAATAAAATGTTGTCTTTCAAGCATATTTTAACTCATATATTGATATTATAAATTATAACAGATATATGCATCCTTGTCTTTTTGTATACAACATTTTAATTATGAAATTTAGATTATATGGGTGAAATATATAATATGAGAAATCAATATCATGTATTAGGAGCTAAATATTACGTGCATTATAGGATACAATGTTTTATTTTGTGTTTTATATGTATTTTTTATATTATTAATATACAACGGAAACATCTTGTGAAATTTATATATAATTTTGAAATAGTTTCATGATTTCAAATAGAAGAGTTCAATGCTTGTAAATTTTAAATTATATTAAAATTTATAATTGTATAAAATATTTAAAGTGTTTCATTCATTCTACTCTTAGCTATTAAGTGATTGTTATCAATGTTGATAGATGATAATATTCATTAACAATGTTAAGCATCCACCATTGTGCAATTCTAGCAAAACAAGAAAAACTCTCAACTATTCTAGTAAAAAATTATTATGGTAATGCAATTTTCTTATTTGAAAGAAAATATGAATTCGTAGTTTCATAACAATTGTCTTCATGTACATGTAATCTATTAAGAATCTTTTTTCAAACAAAATGGATTTTCGATGACATTTTAATTAATAGCTACAAATTTTTAACAAATTCTTTGATAACTATTTACTTTCAACACTTTAGGATATTCATCTTTAAAAATTAATTATATTATTTAAAATATGGTTTATAGAGGCACTAGATGCACAAAATAATAAACACAATCCATGAAAGGAAAATTTGACTATCTCTATTTCCCTCTTGAGCTATTTTCTTCAACTAAGGATTCTTAAGAGGCTGTAAAGATTGAATTTAAACAAATTAAAAAACTAATTTTAAAAATAATGTTATTTATGTTTCATATTTAAATAGACATAAACATATCTAAGTACACAAGAACATACATATACATATTATATTCTTGTCTATATCATATAACATCTCTTTTATTTTAATATTGCATACTTTGGTTGGAATTTTAGCTTCAAAATAGCCCTTTTTTTTTTTTAAGTTTAAATTGACTATAATTTATTAAAAAATATAAGAAAGATATTGGATTGTATTTATGGCATAGTAACACATTTTATGAAGTAGTGCATATACCAAATCTGAACAAAAATATAATAATAGATTCAAACAAATATAATATATAATATATTTAGTTAAGAAAATGATTCTAAGTAGAGACCTCAAGAAAATGAAGAAAACCTAAAATACCATCAATTTCTAAAATTCTAATTCATTTTTTAAAATTGATAGTTTACTTAATCAAAACAATATTCTAATCAACATGTAAGATTAATATCATCCAAATATTTCACATGGAAAATATATAATACTTAGTTATGGTTATGCCCTACTTTCCAATATGACCACTCTCAAATTATGAATTACTAAGGCCACTTGTGCTCATTAATTTTATAAATAAAGAAAATATTAGTATTCTTATCTTTTATTAATGAATCAATAACATTATTTTCTTTATCATTTTTTTCTTAAAATATCCATCTATTTTTAATCATTTGTCTGACAAAGTGGTACTACATTCCAATATCATTTGATTAAACATGAGAACGAATATTCTTGATCACTTTAACTATCATAATGGATCCATACTATATTTATACCAAGCCAACTTGTATGCATAAATGTCATAGTCATTTACTTCCTTTTATACATGAGTATTTCCTATGTACTATATATCTATTACAAATAATTCAAGAACTTCATAACTTTTTCTCATAGAACATACTATTCCATGGAAAGAACTTAATACATACCCACTCATACATATTTGATAGTCAACATTTTCATACTATTTATTTCATGAGTATAATTTCTATTTGATATTTGCCTAATATTATCAACACAAATATGAAATGTCATTTCAACTAGATTGATTTGTTCTAATTGTTTTATTTAATTAATTAACCTATATATTAACACTCAAAAAAATCACTTTCAAATCTTTTAAAGATGTTTAATAATTAATTCAATTATAAACTAGTGATCATTATAAATATATTAAGATACATTCTCAAAAATTTATAAGCACAAAATAAAATAAAAAATATATATTTTATATAAATAGTGGAAGGAATGAGAAATTAATGTTCATAGAAAACTCATGCCAGTAATTGAGAAAGTTCAATGAATTCAACAAAGCTGGATAAAAATAGGTAAAACTATATTAAAATCTAGAATTAAATATGCATGACCTTTTAGATTTATCATTCATGAAGTGCATAGAGCAAAAAGGTGGGCGCCTTCAACCCATGATGGAATTAACTTGAGTTGTTGTACTTTGCCATCTAGATGGGGAATGTTAACTGGTCTTGCTTTGTAGAATCCTTAAGGTGAATAGGTCACTCTAGAATTTCCGTCAAGCAAGTCTTTTTATGGGTGGTTTCTTATCCTTTGCGTGATCTACATTTTTATTTTTCTAATATAGTAACATGTCCTTCATATGTTTGTATCTTTATATTTTAATAATGTGAATAATATATTGTTAACATTTAAATGTACCTTCCTATATACTAATATATATGTTTATACTTTATATTTATATATAAATTCATATGTTCATATTTTCATTTAAAAATATACTATTTATTTCACATCCCCAATATTAAATTTGTTTGTTTCTATTAGTAAAATGGAACACTTATTGCAATCATTAATATAACAAAATAAACAAATTAAAGTGGGCGATTTTTAAACTTTTCTTTAGATTGTACCAATTTAAATAGAAATAATAGTTTTGAGTTTTTGCAACCATCTTCCCTATTGATCTTATTTTAAAACTTAGTCAAATACATCAGACAATATTTAAGATCTTTGCCAAATAAAGATAATACTAGAGAGCAACTTAAATTTTCAGTTAAGTATCAAAATACTCTTTTGTTCTTGAAAATGAAAGAAATTTCCATTGTATCATTTATGAACTCCTGTAACGTTGTGCTTCTTTCAAGATACATAAAAAAATATACTACCCTACTATCATACTATTGAAAATAGGAAATATATAAATACTATAACCAAGATCAATCTTGGTCAAGACTTGCTGATTCTCATGTTTTATTAGGAAATAATCACATGTATGACAATCAAGGAAAAACAAGCATTATTGCATCCATAACTTGTTCATATAAAACTATGATGTCCCTGAATAGAAAAAGAAAACTGATAGTACCCAATAAAGATAAAATATGAATTTATGTGGTTGAATATGATGATACTGTTGTGAATTCTGTTGGTGATTTACTGTTCTGTGTAATGTGTGTTGGTGATTTGCTGTTCTATGTAACGGTTGCGTGCTAGTTTGTTGCTAAGTAATTGTTCATTATGTTTTCCCCAAACTTGGGGTGAACTGATTCGATCTTAAGTTGGAGGTGAGCTCCCACCAGTTCTAAAAGAGTTTTTTTCAATTATGTTCATTCTTAATAAGTGACAATGAGAGGTTTTTTTTAAAGAAAGAAATTGACCTCTAGCAAGGGATTAAATTTAAACCAAAATGGAACAAATTTACTCTGTTATCTGTTGCCGCCCCTGAGCACGAAGGATGGTACTCTACAAAGAAGTCACTGGAAGCTTTTTAAATGTGAAGGTCTTTGCTGGGTTAGCAGTTCGAGGGCTCCATGTTCTTGCTGGACTGTCGTGTTGACGGATCTAAACTTCCATAAAAAAAAATAAAGAAATGATTTGAATTCCAGAATTGCAGCTGTAAGAGGGGACACAGGCAAGAGCACACTTTAAACGAAATCTTGGGTCTTTAAAAAAGGCCTCATTATTATGACAGCTATGACAGTATAGAACAAAGGTAATTCCACAGTTTGACATGTGGATTATCATTGAAACTTTGCGGGCGCCAAGCAATGCACACACGAAATGGTCGAGATTTCCACCAATTTTGCCGGCATGAGAACATTGAATTCCTGTGGGCAATGCTCTCTTGTATAAAGCCTGTCCACAATATATAGTCTATAGACTAAGAATACGTATTTAGCACACAACAATAATATATTTTAATTATAAACACATATTTATTGACCATGCTTATAAAAGCTTTATTGGGTCAGCAATCTTCCACCGTAGAAGAAATACACAAACTTAGTGGAATAAATACACAGCTTGTTTAACATTGATGATAACACCAACAAGCCAATCCATGTGGATTCCACCAGTCGCACTCTCCAAAGAGTTGATGGTCTACATCTACGCACACTTCACTGCACTCATTCCACCTCCACACCACGCATGCCCCATGAAATCCACCACTCAGGTTTCTACACATCTCTGTAATCATCAGTATCACCGTCTTACAAATCAATTAGTACATAGTTGTTCACAATATTAACAAATAAAACGATGTATTAATAAATATTATCAATACCAGCAAAAGAAAAAGAAGCCGTGAGCAACAAAAACAGCATAAACACATAAATGCCCTTCGCCATTTATGCAATGTAAACTGCAATCTATTATCTACAAAGGTGTTTAATGTAAATGTATCCCAAGGGAGAAAGATTTCTTGCTTATGTAGCTCCAACACAATCTTCTCCTTCGTGTGTTCCGCGCAATTTTGTTTCTTTATTGTTATATTCAACCGATTTAAATATTCTTTTGGAGTACTTAAATGTACGGTGATACCACATAAATATGAAATGATTTTTAGCGTTAATATCTAAAGTGATTAGAGATCACGGGGAAATACCTATGGAACGCGCTTTTGGGTGGCCGACCCCCATGCCGCGTTGATTGGTTATTTTGTAAAATACCTAAATTAAACTTCTTAATGTTAAATCTACTACTTTTCTCAATCAGGATATCGTGCAAGGAAACAGTCACAAACAAATGGAAATATATGTTTAATGAAATGGTTTCTGGTTATTTTCTTGGTCTTCATACGAGGCTTCGTAGCAGTGACAAGGGCATAACTTCTATTGATAGTATTGTCTATATGGTGCATAGTATTAATCAAGATCTAATTTAAAAGAATGAAAGTTTAAACAAATCTCTGTGTTTTGGGTGTTCTTTTTTTCGCTTATAAATCTGTCTTTTTCTAATAAAAAGCACAGGAAAAATATATGTTCATTTATGAATATCATAAATATTTTTATGTATTTTTCAACTTAAAAATATAATGGCTAAAGTCTCATTGTTGCGAAATTCTTATCAAATACTACAAGATGATTATGCTACTCCAATCCAACTAGAATTAAAAAAAAAATTTAAACTTTTTTTAAGCTAACTCTTATTAGTAATGTATTTACTTGCACTTATCTTACTTTTTCCTTATGTTTCTCAAAATTAATTTTCTTGCAACTTGAATACTTAAGTTTTTATATCCCTAATTAAGCTCCCTAAAATCTTGATTTTGTAGAGAGCTTTCTTCTTAGTAAGACATTAAATGAGTCTAGCCAAGTTCTTCTTAAGATAATAAGATTTAAATATAAGTTATGTTTGATAGTTTCAAATTAAATGTACCTTGAAACACAATTTAATGGTCATTACTATGTACATAATTTTTGTATTTTTTATTTTTAGTGATTGGTAATAAATTTATTTGGTTTGCACTCATTACAAATGTGAAAGAGAAGATGATACTTGTTTTTACAAATTAGCATAGTCCCAATTTTTATGTATAGTTTGGACCTACAAGGTTGAATGTTATTTGCACCAAAGAAGATTTTGAAAGATAATTTGAAATTTAAACAATTCTTTAATTTTACAACTTGTTGGCTCAATAAATTAATAATATTATGTTTAACTATATTTTTAGGTCAAAATCTAATTAAGTTGGATCCTTGAGTAAAATTCAAAGTCTTGAGTATTTAGACAAGGTTAGTGAGTTCGACATGGCACACAAATCGTAGTTCAAACTTGATTTATGTCTCAAATTTGGTTAATAAGTTACTATGGATTTTGAAGTGGACAAATAAGACATGAAATTCTAATTACATCTAAAACCCAAGAAAATCAAAATTAAATATTAAAGGACAATCTAACATAAATAGTGTGATATACAACAAATTATAGCTCTATGGGGCCAATGTAGTTCAAATTTAGGAACATGGAAACATGAAAATGAAATGAAACATATTTATATAAATGTAATTTGAGTCAACATTTAGGGAGAAAATGTCATTAGGGTTAAGTAATGCAATGCTCCATAATTTCCTCATTTTTCTAATACTAGTGTTATACAAACACCCTATTGAAATTTTATTAATTAAGGGAGTATGGATATTGACTAAATAAATTTGATAATTCATTTTATTTTTTATTTCTCAACACTTGTACATGATTGTTTGAAACACCAGATTCAATTTTATAAAAAAACGTCAATTGTTTTCCTTTTTATCAAGTTTAAATTTCTAATTAATTTAAATGGGATATGCCTAAAGCTTTGCACATCCACCAAAGATCAACTATCCAAGGCACATCAAGAGTGCACACGTAGCCAAAAAGCATAGAAGAGAAAAACACGCTAAAACCCAATAGATGACAAGGACAATACCACTAAATACATAACAAAAAACATACAGAACATCTAATAACACACCAAAGAAGTGAAATAATGATCTTCTTAGTGGGGGAATTATCACCCTACCATTACTGGAAAATAACTTTAATTTTTTTAGAAAAATGTTAACTTTTTGTTAGAATATTTCCTAGAGACTAGAGTGATCGAATCTAGAGTAACCTTGACAACTTGTCAAGTTTGATGTTTAGGTTGGAATAAAGGCTCTATTTTATTAAAAACTCTAGGATTGATTATGGAGGAGAATTCACTAAACAATAATTTAATATATCTTTTACTAATGAATTCAAAATGTAACTTATTGCATAATAAATACCACAAGAAATGACATTATTGAGAAAAACTATTTGGTCTTCAAAGATAGGAAGGTTCAAGTTAGAAGAAAAGTACATGTGAAATTAATTCTATGAAAAATAAATTGCCACAAATTTTCTATTTAATAATTATATAGTGGTACTAAAATTTTACACTCAAAAAGCCATAGTCTTGTACAAGACCTAGTCTAGGACATATGAGAGATTTCAATTGAGTTGAATGTACATGTTTTAAAATATATGATTTGTCACCATCAGGGTTTTCGTAACCTTGATGGCACCAAATTTAGCACATGCATAATCCTCTTCAATATAAATGATCAAGATGGTTGACAAATTGTCCCTTACAAGTATTGATGTTTTCCCCAATGCTACAATGCTATTCAAATGTCAGATCCATGTTTAGGGAAAAGACAATGAAATCCAAAAAGAAAGACTCATATCCATTCTTCCTACCATCCTCAGTGGCATCAAACATTGTGAACACCAGATGATTCTAAAATATAGGCTACTTGGAAACAACATGAAGATTTTCTATGTATGCACTAGTACACATGTAGGATTGCATGTGTCTTAAGTCAAATAAGACTCTACCTTTGACTCGGTCACAAATTAGTTGTAACTTTCCTAGTTTCACATTGTAGCTCTCCTCTATATATATGAGGATCCTCATTTTAATAAGGATCATTTATTTTGATCTTTTTGATGAATCTTTTAAAAATGCAATAAAGCTCTCTTTATTTGGGAAGCACTCTAAAACTTTGTTTTTAGATGTAAATCAAATTGCAATCAATAAGAGAGAAAATTTTCTTTCAATATTTGTGTTAAAACAAGTTGTATTGTGATGACATTATTCGGAGTTGATTGTGAGTATTGCAATGCTATTTGAAAGAGATTTAAAACCAATCTTGTTGTCTTTGAGTTGCTTCTTGTATTTAGAATCAATTTTATATTGTCAATCTTGATCTTGTAGTCTTTGAGCTACTTATCACATTTGATGCTAATGTGTCACACTGAAGCAAAAAGATAACTTACAGTCGTTGTGCTGCTTTTACCTTCTACATTTGTGCATTGAAGGTGAAGTGTATGTTGAAGTCTTTGAGCTACACATATTTCATATTTGTTTTTGAAGCTTTATAGGAAGTCATGGAAAGTCTCTGAGATTTCATGAGCTTCTTGTTTAATTCTGCTTGGTTGTACTTGAAAATTTATTGTAAGAAATGATCCTCTATTGTGAATGAAGATGATATGATGAAGGAAGAATACCTATTCTTAAAAAAGAGAATATGGTGAAAGTAACACCTTATTGATTATCTTAATGTACATAATTTTAGATCCTAGTTAAGTGTTAGTGGTTTTTAGTAGTAATAAATAGGAGAAGCCTTCCCTTATAAATAGGAGAGATTATACCTTGCCTTGTGAAAAGTATTGTCTCGCACACTATGGTGAAAATCCACATTTTGTAAGCTCTCTTGAGTTGAAAAAATTTTCACCCAACAATCTCCTAATGCATGGGATCAGTTCCAGATTAAGCTTAGATAACAATTCACAAAAATCATAGCAGATCTAGTAAAGGACCATAGTACCACTATCCATAGTCACCTCCAGCAAGTTTGACAAGGGATTACTGCACCATTCTTTTGAACCAATCAATTGCAGTAGATCCAATAAAGGATTATTATACTACTCTACTGAACCAATCACTTGTAGAAAATTTCATAAAGGATTATTGCAATAGTATCCACATTTTGGCATTGCTATACACTCCTTCACTCGTACCCTACTTCTCTTACTCAGGAATACCACACACACTGTTCTTTCTATTTTTTTTTCTCATACACACTTCATTCCATTTGTTGTTTTTTACATAAAATCACACACCTTTTATGTATGCATGTATATATGTGTGTGTGTGTGTGTGTGTGTTTGTATACCTCATACACTAAGATAATATGTCAGTGAAGCCCATAGGATAAACAAGTCGGCCTTGAACTCCTACACACTTCCTTCACATAGTTCACTTGTCTATGCATAAACCTTAATAATAATTACTAGGATGAAATAGGGGATACAGACCAGTAAGAACAAAATTCAAGCACAACAATTCCCAAAATTCAAGATAGAAATACCATAGATGAATATGAATATCAATATAATCGATACAACTGATATGACTGATATAATTGATATGAATCCAGTCGATCATATACATACTTAAATTCCACTGTTTTTCAACTTGCTATACTAAAATTTCTTATGCCACATCCGATCCTAACTAGATCACCGGGTTTGACATCAATGAAAACATTCATACAAATCCAACAATTATTTTTATCATACAATTATATGAGTGAGTTGAATAAAAACAAATTCATACAATGCCTAGTAAGGTATGTGAATTACTTGACAAAGCCAATTGATGTTGCAATAGAATATTTCGTACTAGAGGTAGAAGTAGCAATCAGATTTTAAAGGCCTAAGGCACTCGAGAGGAAAGAAGAAATAAAAGATGAGATGATTACAAAGATTAATTGGGACATGAAAGAGGAGAAAAAGAGAGAACTTTCTATGGCACAAGCACAAGAGCTAATATCAAAATAAATTATGGATAGATTTATGAAAGGGAAACCAAAAGAGGAAGAAAAAATTTAGGAGGAAGCATTGGAAGTTACATGGATTCTCTAAGAAGAAATGATGTGAACTAGAGATATGAGAGATGAGGAATCCCAACCACCACTACGAGATAGCACCACTAGGCCAACACTAGAAACTAGTGATTTGTACAAAGGAAATGAAGGAATAAAGATAGATTATACCAGTAATTAAACACAAAATATTCCACGAGAGAAAACCCAAGGAGAAGACAAGGTAATTAAAAAGGAATAAATGCCCTTTGGAACAGAAGAAGGGAAGAATAATGATGCCATGGGGAAAGAGAGGGCAATAGAATAGAAAGAAAAATATCCAGATGTTAGAATGAAGAAACCAAAAGATAAGGAGAAGGAATAGTACATAGGAAAGGAAATGTAAAAAGATATAAAAGGAGAGACAAGACAAGAGGACAAAAATGATAAATTCTCTATCCTGAATGAGGAGGACAATTCAATTAAGACATTCTTTGCAAAGAATTGATCAATAGTTAAAAGTAACACCATAACTATTTCAATAACCAATGATGGGGAAGCAAGTCAACATGCCTAGAATCTCTCCACCTTAGAAGATACCATTGGGGAATTATTTTCATGCCATAAAATGAGAAAAAAATTTAAATGAACATATACATAATATAGAGAATATTGGAGATGTGATGCCTAGTATGGCGAGTGCTATTCCATATGTATATAGGGACACAACTCTTCTATTAGCAGAATGATTAAGTTTTTTGGTGGAATTTTTTGTAGGAAAGGTAGTAGTAGAAATATGGAGGCACAAGAGGATATCCTAAAAAAATTTGGATGAGTACATATAGAAGATGTAGCGTTGTAAATTGTGTACCCTTAATTGGGTGGTACAATTTCACGCTCAGGTTAGCACCCGCCTTAGTGAGTTGCATTCTACATATTAAAGTCCCTTTAAGCATTTAATTAATCAATTTAATTAAATCTAAAGTTTTCTTTTTATCACTTCACATATTATAAATTTGGCCCTTAACCCTAAGTGTGCCCCCTTTTATTTTATCCTTTTAATCAATTAATTCATTAAAGCACCAATTAGGTCTGAATTTTCATATCTAAACACCTCAAATTGTCACACTGAGCTAGGATTCAATTTTTAATCACAATACCATGCATCCCTTAAAATTTGGAAAAAAGTCAGCTAGACCAAAGCGTGACATTTTGTCCCAACTTTTTCTCTTTGAATTGCGTGATCATGTTTTGGGAGTATTCTAGTATTATAATGTTTAAATTTTGCTTTGTGTGAAAATATATCAATTATAGGTTTGCCTAAAAGTTATCTGAATTATGAAATCACTATATAAAGAATCCCTCTCAACTCATTTTCATCTAAGAAATTCTAAAACTCTAAGCAATCAATCTCTCCCAGCATTCAAGAATTGAAGTGCTCACCATCAAGCATCTCTAGAGGTCTGCAAGGTTGCATTCTTCATCCATCAATTGTGGAGAAACATTACATCTTTCATATACAATCTTGTGTGTGTGATTAGGGTTTCGTCATTTTCATGCCATTTCATATAACACATATGATCACATTCAAGAAGCAAAGCATCATTATTAGTCATTGCAAAACTGAGGTATATCCTTCCAATATTTATTTTAGTATTTGGAATATTTAGTCAATGTAATTCTTAAACTAGGGTTTGACTTAGGAACACCTCTATTCCCAACCTATTTCCCTTTCTTTCTGTGTGCACGAAACATACCCGAAGTTGTTATACTTAGAATAGCATTATTTACAGAGATGAATCAAAATAGTGCGTAAAAAGTTTGGAGGAATAGAGCGACATGCACTTCGATCCCAATATTTTTCGAGCATTTTCGAGGATGAGGTCTAAATATGCATATACTTCTTAGATCCAGGTGTGTACCCCAATTTGATGACTATAACTCACTATTTCTCCAGGTTTACCTTCATTTTCAGCACTTGAACCTAATTTCAGTAATTCAACCCACAAATGAGGGTAAATCAATTCACACCCCCTTGAATCCAATTAGTATTTAGTACTTGTCAATATTATTTTGTTATTGAACCTATTGGATCCACTCCTCTTTTGAATATAATGGTAAATTAGTGGTTTTTATACATCTAATGGTGGAAACCCTAAATTTTACCCATTACATTTTGGTGAACCCTGTTGGCATTTTTTATGTTTGTTGTTGTGATTGTCATTGATGGTCACAAACTTCTCTTGAGATCACCTTTTGTATGTATAAGTTAAAGCTCAACCGGTACTTGTTCCAACTGGTATGATGCATTATAGTCCCTAGACTACTAGTGTTTTGCAAAAAGTGATTACTGATCTGAAGCGATATGTTGACCCCAAGCAGTTCGAGGATCTCAAATGGTACAAGGATCAAAGAGGTAGAACACATATTTCCCATTCTTCATTTTGTCAAACCGGCAACCAGTATTCTGCTTGAACCGGTATTTTGTATGAACTGGCAATACTTTGTGATGAGTTACCAACCGGCATTTTATGATGAGTTACCATCCACTGATTGTTTGACGATGCCGACACTTTAACGGTGCTTTTTGATGAATACTAAGAGGGGGGGTGAATTAGTATGCCAAAAATATTTGCACTAAAACACTTTGCTAGTCTAACAGTAAACCGGTAAAATAGTCTAATAGACAAACTAGTTAGCACACATGCAAACCAAATAACAAACAATGCATTCACCCATAGAAGCACAAACACCATAACATAAGAGATTTTGATATGGAAACCCATTTATGGGAAAAACCACGGTGAGATGGAAATCACAAGTAACTATCTGCAAAATAGGAACCAAACTAGTTAAGGTCAAACCGGTTAAGGTCTTACAATGTTCTTTACCAGAATAGATCCTATTAGGAATCTCAATCTCCATTAGGAGATAAGTCCAATTAAAGACTACCTTGCTAGAGGATTTTAGATCCACAGATGTGAACCACCTTGTTAGAGGATTTACAAAAGGCTTCTGGGCCTACCCAGTTAAGGGCTATAGACTTGTCAAAGATGTGAGTAATCAACAAGTATATGATCTATCAAATAGCACAGCATGCTTGGTTAGATCCTTGATAGCTCGTTCCTAATTCATACCAACATTACTCCAGTCTTCTACCCATTCAGACTTTCTCTATCTCATCAATCACCTTTTAAACCCTTCAACTGTATCTTCAACTATATCATCAACCACCTAAAACCCTAGACATGATGTCCTTATAAAAGGAATCTGATTTCATGTCGGTCCAATAGGATTACAGTACAATTTCCTAGGTTCAATGCATCTAGACATGTTCTGGTAACACGACACAAAAGCATCATTTAAGTGTCGGCACCGTCAAACAATCGGTGGATGGTAACTCATCACAAAATGTTGGTTGCTAACTCATCACAAAGTATTACCGATTCATACAAAATGCTGGTTGCAAGTTTGACAAAAATGAAAACTGGTAAAAATGTGTTATGTCACTTTGATCCCTCATACTGCTTGGAATCCACGAACCACTTGGGGTCAACATGCTGCTTCAGATCGGTAAACACATTCTACAAAATATCAATAGTCTAAAGACTATAATGCATCATACCGGTTGGAACAAATACCGGTTTTGCACTAACTCATACATATATAAACAAGATCTCAATGCAAGTGTGTGTCCATCAATGACAATCACAACATAAACATCAAAAATGCCAACACTTTTTGTGTCATGTTACCAGAAAGTGTCCAGATACATTGAACCTAGGAAATTGTATTGCAATCCTATTGGACCGACATGAAATCAGATTCCTTTATAAGGACATCATGTCTAGGGTTTTAGGTTGTTGTTGTGGTTGATGTTGTTGCTAGGGTTTAAGGTGGTTGATGAGTTAGAGAGAGTCTAAATGTGTAGAAGACTGAAGTAATGCTGGAAAGCATTAGGAATGAGCTATCAAGGATCTAACCAAGCAATCTATGCTATTAGCTAGATCACTCACTTGTTGATTACTCACATCTTCAACAAGTCTGTAGCCCTTAACCGGGTAGGCCCAAAAATCCTTTTGTAAATCCTCTAAAAAGGTGGTTCACATCTGTGGATCTAAAATCCTCTAGCAAGGTAGTCTTTAATCAGACTTATCTCCTAACAGAGATTGAGATTCCTAACAGGATCTGTTCTGGTAAAGAACATTGTAAGACCTTAACCAGTCTGACCTTAACTGGTCTGGTTCCTATTCTGCAGATAGTTACTTGTGAGTTCCATCTCACCGTGATTTTTCCCATTTGGGTTTCCACATCAAAATCTCTTGTGTTCTGGTGTTTGTGCTTTTGTGGGTGAATGCATTATTTGCTATTTGGTTTGCATGTGTGCTAATTGTTTTGTCTGCTAAACTGTTTTACCAATTTACTGTTAGTCTAGCAAAGTGTTTAAGTGCAAAGATTTTTGGCATACTAATTCACCCCCCCCCCCTCTTAGTATTCATCAAACCCAACCCCTTACGCCTTAAATTTTGATTTATGTTCTCATATCTAAGTTTTTATGAAATTTAAAATTTAAATTTTCATTTAGAAGTTTAATTTCCAAGTGAATTTAAAAATTTTGAGGTTAAATTCAACAAATCCCTAATTTTTAAGTTTAAAATTGAGCTTGGGAATTGCTTAATTTAGATTGATTATTCCATATCTAAGTGTTTTCCCATTTCGTAATACAAATTTTCATTTACAAGTTTAATTTCCAAACAAATTTAAAAAATTTAGAGGTTAATTTCAAAAACCCTAATTTTTAAAATTTAAAATTGATCTTTTGGGTTGTCTAATTTATGGATTAATTATTTCAGATCAGATTGTTGATGTTAATTCAAATTCAAAATTGCAATCTTAGTTACAATTTCAATTTAATTTTAAAAATTAAGAGGTTATTTTCACAAAACACTATTTTTTAAATTTAAATTTACTAAGTGGATTGCATGCTATTTATGAATTTGTTTTCAGAATCACAAACCAATTTTCTTAAATAATTAAACAATTATTTTTACAAAAAAAATCATTGTTTAATTATTTCAAATTTCAAATTTCTAATTTTCTCTCCTTCATCTCATTTGAATTGCATAAATTTAGTGGTTGAATTTACAAAAATCTTAATTTATAATTCTAAAGTTAACTTGTGGATTGCATAATTCTTCAATTGTGTTTTCCAAATCTATTTCATTGTATTCACTTCTTTAATTGCAAGTTTCCTTTTCTTAATATGGAAAAATGTCAAATTTATTTTCAAAGAAGAGGCTCTTAAGTTGAACGGATTTAAGATATATGAAAATCCCCTTTATGAGATTTTCAATGATTCCTCTCCCAAAGTTTCTCTCCCTAAAGAGGACATATTGATGCAAGATGATATTTTTAACACTTATATTAATGATCTCCCTATTTGGGATTAACCATTAGAGGATGGTGTGGATTATTCCCTTAATATGTTCCTCCCCCATGAGAATACCTTGGTGAAAGAGGATGATATTATGGTAAAAGAAGTTGAAATAAGTGGGAATTCTCTTGATTAAACTTTACCTTCTATTCATTTTAATAACCTCCCCCCTAGAGATGAAGCATTAATAAGACATGATTGTCCCTTTCCTAAGGTTTTCCATGAAGATACTTTAGAACAAGAAGATAATACCATTTCTCATTATGTTTTCAATTCTCTCTCTCCTAAAGATGAAGAAACTAACAAAGAGCCAATCAATGTTATTCATGTTTTTGAATAACCTAAAATTGTTGTTAAAGATGGGCTGACTTGTCAACCTGATTCTCATGTAGTTCCTTACATATATAAAATGAAATGCCTAAATTTTTGGAATTTGACAAGAATATAGAAATGGAACCACAATATAATTTGTTAGTTCCTACAATCCTCTCTTTAATTGAGACAAATACACCATGTCCTACTAAAGAAATTCTTAGAGATGAACTCTTGAAGGATGATTGGGGGTCATTAGATTTCACACCTTCATTTTGTAGAAAATCTAAGATGACTAGATTTGATACTCAAAACTATTATCCTAACACATGACTAGACATTGATTGGGCCTCTTTAAAATTCAATCTAATTCCACCTAAGAGAAAATACTCTACTAATCCTACATATGGATACAATGGACAAGTTTTAGGATGTTTGAAACAAAATCATAAAAAGCCAGATTTTCAACCTCTTGCTTTGTCAATATCCCCTCCTCCATTGTCTAGTGGATTTACATCTTATCATTCTCATATGACATACTAACAAACAAACTTCTTATACAATCCTTTTCATGAAAACTCCATTTCACTTCTCAGCTATAAATTTAAGCCTAGTACCTAGGGACTGAGGTGCCTAGCACCATTGTCCCAAGGCCAGGGTGCCCAACACTCTGGTCCTCCTTAGGACTAGGGTGCCCAAAACCTTGGTCCTCAGGACCAAGGTAGCCATCACCCCGGTCCTCAGGACCAAGGTACCCAACATCCCGATGTTCCCACTTCATAACCAATTTTTTAGATTTCCTTCTAGACTGTCTCAAAATCTAGAATCTAAGTTTGTAGCTCTGAAGATCATCACAATAACATAAAAGTAATAACTGATGATGCATGAAATATTGTTCATGATCATTCAAATAGAATTTGAGTTGCTATTATGTTGCTCCTCATTATGTAACATAGTTTTTTATTACTATTTAAACAGGTTTTGAAGGGACCCTGAAACCCTTTACGTCAGATTACAAAAGATATATCAAATAAAGTCCAATCATAACAAAATTATAGTAAAAACAACCAAATAGGACTAAGAGATAGCAGAAGACTAACAAAAGACCGCTCAGCCTACAAAAATACCAAAAGGCCAACAAAATTATAACATAGAAACAACAATAGAAAAAGATTAATCCATATTTTTAAGGTTCTCCTCAACATTAGCACTAAGCTGGTGCATCTTCTTGGAGACATTCTTCAAGTCCAGAATGTCCTGAGGTAGTTCAATGGCTTTGTTCTTCATACTAGAATGAGTACGCTTTCCCAAAGGACCCAGATAATCAACACCAGCAGCCATCTCCTTATCCACATCCACAACAACCCTTTCCATGTGAGCTTTCTCCAACTTGCTGACCATGGTAAACATAGTGTCTGCAGAAGCCTTCACAATGTTTTGACTAGTTTCATAATTCTCCTAAGGGTATTCTAACACTTTGTAATTCTGGCCTCCATGTCCATAATTTTTTTGTCAGATATTTCCTTAACACATTGAGTATCCTCCATATTCTTGGCAAAACAACCTGCCATTACCTATTTTTCACTTCCAGTCCATAAAACACAAGCTGAAGTACCCTTAACCATCTCTTTGCTAGCATCAACAAAGTGAGCTCTCATAGTACTATGCATTAAATCTTTAGCATTAGCCTACATTGTTAGCTTACATATTAGGGGATCATTGTCATTCATGGTGGTACAATTCTAGCTGCAACCATACTTAGTGAGAAACATAATAGTTTATTTATTGTTGTCTCCATGCTTGGGGGGAAAAATGTATTCTCTCTTTCTTCTCTCATGTGTCACTATTCTCTTTAGTGGTTGCATTTTTAATGTTTTGATATCCTTTCTTGCATGGAATGGTATGTATCTTATGAGTAATCCCTCCTTAGGGGGAATCCACAATCTTTCTTTCTTTCTTTCTCTCTTTGAAGATTACCTCTTCTTTGGAGTTGTATTTTACATATATTAATGGCCTTTCTTGCATTGAATATTTCTTCATCTAAGTATATTGTGAATTTTCTTATGTCTATACTCTTCTTAGAGGATTCTATCATTCTTCTTCTCCCTCTTTCTCTTCGAAGATTGTCACTTCTTTTTTGTTTCATTGTTGATAGCTTTATTTCTTTTCTTGCATAATAAATATCCTTCATGCAAGTACATGTCTGTCCCTTGGAGGATATATTCTTTATTTGAAATGGTACATCTTCTATGAATAATCTCTCTTTAGAAGTTGTGTAATTCTTCTTATTGTCCCTGCACTTGAGGGGAAATGATTTCTCTTTCTCTCTCCTTTCTAAGGATCTACTTTTCCTTTGTTGAGTGTTGTTTGTTCATGATTTGATGTTGTTCCTTATGTAAAGTTATTTTTTGTTCAAGGATTATCTCTTATGTAAGAGGTGTAAGTCCTTAGAATGCATATCTACTATAGACTGACTCCCTCTCATTTATTCAAAAGTGTGTCATTCTTCATCAAGAATCTCTTTCTCTTAGCAATAGGAGGAAGGTATGTAGTTTTGTTCACCTTCCTTTCTTTTGGTAGAAGATGCCTTTTGAGAAAATATCTCTTCTCCTCCAAGGATCTCCATTACACTTCTTGGAAGATATCTCTTTTTCAACTATCTTATGTTTTCTTATAAGAGTATTCCCTCTTTATCTTTGATTTATGACACTTTTACCTAAAGTATATCTCCTTGGTGTTGAAGGTTGGGTATCGTTGTCTCTAAGCTTTCTTAAGAAATCAACTTAGGGATATTTTTGCATGTCTTAAATGGAGTGTTCATTCTCCAAACTAGAGGACACAAACTCTTACATGAGATGCTTCACACTTTAAACGAGACATGACATTTGATATATGTCTTAAACAAGGTTACACATCACCAAAACTCAAGGAAAAAAACACTTACATGAGATGTCCTCAAAATCAAGAATGTATTTGTCATTCACCTCTTGGCATTTACACATTTTCCTCTTGGAATTCAAACATTCACCCCTTGTAATTTTCACACATAGTCACCTCTTGGCATTTTATATTTATATTACATGTCATAAATAGGCCGATGCACACTAAAAAATGGGGTGCTTCATACTTGAAAACAAACATCTATTCCCACTCACCTCCCAAACATGAATCACATAGATTTAAACATCTAAGGGTGAGGTATCTATGTCCTCTATCATTATTATTCTCATGGATTGTTTGGAAAGGCACATCTAGTGTGTATCCATGCTCCCTCGTCTTCTTCACATGAGCTCATAGCTTAGCTGTTTGTAGTTCATGGATGATTATTGCTTTTCTCTTTTATGTGATCAATTATGTTTGTGAGATGGTATTTATCAAGAATCATATTAGTTGTTGAGACATTTTATTTTTGAGGTCTCTTCAGCTACTTGACATGATGTCTTTTTGTGTTCTTTAGCTTTTGTTATGTGTCTTTTTCTGTATTTGCATTTTTGTCTATTTTTGGACTTTTATTTTTGTCTTTCTTTTGTGTGTCCTTGCATATGTTTGAGTGAGTTAAGATCCAAAGATTGGGGACTTGGTCCCTAAAAATTACTGATGTCTTATACTCCTTGTGATTTTTCCCCTCTCTCTCACCTTTCTACTTTACCGAGTGTATGATCATAATCTCATACTTCGATAAAGTGGGGGCTAAATGTAGCATCGTAAATTGTACAACCTTTATTGGGTGATACAATTTCATGCTTAGGATAGCACCTGGCTTAGTGAGTTGCGTTCTGCATTTTAAATTCCCTTTAATCATTTAAATAATTAATTTAATTAAATCCAAAGTCCTCTTTTATCACTCCACATATCATAAAATTGGGCCCTTAACCCTAAGCATTCCCCTTTTTATTGTATCATTTTAATCAATTAATTCATTAAAGCCCTAATTAGGTACTATTTCAACCTTCAAGGCTCGATTTCACATATCTAAATACCTTGAATTATCGCCCTCATCTAGGATTGACATTGTAATGACAATACCATGCATCCCTAAAAAAAATTTTAAAAGTTGACCGATCCAGAGCATGGCATTCTAGTCCCAACATTTTCTCCCCAAATTTTGAGATCATGTTTTGGCAGTATTATAATATTTAAATCCATCTTTGTGCAAAAAATATATCAATTCTAGGTTGGCCTAAAGGTGATCTCAATTATGAAATCCCTATATAAGGCATCTCTCTCAACTCATTTTCACATAGGCAATTCTAGGACTCTAAGCTATCAATCTCTCCAAGAATTCAAGAATTGAAGTTCTCATCATCAAGCATCTCTATGTTGGTGACAATGAAACAAATTGAGAGGTGGGGTGAATCAGTTAGCACAAAAACTCACTGCAACTTAAACCAGAAAATAGATCTAATAATTAACAGTTAAAGAATGAAACAACTCGACATCAATAACACACATAACACCAAGATTTTTGATGTATAAAACCCGGTTGAGGGAAAAACCATGATGGGAACCTACCCACAATGAGATAATACCCTATTAGAAGTAAATGAAAATATGACAATGGGGAATGCACATGCATTCAATCATACTACCTAGAGCTCACTGATCAAAATAAGAAACCCAGAAAGGCTAAAACCTTTAGGGAAGACTCACTACCTCACATGAAGTCTCACTAACTTACAAAAGTATTTTAACAACAATCCCGATTACATGAAATATGGAAATAGCATCTCCATATGCCTGAGTAGAGTTTTGGTTAAGCACATAGTCTTCTCTACAACACTTCGCTTCTCCTTCACACTTTGAAAAGATTAAATCACTTGTTCGCACACTTACCTGATCACACACTCATAGATACAACACTGACATATATCTTACATGATTGTTACATTTATTTAATCAAATCCTCAACCTCTATTTCAAGGTCAGCTAAACCCTCAATACAAATTGTAAAATAATAACCTCACATGCTACAACAATACATGTGGAGCAAAATGATGTCGGCTAAGACATAGTCTGGACCAAAATCAAATCCACAAACACACAACATATCCAACAATTACCCTTTATCTTCTGCAACATGCTACAACCACCAAGAATGCCACATAACCCGAAGAACTCCACCAGACAAATAAAATCTTCAATAATGCACATAGAAAGAAATTGCGGACCACCAATATGCAAAGAACATGAAATAGAGACATTCACAAGAAATGTGAATTATACCATAACAACCGCAACAACTCGGATTATAAGAATCATAATCAGCTCTCTACTGGACCTCAAGAACACCATTATAATTGATTGTTAACCTAAAATATTTTCTTATGTATATAGAAATAGGCTCATCATAAATAACTCCTATATCCTTCAACATCTGCTTCATCCAAATTACATGAGTATAATTGCTAGCAGCAACAATGTATTCAGCCTCTACAGTAGATAAGGAAATAACTTTCTTCTTCTTACTCACCCAGGAAACCAACTTCTTACCCGAACAGAATGCACCACAAGTAGTACTCTTCTGGTCATCAACATCACTTACCCAATCAGCATCTGTAAAGACACTTAATGTAAAGTCATCATTCTTAGAATACCACAATCCAAAATCAATTATCCCTTTCAAATATCTGAATATTCTTTTTATAGCAATAACATGAAATTCCTTAGGATCGTCTTGAAATCTAGCAACAAGACACACAATATTCATTATATCAGGTCTAGTCTGATTCATACAACAAACCACCAATCTTAGATCTATATCTGATCTAATTAGCTTTCGATGAATCATCATTGTTTGTCAACTTATACATAGTCACCATCAGTGTACCAACAAGTTTAGAGTCTTGAAAACAAAATTTCTTCAACAATTCCTTCACATACTTATATTGAGATATAAAAATTCTTTTATCCAACTGAGGAATATTTAATCCCAAAAAGGATTTCAGTTCACCAATCATTGACATCTCAAATTCATTCTGCATCTTTTCAACAAATCTCTTACATATGCAATCATTTCCTCCAAAGATAATGTCATCAACAAAAACTTCAACAATCAAAATGTTATTTTGATCAGTCTTGAAATACAGATTACTATCAATAGTACCTTTATTGAATCCAAGATTCATCAAATACTTATCCAAATTGGCATAGCAAACTCTAGGGGCTTGCTTCAATCCATACAATTCTTTCTTCAACCAGAAAACCATGTCATTTTCATCTCTCAATTGAAATCCATCTGGTTTCTCAATGTAGACTTCTTCTTCTAATTCACCATTAACAAAAGTTAATTTGGCATCCATCTGCTAAATCTTGAAATATTTTTGAGTATCATAGGCAAGAAATAATCTAAAAGCTTCAATTCTAGCTACTGGATAAAAGGTCTCCTCATAATCAATTTCTTCTAATTGAGAATAACCCTTACACACAATCCTATCTTTATTTCGAACAACTTTACCCTGTTCATTAAACTTATTCCGAAATACCCATTTAGTTCCAATTGCATTTATATCCTTATCTAGGAGCAAGAATCCATGTATTATTTTACTCAATCTTATTCAATTCTTCTTCCATGGCCTTGATTCAATTTTCATATTTACAAGCTTCATCAAAATTCTTGGGCTCAATCTTAGAAATCAAACAAATTTATTTAGCTAGTCTTCTTCTAGTCATCACACCTTTATTCTTATCACCAATAATTTGACTTTCTAAATGATTCAACCTCACATACCTAGGAGTTTTAGGATTTTCTATAATTCCAAGCTCTTTAATTCTTTCTTTTACATCTGCACTTTCATTCTCAGGCTTTTTCAGAGCAATCTGAACTTGACTTTGGGTTTGCACTTGCTTTCCTTTATCTGAACTAGCTTCCCGACCATTAGAATCATATCCACAACATTTAATCTATCTTACATTACCTTCATCAACCTTCACATTAGCACTTTCAACAATATTTCTCAATTTTTTGTTATAACACCAATAGGCCTTGCTTTTAGTAGAATAACCAAGAAAGATTCCTTCATCACATCTAGCATCAAACTTTTCAAGATCTTCATCTCTTTTGATATTGAATTTACTACCAAAAAATTCTGAAATATATAACAATAGGACGATGACCAAACCATAACTCATAATGAGTCATACCAATATCACCTTTGACATTTACCTAGCTAAGAGTGTATACTGTAGTACTCACAACTTCTATCCAAAACATATGCAGAACATTTCCTTCAATCATCATGGTTCTAGCAACTTCTTGAGCAGTTCTATTCTTCCTCTCTACAACACCATTCTGATGTGGTGTCCTAGGAGCAGATAATTGTCTCTTAACTTCATGCTCTTCACAATGTGCATTAAACTCACTGGAAGTGAATTCTCCATGTCTATCAAACCTTAGACTTTTCAACTTCAATCCAGTCTCATTTTCAACTTCAATCCAGTCTCATTTTCAACTCTATATTTCAAAATCTTGATGTTCTCCAATGCTTCATATTTATCCCTTAAGAAAGTAACCCACATCATTCTTGAATAATAATAAATCAACAACATGAAATACCTATCACCCTGTAAGTTTCTCACTCCAGAAGGACCACACAGATCGGTATGCACAAGATTCAACAATCCATTAGAATTATACTATTTTCTCTTATAATTAACTCTTATCTACTTCCCTAACTGGCGTTCCTTACATAATAGTTTAGAAGGGTTTACTAACTTTGGTAGATCTCTCACTGCTTGAGTCGAACTTATATTAACCATGCAATCAAAATTTAGATTACACATCCTTTTATGCCATAACCAACTTTCATCAATATAAGCAATCAAACAACTTTTACCACCAACATTTAAGTGAAAGATATTACCTTTAGTCTATTTTCTTGATGCAATCTCATTTCTAGAGCTACTCAAGATCTCGCATTTGCCATTTTTGAATTACATGTTATATCCCTTATTAACCATCTAAGAAACACTCAAAATAATATGCTTTAAACATTCGACATATAATACATCATTTGTATTGTTATTACCATCAAGAAAAATAGAGCCTCTACCAGTGATTACATAAGTTTTGTTATCACCAAATCTTATGATACCACAATTATACTTTTTCAAATTTACAAATTTACTCTTATCACCTGTCATGTGTTAAGAGTAACCACTATCAATTACTCATTCATATTTCTCCTCAAATTTAGTAGCCAAATCTTTCTCCTCGTTGATGAAGCTTGTGGAATCTATAGCTGCAGGATCACCTTCCTTGATAGAAGTGAACACAAATTCATCTCCTAAATTTTCCTTATCTGACTCATCATCTATTACACCTTCATCAGTAGCATAATAACCCTTCTTCTAATACTTAAGCTTATATGGCTTAAATGGCTTCCTAGGATTTCTATCAGTTTTCAGACACCTTGATGCAAAATGTCGTATCATATTACATGAAAAAAATTTAAGAGGTAAGTTTCCTTCATACTTATGCACCTTTAGGCAATCTTCTAGCAATAAGTTCTTCAAGATCCTGAATCTCTCTTTCTTCATCTTCCATATCTTTATCATATCTAGATACTCTTATATAAATTTCTCCCAAATCATATCTCTAATTCCAAAAAAACAATAGCTTTGAATGCATATTCAGTCTTAGGAAGAGAGTCTCCAAACTCACTCAGCTCAAAAGGAGCAGACTTACCAATCAGCATGACTCTTGTCACAATCCAGATCTCATCAATAGTAGCAGCTTTATGTTTGTAAGCAGGAGGCGAGGATCTGAATACTTTAGCAAAAATTTTAGATTATTCTTATACTCCATCAACATATCTGATTCCACATACAATCTCATTCACTTTCTGCATAAAAGAAGTAATATTCTCATCTTCACCCATCTTTAAGTTCTCATATTTACCCTTCAAGCTTTGCAACCTAGCAATATTCACATCGCTATCACCTTCATGCAAGGTCTCCTACTTTATCCTGATCTCATGAGAAATCTCTACGTTGATCACATTAGTCATCTCAGAATCTGACAAGGCACTCAACAATGCTTCCTTAGTTGTAATATTATATTTTGCTTCCTTTATGTCATCCATAGTATTAGGACCATTCTGTGGAACATTATATACATTCTTAGTAATCTTCTAGTACTCTTCTCCAATGCATCTCAAAAGACATTGCATCTGAATTTTCCAGAGAGTGTAGTCTATTTCATCAAATCTTGGACTATCCTTCTTGAAAGAAAAGGTTGGCATCTTGGATCACTACAAGCGTTCAGGCTTCTTCCAGAGGCTCTAGCTCTGATACCAATTGTTGGCAACAATGCAGAAAACTAAGAGAGGGGGTGAATCAGTTTGCACAAAACTCACTGCAACTTAAAGGATGAAACAAATCTGGTAATTAACAATTAGAGCATGAAACAACTCTACATCGATAACAAACATAACACCAAGATTTTTGACATGGAAAACCTAATTAAGGGAAAATCCAAGGTGGGAACCTACCCACAATGAGATAATACCTTGCTAGGAGTAAATAAAAATGTTACAATGGGCAATGAACATGCATTCAGGCACACTGCCTAGAGCTCACTTCTCAAAATAAGAAATCCAGAAAGTCTACAACCTTAAGGGAAGTCTCATTGACTTACAAAAATATTCGAACAACAATTCAAATTACATGAACTATGGAAATAGTATCTCCATTTGCCCAAGTACAGTTTCGGTTAAGCACGCAGTTTGCACTGCAACACTTATCTTCTCCTTCACACTTCTGAAAGATCAAATCACTTTTTTGCACACTTACTTGATCACACACTCACATATACAATGCAAACATACATCTTACATGATCATTACATTTATTTATACAAATGCTAAACCTTTATTTTAAGGTCAGCTAAACCCTCAATACAAATTATTAAATAATAACCTCACATGCTACAACAATACATGAAGACTAAAATGATATCGGCTAAGACATAGTCTAGACCCAAATTAATACCGAAAACATTCAAAAGCTCCAACAATTACCGTCGATCTTTGACAACACGCTACAACCACCAAGAATGTCATATAACATGAAAAACACCACCAGACAAAGAAAATTTTCAATAAAGCGCATAAAAATCAATGCTGACTACCAATACGCATAGAACATGATCTAGAGAAATTCACAAGCAACTTGAATTGCACCACAACAACTACAACAACTCAGATTAGAAGAATCATTATCATGTCTCTACCAGAGCTCAAGAACACCATCATAACTAACTATCAACCTGAAAAATTTTCTTGTGGATATCCAAATCATTAACTAATCGAACTAAGAATAAACATCAACATCTAGAACACATCCCACATATCCACAACAAAATATATAGCAATTCTGGAGCAATATGGAGCGTAAACGAGAATACCAAATAACACAAACAATTGAATAACATCCTCAATCCTGGATCATGAAACTCAATCAAAACATCATGCCGACCTCTGCAAATGGGAATTAACCATCTACTGATAAAATACTATAAATATTTTAATCTACATCACCTCATCTATAACATAAAGGCTAAACTAACTCATCCAACCAAACTACAACATTGGAATACATAGAAGATTATGTTGACATCAATGACAACACATCTATGACAACATATCAACCAATATCCAACACTCTAGAGGTCTTCAAGGATACATTCTTCATTCATCAATTATGGATAAATATTACATCTTTCATATGTAAGCATGTGTGTGTGATTAGGGTTTTGTTATGTTCATGTCATTTCACACAACATATGTGATTACATTCAAGAACCAAAGCATCATTACCAGTCATCCCAGATATTAGGTATATCCTTTCATTATTTATTTCAGTATTTGCAATATTTCAATGAAGGTTGATTCCTAACCCGAGGTTTCACTTAAGCAAACCCCTATTCATAGCCTATTTCCCTTTCTTTTTCTGTGTAGGAAACAGTTACGGAGTTGCGATCTTCAGAATGGGTATTATTTATAGAGATAGATCAACCCTTTTTGGTGTGTGAAAAGTTAGGAGGACAAGAGTAATAGGAGATCTGATCCAGACATTTTTGGATTTTTGGAGGATCAGGTCTGAATCTGCATATACTGCTCATATTTAGGTGTGTGTCTCAATTTGATTATTGTAGCTCAGTGTTTCCATACTTTTACCTTCATTTTTAGCAGTTTAACCTAATTTCAATATTTCAACTCACAAAAGAGGTCAAATAAATTGATAGCCCCTTGAATACATTTAGTATTCAGTCCTTATCATTATTGATTTTTGATTGAATCTATTGAATCCACCCCTCTTTTGAATGTAATGGTAAATTAGTGCTTTTCATACATCCAATGGTGAAAACCCTAATTTTTTCCCATCACAGAGGAGTACCATAACATAATCAAAGTTGGATTTAGAAGTTCAGATTTCTGAAGACAAAGTACTCTAGAAACTAGAGCTTTATCTACCAAATTTGTATACAATGGGTGACAACAACAACAACAAATAGCTTTAAGGAATAATTTTTTTAGCTAAAGCACTAGATCACCTAGACTATGATAACATACAATCCTTTAGTGGATATGGATGGATCAAATTAAATGAAAATAGAAGCACTTAATAAGAAACAACAATAAGTCTAGAGGGATCAATTAAGGAATCAAAACAAGGAGCTTTGAGGGATTTTTCATTCACACATACGACATCTATAAGGCGCTTTGGCTGCTACACAAGGAATGAAACATAAACCCCAAACCTCAACAATATTGAAAATGGTTGAAGAAACTATAATCTAGATAGAGGCTCATATTTCAATGATGCAAGAATCCAAGAGTAGCTTGTAGAGTAGTTTGAAGCAATTAAAGATAGGATATTTAAAAATCTTATCTTGAGCCTCATGTCTTGAGGACAAGATATTATTCCAAAAGGAAGCATTATGTTAGTATGAGAAGACCAAAACTAGAGCTGACCTAGGCTACTATATATGGTCTTTGTTATAGAAATAAACCTTTAGTCAAATTATGTAGAGTAATATCCCAACTTAGGAAGTGTATATAATATCATTGTATTAAATATTAAAAAATAGCAGAGATCTAGAGGAGATATATGGTAGGATGTATATCTAGTGATAGATTGAGAAATATAATTACACAATGCTATTATTCATCAAGTTATCTATGTTATAATCGTATTTGTAAATTATTGAGGCATGTGTATCATATTACTCAAATTTATTGTTATAACTTCTTATTTCTTTTATTGTGTTCTTTGAAGTATAAATACTGCACTAGGACCTATTTGAGATATAGTTCTTTGGATTTTAGTTTCCCCTTAACTCTTGTTAAAAGCCCGACCCATATCAAGATCATACAATAAATATTTACCTATAGGTCCTCAGCTAATTCATCATGATTAAACTTTGTCTCACCTAGAACTAATGAAGAAGTAAGCCATCTCTTGGGAACCTCTAAAATATCCATCTCTTAGTAAGAAACCAAAGGAATATGATTTATTGAACTGATGCCTTGAATATCGTAACCTCCAATACAACGATTTTTCTGTATTGTGTCAATTTCTTTTAAATTTTCAAGAATGTCATATTTGTTTTTAAAATATCCATTAGAAAAAGTTTTGTTTGACAATTACTTTGTAGGTGTCTGTACTCATGGAAAGTATGTAATTCCCACCAAAATACCCTAGAGAAAATAACCAAACTAACTAACAAATAGAGATAATTTGTTTTAACATATACTAAGCAGCATAGTACAACTAACTTCTCTAGTTATTGGGATTCTGGTTGATTGCAGAGACGGCGAAAGACTATCATGAAACTCGTAATTGAAGGAGACTCTTAGGTCATCCTTAATGGAGTGATCAAATCTGTATTCACTAGGAGATTACCATATTCAACATATGTATCGAGAAGGGAACAAAGAAGCAGACTTTCTGGCGAACATGGGGATTGAGGAGGATCTTACCAGAGATTTTGGCAAAGAGGACATGATGCCAATTGGACTAAGGGAGATCATATCCTTTGATTTGCTTTCAATCTCAAAGTCTGGAATTGGATAAGATTAGCTCTTTTCGACAGTAATAGACAAAAGGTGATGGAATCCTAGAGTGGTGTTCTCTCGTGAGCGAGGAAATCATTTCCATAAGGAAGTATGCTTGGGAACAAGGAGATTGACAATCAGATTATCCCAAGCATTATAGATTTGGGTGTTGTTGACACTCGGGTGCAAAGGGGAGGTCTATTTATGGGCTCTTATTTGGTCTTGTTTTAGCACAAAAGAAAATGGCAAAGCATTTAGGCATCGCCTGTAAGTGCAGCAAGGTGGTTGGTTTGGAGTAATTGCCAGAGGAGTAGGCAGAGTGACTTTTCAAAAAAGCCAATGAATAGGAGAAAAAGACCATGGTTGACATTATGCAATGAGATTACTGGTCTGGGGGTCATGTCCATGATGGAAGGTTGATGGAATATTTTTTCCAGCCGATCATTCAGGTGTTGGGCGATGCTCTGTCGGCAAATGGTATTCTGTGCAGGACGGTGGAGGAAGGGATTTACCTGGAGGTGATGAGAGCTTTGGATGGGATAGTCTCCATTCCCGCAAATGGGCGTATGATGGGATATTTCAATCTGCAATCAATTGGGAAAAACAAGAAGGTTGGCATAATGAAGGAAAACATTATCGATAGGTTTGGAGCTTTCCTTTAGGAAAATGATGATCTCTTTCCAGAAGAAGTAGGAGATAGGCCGGTGGTCATAGGTAATGGGATCAAGTATCTTTATAACTGATCCAATATGGATGTTAGTATAAGGAGTGGCATCTCCTTCACCGTTTGAAAAAAAATTTCTCTTGGAAATATAATGGGTAGTGCCCCCTAGGCAGAACTTGCTTAAAAGAAAAAAAAACATAGTACAACTAACATTTCTCATATGCATTAACCATGATATAACATGAAAGCATAAACTATTGAAGCATAACCATATTCTTAACATCATTTACACAAGGGGAATAACATTACACAACTATCATTTCTTTAGGGTACTTCCATGCTATTACTTAGCTATTACTAACACTTGCACACATCCATAATATGATTCCATAAATAACCAATGTATCTAACTACATTCATTTTCCTAATTAATCTCAAACTTCTAATTTCATTTTAGAACACCAAATCCAAATATTCCTAAACCCCACTTCTACATTATCCATTTAATACATCATGAATCTAATACATCCCATCAAGATTACTACTATCATACTTATAAAAGTACAATAATAGAAAGTGCTAAACTCTTTTTCATTGGAATCGTATAATACAAGATAACTACATGGAATCATTTACCACAAAATACACTTGAGCTTCCCATTACCATTCATATTCAATATAGAGTTCCATTCTCTAACCATCGCATAAGTAACATTCTTTAACTACACAATAAAATGAATATTTACATCATCTTAATCCATTACAAGTTCATAGACTCTACTTCATCACTTCCTATTACATGAGAATCCATAATACAAAAACATAATCTCCTTTACAATGTCATCATGATACATTATGCTATTTTAAATATATAGAATTCATCTCCACCATCTAACTGCATAATGAAGAATCATAGAATCCACAACCACACACACTACCATCCAAAGAAGAACATCCCAATGGAAGAAGGCATCAAACCACCTGACCATGTTTCCAACCAAATAGGAACCACCCCCTCCTAGAGATCTATTGCTCATGACCCTAGTCTGACACATGAAAGAGCCCACTCCCCTAACCTCACACCATAACCTTAGTGTGATACATAAACCACAAACAAAATCACACAATATCATTAAGGCTATGTAAAGACATAAACATAGTCACACCATCATTGATAAAAATTGAAACATAATATGAATCATATGCCCATAAGCAAGAAAGAGACTCCACCAAATCAGTACAACAATGAACCAAGGAAAATACATGAGATCAATAACTAATACAAAAGAAATATCATTCCTCAAAAGTGAGGCATAACCATCACACTAGAGATCTTATAACCATTCCTCAACAACAAGGTATTCATCCTCTTGCAGGAGTTATATAACACATAAGCATAATCCTGAATGGAAAGGCATGAACCATCTTACTAGAGCACAAATAAAGAATAATATGAGAAATATAATATTAAAAAACCTCTCTGAGAATCCAAAGCAATCACATAGAGCCTCTAGTAAAAGTATAAAATCTAGAAAAGCATTCACACTAAGAAAAACTAGCAACTCAAGGAAGACTTGCCTAGCAAAAACCCAATTTAGCATATCTAGGAGCTAATTTAGCACATCCATGACATATTTTTGGCATTTTGGGGTCTTCTATTGATTTTTTGGTGCCAAATTTTAGTGTTTTGGGTTCAAAGAGCAGAAAATGAGGAAAATAGACAATACAAGTGATGAAACTTGCCCAATTCATACATAGGCCTGCACAATTGATGAATAACTCTCTCAAAAGATGCAGGAGGAAAAAATAGGACTAAGAAAACATAAAATTGGATTCAAAAGATCATATGTAAATGAATTTCGGTATCAAAAGTATGCAGTTGGACCCCCTGCACACAAACTTACACTGAACACACCTAGATTGCATAAAATATCACCAATAGATTCATTGGGGTAAAAGAAGGACTCTCACACCATAATTAATGAAAATATAAACTATATAAATCCAGCATAAAGTAAAACAACAAGAATAATACTCACAACAAATAAAACCACTTGCATCACAATCATTACAGAGACACATTCTTCCATTTCATAAGAACATATGGATAAATAGAGTCTTGAAAGTTTTCCCCAATCAAAATATAATCACATAGTATTAAATAACCATTTTAAATACCCCAAGAATAATATGTTAGGGAGAAATAGAGAAAAAAATTATATTCTACAAATCAAAATTTCAAGAATAAAGGAAATTTGAAGTGATGGCCAAGGCAACCGAAGAAGCGCAATAATGCAATCCAAATATCCAGCAATCCAAATCTAAATTCAATCATCCAAGAAACCCAAATTCTCAATCCAAAATTTGCAGAGATGTCAACCCCGAGAATGCATGACAAAACCCGTTAAATAAAAAAATTAAACAAAAACTATAGGAATACACCAACCAATCAAAATATTCTATAAAACTATATAATATACCTACCATGGTTGATTTCGTGGTAAATTATATTTATTAATATTATTTACTTACGTCCTACAACTCAGCCAATAGGGAAAAAGGTAGGTAAGTTATATGATATATACCATAACCATATAACAAGAAAGAATAATGTATATTTTATAATAATCAAGTGCAATGATAAATAAATAATTTAAATAAATAATATCAAAAGAATAATAATAAATCAAATAAAAATATATAAATAAAATCCTCAATAATTAATTAATTAGATAACAATAACTAAATAACAATAAATAAAATCAATCAAATAATAAATCATTAAACCAATTAAATTAAATAAGTAAACATTCAAACCCAATACATAAATAATACCAACCAATAAATAAAAATAAATAATATATCATCAAATAATATTAATACCTTAATCTAACCACTAAATAAACTATACAATAAAATCAAATATTAATTTAATGAAACAACCATGCTCACAAGGCCACATAACAAGGGTCTTAACAAACACAAGATAATTCTAACCACTCACTTGTGCCACAACACAAAACTAACAAGGTGAACAACTTAATCCTAGAGTATGAGAGGAAAACACATGACATCTCTGACAACTTGCCATTGGGATAAGGATGCGCTCATATTTATGAGACCAAGTGGAGTTGATGTCTAGTACTTGCAATCTCGCATCCACTACTAAACGTAATATGACATATACAACACATATACATCATAAATGATCAGGAAATTGATAGAAAATCGTAACGTCATATCGTTCTTGCAATGAGTGGTATGACATAATCTCTAATCACGAAGACACTAGAAGACAATCACAATCATTGAAGCATCAACTCGATTATCATAATCATAAAGTAGGTTAGTGTAATCATAATGCCATCAAAATACCATAAGCAATATAGTCCTTCATAAATAATGAGCACATATAAATCATCAAATATAGATCCATCATCGACATAGTCTAAGATGTATCAATCATCCACATAAGTCATGAAATAGCATATGTCCACATAAAGTATCCAGTGTCATCAATATAAACTGAGATAGGAATAGAGTCATAAACATGACTCAAAGAACCACATAAGAGTCCATATATATCTCTCAATGCACAAATAAAAATGTAAGTGTAGGAGGGACACTACAAATTAGAACAATGAAGTGGAAAATTTTCTTAAAAACTATTTCAATGCATGTTTCCCAACTTAAATTCAAGAGACTCGAGTAAAGGCTTATTTAATTAAAAAAGGGTTATTTAAATTAATTTTCACACTAAGAAGTATAAAAGTAATTACCTTACAATCAATGGCTTTTCTTGATAGGCCCAATAGCTTTCCCAATAAAGAAACAATAGAGTACAAAATATCTTAGCTCTAGAACTCCATAGGGAGTCGAGGAAGTCGAATCCAAACTAGAATCTTTGGCCAATTAATTTTGTAGGATCAAAATTAAGATGTCATCATTTGATAAAGAGACCCACTTGATTATGAAAAAATTGAGCACCTTGAAAACTCATATTACGATATGCAAACACAAAAAAGTATCACAAGGAAGAACCAATTTTCTTCAAAGATAATTTTCACATCTCTTTCTAGACTCCAATTATTATGGGCCCAATTTTCCAAAAACTATATAGATATGAAAAATTGAATTAATTTTTATATTATATAATGCTTAGACAAATATAAATCATCGTCAATATTTGTATCTCTATTCATCACCATTCAAATAAAATAAGAACACAAGAATTACTATAAGTAAAAAATAAACCCCACCCCAAAGGAGAAAAAACCACAACACCCTACCTAGAAATTTATAGAACCACACCCAACAACACCTGTTGCCCACTCTACATATCGAAAAGGTAGTAAAAAGTCATAGAGGGAGTGGGTAGGCCACCACAGACCCTTGCAACCCTATGTAGAGGCTTTGTTCTGCTCACACCCTTAGACATGCCCTATAATGTCCATTTTTTTCATGCATGCTTGGCCAACTTATTGATGCTATGTATTCCATGATTATAATTTATCTTTGATATTTGCCGAATATTATCAACTCAACTCTATAAACTCATTTAAACTAGGTTAATTCGTACTAAATTGCTTCATGTAATTAACTAACCTAGATATTAATCCTTTAAAATTTTCTTTCAAATATTTAAAATATGTTTAGCATTTGATTTAATTATGAAATAGTTTATTATTATAAATATGTTAATATTATTTTAATAGTAAGATGATCCTATTGATTTCTCATCAAATACTATGAAAACTCAATTGAAGAAGATTATAAAAAATATAAGAACTAAATGAAATGATTTTTTTTTTTTTCCATATAAATAATGATATTTAAGATCATCACTTTACCTTGTTTACATAAATCTACATAACTATTTATTAAGCACAATAGATCATTTTAATGTAAACACACATAAATTTCCTTTAACTCCAATAGTGAAAGTATAGTTTGTTAACCACAAATGAACTATTACAAGAAACAAAAAAGAAAATATCTTAACACATAATAAAATATGTTTTAAGAAGAAAATATTTTCCATTATGTATTGGTATTTTGGGAAGGGTGAAAAGGATAACTACACTAATTCCCATCATTTTACTTATTGGTATTTTGGGAAGGGTGAAAAGGATAACTACACTAATTCCCATCATTTTACTTGATTGTGATATATATTCTTTGATTTTTTATTTTTTTATATTTTGATAAATATTAACATGTTATTTCTTCATCTACAATGATTACAAAAATATTCACAAAATGAAATAAATGTCCACATAATTAAGAGAAAACAATCAAACACATAATTTAAATTCATATATAATTGATAATTTTTAATAAGAAAAATAACAAAACTTATAAATTTCCATTTTATTAATTTTTTTATTTTAGTTTTAAAAATCCTAAAATACATATCTTATGAAATTAAATTTCATTATTTCAAAAGAAATTTATATTTTAAAATTATCTAAATTTCAATTTAACACATAATACCTCAAATTCTCTTTTATTAATATATAACAAGGGATCTAATGCTTCATGTTCAAGTTAATAGTTAGAGATGGTTAGTTTGGGGTAGATGAAAATATAAATAAAGATAGAGGGGGAGAGGAAGAGGAAGAGTACAAGATAGAATAGATTTTTGTAACTTATGTATGATATAAATGTATGGAGATCAATAAATGATAAACTATTACATAATAAATATTTCAATCAAAATCTTTTAGAGTATAATGATCATAATTAATTTTCACATAACACATATTTTCAAGATCCATTTTAAGAAAAAATAAAGGAATAAATCATTTTAGATTTATTATCAATATATTTATTAAATTGTATGATTTGATTTTAAATAAAAATTTAATGTATATTTATATGATAAAATACTTTATAAATATTATTTATTTCAATTAAATTAATAGCATGAAAAAAAAATACAAATATATATAGTAGTGTAACATGTAATAAATTTAATTTTCCTAAAAACTAAAATATAAAATATCATAATAGAGTTTATATTTACATTATTCAAATAAATAAATTATAAGAAAAGGGCACATGACTATAAGTGAACATCAAATAAAGCAAATTTTAGGTAGTTAAAATACCTTATTAATAGGAGACATGAAAAATGGGTAATGGGTGGACATTAATGAAAGAAATGAAGAAAAAATAAAGAATATCAAAATTATACTTCTTTTTTTTTTTGTTTTTTGATTGATAAAAGGCCGAGGCCAAAAAATTTTATTAATTTAAAAAATAGATAGAATTACATATACACCTCCATTCGGTGTGGGCACCGGTAGGAAAGAATAGAGGGAAGAAAACCTCTGGTCTAGCCCAGATCCTTAAGGATCAGAAAAAAATAAGAATGCGATACATAATGGAGATACAAGATCACAATGGGAACATGTCCAAAATAATGAAGATAGTATGTAAAAATCCTCTAGAAAAAAATGAGCAGAAGATTACCCATCTCTTGGGGTGATGCTGTCATTTGTGGGCAACAATTCTTGCTATTCCTGAAACACATGGTTAAGCCTGCTCTGCTACTTATGCTGCACAAAATCTTGAGAAAATCTCTCACCAAAATGTTAGAAAAACTGAACAGGTCAACTTATACAAAATATCATACCTGCCTGGATGGTCACCTGTTAGGATACATAGCTCAAAATATTAGTCTCAAAAAATCTCTAGAAACATAATGCGAGAGTGATTACCCATCAAAGAGCATAAACTTAATATATATTAACGAGGCAAATTCCATAAATAGAGATTAGGATAGCTAGGTAAGTGTAAGTCCTAAAAGAAGGCAATATTTACATAAATAATAATAGCTATATATCCATGTTCACATATATCCGGGAGTGAGATATGCCAGCATGTTTATATACCTATGCTCATTAATGTAAGGTATTGCCTCCTTCTAGTCTTAAATCTTATCCTAGCAGAGCGGCAATACTAAAAAGCTAAATTTAGGAGTGATCAAATATAAGGAGGAAATAATTAAACATCAGAGTATGAGATGGGTACTCTTAAGAATTATGAAGATTTCGATGAAAATGAGGATTTTGGTGAAACCACAAGGCTCATGGATGATGGTGATGGTTTCATTGAAACAAAGGTAACGATGAAACATGATATTTTAAAGGAAGATAAGTGATGCCGCCTATTGAGCATCCATTTTGAATAATTATCTGTGGAGTTAAATTATAAAAGCCACTAATTGTTAAAATAAACCATTTTCATTAATACCATGGTGGCCCACAAGTCATCAAGCAGGTACAATAGCAACCTATAAGATAATCGGGTTCAAATAAAATTGATGAGACCAATGATGTCTCATCAAAAAAAGAGGGGCCATGGAAGAAAGGAAGCACTGATGAACTTTAGAAAAGACTCATCGAAGACAGTGATTTCATCAATAAAGCTATCGAGGAAAGCGGATAAAGTTTTCATCAATGAGAAAGGGACTTCAAGGAGACAATACCATCGGTGCAACATAAAAGGGACTCACCGAAAGGAATGTTCCATCGAAAGAATAATGTCGATCAAACAAAAGGCAACTCCATCGATAAAAGATGTTGATGAGGAAATAGGTTTTGAGGAAGCTAAAAGGGGAGCCTCCGATATGCCTGGTTTCACCGATATGACTTTATCGGTGGAGAAAGGCTTCAATGAGATAAGAGGTCCACTCACAGAAAGGGAATGTTGATTTCGATGGAAGAAGAGATTCGATGGAACAAATAAAGGAGGTCACCGAAGCTTGAGGCTTCTTCAACATACAACCCTATGGAGTGCAAATAATATCGATGAGACCCAACAGTATCTCAATGAAGTGGAAGGGCCAACGAGGAAAGGAAGCTCCGGTGAAGTTCAAAAAGATTCATCGAAGATAGAAATTCCATCGACATAAGATGTTGAGCAAAGTAGAGATGGTTTTCATCGATGGGAAAGGTCATCGAGGAGATAATACCATCGATGCAATATAAAAAGGTCTCACTGAAAGGAAAGTTCTCATCGAAGGAATAATGTTGAATAGGAAAAAGGTAGCTGCATCGATAAAGATATCAGTGAGGAGATAGGTTTCAAGGGAACTAAGAGGCATGCCTCCGATACACAAGGTTTAACCGATGCAACTTTATCGGAAGAAGAAGATAAGGGAGGATAAAGAAAGGCTACGGTGAGACAATAGAACCAATCACTGACAGGGCATGATGATTTCAATGGGAGAAGGGTTTCGGTGGAGCAAATAAAGGAGGTCACCAAAGCCTGAAGATGCTTCAACTTGAAAACCTAATGGAGTTCAAAAAATATCAATGAGACCCAACGATGTCTCATTGATATAGAAGGGCTATCGAATAAAGAGAGCACTGATGAACTTCAGAAAAGACTCATCAAAGATAGAATTCCATCGACAAAAGATATTGATGAAAGTGAAGATGGTTTCATCAATAGGGAAAGGTATTCGAGGAGATAATAGCATTGGTGCAACATAAAGGGACTCACCGAAAGGGATGTTCTCATCGCAAGATTTTTGTTGATTAGACAAAAGATAGCTACATCAATAAAAGATGTCAATGAGGAAATAGGTTTTGAGGAAGCTAAAATGGGAGTCTCCGATACGGTTGGTTTCACCGATGCGAATTTATTGGTGGAGAAAGGCTTCGGTGAGACAAGAGGTCCACTCATCGATAGGGAATGTTGATTTCGATGGAAGAAGGATTCGATGGAACAAATAAAGGAGGTCACCGAAGCCTGAGGCTTCTTCAAAGTAAAACCCTATGGAGTGCAAATAATATCGATGAGACCCAATGGAATCTCATCGATGTGGAAGGGCCAACGAGGAAAGGAAGTGCCGATGAACTTGAGAAAGATTTATCGAAGACAGAAATTCCATAGACATAAGATGTCAAGGAAAGCAAATATGGTTTTCATCGATGGGAAAGGTCATCAAGGAGATAATACCATCGATGCAATATAAAAAGCTCTCACCGAAAGGAAAGATCTCATCGAAGGAATAATGTCAATTAGGCAAAAGGCAGTTGCATCGATAAAGATATCGGTGAGGAGATAGGTTTCGAGGGAACTAAGAGGCATGCCTCCGATATGCAAGGTTTAACTGATGCGACTTTATCAGAAGAATAAGATAAGGGAGGCTAAAGAAAGGCTACAGTGAGACAATAGATCCAATCACTTACAGGATATGATTATTTTGATGGGAGAAGGGTTTCGGTGGAGCAAATAAAGGAGGTCACCAGAGCCCGAAGATGCTTTGACGTGAAAACCTAATGGAGTTCAAATAATATCAGTGAGACCCAATGATGTCTCATCGATATAGTAGGGCCGTCGAAGAAACAGAGCACCGATGAACTTCAGAAAAGACTCATCGAAGATAGAATTCCATCAACAAAAAGATATCGAGGAAAGTGAAGATGGTTTTCATCGACGGGGCAAGGTATTCAAGGAGATAATAGCATTGATGCAGCATAAAGGGACTCACTAAAAGGGATGTTCTCATTGAAAGATTTATGTCAGTCAGATAAAAGGCAACTACATCGATAAAGATATCGATGAGGAAATAGGTTTTGAGGGAGCTAAAAAGGCCTGCCTCTGATACGCCTGGTTTCACTAATGCGACTTTATCAATGGAAGATGATAAGCGAGGAAAAAGAAAGGCTTTGGAGAGACTATAAATCCATTTGCCGACAGGGCATGATGATTTTGAATGGAGAAGAGTATCCATACATAAATATAGAAATATTTAAACTGAATGTTTGTCTAAGTATCCGTACGTAAATACAAGGGGGAGGAAGAGGAGTAAATAAGGGGGTTAAAACAGAGTCTGGGAAAGAGAAACATAAGGGGTAGAAAGGAGAAACATGCTACTGACACTTAAGGACACGAAGACAAAAGAGGGGGGTTCCTTAAGGTGGCACAGACAAGAGATTGATGCCATCGGCTCCCAAGTTGACCAACTCATCTGCTCTTTTATTGCCCTCCCTATAAATATGATTGACTATGAACCTATCAAGATCTCTACATAAGTCAAGAGCTTTTGACAGCAAAGTATTTAGTCTCCAATTAGGCATAGTACCTTTCCTCAGAGCATTGGCAATTATAGCCGAGTCTCCTTCAATTTCAAAGTTCTTAACTCCTAGTTTCCTACATAAATGTAGACCCTCCACTAGGGCCATAAGCTCTGCCCAGTTGTTGGTGTTGATGCCAGCCGAAGAGGCAAGGGTTGCTAGTTCCTTGCCTTCCCAATTATGAACAACACATCCTAGCCCTACATGCCTTGGGTTGCCACGGGATGCCCCATAAAAGTTTAGCTTCATCCAACCTTCACCTGGGGGCTACCATCTGCAAGCATCCCTTGATTGAAGACTTGCAATAGGACCATCTCCTACAAAGGGAGGAAAGGATAAGCCTTCCCAACATTTTAACATCTTTTCATCCCAATAACTGATAGATGCATTCTTCAATGTGCCTGATGACATTCGGTTGTTCATGAGCTCAATGATAGCTGACTCTATCCTGTTAATGATTCTGGGAACCTCTATTTTTACATTCTTAAAGAGACATCTATTTCTCTCCTTCCATAGTTCCCACATAATGGAAGAGGGAAGAGCTATCCATAAACCTTCAAAGAGACATCCACGCCTGAGGAGAGGCCATGCCTTGAGCATTCTGAAGATGGTGTGGGGAAAGGCCGCTGACCATTCAAGTTTGTTGGTGAACCAGATCCAACATTTGTGAGCAAAGGGGCAGTTAAGGAGGATATGATTGGTTTCTTCCTCATCTACCTCGCAAAGAGGACATCTACTAGGGCCCTCATACCCCATTCTTCTAAATTTGTCCACAATTAGGAGCTTGTTCTGAGCCACAAGCCAGGAGAAGAAACCTGCCTTAGGCAGACAATATTTATCCCAGCAAAGTTTCAAGGGAAGCTCAGTCATAGGTCTTATAAATGATTTGGAGATGAGAGAGTACCCATCCTTGGAGTTGTATTCTCCACTTAGGGGGTCATCCCAGATGAGCTTGTCCTCATTCTGAACTAAGGCAATGTTCCTTGATTTAAGAATTGCCATAAGTTTTATTTATCCTTTTCTGGGATATCCTCATTTTCCTTCTCGATCCACTACAAACCAGCCCCATCCTCTGAAGGGGAGATATAGATGTTTAACAGGGGTCCCCAATGAGATTCAAGAAGGATACAAGAAGCACCAAAGTCATGGATATTATCAATAGCCTTATATCCACCCCATGAATCCAACTAGAAGAGAGCTTTATCCCTAGACACCAAGCTCCACGTGAGTCTGTCAGAGATAATCCTCCTACAGTCTAACATAAAATTCCATAGGTAGGATCCTCTGGGAGGGTTGGTTTCTCTGAAGATTTGGATAGGGTTCCCTCTATTAAGGTATTTGTGATGTAGCAAGTGAGCCAATTTTAGGTGGGGGGATCTGAACATCCTCCAGACCAACTTGGCACCCAAGGCTTTGCCCTTATCATGAAGGATTTTAATGCCAGCTACTCCTTCTTTAGGTTTCCATATCTTGTCCCAGGATATGAGTGATATTTTACAATTGTCATTAGCACCTTTCCAAAAGAAGGTCCTAAGATGCTTGTTGAGCTCTGCAAGTTTAGAAGAAGATAAATGTTGATAGGAGAGCTGGTGAATGGGCATAGCTGACAAGACCGATCTAACCAAGGTTGCTCTGCTTGCAAATGAGAGCCATTTTCCTTTCCAAGTGTTAATCCTAGACTTGATTTTATCCACCAAGTTGTCCCATAATTTTGAGGGTCTTCTCCCCTTATCAAGGGGAATGCCTAGGTATTTGCAAGGAAGAGTTCCTTCACTAATCTCCAGGACCTTGCTGATCATTTTTCCTAAGGAGGGGTCTATGTTGAACAAAAATACTGCAGACTTGGCTAGATTCACCTCTTGGCCCAAGGCTAGCATATAGGAATTAAGTATGCCTTTGAAGGCGCTCACTTCCCTTACACTTCCCTGCCCAAAAAGCATTGTATCATTGACAAATTGCTAGTGGGTAAAGGAAGGGAGGCCATCCGGTAATGGGGATTCCTTGGATCCCACCTTCCTCTTTGGCCTTAGAGATGGACCTACCTAGGGCTTCAGCCATGATGATGAAGAGGAAGGTGCACATAGGATCTCCCTACCTGAGCCCTCTTGAGCTGCTGAAGAAACATTCCGGGGAACCATTAACCAAGACCGAGAATTTGGGGGTGGATATACATTCAAAGATTAGGTTGATCCAGGATTTGGAAAATCCAAAGGCCTCCAAGAATTTGCATAGGAAGCGCCAATCAACATTGGCGTAAGCTTTGCTTATATCTAATTTGACTAGCATACTTGGGGCCCGGTTGAGCTGGACTGAATGAATGGCCTCTTGGGCTATAATAACCCCATTATAGATTGATCTATCTGCTATGAAGTTGGTCTGTTCTTCACTAATAATAATGGGGAGAAGATTCTAGAGTCTGGCTACTAGGGTTTTGGTTAAGAGTTTGTACAGAGTGTTGCAAAGGGCTATTGGTCTGAAGTCATTAAAGCTTTCAGGGTTCTCTTTTATGGGGATGAGAGCTAAGAAGGTATTGTTGATTTCTTTGAGAATCTTACCACAGTTCCTAATACCTTCTAAGGCATCTGTCATCTCTGTCCCCATAAAACCCCAACATTTTTGGAAAAAGCTAATGGGGAAGCCATCCGGACCCGAGGCCTTATCGGGATTCATCTTCACAAGGACAGATTTAACCTCCTCCTCAGAGAATTTCTTTGATAGGATTTTGTTGTGATGATCGTTAATGAGTTTTGGAATATTCTTGATAATATTGAGTTGGCCTCTGAGGTTGGAGCCTTCAATATTGTTTAAGATTTTCTCAAAAAACCTTGCTACCTCGGAGGCAACATCATCTGGTTCAGACAGGATGGAACCCTGGCAATTCTTAATTTTAGAAATTTGATTGACCCATCACCTCTGCTTAGCACTATTGTGGAAAAACTTAGATTTTCAGTCCCCATCACTCAACCAAATCTCCCTCGATTTTTGTTTCCAAAAGATCTCTTCATTTGAGAGTGTCTTTTCATATTCAGAGAGGAGAGCCTTTTCTTTGAGGAAGAGATGTCTATCCATCCCCTTCTCAAGAACCTCAATGTTAACATTCTTAAGATTATTTTCTATTAGGAGTCTTTTATCGAAAATATTTCCAAAATTAGTCCTGTTCCATTCTAAGAGCTTCATTTTCATAAGCTTTAACTTGCTTGTGATAATAAACATCTTTGAACCAGAGAAGACAGAGCTTCTCCACCAGTTCTCAATAAGGTTTAAAGAATTATCATCTCTAAACCATATGCTCTCAAATTTGAAGGGGCATTTTTTAAGGGGGTGGTCAGATATTAAGTTTAATTGGAGTGGGAAATGGTTAGATCTTCATAAAGGGAGAGGCTCTGCCTTCAGGGAGTAATTAAGCTCTGAGAGCCCCCCATGGATAAAGAACCTATCAAATTTCTCAGCGATGTTACAGAAATCAGTCCTTCTGTTGTTCCAAGTGAAGGCATTCTCTGTCGTTTGAATTTCCAACAGGGAATTCCTATTGATCCAATGATTGAAATCTATAGCTGCTAGAGGGAGTTTGCTGCTACCTCCTCTTTTGTCAACTACCTTGGTGATAGCATTGAAATCTCCACCAATGATGCATACATCATTTGGGAAACTTCTAAGGAAAGACTCAAGTTCCATCCACACCCTTGCCTTATCCCTATTCTGGGTAGGGCCATAAATGTTAATCAATTTGAATATTAGGTTATTTTTATAGCTTACTAATTCTCCTCCTGTCCAATTTTGCTTAATCTCTAAAGGTGTAAAAAAGATGAATCTAGAGTCCCAAATGATAGCTAAGCCCCTTGAGGCCCCTATGGCAAGGGAATGTTTTAGCTGTCTAACGCCTAGTTTTTTCTCAAAAAGGACAATCTCAAAGGTGTTCATTTTAGTTTCTTGAATTAAAATTATGTCAGGCTTAGAATCGGAGATGCAGCGCTTTAAGATGCATTGTTTGTTAGGGGCATTCAGACCCCTAACATTCCATGTTATGATTTTCATGGCTCTATGGGGAGGAACTTCCCCTCCCCTCCATTAAAAAGAGTAGATATTTGAGACTGGCCCCATTGCTTCTCCATCCTGAGATATTAGTTTAGCAAGGGATCTCCTGCCTCTTCTCTTACTGAGTTTAGCATAGTCAGGAGAGCCTTTTCTTTTATTAGAGCTGAGAATGCCTACAGTGTTTGGATTATCATTTTCTAAGTTATCTGAAGCTATAAAGAGCTAATCTGATTCTAAGTTGACTCTGGCAATATCTACTAGATTTTTGACAAGGAGATCCCTTTGTCTTTCCAATTCCTCATCATCATAGATTTCATCAACCAGTTGATCCATAAGGTCGTTTACTACTTCTTCCTCTACAAAATTGGCAATGATGTTAACTTCCCTGGCCACACGGCCACTTTCAAATTCTTCAATTATATCAGAAACAACCATTAGAGATGGAGGGTGAACATCTGCCTCCTTAGCAGCCTGCATACACGAGACTTGAGAGAATGGTTGACCTTGCAAGGATGCCATTCCTAGATCTGGGGAAAGATTATCCTTCTCTGCTAATTTTACAGAGGAGGTTAGTTCCATTAAAGGGGGAGACCTCAAGGGACTCACCCTCTCTGGAGGGATGAGAGAGCTAGATGATGGTGTCAGTCTGAGCTTCTCTATTTGAGGGGGCCACTCACTGATTTCACCCTCTTCTAGGTCTTGATTGCTAAGAAAAGAGTCAACTATAGGTGGATTAATAGTTGGAAATGGAGGTAGAGGGGAGCAAGAGGTCTGAACAGGGGAGCTATGAGGATATAGGTCTGTGGTGAGATGATTAGTGTTAATATTATTCTTAAAGCTCTCAAAGGTAAAACCCCCTCCTTCCACAAATCTGAATGGGGGGCCATTAGACTTGAGAAATGATTCAGGGGAATTTTTCTCAGAGGGGATCTTCCTTGGCATATTATCTTCAAAAGAACCATTATAAAAGGGTAATTCTAGGGTTAAACAGGAATTATCGCATATCATTGTTATGGGCTTTAAAGATTTAATGTTAATATTCATGTTAACAATCAAAAGCTGGTTAAAGAAGCTTAGGGATGATTTCCTAACTTCTACAAATTTACCTATTTTGTTGCCTACAATTCTTTAAAAAAAACATTATTTCACAATTCTACAGGAAATTTCTCAAGTGAAATTGCTCTATTAACCATGCAGAGTTGAATTGAGATGGAAGAAAGATGGGTTTCCATTCCCAACAATCAAACCCTAGACACTTGAATGTTAATATGTCCCCATTTAGCAAAGAATTTCTCAAATTCTGATTACCACATTCAATAGCTAAGAAATTATCAGGAAGGATGTCAATTTTTACCTAGTTATTGAGAGAAGCCGACACCGAATTAGCAATTTGATCAGACAGGATCCCCCAACCTTTCCACCAAGCAAAGAGCATTCGGTCGTTGTAGTGCATTTGATACCTGATCTTAGTATGGGTATCAATTTCAATGACCAACCCATTAGGATTAGCTGGAAGATTTGAAGGTGAATTCGGCTTATGATGCTTAGCCTCCTTTAAATTGTGATACTTGGTTAGGGTTTGATTATTAATTTCTAACATAGGACTATCCTCTATGGCTGATGGACACTTCGATTGGACACCCTTAACACGTTTGTCCACTGCTGAATTCTGATGATGTTGCAGTGAATGACTCGCACGGGTTTCCAAGCCCCTCGAAAACATCACTGAGAATTTCCACCAGCGAGTGCTTCCCTAGTTAAAGGCTCTGTCTTTATGGGTAGGTTTTTAAAAACCCTCCTCCAAATAATATAGAGGACGGCGGTCATGGCATATTGGCTAACGATTTGGCCCACTAGCTAGGCATTTGGGTTGCTTGTGTCCAGCCTTCTACCACTTTAGGTCATCAATGCATGGAGGAGGAGGGGGAGCCCTTCCCATCTCTATTAGTGAGTATTTGGTTTTCACGAAGAAGGTCTGTTGTTCCTGACTTTTCGTTGCTGCAGAGATAAGGCCATCTTCCCGATGGCTGCTAGCAAGAATAGAAAATCTATTCCCGAAGCCCAGAAAGTTGTCATACGGAGACCTCATAGCATATTATATGTCGCATAGACATTGCGACATTTTTTCACTTACATAGCCATTTTTCCAAGAAAATATTTTCAAAATTACACTTTATTACTTTCTACATTGATTATCAAATTTGAAATTAAAATAGACAAGAAAATTTAAATTGGAATGCAAATTGAATATGAAAATTGAAATTGATTTATTAAAACTTATATCTTCATAATCAAGATCGAAATTAATATAGCAGCATTCATATCTTTAAAATTGAAATTGAAATTAATATATAAAATTGATATCAAAATTAAAATTACTTTCAATTTTAAGATATTAAGCTTGAAGTTGTTATCAAAATTGATTTTGATATTGATTTCAAGATATCAAAATTACTATCTATAAAAATTACAATAAATATATATCAAAAACATTACAATAAGTTTAATTGGAGTGGAAAATGGTTAGATCTTGATAAAGGGAGAGGCTCTGCCTTCAGGGAGTAATTAAGCTCTGAGAGCCCCCCATGGATAAAGAACCTATCAAATTTCTCAGCGATGTTACAGAAATCAGTCCTTCTGTTGTTCCAGGTGAAGGCATTCTCTGTCGTCTGGATTTCCAACAAGGAATTCCTATTGATCCAATGATTGAAATCTACAGCTGCTAGAGGGAGTTTGCTGCTACCTCCTCTTTTGTCAACTACCTTGGTGATAGCATTGAAATCTCCACCAATGATGCATACATCATTTGGAAAACTTCTAAGGAAAGACTCAAGTTCCATCCACACCCTAGCCTTATCCCTATTCTGGGTAGGGCCAAAAATGTTAATCAATTTGAATATTAGGTTATTTTTATAGCTTACTAATTCTCCTCCTATCCAATTTTCCTTAATCTCTAAAGGTGTAAACGAGATGAATCTATAGTCCCAAATGATAGCTAAGCCCCATGAGGCCCCTATGGCAAGGGAATGTTTGAGCTATCTAGCGCCTAGTTTTTTCTCAAAAAGGACAATCTCAAAGGTGTTCATTTTAGTTTCTTGAATTAAAATTATGTCAGGGTTAGAATCAGAGATGCAGCGCTTTAAGATGTGTTGTTTGTTAGGGGCATTCAGACCCCTAACATTCCATGTTATGATTTTCATGGCTCTATGGGGAGGAACTTCCCCTCCCCTCCATTAAAAAGAGTAGATATTTTAGACTGACCCCTTGCTTCTCCATCCTGAGATATTAGTTTAGCAAGGGATCTCTTGCCTCTTCTCTTACTGAGTTTAGCACAGTTAGGAGAGCCTTTGCTTTTATTAGAGCTGAGAATGCCTACAGTGTTTGGATTATCATTTTCTAAGTTATCTAAAGCTATAAAGAGCTAATCTGATTCTATGTTGACTCTGGCAATATCTACTAGATTTTTGACAAGGAGATCCCTTTGTCTTTCCAATTCCTCATCATCACAGATTTCATTAACTAGTTGATCCATAAGGTCATTTACTACTTCTTCCTCTACAAAATTGGCAATGATGTTAACTTCCCTGGCCACACGGCCACTTTCAAATTCTTCAATTATATCAGAAACAACCATCAGAGATGGAGGGTGAACATCTGCTTCCTTAGCAGCCTGCATACACGAGACTTGAGAGAATGGTTGACCTTGCAAGGATGCCATTCCTGGATCTAGGGAAAGATTATCTTTCTCTGCTGTACAGAGGAGGTTAGTTCCATTAAAGGGGGAGACCTCAAGGGACTCACCCTCTCTAGAGGGATGAGAGAGCTAGATGATGGTGTCAGTCTGAGCTTCTCTATTTGAGGGGGCCACTCACTAATTTCACCCTCTTCTAGGTCTTGATCGCTAAGAAAAGAGTCAACTATAGGTGGATTAATAGTTGGAAATGGAGGTAGAGGGGAGCGAGAGGTCTGAACAGGGGAGCTATGAGGACATAGGTCCGGGGTGAGATGATTAGTGTTAATATTATTCTTAAAGCCCTCAAAGGTAAAACCCCCTCCTTCCACAAATCTGAATGGGGGGCCATTAGACTTGAGAAATGATTCAGGGGAATTTTTCTCAGAGGGGATCTTCCTTGGCATATTATCTTCAAAAGAACCATTATAAAAGGGTAATTCTAGGGTTAAACAGGAATTATCGCATATCATTGTTATGGGCTTTAAAGATTTAATGTTAATATTCATGTTAACAATCAAAAGCTGGTTAAAGAAGCTTAGGGATGATTTCCTAACTTCTACAAATTTACCTATTTTGTTGCCTATAATTCTTAAAAAAAACATTATTTCACAATTCTATAGGAAATTTCTCAAGTGAAATTGCTCTATTAACCATGCAGAGTTGAATTGAGATGGAAGAAAGAGGGGTTTCCATTCCCAACAATCAAACCCTAGACCCTTGAATGTTAATATGTCCCCGTTTAGCAAAAAATTTCTCAAATTCTGATTACCACATTCAATAGCTAGGAAATTATCAGGAAGGATGTCAATTTTTACCTAGTTATTGAGAGAAGTCGACACCGAATTAGCAATTTGATCAGACGGGATCCCCCAACCTTTCCACCAAGCAAAGAGCATTCGGTCGTTGCGGTGCATTTGATACCTGATCTTAGTATGGGTATCAATTTCAATGACCAACCCATTAAAATTAGCTGGAAGATTTGAAGATGAATTCGGCTTATGATGCTTAGCCTCCTTTAAATTGTGATACTTGGTTAGGGTTTGATTGTTGATTTCTAACACAGGACTATCCTCTATGGCTGATGGACACTTCGATTGGACACCCTTAACATGTTTGTCCACTGCTGAATTTTGATGATGTTGCAATGAATGACTCGCATGGGTTTCCAAGCCCCTCGAAATCATCGCTGAGAATTTCCACCGACGAGTGCTTCCCCGGTTAAAGGCTCTATCTTTATGGGTAGGTTTTAAAAAAATCTCCTCCGAATAATACAGAGGACGGTGGTCATCGCATATTGGCTGACGATTCGACCCACTAGCTAGGCATTTGGGTTGCTTGCATCCAGCCTTCTACCACTTTCAGTCGTCAATGCATGGAGGAGGAGGGGGAGCCCTTCCCATCTCTATTAGTGAGTATTTGGTTTCCACGAAGAAGGTCTGTTGTTCCTGAGTTTTCGTTGCTGCAGAGATAAGGCCATCTTCCCGATGGCTACTAACAAGAACAGAAAATCTATTCCTGAAGCCCAGAAAGTTGTCATACAAAGACCTCGATAGCATATTATATGTCGCATAGACATTGCGACATTTTTTCGCTTGCATAGCCATTTTTCCAAGAAAATATTTTCAAAATTATACTTGATTACTTTCTACATTGATTATCAAATTTGAAACTAAAATTGACAAGAAAATTCAAATTGGAATGCAAATTGAATATGAAAATTGAAATTGATTTATTAAAACTTATATCTTCATAATCAAGATCGAAATTAATATAGCAGCATTCATATCTTTAAAATTGAAATTGAAATTAATATATAAAATTGATATCAAAATTAAAATTACTTTCAATTTTAAGATATTAAGCTTGAAGTTGTTATCAAAATTGATTTTGATATTGATTTCAAGATATCAAAATTACTATCCATAAAAATTACAATAAATATATATCAAAAACATTATCTTAAATTGATATCAATATTAAAATAAATACATCAAAATTAATATTTCGAAATAAAAAAATAAAAAAAATATTATCATTATAATTAATAAACTCAATATTTTAAATTATAATACACTATTATTAAATATTAACTAATGACCAATAACCACTAAATCAATAAATATATTAAAAAAAAGTTTTATATAATATTATTATATTAAAGAATGGTCTATTTCCTAATTATTATTAACAATATTATTTAAAACTTAGTTATTATTGAATCTTACCTAAACCTTATGATGTGAAGTTGCAGAGTTTAATCTAAATATTTCAAGTCAATAAGATGATCAATAAATCATGTTTTAAATAATTATTGTTAAAAATTGTGCATGTTAACTTTTATAAAGATGAAAAATTATTTTACTTTAAAAAATTATAAAAATTTATTGGTTCTCAAATAATGATTAATAACTATTTAAGTTATTTTAAAATACCATGAATGGAATAATATTTTGATATCCATCCTTGACAAGAACTAAAAAAAACTTTGTAAAATTGTAGGCCAATAACCTACAATTAATTTTATTGTATACCAAAGAAAAACAAGAACACATAAACTGTGTGGAATAAGTAAAGAGCTAATTAATCACATTTTACATTATATGATCGTCTATAAAAACACCAACAACCCAATCCGTGTGGATCGTTCCAATTGCACTCTCCAAACGATTTATACTCTACATTTTGACATACAGAGTTGCACTCATCCCACCTCCACATCACGCATGCCCCATCAAATGCACCGCTCAATCGTCTACAATATCCTTATTTATTGTTATATTCAACCTTTTTTGCTACATAAAATCCAATTTAAAGATTCTTTTGGGGTCTACTTGAGCATACGGCGATTTGAAGCATTCGCATCTAAATGCGATCACAGCTCATTGGGAATACGTATGGTAGGTGGCGGTGGCATATTTGACAAGATGCCTCAAATAACTTAGCCGCACAAATCCAATTTAGAGATTATTTTGGATTGTAGTTAAATATAGGTCAATTTTAAGCGGTAACTTCTAAATGCGATCACAATTGATAGGGGAAATACCAATGCTGGGTGGCCCTGCATTTGCGGCGTTTGTGATATATTTGACAAGATACCTAAAAATAACGTATGACCCACAATATATTGACAGGGAGTGCATTTTCATTCAATAATATGTATAAAATATGTTTATTGAGAAAATCTTGAAGGCTATGACTATTTATATATATATGTGGAGTGAGAGACGTATCTTAATGGAAAAAAAAGTATTCAAACTTTTGAAGCAAATGAAATTGATAGATGTAAATTCAATTTTTACAATTGTTTTGTATTTCATTATATTGTGAGTACATCATTTTATACATATATTATAATTATTGTAGTTCATGGCTTAATTTACTTGTTTTACATATTTTTATATTTCATAAATATTTTTATTAGAGCACTTGTAATCACAGTATCTAACAATAATCTATTTTGGATTATGCAATGATAGATGTTGGTATGTCCTATTCCAAAGCTTTAGTTTTACCACATTTAAAAAGAGTATTGTTGCACTAAAACTAATAATGAAATCCCTTACTTTCACTTCACTCTTGCACTCTTGCAAGACATATTTCATTATAGGTTGTTGATGAGTGCTCTTTATGTTTGGTTAACGGATCGTCTACAACCTTGAATAAAAAACAACTAGATCTCAAGGTACTTATTTTTTTTCTTTCTTCTTCCATCTTGTATTGGATATTTCTTTCTTACCTCTCTTTGATTATCTTAGTCTAACTAGGTATTTCATGCTGATAAAAAAATGTAAGTATATTGAAATTTATATTTTTAGCAAGATATTCAAAGTGTTGCATTTATCATGTTCTTGATCATTATTCAATTGTAAATAATTTTGTTGCAAGATTATCTTTGTAAACTAAGTTAAGAATCCACAATTATGCACGACTAGAAAGACAAGTCACTCCCTCGAGTATTTTAGAAAACATTTACTAAGTTATTGAATAATTCTCTTATTTGAAAGAAAATCTAATTCATATTTTCATTATTCCTTATTAGAAATTTGCATAAACTAATGACTACATAGATATTTAAAATAAGTGCAATTATAAACTAATTATTATTATTAACATACTATCAAGTATATATTGCGAATTCCAACAATTCAATTTCTTTTTCATAACACATTGAATAATCACCATAGAATCACCTTCAATTATTAAGTCTTTAATTCCCAAAGAGATTGCCATATCCAATCCAAAAGATAAAGCATGAAATTCTGCATAATTGTTAGTAGCATGACACTTAGCTCGAATAAAATTTGCATTGTGATCATAAATTACCATGCCTACCCCAGTCGGTCCAGGGTTACCACGAGAAGCCCCATCAAAATTCAGTTTAAAGTGCCCCTGAAGAGGAGGGTAAAACTGACAGCATCTTCCAAACTCTAGTAACTCTACTATCCCAGTGCGAAAAAGAAGTAAGATTTTCCAAATTCTTATAAATAAACAACAAAGCAACCTTAGAGATTGAAGACTCAATTTTTTAATAGAACCTCAAACACAGGATAACTTGTTTTTTCAAATATCCTATTGTTTTGCTCTAGCCAAACATTCCAAATCACAATAGATAGAGATATGATCAAAAGGCATGCATAAAAAGATGAGGCAAACATAAAAGAGCGAACATTCATAAGCATAATCACAATGTAAGAACAGGTGTGAAGAAGATTCTAAATTTTTGTTAAAAAAGACACAAGAAAAAACAACAATACTTATTTAATATTATTATTTATTCATAATGATATTATTGGACCTGCGATCTCCCACCACAGACAAATCACACAAACTAAGTGGAACAAATAAGCAGATAATTTATCATATTCAGAAAACACAAACAAACCAACCCAATCCGTGTGGATTGTTCCAATCGCACTCTCTAAGGAGTTGATGGTCGATCGACACCTCCATAGCCCATGAAATCCACCGCTCAATTTTCTACACATTTATGTAATCATCAGTATCGCCGTATTACAAATATCAACAAATATCAAAAAATAAAAGCATGTATTAATCTGAAAACTAACTGCGGAAACACATATATGAGGAATGTATTAATCAGAAAACTAAGTGTAGATCTATACTCTACAAAGGTAATGAATGTGAATGTATTCCATGAGAGAAAGATTACAGAATATATAGCTGGAGCACCACCCTTTCTCCTCCGTGTATTCCGCGCAATTTTGTTTATTTAGTGTTATGATCAACCGATTTAAAGATTCTTTTGGAGTAGTAAAGTATACGGCGATACCACATAAATATGAAATGAATTTAAACGTTAATATCTAAATGTGTAATTACCTAGTGAACCTATATGGAGTCGGTTACTATTTTGACAAGATGCCCCAAAATAACGTCGCCCCACAACTTACAATGGTTGTAGCATAAGAACTAGCGTACCACATATACTATAATATTATAAGATAATATTATCATTTTTTAATAAAATATATTTACTAAAAATTATAGGGTTGGCTTAAACAACATACACTAAACTTTGACTTAGTGTGTGTTGTCTTTGTTGGTCTCATCATCAAACTCTACTTTCGTTTTGTCAAATGTACTATCACTAATGTAACTGATGGATTCAATATATATTTCTAAGAACTGATGGATGCAATATATATTTCTAAGTCAGAAGTTTAGAAGAAATTTTTATAAAATAATTACACTGAGAGGCATATTACACTCACATATGGATGTTAAAAATATGTGTTAATACAAACTAAAGCCATTTTATTTGACATGCTTTTGAGTGTCAATGAAATTATATTAAATAACTTAACGTTACCAATTAAACTCGAGTTGAAATATCAAGACTCTAAGTTTGTTGATTTCATGGTTTGATACATAAAAAGGATTATCATTTTTTTATTTTAAATATATAATTAAGAGAAAAAATAAGCTGATTAAATTTTAATAATTATTTTAAGAATTAAAAAAATAAATTAAATTAAACAATTTAAATGCTCACAAGATCTTTTATGGACGATTAGATGTGCTCAAAATGGTAGAGTTTGAATTTGCAGTAGGCGAGAGGTTGCAAAAATGGCGGAGGAGTTGTGGATGGTTTCTCAGGGGAAGAGGATGCAAATGGGAAAGTTGATGGGGGCAGAAATAATGCATGAGATGGTGGGAGTCTACAAATTCCAATGTGTTGTAATGATTCATTGTTTGATCAGATTGATGTTTTGCGTGCTTCTCAAGGTCCTAGGGATTCTGGTAGTAGGTTGGACTCTTCCTCATCCTCTGATTGTAACAGGAAGTAGTCAACCCTTTTTGGTACGCGCCCTAAAGGTAAGTCTACCTTTCTGGTGTCCCATTGCTTAGATCCTATTATTGGGGTTTGTTCTATTTTGATTTTGGATTGTATTGTGGAGAAAATGATGGCCAATATGGCTTTTATTCTGGTTGGTAAGTTTGTGGGGCCTCGTCCCAATATAGAAATTGTTTGGGTCTGGGTAGCAAGAAAATGGAAAGGCAAAGGCCAAATTGAAGTGGTTGTGATGGCTAATGGTTTCTTTTCATTTTATTTCAATTGTAATTAAGATTTAAAACCTATCCTATCTGGGGGTTCCTGGAAGTTGGGTAAATCCTCCTTGGTGTTGAAAAAATTGGAGCCTAGTTTTAACCCCAAGGATTGGGAGTGTAATGAAGCCCCCATCTGGGTTTGGCTACATGGTCTTCCCTTGAATATTAGGATGAGGAAATTTTCAATGGGTTGGCTACTTGTTTTGGTGAACACATGTCTCGAGACCCAATGACGGCTGCTAAAAGAAGATTAGTCTATGCCTGAATTTGTGTTAACATTAAACAATCAATGGATCTACCCTTGGAAATCACTTTTAACTCAAAGCTAGGTGAATGGGTCCAAAAAGTGGAATATGAATCCATTCCCTTTGCTTGTTTCCGTTGCAGGAAGGTGGGGCATTGGGATAGAGATTTCCCTATGAAAAAATTTGTGAAAAAACTCTGGAGGAAAGTTGTTTCTGATCCAGTCCAGAATGGTGAGAAACCTAGCAATTTGGGGCAAACTGGTTTGTCGATGCAGGCGGTGACTGATGAAGTTCAACAAGGTATATCTCTACCTATGAATGATAATCAAGTTATGGAGTCAAACTAGTTAAATCAAGTCAATCATCCATTGTAGGCTACACTAGTTGAGTCTCATGCAGTTGTGGAGGTCGACGATGAGAATGCAATATCGGGGACCTCGGGTTCTTCTATTTTTGGTGAGTAGATTATAAAATTGGTGGTAGATGTAGGGAATTCCTCTATCCCCACTCAATCTGATGGTGTACAAAGGGAGCCCTCCATCTCTAACCTGATGCAAGATAAGTCCCTAGCTTCCCAAAATATGGTTAATGATCATGTGTTGGAAGATGAAAATCATTATATTCAAGTTAAATCCTGGAATCAATGGCATAGTTCTCCTTCCTCAGTTGGTAATGGGTCGGCTTTCAGCTTTGTTGGGGTCAAGATGAGGAATGGACAGAGATCTGATTGTGGCTCAGAAACAAGAGGAGTGGGAAGACCCCCAAATCATTTCAACAAGGATAAGGAAAGCAAGGCTGAGATTGCAGATGGCTCTTAGACAACTTTACAGGATATGGGTATTGGCTCCCCTATCTCTGCTAAATAAAGTTCACCTCTTGGAATATAAGGGGGTTGAAACACCCCTATAAGCATGATATTCTCTCCAACTTGGTGAGGGATCATAGACCTAAGACTTTTTTAGTTCAAGAGACTAAGATGTTATCTGATCATCTTTGTAAAATGAAGCTAGTTATGTTTAGATATTGTAACCCTGGATCTCAAAAGAAGAAACCTAGTTAACAACAATAGAAAAGTTAGAAATGATAAATCTACCAGTCCTTTTTTATTTATAATACTCTCCACACCTTATCTTATGCTAGTTCAAAGTGCCATTATTTGGTTTCATGTCCACCAACTTAAGAAAAGAAATATTATTACACATCAAGGAAGAAGAAGAAGACCTAAGATGATCAATTTACCTTGATTTATCCTCCAAATTGCAAATAGTATTAAAGTATCCTACCAAACTCCAAGGGAAAAAGGGAGCAATAGAGAAATAAAATATCATATGAGACCAAATCAAGGTCTTATCTAAAAATCCATTAGGTATATGAACATTGATGAGAAGAATAATTATCCCTGAGTCAAAGCAAGATGACAAAATGAAGAGTAAATTCTAATTACCATCAATCACAATAGTGTGATCCTACAAGGGTCCTAGAGATAAGCAAATTTTCTAGTAGATCCCTCAAATCCAACAAACTAGAAAAGATCCCTCTTCCAAAATTTTGCACAAGTATTCATCATATCCTATACCAAAAGCCTAGTTTCCTAAATGAATAACATATTTTGTTTATAATCTTGAATAAATTCTTGAGCAGCCTTTTGTCAAGGGATTCTACTCAAACACCTAACATTTCATGAGATTATAATTATTTTTCAAAGGAGATAAAATAAGAATATAAAGTCTTAATAACACTAGATTACACTAAAGATTAGATCTCATTATCTTTATATTTTCTACATCCTGTTTCCTCCCCTCATTTTTTATCAACAACCCCTTGTCTTAAGCTCTTCTATTAGATTCCTAAGAGGGGCATGACTTTTTTCTTACCATATTCCATAGTGCTTGAGTCAAGAATAGGATCAATCATCCCCTCAGTGTCGGTCTAGTTGGTAGGAGAACACCAAAAATAGAGCCTATCTCGACGACCACATATAGTCTACAGTATAGAAAAATACATCTATGCCTACCTATAAAGTAATATCCCAACTTACGAAGTGCAAATAATATCAATGTATTAGACATATGAAATTAGCAGAGATATAGAGGATATATTTTATTGGACATATATTTAATGATAGATTTAGATCCAAATACATTACGTTATTGGAGATTGATAATATAGGACAATGATGTTGTTTCTAGCATATTTATTTGTATTATGATTGTATTTATGAATTATTGAGATATTCATGTTATATTATTTGATATTACTATTACCTTTATTGATTTTTTTTACTATGTCTAGTGGGGTATAAATACTATAGTAAGACCTATTTGTAGTATAGATATCTAGCATGTAGTTTACCCTTAACTCTTGCTAACATATTGGTTTCATTTTCTAGAGCCTAGAGTGAGTGGCAAAGAAATTTTTAAGAAGAAAAAGAGTCAAGATGGATGCAAATTAATTTCCACTAGTCCCTAAGGAGCAACCTTTGTGAGAGGTGGGTAAGCAATTAGGGGATGGAAAATGGAATGTGGGGCCCTAAAAGGTAAAAGTATTTAGGTTCTAGATCAACAAAATCTATATATAGGAAGATATGAAGAAAGTTGGGACCAAACACTATTAAAAGGATGAGAGATTAAGAATAAAAGAGAGAACAACTAATTGACTATGAAACAAATGGTTATGAATACTAGTTAAAGAAGAGAAAATAAGCTCAAGAAAGGGAGGGGTGACACTATAGAAGTCTAATAGAGATGGAAAAGGGGTATAAATCTAAACTATTGACATGTTGGCATAGGAAGAATTTAAAGGGAAGAGGAAGTGTGCCAATGTTAGTGGAGATGAGCATGTCGACATGGGTGAAACCAATGATGGAGAATAGAAAGAAAAGATCTTGGAAACCAACATTATTGTGGAAGAAGAAAATTAAATTTCCAAAATAGAAGATGGAAGTAGAGAATAAATTAGTCTTGATCCTAAGAAAATATTAGAATTATAGAACCCACCATCAAAAGTCATTCAACCATTATCCTTGGAGCTCAACCTATTAATGTGAGGATCTGATTGTTACTGAGAGTCGGGGGGGTTGTGAATTAGTAAAAACAATAGACTACAATCTTTCACCAATCTGAAAACACTTCACCAAAAATAGTTCATAACCAGTACCGGTAGCTGATCAAATAGTCTTCAAAACTGATTTACCAAACTAATACCGATAGCTACTTAAGTGTTCATCATTAAGGAAATATAGTAAAGACATCAAATGAATAACTCAACAATCCATCCACAACATGAACACATAGATTTTTCAAGTGGAAACCCAAATGGGAAAAACAACAGTGGTAATTGGTACCCACAAAATATTTGCACTTTTTCGGAATGTGCCATGTTAAAGGCCTAGCCCGGTTATGAGCTTTACAATAATGCCCGGTTAAGAGCAGACCCTGTTAGGAGTCACCCAGTGAAGGGATCTTAACCTCAATTCTGTTAGGAGATCTACCCTGTTAGGAGCAACCTTGCTAAATGATTTAAACCCAAATTAATGAGCCACTTAGTGAAGGGATTACAAGATCAGGCCTGTTAGGACCTACCCGATTAAGGGATTTTAATACTACTGCAACTGTTAGAAAATAGCACATAAATGATCTAATCAATGCGCTCTCTTCTTGATAATATAGATCCATTTCAGCTCCAAACTAATTCACACATGTAGACATCTCAATCTAGTTCAACACACTCTTCTTCTCTAATCACTGACACACTAGTGAACCTTGTTTGCTAACATTATATTTTTGGTGAACCTAACATATGCTTACATTAATTTTTAATTTTTAATTTTAGATATGATTTTTATCTATTTAATTGAGTCATATTTTCTATCATTTTTAAAATAAATCATTTATGCACTTGCTTTCCATAAATTTAGAGGTCTAATTAACAAAAACCATAATTTTTTTGATGATTTTTATTCATGCATGCATAATTTCTGATTTATATGATTAGATTTGATTATTATTTAGTACTATTTTAAGATTTAGAAGAATTAATTGTCCAAATCTCTCATTTATATATTGATTTTTTCTTAATTAGGTGGTCAATTAATCACTCTCTTGGTAAATTGAATTATTTAATCAATTATTTTACTTGCATTATGAATTGTATCAGAGGAATTATGATTACAAATTTATTTCAATAGATTTTCCCTCTTTATGTATGAGTTTTGTGATTCTTTGCCCCAAATCCAATATTCACATGAGAAGAAGTTATAGACTTGTGGCTTCCAAAAGTTTAGATACCACGGCTATTAAGCCTGAGTTGATGAACCTAATCTATAGGAACTTGGGTGAATCCTCTATTACTATACAAGACATGCCTAACATTGTGGACATCCATTCTCATTGTGATTCTCATGATAACGATGACTCTTTAATTGGAGTGACTATTGACCAATTGGAGAATTTTAACCTTGATTTAGATAAAATTCAAAAATGGATGAGTCAAGAACACTTAGATAGTGATACAATCCCCTTGATTGTGAGTATGAGGAGAATGACTCAAAGTGATAAATAAATTATGAATGTGTTGTCTAGCATTGCTATATTATTGATAATAATGCCATTAAAATAAAAAGTTGTGTTAAAGTATTTAGTCATTTCAATCCTACAAATCAAGTTGGCCATTGCATTCTTGAATATTTTCTAGATCTACCTACATATACATCATCTATCATGACTACCTCTACACAAAATGTTCAGGCTACACATGTTAGGCATGGGAGGATTCCTATCATTAAATACTCTTGCATATTCAATTATCCTTTCATTTTTCCCCAATAATATCCTTTACCCACCTATCAGAATGCTCCACCATCTTATTCCAATTCTCTACCTACCTATAATAATGTTGCACTTCCACCACAATCCAAATGTTTGACTCCAATTCATCTCCCAAAGCCACTATAAGCAGCATGGCCCAAAGTGTTTCATCTTTGCAAGAATAATTGGCTTCCCTAACCCAATTCAAATGCAATGTTTCTACTTATTATATAGCTAGCCACATTTTCCCATGACATAATTAGTACTCTTGTCCTAAAATACATTAATATTCCCCATTTGAAGGCATACAATAGAAAAGGTAACCCCCAAACTCATTTGAAAATATTTCAAAATTTGTGTAGTTACATCTCTTATGATAACATACTCATGGAAAAACTATTAACCCATGCATTAAGAGATAACCCTTTGCAATGGTTTTGTTCATTTCCTCCTTGTTCAATCAGATATTTTCATAAAATTTCTAATGCATTTGTGCAACATTTTCAAAATGATATATATCCTAAAATCGTATTAATGGATTTCATGGATTGTAAACAAGGAGTTAAAGAAAAAGTGGCTAACTTCATTGGTAGATACAAAAATTTGCATTCACAAATTTCTTATCTTGTGCCTAATGGTGATGCTTGAATAATTTTCATTAAGAATTTGCAAAAGGATATATAGATAAGCTTTTATTTTTTAATTATTATTTTTGTTACACACTTATGCACCATGCCTCATTATTATCAACTTCAAGTGAGTCAATGTGAATCCTCTTCAATAATGGTTCTAGTTGATAGAATGAAGAAGTTCATCAATCTCTTCAAATATTTTGAAAACAAAACAATAATTTCATCAAGCTCAATAATAATTCCTTCAATCATACTGGTGTACAAGTGGTAGCTACAACATCACATGTGACCCCTTTATCGTCAAATTCTACATGTTGTTATTTTACTCCTCTTTCTAAATAATTGTATATTTTCATGCTTAAATTGATTAATTCTAATTTTATGAATCTCCCTCTCATTAAACCCATAGACAACTCTAAGTGTTTTCTAGCTTCATTTAATTCTAAAGCCTTTTGCCAATACCAATGTCAACTTGACCATGATACTAGGAAGTGTTATAAATTAAAACATGTGATCGAAGACCTCATTGGTTCTAACTCTATAATTGTGGAGAGTAAGAATGATAAAGGAAACAAATCTGTTGCACCCCGTAATTAAAACAAGGAAATCTTTACCAATCCTTTGTCTCCCATTCTACTACTATTGTTGAATGTAAGGACACAATCTATATGACTCCTAATTACATGTTTGTAAAATACCAACAACCATGTTGTGAACACCATTGGGCAACATAATCCTAATCCTAACTCTTGCATTGATGTTTGACTCAAGAGAGATTATTGAGGCACATAATAGACTATTATATTATTACAAAAATAAAAATGAATTACTCACAAGGAATGCTCATGATCTAGTATGTATGGTGCATATTATTACTAAAGAATATCTTTATACATAAAAATTATATTAATATCTAAGATAAATCTAATTTTTTTGATTAATTAAGAAGGGAAACGGTCATGATCCCATATACAAAATAGTAGTTCAAATCATCAACCACTGGAAATAACTAATAGCCCAGAAACAGCCAAAAGTTGTCAATATACTAATAAGCACAAAAATAACCCTCCCTTAATTAACTAAAATTATTCTTCATAATAATACTTTTTTAACAAGTATATACCCACTAACCTTAAAACTATACTGATAGTATACCATCTAGCCATAATTAAAATTTGGCACTTGGTCCTAAACAAAGCCTTAGGAATTAAACATAGAGTCTTAGCATCTAAAGAGTCAACAATCATACTACAAACAACATCTAAATGTATACTACTAATAAGTTACCCTATTTTGGGGTTGGTTCTCCATTAGTAGTTATGGGTTTTCTTTGGAGGAGTGCTAAGGGTTGGTTAACTTGTGGGAGATTAACTAGAGAAGTTGATTCCTCCCTTGTGCCTAAATTTGTGCTAGGAGATGGTCTCCTCTAGTGGACACTACTTCTTTTGTGTGTCTCTACTTTTGGCCCTTTCTCTATCCATCATGTGGTGTGCTTTTCGAGGGTGAAAAATGGGAGTGTTGTTTTCTCTGCTCCTTCTAGTGTCCCTATGGAGGTGGAACCTAGAGGTTTGGTGTGCCATTTTAGGGCAATTCTCTTAGGACCTCCTTCTTGGAGCAAGGGTTGGGTTCTTCTTGGCTTTGGGTTGTTGGATGAGGACTCTTCAGACCCTATGTTATTGTACCTTAAAGGACTTAGGTCCCCAGTGTTTTTGTTGATAGCAGGTCTATTGAGGTGGCCCATGATGTGTTATTTGTAGGTTTTTCTACAAGCCAAAGTTTCAAGGATGACATTCAAAACCCTCTAATTTTTTTTTTGATAGTCTATTCAATGGTTAATTATTTTTATGATATTATAGAATGGCTAGGTGATTCTTATATCACAAGGTTTTTGGGTGTCCCCAGATTATTGTCATTTTTATTTTTGTCTGACTTTAAAGGTGGTCCTACTTGTTAAAGTTTAAGGAAAGACTTTCAAAATCTGTTTTGTTGTCCTAGTGGTCTTACTGGTTGTGAGATCCTCCTTCTCGTGTGCTAGTGTGATGGTTTTGTAATGGTTTGGGCCTCATCTTAGCTAAATATATTTAGAACTTATACTACTAATAAGGCCTAGAAGCCACCACAAGTTTATGATAAAAAAGAAAACACTAACATAAAGACTTGATTCTTGGTGTCAAAGATGAAAACCAAATACTTCAACAACTTTTTCAACTTTTTCTTCCAATTTCCCTATAAAGAGATGTACCCATTGGTGTCATCCTCTTTATCCTTTCAATTTCCTACATCATTCTTGAGATTTTTCTTTAACTTTATTATCCTGAAACCATGCCCATCATCGCATTTATCTAAATACCATCAATTATAAAGGTAAGAGAGTTTACAAAATTTTCAAGTTGATTTTTGAAAACTTTTAATTCCTTTACCCTAGTTGTCAAATCAATAAATCTCACTTACAGGAATGCCACTTCAACTTTTAGGCTTTCAACCAGGATACCATCTCTATTTTTCTCATTTTCAATCTCCTAGAATTCCTCTTTTCTAGCATTATCCCTTTTTATTCTAAGAACTCAATAGCTTTCTCATGATAAACCTCTTTAGCTTCTTCCTCTTCTTCAAATATGATATTACCTCCACCCACATCCTTAATCTCCACTTTTGGCTCAATATTACCTCCACACTTTAAGTCTCCACTATTATCCTTAGCTTCCAATAAAAATTCATCATTAGAAGGAGTTTCACCTTTATTATCTACTTTGGATTTCCCTTTTACTTTATTATCTTTCTCCTTTAGTCTAACTAATCAGTGTCTAGTAGGGTTAGTATCCCTCTTTCTCATGATAAACCTCCTTAGCTTCTTCCTCTTCTTCAATATGATATTACCTCCACCCACAACCTTATTCTCCATTTTTGGCTCAATACTACCTCCACACTTTAAGTCTCCACTATTATCCTTACCTTCCAATAAAAATTCCTCATTAGAAGGAGTTTCACCCTTATTATCTACTTTGGATTTCCCTTTTACTTTATTATCTTTCTCCTTTAGTCTAACTAATCAATGTCTAGCAGGGTTAGTATCCCGCTTAACAGTACCCTCCATGTTATTCTTCTCATTTGTCTTTTCTTGTTATGAGTGTTCAACATCAATAGGAATTCTTTTGGATATAGTGAGTTTAGTGTCTAATTTTCTAGCATTAGGGTTAACCATTTTAGCAATTGAAGGTTTCCTTCTTTCTAGGGTGACTTTAAGGATTTTTGTTTCTTTAGTAGACATAGTAGGGTTTCTACTAGTCTTGCATTTTTTCTTCCCAAAACTAGAAGATTTTTCAAGGGAGTGGCTTCCTCTCAAGTAATTCAATTATGACAAAGCTACTAGTATTGAAAGGGTTAACATTTTGGGTACGCTGTCAATTAATGACAAACATGTGCTTGTATAAAGCCAAGATTAGACCTTAATGTAGAGGAGGTGATTCCCCATTTTCAATGTTTTAAATGAAGAGTTTCACTGCATTGTACTTGAATGTAGACAAGAAAACCATAAATCTTGTATCGATTAAAATTCCTAATTTATAAACCTATGCCTCCTTTCAATATTATAATTTTACATGGATATGTTGCTTCAACATTGGAGGGTTTATTAAAATTTTACATAAATATATAATATAATAGATAATCATTCCTTTCTTTTCTAGAATAATGAAATATCATATGATTCTATTATATATCTATATAATAAATTAGCAAATAAATATATCATCTCTTTAAGCTCTTATTAGATTGTATGCGTTATTACTGAATATATATAATTTATATACATATAGTTGATAAATTATTTTAAATAAATATTATCATAACAATTGTGAATTGTCATATTATATATACATTTAATGCATATGTATACCTTATCAATAACCCATGGGCAAATAATATTTGTTCAATTTATATGTGATAAACATATATAAGCTATCAAATTTATTTTCTTGCCTCTTTTATGTTATAAGATGAAAATATTTATCTACTTCTTAGTTAACCATTTATTGTTTAAAAATTATTATTTAAATTATTGCTTGTCAAACCAGTCAAATTATAATATTCCATGACTACTATACATGCATGCCATAATATAAATAGCCAATTGACCTATAAAATATTCACAACATCAATAATTATATTTAATAAAATATTATATATTATGCATTGGTATAAGATGTATAATTAGTAAACTAAATGGTAACATTGAATTCTTTTAATATTTTCAAACAGTACTCAATTATTTATTACTTAATTATATATATATATATATATATATATATATATATATATATATATATATATATATATATATATATATATATATATATATATATATATATATATATATATTAATGAACTCATATGCATTTGATATAATTCAATATATTGTATTTGAAAAAATAAGGTTACTCTTATAGGGGTTCTGATAGTCTTATAACTATCCTCTATCACTTATAACTCACTCATATGAATGTATCATTTGTTTGATGGGATGGATGTTAATCATAAGTATTCTTGTTTTTAATAATATTAGCAATTTTGTAGATTAAGGTGGATACCCCTTTTGCATATGAGAATTTATAATAAAAATGATAAGGAAGATTAAGGTGGATACCCCTTTCTCATAATACCCATATATTTTCAATCATGTGTCTCACAAAGTGGTACTACATTCCAATATCCTTTGATTAAGAATGATAAGGAAGATTCTTGATCAATATAGCTAGCATTATGGATCCTTACCATATTTTATATTAAGACAACTTGCATTCATAAACCTCATTATTCATATTACTTCCTTTTCATAGATGAGTAGTTTCTATGTACTTTATTTGTGTTGTACGTAATGCAAGCACTACGTATATTTTTCTCATTTAACATATTATTCCAACAAAAGCATTTAATACATACCCACTTGTACATATTTGATAATCAAAATCATGATACTATTTATTTCATGATTATAATTTCTATTTGATATGTGCCTAATCTTATCAACTCAAATCGAAAAAGTCATTTGAACTAGGTTGATTTGTTTTAATTGTTTAATATAATTAATTAATCTAGATATCAATCTTCAAAAAAATCAGTTTCAAATCTTTTAAACTAGTCTATTATTATAAATATATTAAGATTATGTAAAAATAAGATACTTCTATTGATTTCTTATTCTAGATAAAATGAAATTTCAATTAAAATTTTTAAAAATTTGTAAACAGAAAATGAAATAAAACATTTATTTTTTAATAAATAATTATATACAAGATCATCACAATATCATGTTACATAAATCTATATAAATTAATACTTATTCAATACAATAATTTATTTTAAATCAGAAACATACAAATATTCTGTATTATCAGGCTTGATCCGCAATCTTCCAGCTTAGAATAAAATAGCACCTTATTTAACATTGATGATAACACCAACAAGCCAATCCGTGTGGATTCCACCAATCGCACTCTCCAAAGAGTTGATAATCTACATCTACACAGACTTCACTGCACTCATTCCACCTCCATACATCGCATTGCCCATGAAATCCACCGCTCAAGTTTCTACACATATCTTGTAATCATAAAATCATTCACTACAAACCAGTTAGCAGTTGTTCACAATATTAACAAACAAAAAAAAGCATGTATGAATAATTATTATGAATACCAGCATAAGCAAAAGGAACCGTGAGCAACAAAAACAGCAGAAACGCATAAATGCCCTTCGTCATCTACCCAATGAAAACTGCAGATCTATTCTCTACAGAGGTATTTAATGTTGATTTATTCCCGCAAAAAAAGATTAGCCTTCGTGTGTTCCGCCCAATTGTGTTTAATTATGATCATATTCAACCGATTTAAATATTCTTTTGGAGTACTTAAATAGACGGTGATACGACATAAATATGAAATGATTTTAAGCGTTAATATCTAAATGCGATTAGCACACGTACGGCGATGCCACATAAATATGAAATGTTTTTGACCGTTAATACCTATTGAACGGGCTTTTGGGTGGCCATCCAGCTTATGTAGTGTTGATTGGTTAGTTTGTAAAATAGGTAAATTGAACTTCTTGTTGGTAATCTTATGTTTTCATGTGGTTGTTTATGAGCATTTTCTGCTTAAATTGAAATAGCTGGAGTGTTCCCATGTAAAATTCTAACGAAGGGAAAAGGATAAATTGGAATCTTTTCCTATTTTACTGGAGCAGCCCCTGCTTAAAAATTGAAAATAAGCTTTGAAAAGAAGGGGGGCCATGGCTTCACCATATTTTTTTGGTCTCCTGTTTACTTGCCTAATAAGTAGCCATTTGACTATCCATGGGGCCACCTGCTCCACAAATTACTCCTTAAAAAGTTGAGCAACTGCTGCTAGCCAAAATAAGCTAAACAACAGCATGGGGACATGCCCTAAGACATTAAATGATTCTATCTCAATTGTTCTTAATATAATAAGATTTAAATATAAATTATGTTCCATAGTTTCAAATAGAATGTATTTTGAAACACCATTTAATTGTGTATTAATATGTACATAATTGTTTATATTTTTTTATTTTGAGCATTACTAGTAATTAATTTCATTGGTTTGGACTCATTGCACTTGTGAAAGAGAAGATGATGCTTGGTTTGATATATTGACATACTCCCAATTTTTATGTATATTTTGGATCTAAAAGATTGAATGTTATTTGGATCTAAGAAAATTTTGGAACATAATATGAAATTTAAAGAATTTATCTAGAACTTTTTGACACAATAGATTAGTAATATTATGTTTAACTATATTTTTAGTTCAAAAGATAATTAACATGTTGCGAGAAGGCCCCCACAAGTATTACAACATTGCATATGGAGGTTTTCTTGTCTTAATTATTACAACAAGGTTGAAACCACTTTGGAAAATATTACAACATTGTATATGGAGGCTTTCTTGTCTTAATTGTTTAAAAAGTTTTTTCTTCTTAGTCCTTGTGTTTGACAAAACATGTTGCGAGAAGGCCCCCACAAGTATTGATGGACGTTCAAGTAGTTTGCACCAAGAGTGTCCTGCCCCTTCCCTTGGTACATTGAGATTTTAATTTCAGCTATGAAATTTTACTTGTTTATAGATTATCATTTCTTTTAAGTTCTCCAAGGGCACAATTAACTTTTTATCATTTTTTTAATTCAGTTGGACAATTTGTACATCCTTCTACAATCAAACCTTCCTATATTATTACTTTGAAGTCATGGAATGTTACGAAACCTTCAATGTTGGTAAGTTCCAGAGTTTTAATTGTTTTAATATTCCCACCTTAAATTACATTTTCAAATTACATATATATTATTTCATTCTACTATATGTTGGTCAATTGTTTTGTAGAAATTCCCCAAGTTAATGCACTATCCAATTGCCAAAACATGGTTGGGAGTGTTGATGACACTTCATAGCTCACATTTTCTATTTTCAAAAAGCAAGTATATATCCATGTCGCTTAAAATAAATGTTGTTGCATTACCATTGACAAATTACAATTGTATTTTATTACCATGTAAATTAAAATTTAAATTGGTATATGCTCATATAGACACCTTCAATTGTGTATTGATCTTTGTTTCTCTTCTCGTTGCAAATACCATTTCATTCTCTATCTTTCAACATTCATTGTCATCAATATTGAATTGGTATATGCTCATATAGACACATTCAATTTTGTATTGATCTTTATTTCTCTTCTCGTTGCAGATACTATTTCATTCTTTATCTTTCAACATTCATTGTCATCAACATTGACTTAAGAGTTCAACTTGTTTCAAATGATTGATTTATTCAACTACTATAACAAAATTTTGTATTTTTTTTGCACACTCAGTATACTAGTCACTGGAAGTCAAATAAAAACTTTATAAAATGATTGCTCTTCTCACCTACACAATTTATATTGATTTTCTTTGTTCGAATGATAAAATACTTGATCTTCATCATAATGCTCTTCAAAATTTCAATGTAGATATTGGTGACACATAAACATGTCTATATGTTTAGACATGTATAAACATATGTAGATTTTCTTTTAGCTCTCCCCACAGACTTTCACTATATCTTCGTAACAATAAAAAAAACAATCGCCTGTCGACCACATGTTGTACGATAAAACCGTGCAGCTGCTAATTTTATTTTTATTTTTTTAAATCACACATAAATTGTATTACTCATACAATGATTTTATTGGATCTGAGACACACTTGGTGGAATAAGTAAACAGTTAATCACAATTGTTTGCAGCTTGTGGATAAAAACACCAACAACCCAATCCGTGTGGATCGTTCCAATTGCACTCTCCAAACGATTTATACTCTACATTTTGACATACAGAGTTGCACTCATCCCACCTCCACATCACGCATGCCCCATGAAATGCACCGCTCAATCGTCTGCAATATCCTTCGTGGTCGTAAGCGTACTCATCCACATGAGACTCTTCTAATCACCACAATAAACATATTACAAATCACTTAGTAGTTATTCACAATATCAACAAATAAAACCATCTATTCATCTGAGTAGAAGAGAATAAATATTATTATTACCAGACGCAAAAGCAAACGGAGCCGTGAGCAATGAAAATAGAAGAAACACATAAATGCTGTTCCCCATCTAAGCAATGAAAACTGCAGATCTATTGTCTACAGAGGTTATTTATTGTTATAGTCAACCTTTTTTGCCACGACAAATCCAATTTAATGATCATCTTGGAGTGTACAATTTTAATATACGACAATTTTAAGCGGTTATGTCTAAATGTGATCACCATTCACAGCGGAAATACCAATGCTGGGTGCCTCAAAAATAACGTAGCCCGAGAATTTATTCATAGAATAAAACTTTTGAATTTTTTAAATATGATGAATTAAATAATAAGATAAAATATTGTTTCTGATTACTTTAGGAGGGAAAGGGTCCTCAACCCAGAACAATTAAACAGCCCAAGGCATCACACAGCGAGACATCTAGAAAGTAGAAAAACAACTTCTCTAAAGGAATAAAAAACTAACATATCAACATAGTTAAATAAAATGTTTTGGGTCGTGTAAAATCTGTTTATCTTACTAAAAAACATAGCTAAACAAAATCATTTTATCAAACTGCCTTCTTCCAGAAATTAAACTAGTAACAGAATATTGTTAAATCTGTTTAGTATACTTATAATAACAAGTGCCACATAGTTGGAGTACTTGCCTTAATAATTTTTAGTTTAATAATAATATTTGTTAATAATATTTGTTATAATTATTAAACATATTTATTTATTGTAGCTAATATTAGCCAATCATTTACAAGTAAAATAATTTATGTAAATTATAAAGTTAAAAAACATGCATCTATATTATAAAAAGAGTTGAAAAATATAAAACAAAAGAAAATATTTTGTTTTCATTGGTCTAAATGACTTTTTCCTTTTGTGAATATATAAGATTTTGATTATTATTAATAATTTATATTATTATTATTTTATTTTTTAAGTTGTAAAAATAAACCTTTGAATAATTGATTTGTTTGGAAAAAAAATTAAAAATAAACCAGTTTAATTTTATTTTTTTTATGTTGCTTAGGATTTTTTTACAATGAATATGAATATTTATCTATTTTGCCAAAAAACAATTATTGAAATTTAGTTTATTTTGATTATAAATTAAAGAACATTTTAAATATAATACATATTTTTTAAGTATATATTTTTTTAATCTTGTTCATAGGTGAACTATCTATTACAACAAATAATGAAGTTAAAATTTAACGTGAGATTATGTGTTGTTCCGAGAAACCCGCCTATAGAGGCAAAACGATATTAGCCAATCGTTTGTAACAAAAATAATTTTTGTAAATTATAATGTTAACAAATGTACATCTATACTATAAAATAAATTAAAAAAATTTAAAGAAAGAAAAATAATTGCTTTTCATTAGTCTAAATAATTTTTTTTAATAACCATATAAGCACAACAAATGAATTTTCATTACAATAGTATTGCCTAATGGCAAGTACTAATAAAAGAGTATAATAATTGATTTTTTTTAGATATTTGCGCAGCCATTAGTTTATGCAAATTTCTACCAAGTAAGAATGAAAATATAAATTAGTTTTTCTTTCAAATAAGAGAATTATTTAATACTCTAACAAATGTTTTCTCTCAAGTATTTGAGAGAGTAGCATGTCTTTCTAGTGGTGCACAATGGTGAATTCTTAACATTGCTTATGAAGATGATCTTGCAACAACATTGTTTATAGTTGAATAATGATCAAGAGCATGATAAATGTAGTACATTGAATATTTTGTTAAAAATACATATTTCAATATACTTAATTTTTTTATAAGCCTAAATTACCTAATTATACCAAGGTATTCAAACACTACATTACTATCTAGTTGAAAAACAAAAAAACTTGAGTAGATTACTAGGGTATTAAAACATTCATCAATGTAAATCATTGTCTATGTTGTGCCCCACAAGAATATTTTGTGTGACCATATTGATAACATGTAAAACATCTTATGTCTTTGACAAAACCAAAAGACTGTTTATGACCAAAAATAGGAACTCTAGCAAATCTGCAAGTATTTACTTTATGCCCAACCAGATTACAAAAATGACAATAGCCATGGAAAAATTTGTTATTCAGAAACTGATTTCTGTTTGTTATTACAAAATTCTGATGTGAAGTTTCACCTTTTTCAGTAGAATGTTGTTGTTTTTCAAGAGTGTATACTTGTTTTTGTAGAGTACTAATTTCTTGTTCTTTTCTTTCAATAAGACTTCTCTGAGTTTCAATAACCTTGTTTGCATTAACTATATCAAGTTGTAAGATCTTATTGGAATCTTCATAAGAAATTACAAGTTTCTTAAATCTTTTTACTTCTTGAAGAGCACAAAGAAGTTCTTCTTCAAGATTTACATCTTCTATTTCAACTTTAGAATCTGGTTCAGATTTTACTGCAATTGGTTTTTCAAATTCAACTTTGGTCATGAATAGTGTTTCACAGCCATCAACATTTGACTCATCAGATTCGTCTTCAGTCTCTTCTTTTGACATAAGACTCTTCTTTTTAAAATTGTTCAACCTTTTATTAGGATTCCAAGGTTTTTTAAATGATTTTTCAGATTTATCTTCATCTTTACTTAGATCTAAATACGGACATTTTGCTACAAAGTGTCTAGTTTTACCATAGCCAAAACATTTAAACTTTCCTTGAAACTTCTTCCTAAGTTTCCTAACCAGTAAAGTTTCAAAAACATCAGATAATTCAAACTCACTCTCTTCCTGTTTCTCAATTTTAAAAGTTGTTTCCTTAGAGGTAGAAGGGGTATTACCAATTCTCATTTCATAAGTAGTAAGTGTACTTTGAAGCTAATGCACAGTCATTTTAAAAGAAATTTTTCTTTTCTTCAAGAGCAGATATCTTAGTTTCAAATTTTGGTAATAATGTTCTAATTACTTTTGCAACCACATCATGTTCATCAATTTCTTCACCAAGACCCTTTCGGGCATTTACAACTTCATCAATACGAAGAAAATAACTTGCCACTGACTCATCATTATTCATTTTCAAATCATCAAACTGAGTTTTTAACGTAATCAATTTTGATTCTTTAACCTTTTCATTACCTTGATAAATGGATTCAAGATTTGTCCATACCTCATTGGCTGATTTGAAGTACATTACTTTAACAAATACTTCTTTTGATAACCCACAAATAATTGCAAAGCGAGCTCTCTTATCCAGTTCATATTTTGTCCTTTCATCTGCATCAGTAGGTACAGTAGATGATACATCATACTTGTTAGATACAACTTCCCACATTCTGACATCCAGAGAATGAACAAATGCTTCCATTCTAAGTTGCCAAAAAATGTAATCTGTGTCATCAAATAAAGGAGCTCTAGTGAGCGAGGCACCTTTGGCCTGAGACATGACAACTTCCAAAATAACCAGGATCAATCCTAGGACAAACCTATGAGGACCCTACGCTCTGATACCAACTGTTGGAAGTAACGAGTACTCTGAGAGGGGGAGGGGGTGAATCAGAGTACACTGAATCTTTCAATTCATAAGAACAATACTAAGATGGCCACAAAAATTGAAAACTAAGAGTCCATTTGAAAAACTTACATCAACATGTGACTGTGAAAAGAACATAAGAGAAAATGGAATAAGTGTATCAGAGTACTAAACATAACTAAGAAACCAACACCATGACACAGTTTTTGTGCTGAGTGAAAACCCTCGAAATCCAACTAGATTTCATCATAGGGAAAAACCACTCCAATCCTTTTATTAATCTTAACCACCAACCAATCCATCCAATTTAGCAGCCCTGCTGCAAGGAGCTTCAACCCCTATCCTTTTCAATAGTTCTTGACTGGATTCATAATGATATATTTTCAATCTGTTCTGCAACTATTTTATCATGAACCTTTATTACAAAGCAAAAATATGATATCCAGTAAGTCCACCAACAACAGAGATCTCAAAATAAATAATACATCTTTTCTTTCTTTCCACTAAAAAACACACTCTGGCTTCACCTACATTTACATATATATATCCTCTTCTTTAGAAATTGATACATACATGTAAATGTATCCAAAGCATTAACTGAACCAGATAGTTAACCACTGCCCTTAAAAAAACTAATTTTGAGTTTATTGATCAAACCACAACCCATGTAGGGTTTAATTTTAATATCAACTTCTCAATAAATCCTATCCAAAAAGAACCCTTTTATAAGAATACAAATGCTTGATATGTACCCACAATATCACTGAAAAACCTTGTTTAAAAACTAGAGGGTGAATAATAAAATCTTCTAAAGTAACCCTCGTATAGGGTAACCAACTAAAACAATCTTTATAACTGCTTTGATAAATCTCTAAAAAAATTTCAAATCATCCTGCAAAAACACTTGATATAATCATAGTAACAAACCCATAAAGGGTGAACAAGAATCTGCAATATGATTCCAATAACTACCTTTGAATCTGTAAAAATAAAACCCTTAACCTTTTGTCAAATCGTTTAAACAAAATAAATGGTTACTATGCTTCTACAGTGTCGGAAAATGAGGAAAGGACAAATAGTTATATGCAACTGAACCATTAAAAAAAAAAACTTGCTTCATATTTCCTTTCGACACTTATCATTTCTCATCAAAATGAATTTACTATGTGCATACCTATAATTAGAGAGAACGATAAGATTACCAGCAGTGAGCATGTGTAGAGATCTAACTGAAGCAGTCTGTATCCTTGACAAGAAACCCATCAATGTCCAGAGCAAAGACGGGAGCAAGAAATAGTAGAAACACATAACCATCAAAGCATTCTCCCAGTTCCAAATCACCGAGCAAGTTCAGCTGAAAGCGGCAAAACAACAAGGGCTTTGGCAGTGAAAAGAAAGTATCAACAAAATAAATTGTGGTTTCTTTGAAGTCCGGAATATCCCAAAGCATAATAGATTTCCTTTTGACATCTGGGATGAACTCATAATGCCAGCCACGTGAGTAAACTGACTCAAGTCAAACTCAACCATGATCTATCATTCGTGAGTTAAAAGTATGAAATAGGTTGAAATAGTGATTGACATGACGTGGCAAATAAAACCCACATACTACCACCAAAGTGCCTTGTCATCAAGGACAAATAGAAAAGTCAACAAACTCCCCCTTTGTCCTTGATGGCAAAAACATAGCCACCATTGAATAGAGGGATAGAAGTATATCAACCATATCGTGTAATCCAGACTTGGGAATCAAATACTCATCAAATTTTTAAGTGAACCAGAAGCACTTCTGACATGCTGAAGCAGTTTGACGTACAAGTGCAAAATATATTGCCGAAAGAACTGATAACCAAGATATCATTGTCAAGAATCAGAATCAGAAAACCAAGTTGTAACCAATCCGAACCAATAGAACATTGAAACTGTGTAAATCTGAAACAGTAGATATGAGCAACAGAATCATCATGACAAGCAGAATCATCATAAAAAGCATTAATCTGACCATCAACCTCTGAACCAAAGCATCTGTGTATAACATCTGAAACAATAGATATAAGCAATAGAACCATCATGAACCAAAGCATCTGTGTATAACATCTGAAACAATAGATATAAGCAACAGAACCATCATGACAAGCATTCTCCCCCTTTTTGTCAGCAAGGACAAAGAGGGCCTGGGTGGGAGCATGGTGAGAAGCTCCCCCATACTGGAGAAATCAGGTTGAAATAAAGGATTGAGAGTAAACTCCCAATCGATCACGCAACTGCATGAATGTATCCTTTGGTAAAGCTATGGTAAAAATATCTACAACTTGTGCCTGGAAGGACACATGAACAAGAATGATTTCATTTGCAGTCACTTGATCACGTAAAAATTGCAATTTAAGTGCAACATGTTTGGTATGGGAATGCATCACAGGATTTTTTGAAATTTGAATAGCACTAGTATTGTCATAGAATATAGTCATAGGTTTTGATATCACAACACCTAGATCTGCCAACTGATAAGACATCCAAAGCATTTGAGTATAGCAAGCTATGGCAGCAATGTACTTAGATTCAGCTGTGGACAAAGTGACACAGTCTTGCTTCTTGCTGTGCCAAGAAACCAGCTGGTCACCAAGGAAGAAAGCTGCACCACTAGTACTACGTTGATCATCAACACAGCCTCCCCAGTCAGCATCAGTATACCCTATCAATGTAAAATCAACATGTTTTGGATACCATAAACCAAAGTCCAGAGTACCTTGGATGTATTTAAAAATTCGTGTTACGACATTTAGATGAGATTGTCTAGGGGCAGACTGATAGCATGAGACCAAACAAACTGCTTGCATTAAGTCAGGTCTAGAAGTAGTAATATAGAGCAAGCTTCCTACCATAGACTGATATTTACTTTGATCAACAAGTGGAGAATCATCAACCTTAACCAACTTACACCCAGTTTCCATAGGTGTACCAACATGAGTACACTGGTCCATCTGAAACCTTTTTAACATCTCTTTTGCATATTTAGTTTGTGAAATAAAAAGTCCATGTTCTAGTTGTGATACTTGGATACCCAAGAAAAAAGATAAAGGTCCTAGCATTGACATTTCAAATTCAGATTCCATAATAGTTGAAAAACTCTGTGATAATTCATCATTTGTAGATCCAAATATGATATCATCTACATAGATTTCAATAGCTAGAAGATCATCACTAACAACTTTAGTATATAATGTACTATCAGCATTGCCTTTAGTAAAACCTTTAGAAATCAAATGTGAATCAAGTCTAGAATACCAAGCACGTGGTGCTTGTTTCAGGCCATAACGTGCTTTCTTTAATCTGTAAACATGATCTATATAATCAGAAGATTCAAAACCTTCTGGTTGCTCCATATATACCTCTTCTTCTAAATATCCATTCAGAAATGTTGTTTTAACATCCATCTGGTACACTGTAAATTCCTTAAATGAGGCATAAGCAAGAAACATTATAATGGATTCTAAATGAGCTTCAAGAGCAAACGTTTCCCCAAAATCTATCCCTTCTTGTTGAGCATACCCTTTGCACACAAATCTAGCCTTGTTTCTAATAACTTTTCCTGATTCATCTAACTTATTCCTGAAAATCCATTTTCCTCCAATTACATTTTTGTCATCTAGACGAGGAACAAGTTCCCATGTTTTATTTTTCTCAATTTGATTAATTTCATCTTTCATTGCATTTAACCAGGATTGATCTTTTAAGGCTTCAGAAACATTTTGTGGTTCAAAATCTATTAAAAGACAAAAGTGCTTAGCCATCTGAGCTTGTTCTATTTGTTTTGCCTTTCTATGAGTTATTATACCAACATCTTTATCACCAATCACAAGTGTTTCAGGATGTCGTTTAGCAATTATCTTGGAAGGTGTTTTCTGAGGTATATCTTCCTTAAAGTTAGGAACTTCCTCTTGTTTACTTGAGCAAGTTTCATCTATTTTTGTAACAACTGATTCATTTGATGTTGAGGCATTGCCAACTTCTAAATTAGATTCCTCATCAACATCTTGAATCTGATTTTTCATCACATTCCGATTTTCATTGAATACTACATTAACAGATTCAACAATTTTATTCAAGCATTTATTAAAACAATTGTATGCTTTGCTATTTGAAGAATAACCTAAGAAAATTCCTTCATCAGATTTAGCATGAAAACTATCAAGATTTTCAAAATCATTCTTGATAAAACACTGACAACCAAAGATTCTAAAATGCTTAACAAATGCTATTTTTCCATACCAAAGTTCATAAGGAGTGCAAGTTGTTCTTATTCTGATTTGTACTCTGTTTAAAATATATACAGCTGTATGAACAACTTCTTTCCAATATTTATCAGATAGATTAGATTCATTAAGCATAGTTCTTGCCATTTCTTTTACAGTTCTATTTTTTCTTTCAACTACCCCATTTTGTTGGTGATTCCGAGCAGCAGAGTACTATCTTTTAATCCCATGATTTTCACAATACTCAACAAAATCTTGAGAAGTGAACTCACCTCCCTTATCTAATCTTAGGCATTTTAGTTTCAAATCAGACTCTTTTTCAACCATTTTTCTAAATATTTTAAACCTATCAAAAGCCTCTGACTTATGCTTGAGAAAGGTTACCCATACCATTCTAGTGTAGTCATCTACGAACAACATAAAATATTTTTCACCATTCAGTGACTGTGTTTTCGTAGGACCACACAAATCTGTGTGAACTAATTCTAGTGGCCTTGAGGATAGAAACTCCTTAGATTTGAAAGATGACTTAGTTTGTTTGCCTTTTACACATTCACTGCAAACAGAGTTTGTAGGTCTACTGATCAGAGGTAGACCTCGAACATTTTCATTTTTGCTGATTCTGACCATATTATCGAAATTAACATGACCAAATCTCTTATGCCATAACCAATTTTCATCTATATAACTCATAAGACACATGCCTACACTTTGTTCTTGATTTTTGGAGTTTGACAAATGATACAAATTACCATGTGTTCTGAAACCATTTGATATTATTTTCCCTGACTTTTCTTTAATCACACATCCGTAAGAATTAAACACAACTTGACATCCACTATCACAAATATGACTAATGCCTAGCAAGTTAAACTTTAATCCTTCAACATAATAGACATCATTTATAGGAGTGTCTTTGTTTATCATGGTTGTTCCCATTCCAGTAATGTATAGACCTGTATTATCACCAAATTTAACAAAACCTCCTGGATGATTTTCTAAGGCTGAAAAATTGTTTTTATCTCCTGTCATATGATGAGAACATCCGCTGTCCAAAACCCAAATAGAAGATTTGGTAGATATTAGAGCTGTTTGAACAAGCATAGATTGTTCAAGTTTGGGTCTCCACATTTTTGCAGGTTTTTATAACTTTTTACAGTACTTAGAAGTGTGACCATATTGATAACATGTAAAACATCTTATGTCTTTAACAAAACAAAAAGCCTGTTTATGACCAAAAATAGGAACTCTAGCAAATCTGCAAGTATTTACTTTATGCCCAAACAGATTACAAAAATGACAATAGCCATGGAAAAATTTGTTATTTGGAAACTGATTTCTGTTTGTTATTACAGAATTCTGATGTGAAGTTTCACCTTTTTCAGTAGAATGTTGTTGTTTTTCAAGAGTGTATACTTGTTTTTGTAGTGTAATAATTTCTTGCTCTTTTCTTTCAATAAGACTTCTCTGAGTTTCAATAACCTTGTTTGCATTAACTATATCAAGTTGTAAGATCTGATTGGAATCTTCATAAGAAATTACAAGTTTCTTAAATCTTTTTACTTCTTGAAGAGCACAAAGAAGTTCTTCTTCGAGATTTACATCTTCTATTTCAACTTTAGAATCTGGTTCAGATTTTACTGCAACTGGTTTTTCAAATTCAACTTCGATCATGAATAGTGTTTCACAGCCATCAACATTTGACTCATCAGATTCGTCTTCAGTCTCTTCTTTTGACATAAGACTCTTCTTTTTAAAATTGTTCAACCTTTTATTAGGATTCCAAGGTTTTTTAAATGATTTTTCAGATTTATCTTCATCTTTACTTAGATCTAAATATGGACATTTTGCTGCAAAGTGTCCAGTTTTACCACAGCCAAAACATTTAAACTTTCCTTGAAACTTCTTCCTAAGTTTCCTAACCAGTAAAGTTTCAAAAACATCAGATAATTCAAACTCACTCTCTTCCTGTTTCTCAATTTTAAAAGTTGTTTCCTTATAGGTAGAAGGGGTATTACCAATTCTCATTTCATAAGCAGTAAGTGTACTTTGAAGCTGATGCACAGTCATTTTAGAGAAATTTTTCTTTTCTTCAAGAGCAGATATCTTAGTTTCAAATTTTGGTAATAATGTTATAATTACTTTTGCAACCACATCATGTTCATCAATTTCTTCACCAAGACCCTTTCGGGCATTTACAACTTCATCAATACGAAGAAAATAACTTACCACTGACTCATCATTATTCATTTTCAAATCATCAAACTGAGTTTTTAACATAATCAATTTTGATTCTTTAACCTTTTCATTACCTTGATAAATGGATTCAAGATTTGTCCATACCTCATTGGCTGATTTGAAGTACATTACTTTAACAAATACTTCTTTTGATAACCCACAAAGAATTGCAAAGCGAGCTCTCTTATCCAGTTCATATTTTGTCCTTTCATCTGCATCAGTAGGTACAGTAGATGGTATATCAAACTTGTTAGATACAACTTCCCACATTCTGACATCCAGAGAATGAATAAATGCTTCCATTCTAACTTGCCAAAAAATGTAATCTGTGCCATCAAATAAAGGAGCTCTAGTGAGCGAGGCACCTTCGGCTTGAGACATGACAACTTCCAAAATAACCAGGATCAATCCTAGGACAAACCTATGAGGACCCTACGCTCTGATACCAATTGTTGGAAGTAACGAGTACTCTGAGAGGGGGAGGGCGTGAATTAGAGTACACTAAATCTTTAAATTCATAAGAACAATACTAAGATGGCCACAAAAACTGAAAACTAAGAGTCCATTTGAAAAACTTGCATCAACATGTGACTGTGAAAAGAACATAAGAGAAAATGGAATAAGTGTATCAGAGTACTAAACATAACTAAGAAACCAACACCATGACACAGTTTTTGTGCTGAGTGAAAACCCTCGAAATCCAACTAGATTTCATCATAGGGAAAAAACACTTCAATCCTTTTATTAATCTTAACCACCAACCAATACATTGAATTTAGCAGCCCTGCTACAAGGAGCTTCAACCCCTATCCTTTTCAATAGTTTTTGATTGGATTCATAATGATATATTTTCAATCTATTCTGCAACTATTTTATCATGAACCTTTATTACAAAGCAAAAATATGATATCCAGTAAGTCCGCCAACAACAGAGATCTCAAAATAAATAATACATCTTTTCTTTCTTTCCACTAAAAAACACACTACGGCTTCACCTACATTTACATATATATATCCTCTTCTTTAGAAATTGATACATACATGTAAATGTATCCAAAGCATTAACTGAACCAGACAGTTAACCACTGCCCTTAAAAAAACTAATTTTGAGTTTATTGATCAGACCACAACCCATGTAGGGTTTAATTTTAATATCAACTTCTCAATAAATCCTATCCAAAAAGAACCCTTTCATAAGAATACAAATGCTTGATATGTACCCACAATATCACTGAAAAACCTTGTTTAAAAACTGGAGGGTGAATAATAAAATCTTCTAAAGTAACCCTCGTATAGGGTAACCAACTAAAACAATCTTTATAACTGCTTTGATAAATCTCTAAAAAAATTTCAAATCATCCTACAAAAACACTTGATATAATCATAGTAACAAACCCATAAAGGGTTAACAAGAATCTGCAATATGATTCCAATAACTACCTTTGAATCTGTCAAAATAAAACCCTTAACCTTTTGTCAAATCGTTTAAACAAAAGAAACAGTTACTATGCTTCTACAGTGTTGGAAAATGAGGAAAGGACAAATAGTTTTATGCAACTGAACCATTAAAAAAAAAAACTTGCTTCATATTTCCTTTCGACACTTATCATTTCTCCTCAAAATGAATTTACTGTGTGCATACCTGTAATTAGAGAGAACGATAAGATTACTAGCAGTGAGCATGTGTAGAGATCTAACTGAAGCAGTCTCTATCCTTGACAAGAAACCCATCAATGTCCAAAGCAAAGATGGGAGCAAGAAATAGTAGAAACACATAACCATCAAAGCATTCTCCCAGTTCCAAATCACCGAGCAAGTTCAGCTGAAAGCGGCAAAACAACAAGCGCTTTGGCAGTGAAAAGAAAGTATCAACAAAATAAACTACGCTTTCTTTGAAGTCCGGAATATCCCAAAGCATAATAGATTTCTTTTTGACATCCAGGAAGAACTCATAGTGCCAGCCACATGAGTAAATTGACTCAAGTCAAACTCAACCATGATCTATCATTCGTGAGTTAAAAGTATGAAATAGGCTGAAATAGTGATTGACATGACGTGGCAAATAAAACCCACATACTACCACCGAAGAGCCTTGTCATCAAGGACAAATAGAAAAGTCAACACATATATAGACATATATAGACAGCTTTTGTTTTATGTTTGTTTCTGCAAGTCTATATATGCATGTAAATGATTGTTTTGCAAATAAATGAGAGTATGTAGATATGGTTAACATATATAGACAGGATTTGTTTTATGTTTGTTTCTGCTTATCTACCATATAATCGATTCAATTTTCTTTTAGTTCTCCCCACAGACTTTCACTATATCTTCGTAACAATAAAAAAACAATCGCCTGTCGACCACATGTTGTACGATAAAACCGTGCAGCTGCTAATTTTTTTATTTTTTTTTGAAATTTCACATAAATTGTATTACTCATACAATGATTTTATTGGATCTGAAACACACTTGGTGGAATAAGTAAACAGTTACTTAATCACAGGTGGTTGCAGCTTGTGGATTGTTCCAATTGCACTCTCCAAATGATTGATGCTCTACATTTTGACATACAGAGTTGCACTCATCCCACCTCCACATCACGCATGCCCCACGAAATACACCGCTCAATTGTCTGCAATATCCTTCGTGGTCGTAAGCGTACTCATCCACAGGAGACTCTTCTAATCATCACCATATTACAAATCAATTAGTAGTTATTCACAATATCAACAAATAAAACCATCTATTCATCTGAGTAGAGGAGAATAAATATTATTATTACAAGACGCAAAAGCAAACGGAGCCGTGAGCAACGAAAATAGCAGAAACACATAAATGCTCTTCCCCATCTAAGCAATTGAAACTGCAGATCTATTGTCTACAGAGGTAATTAATGTGAAAAACAGAACAGATCACTGCCTATAGCTCTAACACCAACTTTTCTCATTCGTGTGTTACTCACAATTTTGCTTATTTATTGTTCTATTCAACCTTTTTTGCTACGACAAATCCAATTTAATGATCATCTTGGAGTGTACAATTAGAATATATGACAATTTTAAGCGGTAATGTCTAAATGTGATCACAATTCACAGCGGAAATACCAATGCTGGGTGGCGTTCGTTACTATTTGACAAGATGCCTCAAAAACAACGTAGCCCGAGAACTTATTCATAGAATAATCTATGCAAAATGCAAAAGTATAGACATTGTGTTGGAAATGCATTATTCCCATTCAGTGTAATATGATTATTAAATATGTGCAAAATGTGTTTGTTGAGAAAATAATTGAGGCTTAGACTTTATATTTATGTGGAGTGGAGATGTATCTTAATGGAAAAAAGAATTCAGAATTTTGAAGCAAATGAAATTGATAGTTGTAAATTTAATTTTTATAATCATTTCATATGCTATCGTAATATAAGTCACAATTTAACACATTTACTATAATGATTAGAGTTCATGCGTTATATTTATTTGAGATATTTTACAAAATAATTCATGTATGTTATATACTTTTACATTTCATAAACTTGTTCATTACAGTACTTGTAGCCACAATATCTAACAAAAATCTATTTTGTATTATGCAATGATAGGAATTCACATGTCCTATTCCAACACTTTAGTTTTCCCATATTTAAAAGGATTTTTGTTGCACTACAACTGATAAGGATATCAGTTACTTTTACTTAACTCTTGTACTCTTGCAAGGCACATTTCATTATGGATTGTTGATGAGTGTTTTTTAGATTCAGTTGAGGGATCAAATACTTTCTATGATATACATGAATAAATAGGCAGATCAAACCTTATAAACAAGTGGTTGATTGATCTTCCTCCATGAAACCTTGAAGAAAAACAAACAATTCTCAAGGTACCTATTTTCATTGTTTCTTCTTTGATATTATATTGGATGTTTCTTGTACACCCCTCTCTCCTTCCTTGAGGTTTCATGTTTTTTTTTAACTCTATGTGCCTATTGATTATTTTTATAGCCTTGAGGTAGCTCCCACTCATGAAAGAACCTATCAAGTACAATTTAAACAATCACATATAGCTATGTTATTCAGTTTACTATAATTGAGTGTAATATGGACGATGAATCATGTAATTGATGACAAGTTTTAGTTGCATTTATGATATATATCTACTTAATTAAATAGGTATGCAACTGAAACTTTATATTATCACATGAATTGAATGAAATTAGTACCATTGTTAGTAGGTTCCTTGTAGGTCCTATTTACTAATTAATAAACATATTTAAGCTAAAAAAATATTGACCCACAAACAAATCCTATGATGAAATATATCTTGTTTTTGTTGTATCTCTATGTTTTGAGATGGCTAGGGGTAGGTGTCTGATGGATCATTGAACCTTTGTGGAAAATTCTAGTTAATTGACAAAGAAGAAAACATTATCTATCTGACATATTTTGAGCCATAGATCCCTATTAGATATTATAAATGTTATGTTCATCCTTGTTTTTTGTAAACAACAGTTTAATTTTCAATTTTATATTATATTTCATAGAATATACAATATGTTAAATCAACATCCTATTTTAGGAGATAAATATTAAATCCATTATAAAATGTAGAGTTCTTTTTTTTTTTTTTTGGCAGGTTTGGTATCATTAGTATACAACTAAAATGCCTTACTGAAGCAATACTAGTGAAACAAGTGACAAAGGAAATTAAGGAATTTCTTTTTAGTAGTGAGATTCTAGTAGGGATGATAGAAAATATTCTTGTGGGGCACAACATAGACAATTTTTGAATACCCTAGTAATCTACTCAAGTTAATTTTTTTTAACTAGATAGTAATGTAGTATTTGAATACCTTGGTATAATTAGAAATTTTAGACTTATAAAAAAATTAAGTATATTGAAATTTATATTTTTAACAAAATATTCAAAGTGCTGCATTTATCATGCTCTTGATCATTATTCAACTATTAACGTTGTTGTTGGAAGATCATCTTCATAGACAATGTTAAGAATTCGCCATTGTGCACCACTAGAAAGACAAGCTACTCTCTCAAATACTCGAAAGAAAACATTTGCTAGAATATTAAATAATTCTCTTATTAGAAAGAAAAATGAATTTATATTTTCATTCTTACTTGATAGAAATTTGTATAAACTAAAGGCTACACAAATATCTAAAAAGGAATTCAATCATAAAATGGTTTATTATTATAAGTATACTAAAACTATTTAGAAAAGATAATTATATTGATTTCTTATTCTAGACAATGCAGAAACTTAATTAAAATATCTCAAGAAATTATTAACACAAAAAGAAATGAAATATATTATTTTATATAAATAATGATACGTAAGATCGTCACATTACCGTATTGATATAAATTCATACATACACTTATTTAACAATATTTTCTCTTATTATTTATTCATCATATTTATAAAATCAAAAGATTTTATTGGATCTGCAGTCTCCCACGACAGAAAAACCACACAAACTCAGTGAAATAGATAAACAGCTTATTTAACATTTATGAAAACACATTATCTGCACTTTGGCATACATCATTGCACTAATTCCACCTCCATACATTGCATTGCCCATGAAATCCACCGCTCAAGTTTCTGCACATCTCTGTAATCAACAAATAAAATCAAACATGTATTCTTATGAGAAGAGGGGGATACATATGATCATTACCAGACGTAAAAGGAAAAGGAGTTGTGAGCAACAAAAACAAAAGAAACACATTTACGCACTTCTGACTAGCCAATATTATCATAACCAGCTAAAACCTTAAATACTTGAACATAAACTCACAAAATTTATTGCAATATAATAAACTTAAGCAAAGGCTTCATTTGAAATAGTTGATGCTTCAATCACTAGATATATCTTCAATCCCAATTTCTTATTCATTCTCAAATCTAGGAACCAATTCCAATAAGTTAGCTACAACATTTCAATTTTAAGTGTTAAATTATTATGTTGTTGAATGTAAAAATCATACCAATTATTAGTAGGAGTTAAGTGTCAATTTATTAGTATTTAGCATACGTCAATTATTAGTGTTAAGTACATGCCAAAATTATTGTGACATGGTCTCCATTGATATGTTTCAAGTTAATTCAAGTACAAGAAAAGTTCTTTGTTCTCAAAATTATTAAGGGAAGAGAACTAGTAGTTATGACAGTTAACATCACCCATCCATAGATCTGATTTTATGTTTTTTGTTATTGTTGTATTTGTATGTGAATTAACTTGCTTATAGCTATTGTTCTGCCTTTAAGATAGTTATGAAGAATGCTGGATGATTTGATATGTGCACAAAGGACAAACATTGTTCATTTAGAAGTATTGTTGGAAAACTATCTAAAGATGTCCAAATAAATGTGATGTTCAAATAACTATGCACTACAAGTACCTTATAAATTTGCACGCTAATCGAGTACATATTCTTTTAAGAACCAATAAATTTTCTTCTAACAATTATTTTTACCAATACTTATGCACAAATGTTCTAGTAATCATAGGTTGTGGGTACCAATACTTATGGATGTGTTCAAAAATCACTCAAGTAGAAGCAAAGTTATTTGGTCTCCAAATAACTTTCAAAAAACCACTATTTTTTTTTTACCCTCTATTGAGTTCCTTGTTAGTGATGTTGATGGTGCATTAGATGTGATTGCTACTCTATGGAATCCAACATCTTTTACTAGTAGATTGATTCATTCTGCCAAAAAATGTCTTATTGTTAAGTTGAAGAGTATACAAACTTAATTTAAGTGGATCCTCATGAATATCTATGCTTCTTGTATCGTACGACCCTGTGGTCTTCTTCGATGTCTTGTATTATTGGCTCCTTGAATGACTCATGGATGTTGGATGAAGATTTTAGCTCCCCCCTATATCCTTTTGAGAATTCTAGGGGTCTTGTTTATTATTCTATTAGCATGAATGATCTAGAAGACTTTATTTCCTTGGTGCCTTTTATGGATATTAACTTAAAAGGATTCAAATTCATTTGGTCTAATAGGAGACTGTACCAAAACCTTATCCACGTTAGACTTGACATATTCCTAGTTTCAAGTAATTGGAGAGATATTGACTCCCTATCCCTCAACTCCCTCCCTAAGTATGAATTTGATCATAATGTGATTGTTCTTTTGTGGGAGGATGATTTCAGAAAAGGGCCCTATCCATTTAGATATAAGATCATGTGGACTCTCCATCTATTATTTAGAGATTTGGTTTAACAATGGTGGAATATTTAGGTAAATGGTACTCCCATGTTTAGAGTGGTTCAAAAGCTGAAATTGTTGTGAAACAAAGTGAAAGGCTAGAATAGATGCTCCTTTGGTGACATCTTTGAATAGAAAATGTCAATTTCAGCTAAACTAAAGGTCATACAGGATAAGATTGAATGTACTATCACATCTCAAGATGAATGTTTGGAGGTGATTTCACTGAGGGAACAATGGTTCAAACTAAACAAAAAAAAGGTCTTTTGGAAATAGAAATATAGGATTCAATGGCTCAAGGAAGGAGACAAGAATATGAAGTTTTTTCACCAATAGACTATGAAACACAAAAGTAGAAATAAGATAAGACAACTTCAAAAATAATGTGGATCCATTATAGAGAATGAGGTGGAGGTCTCTAAGCTTGTGGTTGCTTTCGTTGAAAATAAAAACAACATTGGTCAGGGACATTTTAGAGACCCTAATGGCATGGTGGTGGTTATTGTTGAGGTTATCATGGATGAGGATCTGCACTTTCTTAATTCTAGATTTTGTTTTTAGGAGGTGAAGGAGGATTTTTTCTCCTTTGGTCCTTACAAGGCCTGTGGGCCTGATGGGTTCCCCTCGGCTTTCTTTCAATAATTTTGGGATATTGTTGGAATGGATGTCTTCAATGAAGCTAAGGACTTCTTCAGGTCTAGTAAACTCCTTAAACAAGTTAACTCTACCTTTATTGCTTTGATCCCTAATAATGATAATGCTACTTCTATTAAGGATTTTAGACCTATTAGCCTATGTAATACCCTATATAAAATATTTTCTAAAGCCATGTTAATAGGCTCAAAAAAGTGTTGGTTAAAATGATCTCTATTAGTCAAAAGGGCATTCTCAAGGAAGACATATTATGGATGCTATTATTATGACCCATGAATTGATCCATTCTATGGAAGATAGAAAAAAACCCAACATAGCTTTTAAATTGGACATTTCAAAAGCCTATGATAGTGTGTCCTAGAGCTTCCTATTTGAAGTGCTTAAGAAGTAAGAAGTTTGGTTTCAATAATAAATTCCTGAGGATGATTTCTAAATGTGTTACTACTTTGATGTCCTCTACACTAGTAAACGACTTTTCCAAAGGTTACTTCTCTTGTGGTCGTGGTCTTTTCCAAGGGGACCCTCTCTCTCCCTACCTATTCATTATTGTGGTTGAATTCTAGGGGACAAATTTATAAATGTTCAAAGAGATAGGTAAATTAAAGGGCGTGAAAGCTTCTTCTCTTCTAGATCCTATAACTCATCAACAGTTTGTGGATGACACTATAATTTTTGGAGAAGCATATATCTCAAAAGCTAAAGGTTAGAAAGATATCCTTGATACTTATGCCAAGATTTCTATCCAACGCTTTAACTATGAGAAGAGTAAAATCTATTTTCTAAAAGTCCATTTTGATCTGCAATAAAATAAATAACTAGAATATTAACCTGCAATGTTGCTTCCTTTCCAGATACCTATCTAGGTATGCCTCTTATTTCTATAAACTACACAAATCTCTTTTAAAATGGAATTATTGAGAGGTTTCAGAAAAAGATTTCAAGATGGAAAGGGAAACTCCTAAGTATGGTTGGAAAAGTCCAATTGTTGAAGTCTTGTTTACAAAACATCCTAGTTTACTACCTATCTCTTTTTAAGATGCCTGGATGTGCGGCTAACAAAATTGAAAAAATCTAAAAACACTTCCTTTGGATAGGTATGGAAGTAAAACCTACATGTTCTTGCTAGCCTAGGATAAAGTATGCAGCTCCAAAAAGGAGGGGGAGCTTAGGATAAGAAAACTTAAACCTTTGACTAGGGCCTTAATTTCTAAAGTTGGACGGTAGTTGGTTGAAAATGTGAAAAATTAGGCTAAAATCTTCAAAGGAAAATATCTAAATAATACCAATAGTAGAATTATTCTTCTTGATAATTAGTTTCCATCTAGATCTTGTTAATGGAATAATATATCCAGAATTTGGACTATTTTATGGAAGGGAGGGAAAGGAATGGTTCATAATGGAAGATGTATTTGGTCCTAGGAAGATATATGGTTAAAAGATAAATCTCGCAGCTGATTGGGATCAATTTAACTTGGTCAAAAATGTTCGTATCCAATGTTGTGGCACCCTTGTTTAAGGATATCTATCGTGGTAGGCAGATGGGGCTAGATAGAAAAAGTTTATGGATCAAGTTAGGAACAGCAAGAGCATCTTTGATGCCAACAAAATAAAAATGATGGATAAGGCTCAACATTTATGTTCTACCTTGGGTGACTACTCCTTTTACCCCCCCATAGAGAGCATGAATAGTTATGGCATCATAATCCCTCAAGTACCTTCTCAATTAAATGTTCCTACAATGTAACTGAGGTTGATTCAAGGGAGAAATTCAATTGGAATCTCATATTTAAAGTTTTGATTCCAAAAATTACTTGTTTTTGGTGGGTTACTACCCATGGTAAAATTTTGACAAATGATAACATGTAAAAAAGAGGTTTCTCTCTTGTTAATAGGTGCACTCTTTGTTGCAAGGATCTCAAAAGTATAGATCACATTTCCTATATCACCAATTTGCAAAGGAAATTTGGGAGGAGATGCTTACTGACATTAAGATAATATTGACATTCTCAGGTAATATGAGAGAAATGGAGTAGTGTAATCATAGTCCTTTTACACATCAAATTATAAGAGATCTATGGTTTGAAATCCCCCTTGTTATTGAGTGCAAAATTTAGGAGTGTAACAATAAGATATTTAGAGAAGAGATTAAAAACAACAAGGTGTTGTTCCATATCATAAAATAGTAGATTAAAGAGAGCTTGAATGTTGCTTCCTTTATTCCTTCTAAGGTTTTGCCGAGTTTGTTGGATCTAAGAATAAAACAATGTTGGGGCATAACTCATAATCTCTTGAATCTGAATTGGAACAAACTGATTCTCAGAAAATTTTGTCATGGGACCTCTTCAAATGAAGGTTGGATTAAATGCAACTTTGTTGGATGTTATAAGGGAAATCCTGGGCTATCTAGAGTTGGGGTTATTATTAAAAATAGAAATGGGCAGCTAATAGAAGGATACTGTAATAATATCGGTAGGGGTTCCAATAAAATTGTGGAGGCTATTGCTATCTAGAAAGGGCTTCCAATAAAATTGTGGAGGCTATTGCTATCATTTAAATTGTCAAAATGTTATCCTGGGAAGTAGCTCCAAAATTATTGTAGAGTGCTTAAATGGAAAGATGAATATTCCTTGGGAAAATGTAGTGGAAGAAAGCAAAAGGTTGATGGGCTTCTTTCCCAAAATTAAAATCCATCATATTTTTCAGGGAGGGGAATTGGTTGGCCGATCACGTGGCCAATTAAGGATTAAATCACAAAGATTGCTATTTTTTCAATTTTTTGCAAAGCCCAATCAGCCTTAAAAAAATTTGGCTAAGGCAAAGATTAAGTCTTAATTAACTGAGTCTACCTCCTATATAGGTATTAATGAGAAGTGATAAAGTAGTCTTATTTTCAAAGGTTAAGAGAATGGGTGCCAATTTTTTTCAAATTCGGAATAGGAAGTTGAGCTCACTACTAACCTAGCTGTTAATGTGGGTGTCATGCTGAAGTCCTATTAGGACTTATGGCAAAACAAGAGAAATTAATATTATTCATGTTGCAAGTGGTACAAAGAAGTCTTATTGCCACTTGGGCTTATTTATTAAGGATGGAGAAATAATTAGATGAAAAGGAAATGGTTGTATCTTGCATCTTGGCATCTTTTTTCATGATGTGAGATGTCTTTTCAGTTGTGTGGAATGCATTAAAGATCATTTTAAAAATTGCATTTTTGGTACTTGTTCCATATTTGGTGGGGTTAGTCATATGAATTTTGGGTATTCTCTATGTTGCTTTCAGATATCTTCCCAAGCTACCATGTTTTAGAGTTATGACATGGGGAGTCCATTGAAGAGGTTAAAGCCAAAAAACTACAATGAAATTCAAAAAGATGAGGAAGTGTGGGACCTTTTCCACAAAGCTAAAATGACATTGTTTTTCTTTGCCATGAAAGGCTATAATAGAGAACTCTAATCGAAATTCTACAACTCCTAGAAGAATGGTGAAGTCTCTATCAGTAGAATTTCCTTTTTTTTTCTCGTCAGAGTTAATTGTGGAGGTGGCTGGATTGAGGAATGAGGGGAAGAAGGTTGAGGAAAGAAGCTCTAGAGACTAGAAGAACTATCTAAATGATGTTTTTGATAAAGGCAATTAGTCAGTAGTGGTGCAGAATGGGTGTGATCACTCAATTCTCCATAAATCCTATGTAATTGTTAGTTATTTTATTATGAAATACTTTACTTTAAAGGGCTGATAGACTATTCTACATGGCTACCATTTCCCTATCCACAACCATATAAAATTGTGGAGGCTATTGCTATCATTTAAATTGTCAAAATGTTATCCTGGGAAGTAGCTCCAAAATTATTGTAGAGTGCTTAAATGGAAAGATGAATATTCCTTGGGAAAATGTAGTGGAAGAAAGCAAAAGGTTGATGGGCTTCTTTCCCAAAATTAAAATCCATCATATTTTTCAGGGAGGGGAATTGGTTGGCCAATCACGTGGCCAATTAAGGATTAAATCACAAAGATTGCTATTTTTTCAATTTTTTGCAAAGCCCAATCAGCCTTAAAAAAAATTTGGCTAAGGCAAAGATTAAGTCTTAATTGACTGAGTCTACCTCCTATATAGGTATTAATGAGAAGTGATAAAGTAGTCTTATTTTCAAAGGTTAAGAGAATGGGTGCCAATTTTTTTCAAATTCGGAATAGGAAGTTGAGCTCACTACTAACCTAGCTGTTAATGTGGGTGTCATGCTGAAGTCCTATTAGGACTTATGGGTTAACAATTAGGACTTATGGTATTTGGGTTGTTGATTATAAATTAGGAAAGGCTAATGGGTGGGTCTTTGTACACTGGATCCTATTCTAAACCCCTGCAAGATTGGCTTTCTTTTATTCATATTCCCTCTTGTCCTGTCAACAATTTCTTGGTTTGGGGAGGCTATTCTTCTAGTGTTTTTTAGTCTCCCAATATTTTAAATTGCATTTCAGGATCCATTCTCCTACTTGTTTTTGGTCCCTTCTTTGGAATCATCTCTTGGTTCCTAAAATTAATATTTTTATTTTTATTTTTATGTTAAATAAGGTGCTTTCTATTGGTAATTTGTGCAAGAGAGGGACGTCAATTCTGAATAGATTCTTTCTATGTAGAGAAGATGTGGAAGATGCCTCTCATCTACTGATTCATTTTGTTTTCTCTGAAGAGATATGGGCCTATTTTCTTGAGCTTTGGGGGATTACGTGGAGTTTCTGCTTTAGTCTCTTAGACCATTGGCTTCAGTGGATATGCCCTATTGATAACCACTCCCTTATGGTGTTGTAGAGCTTCACACACACACATTGCTTGGGGTATATGGAAGGAAAGGAACAACCTTATTTTTAGGGACAAAGAGTCCTTATCTTTCTCTATAGCCTGTCATATCCAAAATTACATTTAGGAAAAATATGTGTCCTTTTTCCCATCTCATAAATTTGATCATTGTATTCCTACTTCTGCCTTAGATTGGAAAATCATTAACAGATGGCATATCAATTGGGACATTTCTAAACCTAATGTTAATACTAAGAAGACCAGATCAAATATTTTTTGGGTTGCACCTCCTAGAGGGTGGATTAAAATTAATATTTATGGGGAGGCTAAGGAGAACCCTGGGCTAACGGGTTGTGGGGGAGTGTCACATGGTTACAATGGTAGGCTTGTCTCAATACTGACACTCCCTCTAGGTACCCAGACAAACCACTTTGTTGAGGAAAATGCAACTTACATTGGGCTTCAACTTTCTATTTGAGGACATAAAAAGGTATGGTTGGAAAGTGATTCCCTTAATATCATTAGTTGTTTGATTAAAAATATTCCTCCTAGTTGGACAATTAAACATTTAATCTAGGATTTTTTTGATTTGATGGCCAAGCTTGATGAATTTTGAATTACTCATGTTTATCGAGAAGGTAACCAACCTGTAGACTACGTGACCAATTTTGGTGGTGGCATATGATAAATTTAGGTTGTGGATGGAGGGGTAAACCTTCCCAATATACTTCTATGAACTGACACAAAGGTATGATGTTGATCTTACTTTCTCTCAATGGAAAAATATTAATCATATTTTTCTTTCACATGAGTAAAGCCACTTCTTGTAATAAATGGAATCCATACAACGAGAGGGCTTCCATATTGTTCATGGCCCCATGGTTTTGTTTTCTATGGTTTGGAATAAGGTTTCAAATGGTAAACATAATCAGCAAAGCTAATCTGAGTATAGGAGGAGATAAAAATAGAATGGAACCGACTTTGTGCCAGAATTGGGAAGGAAATAAGGAATTGTGGACTAAAATCTCAGATGATGGCCTTTCCCCCTACATGAAAAATCTACATGCTCAAGACCCCAAAGTAATGGAATGTTTTTTAGAAGGTTAGAATAAAGGTGTCCTTTGCACTTATGGAGTTGAATTTAGAATCAATGAGATTTTTATTGCAAAAATCACTGGGCTGTCAATGGATAGGAAGAAATTTTACAGAGAGCACAAAGCAATGGAGGAAGTCGTGTTAGTGTTCTTTGACAAGCAAAGTGAATAAGACAGGTCATCATGAGGTACATTACCTTAGATGAGCGAGATGAAAGTATTTTCTCCTATCATTTTACTATTTTAAATCACTTTAGACCTGATAGCAATATTTCTCTATCATTTTATCTTCTTTCTTCTCTAGAGAATGGTCTTGCTAAACATGCTAAAAATAATGGTAATCTTGTGTTACATGAGGGGCTTATTCTCCTTATCATAGAATATGATAAAATGAATGGCATTAAGCCTTCCTCAGTCCACAAAATTGATTACAACCATAAACCCTCCTCTGGCCTTGATGTACATTTGGTGTTAGACACCAAATATGAGGACGAGAAGGGGTCAAGTGAGATGGACATGGATTGGTGTGATCTTCATGTGTCTAATGATGACCTAGAGTATTCACCCTTGAAGAGGGACCCCCCCTGCTGAAAGCTACACCTGGCACTAAAAGTAGCAGAAAAAGTAAACACCACCCTAGATTTGCACCTAAAAAGTACAAAACCCCACCTTCCAAACCCCAAGAGATGGGACATAACAAATCTAAAAAATAAAAAGTGGGGAAAGAGGTGGATGTAGAGGACAAAGAAGAAGAAGAGATAAAGTTGGATACAACCCTTAATATGAAACAGATGGACCCCGAAAATAGTTAAAATGTTGAAGTGGATATTGATACTCTTTTGGCTAATTCCATATCTAGACAGGAGAAATTTTTCCATTGGGTAATTAGTGAAGTTCTTCTCATCAAACAGGGCACAAAAGAGATCATTAACACCTTCACTGAGAGCCCCATGTCGGATAAAACTGATAAGCTTCTGAAAATGACTCACAATCTGATTGAAGATGTGAAGGTTATTAAAAATGAACATGAAGCCAAAATTATCGAGTTCGACAAGGGTATGGATGAGTTAAAAGGTAATCTCGAGGCTTTGGTGGATATCAATAAACAAACCATGAATAACAACACCAATGGTCTCAAATAATTAAATAAAAAAATCGTTGCTCATAAAGCTCAACCACACAATAGAATTCAACCATCAACTATTAAATCTAAAAAGAAATATCTAGATAAGAATCTGCAAGGATCATAAATGCAAGTATCTATAGGACCATCTTCCAGAACCAAGAGTAGGAACCAAGAGAAAAGTGACACAAGGAGCATCTTGGAGGAGCTCAAAGAAATCAACAAAAACATCATTGAGAAAGTTTTTGAGCTTGTGGAAGCTCTTGGTTAGTTTTTTGGGTAGGATTGCCTAGATTTTACTATTATTTCTTAGTTGGGCTCTATGGTGTGTTTCCCCTATTTTGTCTTTGTTGGGCCGCTGGTTTTACATTGTTTCACTACTGTTTAGTTTTTTGATTTTGGATTTGGGTTTCGGGTACCTGTAAAAACTATTTTATGTTAATCAAAAATAATTTAAATGCTCACATAAGTTGAAATAAATGTTAGTAAAAATTAAAGACATTTAATTTGACATGCTTGTGAGAGTGAATGAACTTAAATTAAATAACTAAAATCAAATTAAATAACTTAGATTACTGCCATTTAAATTCAAGTTGAAATATCAACTCTAAGTTTGTTGATTTCATCGTTTGATAAGGAATAACATAATTTAATTTTTGATATATAATTAAGAGAAAAAATAAGATAATTAATTTTTTAGAATTATTTAAGAATTTAAAAATAAAATAAAATAATTTAAATCGAATTCAATTAAATTATTATGCTAAGGCAAATTATACTCACATATGGATGCAAAAGCCTTCACCAATACAAACTCTATGTAATCAAAATTGATGCATGTGCATGTAACAATACATCCACTATCATCCACAACTTTCTATTTTAATATTATCATGATCCAATTTCATCAATTCAAAAATAATTTATGTTTTTGATTAAGATAAAATGGGTTTTACAGGGACATGAAACCCAAATCCAAAAAGAGAATAATCAAACCAATATCAAACCAGAGAAGTGCCAACAACTAAACAATGATAGAAACAAGGGAAACACCCAACAGATCCCAAAAAAATACAACAGATAAACATGGGCAAAGCAACCATAAATTAACCATAAAGCTAACTAAGAGCTTCCATAAGCTTAATTTTTTTCTCAATTATATTTTTGTTTATGTCTTCAACCTCCTCCATAATGGTCCTAAAGGTACTTTTCTCCTGGTTCCTGCTCCTAATCCTAGTAGATGGTCTAGTAGATGCCTACACTTTCCCTCCCTGTGGATTTATAGATCCAAAATATTCTTTTTAGACTTGGTAGCTGATGGCAGAATATAGCTGAGCCAGTGGGCTTTATGAACTCAATTTTATCATTCAATTTTTTGAGACCTTTAGCACTATTGTAAATAGCCTCTTTACTAATCTCCACCAAACCCCTGAGATTACCCTTTAGTTTTCATCCATACCCTTTTCATTCTAGCTTCATGCTCTATTTTCATGACTTTCACATCTTCTATCAATTTCTTGATCATTTTTAGGAGTTTATCAGTTTTGTTAGGCATCGAGGTCTCAGTAAAGGTGTTGATAATATCTTTTATACCTTGTATGATGAAGAGAATTTTTCTAATCACCCATCAGAAGCACTTTTCCTCACTAGTGGTCGAGTTTACCAAAAGAATATCAATATCCGCTTCATAACTTTTACTATCTCTAGGTCCACCTAGTCCATATTGAGGGGAATATCCAATTTAATCTCGTCTTCCCCTTTGTATTTTGTCTCCACCATTTTCCCCACCTTTTTCTTTTTAGAGCTATTATGCCCCATCTCTTGGGGTCTAGAAGGAGGGGTTTTATAGTTTTGGGTTGCTAGTGTAGGGTGGGGTTTACTTTTTCTGCTACTATTGATGTCGGGAGTGGCCTTCTTGGGGGGTGGGGGGGGGGGGTGCTCTTCCTCCAAAGGCTAGTGTTTTGGGTCATCATCTTGCACATTGAGGTCCTACCAATCCATGACCATTTTACCTGAACCCTCTTCAATTTTGGTGTCCAAAACCATATGCACATCAAGGGTCGATGAGGGTTCAGGGTGTTGGCATTATGTGAACCGGTATAAGGATATAATGACATTGTGTGTTGTCATTGATGCCATATGATGAAGAGAAGAGAACCGGTATAACATTGTGAACCGACATTTGTGCCAAAGTGAAGCAATGTGTTTGTTCAAGGTGAACCAGCATAAGGTTATGGGAACGGGCACATGGAAGCTTCGTATGACTACTGGTTGGTAGTCTCAACTTCAAGGTTTTTGGTTTAAGTGCTTCAAGCCTGTGTGGCTCAACTAGTGACTTTATGTGATGAATTAGTATTGTAATGAAGAATAGATCATGTTGCCATATCAGCCTTATGCGCATGAAGGATCTTGCATGAAGGAGATTGTTCCCATCTACCTTGGGAATGTGCGAAGCCTGTAAACAGTGATAACCCGTGATGGGTTATCAGCAACCATGAAATCGGTGGAAAACGAATGATGGAGAACGTCTTGACATTGGATCAAGACTGTTACATTTAATGCAATGTCCTCAATGGTCAGGATTGAACCGTTTGAATTCCTTAACCTAACAGGTTTAGGGTTTAAGGTTTATGCTACTGACCTATCTGTTTTCCTATAAGATTGATGTTGTGTTTCTTTCTGAGGTTGTTGGCAAAATTTGTGTATGTGTATCTAAGAGAAGAGATACGTGATTCTTGCCAGACCAAAGGAGAGAAGTGATACCTGCAGAGTGTAAGTGCAGAAGGTGAAGAAGAGCTAAAGCGGATCTACATTGGTATTGAGTGTTGTTACTAGATCATTGTAGTACCTGTTGATCTCTAACCACCTAAAGAGTTGGAAAATCCTTTAACAGGGTAGCTTTAACTGGCTTGCTGTAAATCCTTTAACAGGATAACTCAAAACCATTGAGTTCTTGAAATACTCTAACAAAGGTAACCTTTAACAGGGTTTAACCCTTAATCGGGTATTCTAGCCATCCCTTAACCGGGTGATCCCTAATAGGATCGGTTCCTAACAGAGCCTATTCTATCAATCTTTAACCGGACAAGGCTCCTAATAGAGCGAACTTCTAAAGAGTTCAAAAATAAGCTTGTGGGTATTCATTCCCACCGTGGTTTTTCCCAGTTGGGTTTCCATGTGAAAAATATGTGTGTCATATGTGATGTCTTCTTCATGTGATGCTATGTTGTTTTCTATCAAGTGGTGAATCATGTTGATCTAGCTGTTATATGTATATCTTTGATGGTAGATTACCTGTTCATGCATTAGGGTGAAATGGAAATGAAGTGTTAGATAGTATGAGAAGATGAGTGTCAACCAGTTTATGTTGGTCTCAGTTATTCTGGGTTTTTCTGGTTGTACTCTGTTTAAAGACTGGTGTTACTGTTTGTCTGTCAATGCATAGTGTCTGCTGAAAAATCGGTTTAAGATTGTATTTTTGTCTGTACTGATTCACCCCCCCCCCTCTCAGTACCGGTTTGGTACTATTTGTTCATCATTGAGTTATCAATTGGTATTAGAGCATCCTCCAGGTCCTCTATTTTATAAGCTTAACCGCTTGAGGTAAAGATCCCTGTCTAATGATGAAGAGGGAAGGTCCAAAGTTTAACAGAGAAAATTTCAGTATATAGAAAGACAGAATGAAGATATACATTAGAAGCATGGGTGCTCAACACTGGAGCTATGTTGAGAATGTCTATGTTGCTCCTACTGGTACTCTCACCGATGACCAAAAGAGAGAGATGCAGGAGAATGGGCAAGTCATGGAAGCCCTAATTAGTAGTCTATCTGACATTGAGTTTATTGATATCCAAGATAAGGTAAATCCCAAAGAGGTATGTGATACTCTTGAAAATATCTATGGTGGTGATGAGAATGTAAAACAAGATAAAGAAGAGAGCCTTCAAGGGAAGTTTGAAGACATGAGGATGGTTGAAGGTGAGACCATTCAATAGTATGGAATAAGAATCAAAACTTTTGTTGGAGATATCAAGAGTATAGGTGGTAAAATGGAAGATTCCACTGTGGTAACCAAAGTCCTGAGATCCTTATTACCGGTCTATGCAATAAGGGTTGCTACTATTCCGGAGTTGAGATCAATAGAGAAGACTAAGGTATCCCTAGACTCCATCATTGCAAAGTGATAGCCTATGAGCTAAATAGTTTTGATGGCAGTGTTCAAAAGACTAAATCAGCTTTTAAAGCTTCTGTTGTACCATCCAAAAAAGGAAAAGAAGCTAGCACTAGTAGTGAACCAAGATAGAGTAGAGAAACAGATGATAAGGAGATTCTGATGGCATTTGAAGCTCTTCTTGTCAGGAAACTTCCTAAGGGAACTGACAAATACAGAGGTAAGCTACCTTTGAAATGCTTTTCATGTAATCGGATAGGACATATTGCTGTAAAATGTCCTAATGGCGACAACAAGGACAAACCGGAAAGGTTCAATAAATTCAAAGGAGGAAACCAGAGAAACTGTTTTGTGGCAGTTGATGAAGGTGTCACAGATGAAGAATCAGAAGATGAAGAAAATGAAGATATTGTGTTTGTTGTTGTCAAGGAAGATGTGTCAGACAAGAAGGCTCTTGTCTCCCGGTTTGATAATTCCAATGAGTGGATTATTGACAGTGGTTGTTCTCACTATATGACTGGTGACTGGAGCAAGTTTCTATCCTTGGAAGAGTATGATGGTGGTGTGGTTTGCTTTGGTAATGATGCACGATGCATGGTCAAAGGCAAAGGGTCCATCTCTCTTAATGGAAAGAGTAGTGCTGACAATGTGTATTGGGTTGATGATCTCAGACACAACCTTCTGAGTGTTGCCCAGCTGAATGACAGTGGTCTCCCTCTAGAATTCAAGAATGGAGTGTGCAGAATCAAAGGAAAGAATGATGAATTGGTGGCCATCAGCATGCAAACCAAAGGTAACCTATTTCAGCTGAATGCAAATATAAGTACATGTCTTATGGCTACATTTGATGATAGCTAGATATGGCATAGGAGACTCTGCCATGTGAACTTTGATAATATTGTGAAGGCTAGTAAGATCAAGGCAGTTAGAGGGTTGTCAGTGCTAAGCAAACTGGATAATACCTTGTGCAGAGAGTGTTAACTGGGGAAAATGTCTTCCTCAACCTTCAAAGGTAAACCTTTCACTACTGACAATTTGCTTGATCTTGTGCATACTGATTTGTGTGGTCCCATGAAAACTAGGAGTGTGTAGGGTGATAGGTACTTCATGATTCTCACTAATGACTGCTCAAGAATGATGTGGGTCACATTCTTGAAAAATAAGTATGAATCTTTTGTAAAATTCAAAGCTTTCAGAGCATTAGTAGAGAAGGAAAGCAATAAAAGAATCAAATGCCTGAGAACTGATCAAGGAGGGGAATTCACTTCTGGTGAATTCAACAAGTACTGTGAAGACCATGGCATCAAGAGACAACTGTCTACCCCCTGAAATCCATAGTAGAATGGCCTAGTAGAGAGGAATAACTGGACTATGGTTGAAGCAATTAGAACTATGTTGATTCAAGGAAAGGTAGCCCACACCTTTTGGAGAGAAGCGGTGAGCATTGCAGTCTACACAATGAACCGGGTACTCATCAAGAAAGGTAAGGATAAAACTCCTTATGAGTATTGGATCAATAAGACACCTATGGTTATATACTTTAGAGTGTTTGGTAGAAAATGTTACATCAAGAGGAGCAAACACTAGAGCAAATTTGATGCAAAATATGATGAGGGAATATTCCTAGGGTATTCCACCAAGAGAAAAGCTCTCGAGTGTTTCAATAATAGGACTCAGAGAATTATGGAAAGCATCAATGTAAGAGTTTATGAAGCCTCTGAGAAAACTGAGGAAACTGATAGTGAGTAAGCAGTAAATGAACCGGTTGTAACCTTCTAGGAACCGGTTGTAAGTCAATCAAGTACCAGTAATAGTGTTCCAACACTAATAGATGTAGATGCTGATACTGATAGAGATGAGGATGAAGAAGAAAAGAAAGAGGAATCTATAAGGATGATTCCACGGTATGTCAAGCGGAATCATGATCCTAAGCAGATCATAGGAGATAAGGATGCAGGAATCCTTTCAAGAAGAAAGGTCAGAGAAAAATCATGTATGATCTCTGAATTTGAGCCTAAATCATTCAAAGAGGCACATAAAGATGAAGACTGGATCAAGCCAATGGAAGAGGAACTTGACCAAATAGAGAAAAATGGTACATGGTCTTTGGTACCCAGACCGGAGCATAAAAATGTCATTGGTACCAAATGGGTTTTTCAGAAATAAGCTGAATGAGGATGGCACAGTGATTAGGAACAAAGCTAGATTGGTGTACAAAGGATATGCCCAAGAAGAAGGAGAAGACTATGGAGAAACCTTTGCTCCTATAGCCAGATTGGAAGGAGTTTGTATGCTTCTTGCATATGCTACTTTTAAAGGATTCAAAGTATATCAAATGGATGTAAAATCTACATTCCTAAATGGTGTACTTGAAGAGGAGGTGTATATAGAGCAACCAAATGCGTTTGCCTTATCTAAAGACAGTGACATAGTGTTTAGGCTACATAAAGCCTTATATGGTCTAAAGCAGGCACCTAGAGCATGGTATCAGATCTTGTGAAGATTGGATTTGAGAGAACAAGTGAAGATAGTAATATCTACTTGAAGTCTAAAGGAGATCAGATCCTGATCTATGAGGTATTTGTTGATGACATTATCTTTGGTGGAGATGACAAGATGAGTCATGAGTTTGCGGATGAGATGAAGAAAGAGTTTGAGATGTCACTCATAGATGAAGAAAGAGTTTGAGATGTCACTCATAGGGGAGATTAAGTTCTTTATTGGACTGCAGATCTAGCAGATGAAAGATGGAACTTTTTTTACTCAGTCCAAGTATGTCAAAGAGGTGTTGAAGACCTTTGGCATGGAAGATAGCAAACCGGTTGGTACACCGATGGTGACTAGTTGTAAACTATCCAAAGAGGATGACTCGGCATTGGTTGATGAGAAGGAATATCGAACAATCATTGGTAAGTTGCATTATGTAGTGCATAGCAAAGCAAATATTGCACATGCAATTGGCATTACTGCAAGGTTCCAGAAAAGCTTGAGAGAATCCCACTTGGTTGCAGTCAAGCGGATTCTTAGGTATCTGAAGGGAACTGTTGATTATGGATTGTGGTATCCATATAGAAAGGATTTCAACTTGAAAGTATACACAGATGCTGATTGGGCAGGTAATGTAGATGACTGGAAAAGCACAACTGGTGGTGCATTCTTTCTCGGTGATAGACTAGTCTCATGGATGAGTAAGAAGTAGAGTATGTTGCAGCTTTCATGAACTCCACTCAGACAATTTGGATGAAGCATGTATTAAATGGCTTCAAAGTTCCTATATTCGAACCGGTAAGTATATTTTGTGACAATACTAGTGCAATTAACATCTCCAAGAATCTGGTTTTACATTCTAAAACCAAGCACTTTGAGCTTAAGTATCATTTCTTGAGGGAAAAGGTTCAGAACAAAGAGATTACACTAGAACATGTTTCTAGTAAGGAGCAATCAGCAGACATATTCACCAAGCCTCTCCCAAAGGCTACATTTATGTACTTAAGAGGTGAATTAGGGGTGTTGCCCCTTCAGGAGGTAAACTAAAGGCATATGCTCCACATCAGTCAGGTATTGTATAGTCAAATTTTTTTTGGCCTGATGTGTTGAAAGATGCTACTCCTTAAGGGGAGCAACATAATGGAACAGGGACACTTGTGCCTCCACTTTGGCATTGTTATTAAAGGGGGAGAAGATGTGAAGTGGAGAAGATATCTGTAGAAATTGGGGGAGAAGATGTGAAGTGGAGAGATATCTTTGTATATTGCCATCAATACCAAAGCGGTAGATTGTTGGCATTATGTGAACCGGTATGAGGACATAATGACATTGTATGTTGTCATTGATGTCAATATGATGAAGAGAAGAGAACCAATATAACAATGTGAACCGACATTTGTGCCAAAGTGAAGCAGTGTGTTTGTTCAAGGTGAACTGGCATATGGTTATGGGAACCGGCACATGGAAGCTTCATATGACTACAGGTTGGTAGTCTCAACTTTAGGGTTTTTGATTTAAGTGCTTCAAGCCTGTGTGGCTCAATCGGTGACTTTGTGTGATGAATTAGCATTGTAATGAAGAACAGATCATGTTGCCATGTCAGCCTTGTGCACGTGAAGGATCAAGCATGAAGGAGATTGTTCCCATCTACCTCGAGAATGTGCGAAGGCTGTAAATGGTGATAACACATGATGGGTTATTAGCAGCCATGAAATCAGTGGAAAACGGACGATGGAGAATGTCTTGAGATTAGATCAAGGCTGTTGCATTTAATGCAATGTGCTCAATGGTCAAGATTGAACCATTTGAATTCCTTAACCTAACAGGTTTAGGTTTTAGGGTTTATGCTACCGACCTATCTGTTTTCCTATAAGGTCGATGTTATGTTTCTTTTTGAGGTTGTTGGCAAAAGTTGTGTGTGTGTATCCAAGAGAAGAGATATGTGACTCTTGCTAGACTAGAGGAGAGAAGTGATACCTGTAGAGTGTAAGTGCAAATGGTGAAGAGGAGCTAAAGTGGATCTACATTGGCATTGAGTGTTGTTACCAGATCATTGTAATACCTATTGATCTCTAACCACCTCAACAGTTGGAAAATCCCTTAACAGGGTAGCTTTAACTGGCTTGCTGTAAATCCTTTGACAGGGTCACTCAAAACCATTGAGTTCTTGAAATCCTCTAACAAAGGTAACCTCTAACAGGGTTTAACCCTTAACCGGGTATTCTAGCCATCCCTTAACCAAGTGATCCCTAACAGGATCGGTTCCTAACAGAACCTATTGTATTAGTCTTTAACCGGACAAGGCTCCTAATAGAGAGGACTTCTAAAGATTTCAAAAACAAGCTTGTGGGTATTCATCCCCACCGTGGTTTTTCCCAGTTGGGTTTCCACGTGAAAAATATGTGTGTCATATGTGATTTCTTCTTCATGTGATGCTATGTTGTTTTCTGTCAAGCGGTGAATCATGTTGATCTAGTTGTTATATGTATATCTTTTATGGTAGATTACCTATTCATGCATTAGGGTGAAATGGAAATGAAGTGTTAGATTGTATGAGAAGATAAGTGTCAACCAGTTTATGCTAGTCTTAGTTATTCTGGGTTTTACCAGTTGTACTTTGTTTAAAGACCGGTGTTACTGTTTGTCTGTCAGTGCACAGTGTCTGCTGACAAACTGGTTTAAGATTGTGTTTTTGTTTGTACTGATTCACGCCCCCCCCCTCTCAGTACCAGTTTGGTACTATCCGTTCATCATTGACTTCTCATAGGGTTGCTTTTAATTCTATAGACAAGGGATGGCTTGACCTCATTTAGTTTGGCATATTCCAAGATAAGGAGAATCAACCCCTTATGAAGAATAGGGTTATCACTTTTTTTAGTATGATTCGAAAGACTATGCTCCAAAGAAGAAAGTAAATAAAATGACAACAAAATTTTCCTAGCATGTCTAAAGTAATTTAAAATAGTGAAATGATAGGATACAATACTAACAAAGAGGTCATCCAATGTGATGTACCTCATAATCACCTCCGCCATCTCATCCCAAAGACTCAACAGGTCTTTTATGTTGTATCCCATATCAGTCATTTTCCTCACTCTATCCCTTTCACTATGCTTGTCAAGGAGTACACATAGGGCTTCCTTTATCGCTTTCCTCTCTCTGTAAAACTTTTTCCCTTCCATTTGCAAACCAGTAATTTTGGCTATAAACATCTTATCAACTCTAAATTTAGCACCATAAGCATTGAGAATGATATTGTTCCAACCCTTCACAAACCATTTCGTTGCCCTAGGATCTCGACCATGCAGTTTTTTGAGGTATGGTGCAAGACCACAATTCACAATTTCAGTCCACATTTCCTTATTCTCTTCACATTTATAGCATGAGGACAGTTACATTATGTTTTTATCTCCCCCCATGATCGAATTTCCCTTGCCAATTTTCAGGTTCATAGTATTAATCCAAAGCCTAACCAGGAGACACAAAACTAAGAGACTAAGAACAATTAGAAGCCCTAGCATTTCATCAATTCCACTTATTACTAGAAGTGTCTTTACTCATGTCACATGACAACATCATTAATATTCATCCTTTGGAAGTATACAATATCTTATGCATCCCTTCATGTTAGATCACACAAGTGTATTGGGAAATTTTCCCCTACCGTCCAACATTTGATTTCTTCATACACCACACCTAAATTGGCCACATAGTCCACATGTTGGTTAACTTACCAAAAAACATGGGTTATTCAGATTTCATCCAACTTGGTAATCATAATGAGGTAGTCATGGATTAAATGTCTGATTATCCAACTAGGAGGCTTTTGTTTAATCAGAAAATTAATGATATTAAGTGAATCACTTTCAAGCAATACTTTCTTATGGTTTCCATAAACAATAAGTTGAAGCTCAATGTAATATGCATTTGCCTCAGGAAAGTGGTTTGTCTAAGTACCCAATGGGAGTGCCACTACTAAGATAAGTCTACCATTATGATCACGTGAAACTCCCCCACAACCTGTCAACCAAGGATTCCCCTTAGCCACCCCATCAACATTAATTTTTATCCACCCTCTGGGAGGTGAAACCCAATAAATATTTGGTCTAGTATGCTTAATCTTAATAGTAGGTTTAGAGATATCCTAATTGATGTGCCATCTATTAATGATATCTCAATCTAATGCAGGTGTAGGAAGAGAAGGGTTGAACCAGTGAGATGGGTAGAAGGAAAAAAAAATTCATTAATTGAATTCTGGATACGATGGGCCACAAAGAAATTTGAGGACTCTTTGTCCGTAAAAATATGATCATTGCTTTCCTTCCAGATGCTCCAGGTAATATGAGAGAGCATGAAGCTCCATAACACCAAAAAAGGGGGATTATCTGAAGTGCATTTCCACTAGATCCAACAATCTAAAAGACTGGGGGGAAGCACCACATTATCCCCCATAGATCAAGAAAGTAGGCCTATATATCTAGAGAAAAATCATAATGAATCAATAGGTGGGAGATATCTTCACTGTTCTCTTTACACAAAAAGCATCTATTAGAAATTGGTATCCCTCTCTTGCACAAATTGTCAATAGAAAGAAACTTATTCTGCATAAAGAGCCAAGAAAAAATATTAATTTTAGGAGCCAAAAGTTGGTTCTAGAGGAAGGACAAAAAAGGAGTAGGAGAGAAGCTTCTGGACTGGAAGGGGTAGGCTTGTACAATAGTAAAACCACCAGAGGAAGAGCCACCCCAAACCAAGGAATCCTCAACAAAGGAAGAAGGAAAGTGTATAAAAGAGAGCCATATTTGAAGAGGTTTCAACATAGGACCAAGTCTAATAAGGTCAAGCAACCAGCCTTCTTGAATATAATCAGCAACCCAAAAGCCAACCTGGTCCACACACAAATATTTGAAATGATTTTCCTAGGCACTATCAATCAGAGGGCCATCACCTGCCCACCAATCTTCCTAGAATCGAATTTTCTGGCCATTTCCAAGACTCGCTCTCAAACCCGTAAAGATTATGGATTTTGTATTTAGAATATTCATGCAAAGGGTCGAAGCAGCCTAAGGGATGGTAGGGTATTCCAATATTTTTTTAGGAGATTCAATTGGACCAAGATATTTATTCTAGATGATAGAGATCCACTCATTAGAACCCATAAGAAATCTCCACATTTTTTTAGTTGGTAAACTTTGCTAAATTCTCAAATACATCTAATGGAAAGAGCCCCAAGATTCTTTGGGAGACAAACCTAATCCCAGGAAACCAAATAGAATCATTTTTTTGTCTCTGTATCCGTCCAAAGAAAATTCTTTTGTATATTCTACATTTGATCCACAATTTTTGGAGGGATCTTAAGTAAGCTCATAGCATACACAGGTAAATTTTGCAAAGAGGCTTTGATCAATTGGAGCTTATCATCTTGGCTCAGAAGATTATGTTTCCATCCAACCAACTTGGTTTGGAACTGATTAGTTAGACATGACCAGAAATAGTTAGGGACAGGCCCAGAGTAGAGAGGAAGCCCCAAGTAAGTGGCTAGTGAGGAGGCTATCTTACACCCCAAAATTTTTGGCAATTTTGATCTTCCTATGGTCAGGGGTGTTAAGAAAGAAGATAGATATTTTAGGAAGGCTAATCCTCTGGCCAAAACATTTTTTATAAAGAGATAGAAGTTGCTTCATATTCTTAGCTTCCGACATTGATCCTTCACCCAACAACAAAGTGTCATCAACAAATTATTGATGGAAGAAAACCTGGGTACCAGAAGAGTGCGAAAGACCTTTAAGCCTACCACTCCTGACATCTCTCTATATAATTCTAATGAAAGCTTCTCCCATTAAAATGAATTGGAACAAATAAATGGAATCTCCCTATCTATGTCCTCTAGAAGTCGAGTAAAATCTAGATAGATATCCATTGATCAAAATAGAAAACTTGGGGGTAGAAATACATTGATTCACCAATTGGATGAAGAGATCACTAAAACTAAAGGCCCGAAGCATTCTAATTAAAAACTGCCAATTCACCCTATCATAAGCCTTAAGAAAGTTCATCTTCAACAAAAAAACTAGGCTTCTTATTAATCGAAAGAGAATGAATATTCTCTTGGACAGAAATAATAGAATCCAAAATCTGGTGGCTCGGGACAAAATTATTTTGTTGCTTCGAAATTAAAATATGAAGGACCTTTTTCAGATGGAGAACAAAAATTTTAGAAAAAAATTTATAGATAGAATTGCACAGACTAATGGTTCTGAACTCCTGAAAGTGGTTGACATCTAGCTTCTTGGGGATCAATACAATGAAAGTGGCATTAAGCTCTTTTAGAAGAGAGCGGGAACCAAAAAATTTCCTTAGTTGCATTCACAACATCCTCTCCCAAAATGTTCTAGAAAAAATAAAAGAAGAACATAGGAAACCCATCAAGTCTCATGACTTAACTACCTTCAAAAGAAAAAAATGTCTCCCTGACCTTTTCAATAGAGGGTATTTTGATACTCTCTTCATTCATAACTTGAGAAATACTTGACCGGATTTCCTTGAGAATCTCATCCTATGCAACTAAATCCAGAAGGCATTCTTCAACCAAGAGAGAGGAAAATATTTGAACAACTTCCTGACTCATCTCCTCATGTTTGTCAACCCAATGATTGGAAAGTTTCTTATATTAAATATATTATTACTATTTTTTTTCATATATTAATCATTGTATTTTAAAAAAAAATTAGATAATAAAAATTGTATATTCAAAACATAAAAAAAACTAATTCATATATTATATTAGTATTTATGAATTCTTAGAAAGTAATCATTAAAAATCTTTTAAATTAAAACCATCGATTTTCTATAGAAACTTTGAAATATTTTTATATATTTTTAAATTAAATATATATCTCCTTACTTAAAAGTTGATATGAGAAGATTTATTAATTGAAATTTTATACGAAACGCATAAAAAAGAAAATAGTAAGGTAAAATTTTAATAAGGGAAACATAAGACAAACGAGGAAACTAAATAATTTGAACCGTTGATAAAAATTTCTATAAAATAAAAAAAAAACCCTAAAGATAGGGAGTCAAGTGAAAGAATACAGAGGTAAGGGAGAGTTAGATTCTCATACATAGAAATGTGATAATTTGTTAAATTAATTTACCATATTGAGGATATATTATAAATTGTAGAGAGATTAGGCATCATGTTGCAAAGAGAAATAATGAGAAATGAGATATGGCCTGAAGGCACTCCATGGGGAATATTTCCTTGACATTTTTAGAGGAGAGTATCAATGTGATTGGCATATTTTAAGTGAAGCATCAAGTAATTCATGGTGTAGAGGAAAATCTAACAATCTACTTCATGACCTACTAGATAACGCAAATCCATAGATGTCTTGTTGTAGAATGAAAATTAAATTCTTACATGAGGCTTGTATTATAACTCTGTTTCAATTATGCATAGTAGCATCTATTTCTTTTCATAATGAATATGTATGAAAGAATCGATGTCTATCATTTTATCAAAAAATTTAAGTCGCTTGAGGATTCCTTGTTTCTAATTAGTGGAATATATTAAATTTGTATTTTGACTTGCATGTTCAATTTACTCTCTAAGTCTAACTATTATTTTGAACTTTGCCTCTATGATGCAATCATGCACTAACTCAAACTAGGTTCTTGTTGACTATTTTCATATCTCTACATAAGAAAGGAGTCTTTTCCTATCTACCCTTTTGCATCCTTGATTCCATGAGAACATAGTTATTAGGCAATTTCTTTAGAAATCACATGCATAGTTTTATGGTAGTTTTATACACATAGAAACCATTTTTTCTTCAAATTAAATCTATTTAAAAATTGCATGGTAGTTTCATATACATAGAAACTGTTTTCTCTTCTCATTAAATCATTTTATGCATTACAAATGCATGATATGTTATATACAATTATATTCTTATTTTTTATGATGTTACGATCCATCGAGCCCATTATAGCTTAATTTTTATCAACATGCATTTAACCAAATAGTATCATGCCTCATTTTATGCCCTCTCATTTGCATGTGATGATATAATAGCTTCTCTCTCCATGATTTTTGTCAATTATTAATACATTGAAATTGGAAAATCCATTTTTATGCCCCATAAATTATTATGAAAGTGTGGTTTTGATAAGTATAACCTATTAATATATTATTTATTTATATATGGTGTAATATAGTCAAGTTTGACCATTTGCATTTGATGTCATTGTCAATTGCTCATGTCATGAATAATTGACAAATCAAATGTTTCTTTTTATTAGCCATAAATTTATATTAGAATTAGATTTCATCTATCTTACATCTTTATGACATGAATCTCTATTGGACAAAGGAAACAAATCTCCTTGATAAGAAGTTATCATATGACAAGGACATGAAGTATAGTCTTTCAAATATAACATCTAACCATTGGAAACATAAGATTATATACTCTATATTGGTCACAAACTTTACTACTTTTTCTTTTACCACTATAAATTCTATATATAATTTAAAATTTGTTAGTCCTTTCGAATATTAATAGTAATTTTGAGATATATTATTATTGATTTATTATCTTAAGACATGCATTGATATTTTCTTTTACATATGTAAGTAAATTCTGGGTAATTTGGGTAAAGCTAGAATTCTTGGACAACATAGAAGCCTTATGGTACAAAAATAATAGAGAATTATTTTATTTTTCTTAAAAGAATCATGAACAAATTCTATGTACATCTTTTCATAAAAATGTAAATTTGTTGTATTTGAAAATTAATAAATAGATATATGAAAATACTTGACTTTATGTACACTTTGGTTCTCTTGCTAGCTATTCTAATCTTGTGTCTGCTTAAATATTCTTTCATAATCTATTATACTCTATCATACATGCTTTCATAAGGTATTATTTTATTGTTACTTTTAGGAATGTCTTTTGTAGTTTCTAATTTCTAGCATGTTTTACATATGTAACCTAATTGGCAAGTTTCCATTGATTTTTGAAAAAAAAACATTGTAGTTTCCATTTTGAACCTCGGTTTTTACCACTATTTAATTGTTTTATCCATTATTCACAATTTACTAATCTATATAATGATTTTTCTTGGTATTTTCTATGATAAAGAAAAATCATGGGATAATATTTACAAATGAGAAGGCCAAAAGCAAAAAAGACAAGGTAGATATATGTTGAATTTTTTATATATTACTTGGTTTCATGAATTTCTATCTGTGGGTATCGTTGTCTTATGATGGTTTTGATTGATAATATTTAGTTTAATTTGGTAAGTTTGGCATTCTCTTAATAATTATTTTGAATAGGAAATACTTATTATTGGGTAAGTATTTAATTATTTTAGATTTTCATCTCGTAAAAAGGAATCCATATGAAAGTTGAGGCAATTGAGTAGGGCAAGTGATAGAAATAAAAGATGCATTGTCTTCAAATGCATCCTCTATTTTCACATATGTTCTTGCCAAGAACAATGCTCAAGCATTGAATCATTCATAATAGTCTAGATATTTGTGAAGTGGATTTAGGAATTTGATAATTGTTTGGGAAATTAAAGTTATATGAAGAAGAATTTGGAAAAATGATGGAACTATGGCCATGATTTTAACTTTAGATTGATTATTTTATGAAATGATGAAAATTAGTTTCTTTTTGTCATGATAAACAAAATCATTGAAATAATGAATATTACTTTCTTCATGTGTTCCCAAATATGATTTACAAAATAATGAATAGTTTATAGAGAAATATCCTTTTTGTAACTAATTCAGATGACACGACTTTGCTATTATTTACTACAACCCCATTGTACTATGATTGTACAAATTATCTCTTACAATATTAAATTTATGTCTAATATTACTTGGTCTAATATTTGTGTCTCCTCGATTTGAACATCATGTTGAGCTATATGTTTTTTGGCGAAAATGTGTATGGAAATACTTAGCTACTATTCATTATGTACTTGTTGCAAAATCATTGCGCAATTTTTTTTCTAAAGCATTAAATTTTATAGAATATTACTTCATGCAATATTTGTATCCTAACAATTTGAACACTATGTCAAGTGACATTGTTTTTGGGGAGAGATAAAATACTAAACATAATAAAAAGGTATCCTCCATTGAATTAATTATGCATTCTTAAAAAAAAAAATTAAATTGAACTAATTCTCTATCAATATAGGAACAAAAAAGACAAAAATATTTTGGACATGAGAAAGGATGAATAAGTCTAGATATTGTTGAAGTTAATAATACAAAAAAATTATCTTTTTTGAATTGTGACAATTGTATTCTTAGCAATCAACAACAAATATATTCAACGTAATTGATCTATTAAGCTGATCATTTTCATAAATTGTAAAAACATTTTATATTATAAAAAATATTTCTTACAACTTATCAATTTAAATTAATTTCTATTTTTCATATTCATTTTTTTAAAAATTTCAACATCAAATCACTTATATTATAAATAATTACTCCTAATATTGGTTTGTGTCTTAAAACTAGTTATAATTATTATAGATGTTAGGTAGATGTGGTGTATTGGATTATATTGTGCTTTGAGGTTGGTGTACTTCTAAATTTTTTTAATGTCTACAATATAATAGTCTATTCAAGAAATAATTGTTGTTCATCTTGTTATCATCGTAATCCATGAGTTGCTAAATTCCTTGAGGTGACTTTTCAAATTAGTTGCATGCCTTGTCTGAATATCTCAATACAATACAGAGCTTAGTATATTTTACTTTTTTAGATAGTAACTTTAAATACTTTATAACTAAATTTATATAAATTAATCAAATTATTCAAATATACAACCACCAATTTATACATTACATTATTCACTTCAAAATTTGTTTTTTATTAGAGAAAAAATAGGTTTTGAAGGGGCCTTAAATCCTTTAACAAAAGAGAGCAGTTTTGACTTAACGAGTCGTTAAGCCTAAAAACATCAATTAGAACAAAACGGCCGCACACAAACCATAAGAAACATTCCATCATAGGGGCATAACAAAAAGAAAAGATACAAGCAACAAAACTAAACAAAAAGAGATGTAATATAAAAAGCTAACAGAGAACCAACACAAAAACATCGGACCAGTACCAATCCAGCACTCTCATGCACTGCACCACTTCTTTTTCAATTTCCATCATAGTGGTGGTGATTTTCTTGAGCTTCTGAAAATCAGGAGGAGGAGCGGAACCTTTCTCTTCATCATTCCTTTTGTCTTTTTACTTGGTCCAGAAATGGTTTCCTGCTCAATATTTGTATCCGCCTCCACAATGTACTTCTGCTGAAATTGCTCCTCGACACTATTGATCATGTTTTTGAAACTATCCAATGACTTGCTTTAATAATCATCTTTATTTCATCCTTGATTTTATCCATCTGATCTTCCTAAGTGGCAATCCTAGCTTTATAACCCTTTTTGAAGTAATCAAAAGCCTCAATTGTGGATTTAATATAGTATTTGACTAAGGCCTTATCTTTCAATGACCTAGGGCTAATCTCACAAGTCACCTACAACTTCTCCATTTTCTTGACTTTATTGTTGACCATCTCTAAATTGTTTCTATTAGCCTTCTATTTTCACTGAACATACTTAATTTCATGATAGATCCACTTAAAGATCTTAAAAGTGTCAACATCCCCATCCCTAGCTAAAGCCAAAACATCTGTAACAATTTCCATCTTAGAGTTGAGCAAGTTTGAAGAAGGATTAAGATTTTTGGGAAAGGGCTAGTGGCTCTCAGTGTTCTGAATGGGAGGAGAGTCACAAAAATCCAAGAGAGGGTGAATATTTCCCTGACTCTGAGGATTAGCACTAGGAGCAACAGCAGGGTTAGGGCCAACTAGGAGATTACCAGCAGGGGGGTTGGAACTATACAGAGTTTCAGGTTTAGGTCTTTAAGTTGAAATGGCTTTCCCCTTGCTTTTAGTGGTAGCCGCATGAGGGGAAAAATCCTCATCATTTGTCTTTGTGTGGTAATCATCCTCTTGAGACTAAGTAATCTCTTAATTAGTGTTAACCTCAAGGGGAGAGGACGACATAGGCGACAAGGACTTGGCATGTTCAAAAATCAAAAGGATGAGACTAGCATGTAAAATAGGGTACTTGACCTAGTCCTTTTTATGTCTAGCTAAGCTATCCTTTAAAGATATTGCAAGAAAAAATGGGAAGGAAATTCTCACCTTGTGGCTCAAATGGTTTAGGAAAGCAAAATGATAGGCAAAGGGCCTTGTATATTTGCCATCAAGAGTGGCATACATCCATTTATACTCACTCCAAACTTGTTATTATTAAACTCTTTATTATTATTTATTCATATTAAATATTTTATAACTTGATATCTCTTGACGTATTCTACTTATATTTTTAAAAAATGGAGGTACGCTAGTTTTATTTCAAGGCACTATTTTAAAATATATTTTGTTCATCTTTTCTTGTGATTAAAGTAGTAATTCATGTATAAAATTTTAATCATATTTTATGTATTATTATTATTATTTATTTGATATAATGATCTTGTGAATATTAAAATGATTATAAAATTTAAAATTAATATTTTTTTAATCAATCTAAAAATATGATCAATTGAATTATTTTTATATAGAATATAATTCATTAAAATAAAAATTATATTTTAAATTACTAAATACTATAAATAGTTTTCAATAAAAAAATTTAATAAATAAAATTTGTATAATTAATTTAGGATAGTATTTTTTAATATTTCTATTTAATTATTTTTAAATAGAATATTTATTAATTTTATTTATGATTTTCAAATAGTGTCTATTTATTTCTAAATAAAATATTTCTTTTATGTTTTCGGATATTGATGTATATAAGATATTTAAAAACATATTTCAATAGTTTAAGATTATTTATTACATAATAGATTTAGTAATACATCTATTTTACTTACATAAAATGTATATTTTCTTGCCATATTTCCATACTTTAATTACACCGAGAGGCATACCTATACAGTCACAATAGGGGCAATGAAGGATAGAATAAAAATAGAATATTTTTTGTAAACACTAAAGAAAACTAATAATTTGGAGATAGTTACAAACCGAACAGAAATGGAAAATATGAAACTTATGGAATTGCAAAGAGTCAGTTACAAAGCCATATGTATTCTGATTTAATTTATATTCTCCATCGTTGGATGTGTTTGGGAAAGCATTTCAATTTCTCCACTCCTAGTAGCTTTAAAAAGAAACAAATCCTTTCCAAACTATAGGACTATGTTTAATATGATTGCCAATTGGGTTTACAGCAGATTCACATAAGAACAAATTGAAAGCTACCATTTTGTGTTTTGGCATAATTAGGAAACACATCAAGATGGGCTTCTCGAATTGGTAATTAATTTTTCATTTTACATTTTTTGTTTGGTTTTATTTTGTACAAAATTATTGCCACATAGAACTAGCTCTCATTTGAATGACTATCTAAATGACCTTCTGATGCAACCTTTGATTTGTATACAGACATGCAGTATCTACAAGAAAAATGAGGCTTTTATCCTAGGAGAGCGAAGATTAATTGAGGAAGAGCCGAAGGTGAATAAAAAAGAGATATTAAGGGTAATCTAGATTGCTTTTTTGTGCATGCAAGGTGCTCCTAAGATGAGCATTTGATGTTAAAAGTGGTGCCCATGCTAACAAGCAATACAAAGATTTTAGCTCAGGCCACTATAGAACTTATGAAATGAAAACATTGTTGCGATTAATTTGTTTGCAATCTATGGAAATATAGGTTGCATTCATAAGTTGAACAACGCATGGATGGAGTATGCGTTTTTCTTCTATCGTCTGTAAAATTTTAGATTTTATGAGTAATCTGTCCTGTAAGTTATTCATAAATATATAACCAATTCTTTTAATGAACATTGTAATCTCTTTGTTTCTGACACTTAAAGGACTGTATTTTCTTCTCTTCTGTGCCCAAACTTTTTTGTGTCTCTACTCTACAGAAAATTTGGAGTTTCACCCAAATCAGGTATACCTCATTTTGATTTTTTGTTAGTTTTTTCTATTTCCACAGATTTTTTTTGTATTTTCTGAAAATAATGTCTCTACCCGTTTCAAAAAATAATATTTTTTTTGTATTATCTAAAAATAATGTCTCTACGAGTTTTAAAAAATAATTATAATTCTGGATCTTAGCAGTGTGCAGGTAGGCTATTTCATTAGTTTCCCAGGTTCATTAGATATCATATTATAATGTTCATTTACAAGTTTCAGAAAATAATGTTCATACTTGGAGCAAGAGTGGGAGAGGATATATATTCAGTATTCAACCAATGCATTCTTAGTAGCACTCTATTAAGATATCATCAAATTTTATTTAGATCTGTTATTTTTTCAATTAAAAAAAAAAGGAATATTTTAATAGAAAAATAAGAGCAATATTTTGATAGGAAAAGGAAAGAAAGAATCTTAATTTTCAAAATAATTTTATATATTTCTAAATCTCAAACATAAACATACAATGTTTCTAAATTCAAAAAATCAAAATTACATGCTACACAAATATTTAAAAAATAATATATAATTTTTAGTTTTTAGAAAGATCAAAAAAAAAAATTGTTTCTAAATTTTAATCATAAAGTTATAATGTTTCTAATTTAACAAAATAATTTCTAATTTATCATGTAGATCTGATTTTTCTATTTATATTTTATTTATCTCTTAGTTGAGTTTTAATTCATAGACAATGTAAAAATTGAAATTTTATTACTTCCAAAATTTGATTAAGCAACTTTCAATTTTCAAATTCATATAAAGAAATTTAATTCTCCTATTCTCGTTGTTTCGTTGTTTCGAGACAACATTACCATTGACAAAATAAATCTCTTTTAGTTTAGGATTTATGCCTTCTTCTTTAGAGTAAGCAATTTGTATGGTACACAAAACATGCTTTAAGAGGTATATGCTTGAGCCCCTCTCTACAAAGGCTTGCATATATTGACATTCAATCAAAAAATAAACTAATTAATCTATAAAGGCATTTCAAATGCATATAAAAGTGTAGTTTAAATTAAAAACATGCACTTTAAGCATTACAAATTTTACAAGCAATGAATCAAATATAAGGTTTGTGATTTATGGATTTAAGAATGATCTAGATTTGTTTGATTTACAAGAATGATTTTTTTTATCAACCAAATATGCATTTTTATGGATGGGGAATGTTTATGCATATCATTGTCTACATTGAAAATTAAATTTAAATAATATCAATTAATTTTCAATTATACAACATATGATAGGAAGATAACAAGATATTTTAGTTCTACAATCAATTATAAATTTTTTTAGTAGTACAATGAATTTTATTTATTTTTTAATTTATTAAGTTTTTATGCCCCAATAGAATGTTGTTGTTGTTATTGTTAACTTGTTAGGATATTAAAAGGATTGGAATAATGAAAATAGAAGCAATATTAAAAAAAAAAAACAAAGAATGAAAGAATCTTAATTTTCAATTTGGAAAGATCAAAAAAACTTTCTATGTTTCTAAAATCTAATCATAAAAATATAATGTTTCTAAATTCAAAAAATCAAAGATACCTACATATACAAATATTGTAAAATTTAAGATATAAAAATATTTAGTATTAAAAGTTTAGAACTAATTTATCATATATATGTGATTTTTCTATTTTAGTTGAGTTATAAAAATATTTCAAAAATGACATATGATTATTAATTTAGAAATGTCAAAAAGAATTTTTATGTTAATTATCAAAAAATTAAAAGGTTAAAAGAAAATAATTTTAATTCAAAAAAACTTTAAGCTATTTTAAAATGTCTTAGTTTTATTAGAACAATGTTTAAAGGTATTTATTTTATAGAAGTATTGAAAAATTTTATATAATAATGAAGATTTTTATTAATATTTCATAAGAAATAGATAATAAATTTTATCAATGCATAATCCTACAATATTAACCCTAATTGTAGCATAATATCAATCCTAAACTTAATATTACCATAATTGAAACCTAAATCTAAACTTAACTCTAACCTTAGAATTAAACACTACCTAGAACTTGAACCCTAATTGAACCCTAAACTTAACTCTAACCCTAGAATTAAAAGTGACCCTAGGTGAACACTAATCCTAATTAAAATTGATTTCCTAAAAATAAATAAAATTGATTTCCTAAAATTGATTTCCTAAAACCCAATTGAACCATAAACCAAATTGAGCCATAACCCCAACTCTAAACAAAATTAAACCCTAACCCTAAACCTAATACTACCCCTAACCATGATGTAAACCTTCAGCTCTATACTATTCCTAACCCTAAATGCTCACCAAAATCATAACACTAACCATGATATAAACCCTAAACCTAACCACAATCTTAAGTCCTAAATCTAAAACCTAACCCTAACCATAAATGTAACCCTAACCCTAAACCTGACATTGCATCCAACCATGATGTAAACCCTACCCCTAACCATTATGTAAATCTTAAACCTTACCATAATCTATAGCCTTAACCCTAACCCTAAATCTTAACACTAACACTAATAATAATCCTAACTATATCCATAATCCCAATCATAACCCCAATAATCTTAATCCTAATATAACCCTAATCATGATACAATCCATAACCCTAACCATGACCTAAACTTGAACCCTAATCGTAACCATTATATAAATCTTAATCCTTCCCATAATCCTAACCATAACCTTAAAACCTAAACCTAACCATGATTCTAATCCTAAACCCAACCAAGATATAAACCATAACCCTAACCGTAATCCTTACAATAACATTAAACCCTAACTATAATCATTATCATAAGCATAATTTACTAATCCTAACCCTAAATGATAACAAAAACCATAATCCTAACCCTTATCCTAATTATGATGTAAACCTTAACCCTAACCATAATCCTAAGCCCTCACTCTAAAACCTAACCCTATCCATAATTGTAAATCTAACCCTAAACCTAATACTACATTCAACCATGATGTAAACATTAACCCTAACCATGATGTAAGCACTAACCATAATCCTAACCCTAACCATTAGTCTTAACACTAACACTAATAATAACCTTAACTATAAGCATAATCCCAATCATGACCCTAATAATCTTAATTGTAATATAACCCTAACCATGATGTAATTATAAACCTTAACCATGATGTAAACCTAAACCATAATCCCAACCCTAACCCTACCCATTATGTAAATCTTAATCCTACCCATAATCCTAACCATAACCCTTAACCCTAAACCCACCCAAGATTTAAACCATAACCCTAACCATAATCCTTACCATAAGTATAAACCCTAAGTATAATCATAAGCATAACCATAATACTAATCCTAACCCTAAATGCTAACAAAAACCAAAACACTAACCCTAACTGTAATTAGGATGTAAACCCTAACCCTAAGCCTAACACTACATTCAACTGTGATGTAAACCCTCACCATAACCATAATACTTATCGTTAAATAAAGTTTAATATATCTTAGAGTTAAGAATTTGCTTTGATCTTGCAACAAATATATATGATTAAAAATAGTCTAAATAGATATATAAAATTTCATATATCTCCATGTAATATATAATATTATAATATAATTTATTTTAATAAAAAGATTTATTAAATAACTGATTCTAATTGAACTTGAACCCTTACCCAAAGCATTATCCTACAATAATAACTCTAATCGTTAATTAAAACCAATTATAACTATTATTTTATCGATAATACTATAACTCCCTCTAATCTAGATCCTAACCCTAACAGCCCTAATCCTAACCCAAACCCTAACTCTTATAGCTATCATCGCATACTATCTTCCATTGCAATCTTAACCCTAACCTTAACCTTAATCCTAATTATAATTCTAACCCTAATCCTAACCTTAACCCTAACCATGATCCTATACCAAAACCAAAACTTGATGCTAACCCTAACCATGATATACACTGTAACTATTATCATATTCCTAACCCTAATCCCTAACCCTAATCATAACCCTGACCATAATATGAACCTTAACCCTTACCATAATACGAACCTTAACCCTAATCCAAAACATAACCATAAACCAAATTGTAATCCTAACCATACCCCCAGTTATAATTGTAATCCTGACACTAAACTGTAACCTTAATAAATTTAACCCTAATATTAAATTGTAACCATAACCCTAACCCTAACCATAATCCTAATTGTAATCCTAAACCTTAAAGCTAACCATAATCCTAAACCAAAACCAAACCCTAACATTGATGCTAACCCTAACCATTATCATAACCCTAACCCTAATCATAAATCTAACCTAACCATGATGTAAACCTTAACCCTAACCATAACACTAACCTTAACCCTAATGCTAACCATAACAATAATACTCGTGATTAAATAAAGTTTTATATTATCTTAAATATTAGTATTTGCTTTGATCTTGCAACACAAATATATTATATAAAATAGTCTTAAATAGATATTTAAAATTTCATATATCTCTACATAACTAGCATATATGTCTTAAATTTTAATTTAATCTATATAAAATACACCAAGAGATATTCTTCTCGAGGTGCCTATTTCAATTTAGGGTATTAAATTGATAAAAAATAGGCACCTCGAGAAGGATATCTCTCGACGTATTTTATATAGATTAAATTAAAATTTAAGTCATATATATGCTAGTGGCAGTCACGCAACGCAACATGGAAAACATAAAATAAATGCATTATATAATTATATAGTATCTTTTTCTTGAGTTGAATTATATAATAGTATTTTAATATTATTATATGATTATATTATTATATATCTAGGTATATGAAATATATCCATTTAGACTATTTTTAATAAATATATATGTTTTACAAGATTAAAGCATATACTAAAATGTAAGATATATATAGGAATTTATTTAATGATAATATTAAATATTATTTAATGGTCAATATTATGGTTATGGACAGGGTTAAGATTAGTATTATGGTTAGAGTTAAGGTTCATTGATAGGGATACGACAAGGGTTCACATCAAGGTTAGGAGTTGGTTTAGGTTTAGAATTATGGTTAGGGTTAGGATTTAGGATTATTTTTACCTAGTTTTTATCACAGTCAGCTTTAGGTTAATGGTTATGTTTAGAGAAGTTTACGTTTAGAGTTTTGATTATGGTCAAGTTTAGGGTTATGATAATAGTTAGGGTTAGGGTTTATGCTTATGATTAGGATTATGATTATGCTTAGGATTAGGGTTTAGGGTTATGGTTAAGGTTAGTATTTACATCATTAATATGGTTAGGGTTAGAGTTAGGATTATGGTTAGTGTTAAGGTTACTATTTAGGGTTGGGATTAGGGTTATGATTATGGTTATGGTAAGGCTTTACGCCATGGTTTGGATTAGGGTTGTAATGCATAATGTATAATTGTATGTAATTGTATTAATTACCTATGTGGTAAGAGTAATGGTTAGGGTTAGGGTTTAGGCTTATGGTTAGGATTATGATTACGCTTAGGATTAGGGTTTAGGGTTATGGTTAAGGTTAGTATTTACATCATTAATATGGTTAGGGTTAGAGTTAGGATTATGGTTAGTGTTAAGGTTATGATTTAGGGTTATGATTATGGTTAGGGTAAGGGTTTAGGCCATGGTTTGGATTAGGGTTGTAATGTGTAATGTATAATTGTATGTAATTGTATTATTTCTCTGTGGTAAGAAAAATTGAGAAAGTGGGTGAGAGAAAATTTAAGGCTTGAACCAAGACACATACATTAGGAATATGGTTAGGGATATTATTAGGGTTAGGTTTATATCATACTTAGGCTTAGGGTTTAAGTTTAGAGTTAGATGCAAGGTTATGGTTTAGGTTCTAGGGTTAGGACTAAGTATTATTTCTAGTGTTTAGGTTACGATTATGATTAGGGTTAGGCTTTAGGGTTATGGTTAGGATTATGGCTAGTAGGCTAACGATTTAGGGCTATGCTTCAGATTATCGATAGGGTTAGGGTTTATACCATGGTTAGGCATAGGGTTAAGTTTAGGGTTAAATATCAGGGTTAGGATTATGGTTGGGGTTTAGGGATAAGATTAGGGTTAGGGTTAAAACTAAGGGTTAGCGTTATGGTTGAAGTTTAGGGATAGGGTTAGGGTTATGATTAGGGTTATGATTTATATGATATGGTTAGGGATATAGTTATGGTTAAGGTTAAAATTTACATCTTATTTGGGGTCACGGTAAGGATTATGGTTAGGCTTCAGGTTTAAAGTTATGGTTAAGATTATGGCTAGGATTAGGGTTTATATCATGATTAGGTTTAGGCTTAGAGTTAGAACTATGTTCAGGGTTAGATTTAGGGTTAGGGTTAGGGTTATATTGATTGAGGGTTAGCTTTAGAGTTATGCTTCAATTTGGTGGTTATAGGTTTCAATTTAAAAATAGTTTATTATTGATCAATTCATTAATTTTAAATTTAATTATTGTACATATCATTTCTTAAATTTTAGAGGTTATATTTGTCATATTTAACACAAATGGCTAGGATTAGCATTATGGTTTAGGATTATTGTTAACAATATGGTTACGGTTAGGTTTAAATCATTCTTATAGTTAGTGTTAAGGTGTAGGGTTAGGGTTTAGGGTTATGGTTAAGTTAGATTTAGGTTTAAGGTTCGGGGTTTAGGGTTTCAGGTTAAGGTTATAGTTAATTAGAATTAAGGTTCAATTGTACAATTAGGGTTTGATTATGGTAAGGTTTTAATTAGGATCAAGATTGGGGGTAGATTAAGGTTAGGTTGGATAAGGATTAGTTTAAATTAGGGTGAAGGTCAAGTTTAGGGATAGAGTTTAATTAGGATTAGAGTTTAATTAGGGTTAGGGTTAAATAATCCTATTAATTGAACAAATAATCTTAATACTAACATTCTAAATAAAATATGAGGGTTAAGTTTTATTGTTAGGGTTAGGTTTTGGGGTGAGAAATAAGGATCATTTTTAGGGTTAGGGTTTAGGGTTATGATTAAGTTAGGGTCAAGGTTAGGGCTAAGATTATGATTAGGGTTAGGGTTTAAGGTTATGGTTAGGATTATGGTTTTCGTCATGATTGAGGTTAGGGTTAAGATTTTGATTATGGTGAGGATTATTGTTTAGAGATATGGTTAGGATTGTTGTTACGGTTAGAGTTTACATCATGGTTAGGGTTAGGGTTAGGATTTTCTTTGAGGTTTACATAATGGGTAGGGTTAAGTTTAGGATTATGGTTAGGGTTTACATCATGGTTATTTTTTAGGGTTAGGATTACAGTTAGGGTTAGGTTTTACTATTATGATTAGGTTTATAGAAAGTTAGTTTAGGGAAAATGTTAGGATTAAGGTTAGGTTTAGGGTTTAGTGTTATAGTAAGGTTTAGGGTTAGTGTTAAGGTTAGGGTTCTATTTACCTCATGATAAGGGTTTGGATTGGGATTATGCTTAGGGTAAGGGCTTATGATTATGGCTAGGTTTATGGTTAAGATTAAGGTTTACATCATGGTTAGCATTATGGTTTAGGGTCTAAGATTATGGACATAATTAAGGTTTACATAATGGTAAGCATTAGGTTTAGGGTCTAGGATTATGGATGAAATTATGGTTAGGGTTTGCATCATGGTTAGGATTAGCATCAGGGTTTAAGATTATTGTTAGTGATATGGTTAGGGTTAGGTTTACATCATTATTAGAATTGGCATTAGGGTGTCACGTTAGGGTTAGGATTACAGTTAGGGATAGGGTTTGCATCATGGTTAAGGTCAAGGTTAGTATTAGGGCTAGGGTTAAAGTTAGAGACATGTTTTGGGTTATGGTTAGGGTTAGGACTAAGGATTAATATTTAAGGTTGCGCTTTTGTGTTATGATTAAATTAGAGTTAGGTTTAGGGTTAAGGGTTAATGTTATAAATAATTAGGGTTAGGGTTCAATTATGATTAGGGTTTGGGTTATGATCAAGTTTATGTTGGCATATGTGCAGAGCATGATGACATGATGATATTGTATGTTGTCATTGATGTTAATATGCTGAAGTATGAACCGGTATGATGATGTAAACTGGTATATGTGAAAAAATAAAGTGGTATGTTTGTTCAAGGTGAATCAGTATGTTGGAATGAGAACCGGTATATGGAAGTTTTGTATCAAGGTTTCATTTGGCATGAATACCAGTTCGTAGTCTTAGCTCTAGGGTTTCTGGTTGATACATTGTCTATGTGATTCCACTGATGACATCTTGTGATGATTTAATATTGTAATGAAGACCAGACCATGTTGCCACATCACCCTTGTGCGCGTGAAGGATTTCCTTGAGGATCTTGCATGAAGAAGATAGATCCTATCTACCTTGGGAATGTGTGAAGTCTCTGTAAACGATGGACAGAGCATGATGGGTTATCAACTTCCTGAAGCGGCAAAGAATGAATGTTGGAGAACATCTTCAGATCTGTTCAAGACTGTTGTATTCAATGCAGTGTGATTAACGGTCAGGATTGAATCGACTGAATTGTTAATCTTAAATGTTTAGGGTTTAGGGTTTATGCTATCAACCTATCTGTTTCCTATAAGGTCGATGATGTTTTTCATTTTGAAGTTGTTGGCAAATGTTATGTGTGTATCCAAGTGAAGAGATACTTGATTCTTGCCAGACCAGAGAAGTGTGTTGATACCTATAAAGTGTGATTGTAGAAGCAAAGGAGCTAAAGTGGATCTGCCTTGGCATTGAGTGTTGTTATTAGATCAGTGTATTACCCATTGACTTCTAACCATTTCAGCACTTGGAAAATACCTTAACCGGGTAGCTTTAACAAGATTTTGTGTAAATCCTTTAACAGGGTGACTCAATTCAATGATTTCTTCAAATCCTCTTGCGAGGTAACCTTTAACAGGGTTCTAACCTTTAACCAGGTATTTAGCCATCCCTTAACCGGGTGATCCCTAGGAAGATCGGCTCCTAGCAGAACCTATTGTAAAAGTCTTCAACCGGACTAGGCTCCTAACAGAGCAGACTTCAGAAAAGTTCAAAGAATAACTTGTGGGTATTCATCCCCATCGTGGTTTTCCCTAGTTGGGTTTCCATGTGAAAAATTAGTGTGTCATGTGTGATGCTTTTCATGTGATGGTTTAGTGTTTTATGATTAAGTGGTAATGCATGTTGAACCAGTAGTATTTATATTTCTAATGTATTACCTGTTTATGCATATGAGTGAAGTTGAAAGGAGATGTTAGGTGAGGTGAAGCTCTAAGTGATAACTGGTTTATACTTGTCACAGTCATTCTTGGTTTTACCGATAGCACCCTATTTTTGATCGGCGTTACTATTTACCAGTTAAGTGCAGTCTTTGCAGTCAAACTGGTTTAGGGAAAGTTTGTTTTGACTATATTGATTCACCCCCCCTCTCAGTACTGGTTTGGTACTAACTATTCATCATTATTCATCAATTGGTATCAGAGCATCTTCCAAATCCTCTATGTTGTAAGCTTAACCGCTTGAGGAAAAGATCCTACTCTAATGATGAAGAGGGAAGGTCCAAAGTTCAATAGATATAACTTTAAGATATGGAAGGACAGAATGAAGATCTACATCAAAAGCATGGGTGCTCAATGCAGGAGCTATGTTGAGAATTCTTATGTTATTCCTACCGGTACTCTCACTGATGACCAAAAAAGAGAGATTTGGGAGAATGGGCAAGTCATGGAAGCCCTAATCAGTAGTCTATCTGACATTGAGTTTACTGATGTTCGGGATAAAGATAATCCCAAAGAAGTAAGGGATGCTCTGCAGAATATCTATGGCAGTGATGAGCATGTGAAACAAGCTAAGGAAGAGAGGCTTAGGGGTAAGTTTGAAGACATGCTGATGATTGAAGGAGAGACCATTCAACAATATGGAATAAGAATCAAAACTGTTGTTGGATACATCAACAGTGCAGGAGGTAAAATAGATGATTCCACTATTGTTAGCAAAGTCTTGAGATCCTTATTACCGGTCTATGCAATAAGGGTTGCTGCTATTCAGGAGTTGAGGTCTATAGACAAGACAAAGGTATCCCTAGACTCCATCATTACTAAGTTGACCGCATATGAGCTAAACAATTATGATGGCAGTATTTAGGAGGCTGAATCAGCTTTTAGAGCATCTGCAACACCATCTAGAAAGGGAAAAGAAGCTAGTACTAGTTGTGAGCCAAGACAAAGCAAAGAAATGGATGATGAGGAGATCCTGATGGAATTTGAAGCTCTTCTTGCCAAGAGACTTCCTAAGGGAATTGGTAAATACAGAGGCAATATCCCTTTGAAATACTTTTCTTGCAATAGGATAGGACACATTGTTGTAAACTGTCCTAATGGTGATAATAAGGACAAACTGGAGAAGTTCAAGAAGTTCAAAGGAGGAAATAGGAGAAACTATTTTGTAGCAGTTGATGCAGGTGTGACTAGTGAGGAATCATAAGATGAAGAAAGTGAAGACATTGTGTTTGTAGTAGTTAAGGAAGATGTGTCAAACAAGAAGGGTCTTGTCTCTCGCTTTGATAATTCCAATGAGTGGATTATTGACAGTGGTTGTTCTCACCACATGACTGGTGACCAGAGTAAGTTTTTGTCTCTGGAAGAGTATGATGGTGGTGTGGTCTGATTTGGTAATGATGCACCATGTATGGTAAAAGGAAGAGGGTCCATCTCTCTGAATGGAAAAAGAAATGTTGATAATGTGTATTGGGTAAAAGGTCTCAGACACAACTTTTTGAGTGTTGCCCAGCTGAATGATAATGGACTCACTCTGGAATTCAAAGATGGAGTGTGCAAAATAAAAGGAGAGAGTGGTGAACTGATGGCCACTGGTATGCAGACCAGAGGTAACTTATTTTAGCTGAATGCAAATATCAATACATGTCTAATGGCTAAGTTTGATGATAGTTGGATATGGCATAGGAGACTCTGCCATGTAAACTTTGATAATATTGTGAAGGCCAGTAAGATCAAGGTAGTTAGAGGATTACCTATGCTGAGAAAACTAGAGAATCCTTTGTAGAGAGAGTGTCAACTGGTGAAAATGTCTTCCTCAACCTTCAAAGGTAAACCTTTCACTGCAAACAATTTGCTTGATCTTGTGCATACATATTTGTGTGGTCCTATGAAAACTAGGAGTGTGCAAGGAGATAGGTAATTTATGATTCTCACTGATGATTACTCAAGAATGATGTGGGTCACATTCTTGAAAGATAAGTCTAAAGCTTTTGGAAAGTTCAAATCTTTCAGAGCACTAGTCGAAAAGGAAAGTGGTAAGAGGATTAAGTGCCTAAAAACTGATCAAGGAGGAGAATTCACTTCCAATGAATTCAACAAGTACTGTGAAGAGAACAGCATCAAGAGGCAACTATCTGCCCCCCGGACTCCACAGCAAAATGGCCTAGCAGAGAGGAACAATCGGACCGTAGTTGAAGCTACCAATACGATGTTGATTCAAGGGAAGTTTACTCACACCTTCTGGAGAGCAGCGGTGAGCACTGCAGTCTACACTATGAACTGGGTACTCATCAAGAAAGGTAAGGATAAAACACCTTATGAGTATTGGACTGGTAAGACTCCTATAGTAAGCTACTTTAGAGTGTTTGGTAGCAAATGTTATATCAAGAGGAGTGAACATCAGAGCAAGTTTGATGAAAAATGTGATGAAGGAATATTCATAGGATATTCCACCAAGAGTAAAGCTCTTAAGTGTTTCAACAATAGGACTCAGAAAATTGTTGAAATTATTAATGTCACAATTGATGAATCCTCTGAGAAAAATGAGGAAACTGGCAGTGAGCGAGTGGTAGATGAATAGGTTGTAACCTTCTGGGAATCGATTGCAAAACAGCCTAGCACCAGTAATAGTGCTCCTACACCAATAGATGTTGATGTTGATGAAGATGAGGATGAAGAAGAAAAGCAAGAAGAAATAGCTAAGATCATTCTTAGGTATGTAAAGCTGAATCATGATCCAAAACAGATCATAGGAGACAAGGATGCATGAATTCTTACAAGAAGAAAGGTCAGAGAAAATTCTTGCATGATCTCTGAATTTGAGCCTAAAACATTTAAAGAGGCACATAATAATGAAGACTGGATCAAGGCAATGGAAGAGGAACATGACTAGATAGAAAAGAATGGTACATGATCTTTGGTACCTAGACCTGAGCATAAAAATGTCATTGGCACCAAATGGGTTTTCAAAAATAACCTGAATGAAGATGGCACAGTGGTAAGAAATAAAGCTAGACTGGTGTGTAAGGGATATGCTCAAGAAGAAGGAGAAGACTATGGAAAAACTTTTGTTCCAATAGCTAGATTGGAAGGAGTTCGTATGCTTCTTGCATATGTAGCCTTCAAGGGATTCAAAGTATATCAAATGGATGTAAAATCTGCATTTCTGAATGGAATACTTAAAGAGAAGGTGTATATAGAGCAACCAGATGGTTTTTCCCTATCAGAAGATAGTGACATGGTGTGTAGGCTACATAAAGCCCTGTATGGATTGAAGCAGGCACCTAGAGCATGGTATGAATGCTTACATTCCCATCTTGTGAAGATTGGATTTGAAAGAACAAGTGAAAATAGCAGTATCTATCTGAAGTGAGAAGGAGATCAGATTCTCATCTATGAGGTATTTGTTGATGACATAATTTTTGGTGGAGATGACAAGATGAGTCATGATTTTGCAGATGACATGAAGAAGTACTTTGAGATGTCACTTATAGGGGAGATTAAGTTCTTGATTGGACTACAAATTCAACAAATAAAAGATGGTATCTTTATCACTCAATCCAAGTATGTCAAAGAGGTGTTGAAGACCTTTGGCATGGAAGACAACAAACCAGTTGGTACACCGATGGTGATCAGTTGTAAATTATCAAAAGAGGATGACTCAGTGTTGGTGAATGAGAAGGAATATAGATGAATGATTTGTAAGTTTCACTATGTAGTACATAGCAGACCAGACATTGCACATGTAGTAGGCATTACTGCGCGGTTCCAGAAAAGTCCAAGAGAATCCTACTTGGTAGCAGTCAAGTGGATTCTTAGATATCTGAAGGGAACTATTGACTATGGATTACGGTATCCATACAGTAATGATTTCAACCTAAAAGTGTTTACAGATGCTAATTGGGTTGGTAATGTGGATGACCGAAAAAGCACAACCAGTGGTGCATTCTTTCTTGGTGGTAGACTAGTCTCATGGATGAGTAAGAAGCAGAGTTGTATCTCTCAGTCTGCAGCAAAAGCGGAATATGTTGCAGCATTTATGAACTACACCAAGACAATTTGGATGAAGCATGTATTAAGTGGTTTCAAAGTTCTTTTATCTGAAATGGTGAGTATTATCTGTGACAACACAAGTGCAATTAATATTTCCAAGAATCCGGTTTTGCAAGCTAGAACCAAGCACTTCGAGGTCAAGTATCATTTCTTGAGGGAAAAAGTTCATAACAAAGAGGTTGTATTGGAACATATTTCCAGTAAGGAGCAGTTAGCAGACATATTCACCAAGCCTCTACCGAAGGCTACCTTTACCTATTTAAGAAGTGAACTAGGGGTGCTACCCCTTCAAGAGGTGAACTAAAGGTGTGTGCTCCACATCAGTCAGGCATTGCATTGATAAATATTTTTCAGGATTGGTGTGTTGAAGGATGCTACTCCTTAGGGGGAGCAGCATAGTGGGACATAGCTATTTGTACCTCCACTTTGGCATTGTTGTCAAAGGGGGAGAAGATGTGAAGCGGAGAATATATCTACAGTTTTGGGGATAAGAAGATGCGAAGCAGATAGATATCTTTGTATATTGCCATCAATGCCAAAGGGGGAGATTGTTGGCATGTGTGCAGAGCATGATGACATGATGATATTGTATGTTTCTATTGATGTCAATATGCTGAAGTATGAACCGGTATGATGATGTAAACTGGTATATGTGAAAAAGTGAAGCAATATGTTTGTTCAAGGTGAACGGGTATGTTGGAATGAGAACCGGTATATGGAAGTTTCGTATCGGGGTTTCATTTGGCATGACTACCGATTGGTAGTCTCAGCTTCAGGGATTCTAGTTGATGCATTGTCTGTGTGATTCAATCGATGACATCTTATGATGAGTTATCATTCTAATGAAGACCAGATCGTGTTGCCATGTCAGCCTTGTACACATGAAGGATTTCCTTGAGGATCTTGCATGAAGAAGATAGATCCTATCTACCTTGGGAATGTGCGAAGTCTGTAAATGGTGGAGAGCGCGTGATGGGTTATGAGCCTCCTGAAGCGGCAAAGAATGAACATTGGAGAAAATCTTAAGATCTATTCAAGACTATTGTATTCAATGTAGTGTGATTAATGGTTAGGATTGAATCGACTAAATTGTTAAACCTAAATATTTAGGGTTTAGGGGTTATGCTACTGACCTATCTATTTCCTATAAGGTCAATGATGTTTTTCATTTTGAAGTTGCTAGCAAATGTTATGTGTGTATCCAAGTGAAGAGATACTTGATTCTTGCCAGACTGGAGAAGTGTGTTGATACCTGCAAAGTGTGATTGCAGAAGCAAAGGAGCCAAAGTGGATCTGCCTTGGCATTGAGTGTTGTTATTAGATCAGTGTATTACCTATTGACTTCTAACCATTTCAGCAGTTGGAAAATCCCTTAAGTGGCTAGCTTTAATAGGATTTCGTGTAAATCCTTTAACAGGGTGACTCAATTCAATGAGTTCTTCAAATCCTCTTGTGAGGTAACCTTTAACAGGGTTCTAGCCTTTAACCGGGTATTTAGCCATCCCTTAACTGGGTGATCCCTAGCAGGATCGGTTCCTAGAAGAACCTATTGTAAAAGTCTTTAACTGGACTAGGCTCCTAACAGAGCGGACTTTAGAAGAGTTCGAAGAATAACTTGTGGGTATTCATCCCGACTGCGGTTTTTCCCAGTTGGTTTTCCACGTGAAAAAATAGTGTGTCATGTGTGATGCTTTTCATGTGATAATTTAGTGTTTTATGATTAAGTGGTAATGCATGCTAAACCAATAGTCTTTATATTTCTGATGTATTACCTGTTTATGCATATGAGTGAAGTGGAAAGGATATTTTAGGTGAGGTGAAGATCTAAGTGATAACTAGTTTATACTTGTCACAGTCATTCTTGGTTTTACTGATAGTACCCTATTTTGGATCGATGTTACTATTTACCAGTTAAGTGTAGTCTTTGCAGTCAAACTGGTTTAGGGAAAGTTTATTTTGATTGTATTGATTCAGCCCCCCCCTCTCAATACCGGTTTGGTACTAATTGTTCATCATTATTCATCAGTTTAGGCTTAGAATTATGGTTTGGTTAGGGTTAGGGTTTAGTTTAATTATATAAGGGTCTAAGTAATGATTAGCATTAGGTTTAGGGTTAGGATTTACACCATGCCTAAGGCTAGGGCTAGGTTTAGGGTCTAGGATTATGGATTATTGTTAGGGTATACATCATGGTTAGGGTTAGCATTAGGGTCTAGGATTATTATTAACAATATGGTTAGGGTTCTGTTTACATCATGCTTAGAGTTAGTGTTAGGTTGTAGGGCTATGGTTAAATTAGAGTTAGGTTTTGGGTTTAGAGTCTAGGGTTTTAGGTTAAGATTATATGTAATTAGAGTTAAGATTCAATTACAATTAGGGTTTGATTATGGTAAGGGTTTAATTGGGATCAAGGTTGGGGGTAGATTAAGGTTAGGGTTGGATAAGTATTAGTTTCAATTAGGGTTAAGGTCATGTTTAGGGATAGACTTTAATTAGGGTTAGGGTTAAATATAGTGATAGGGTTCAATTATTGTTAGATTATAGTTTAACTTGTAGCTAGAGCTTAATTCTAGGGTTAAATTTGTTTTAGGGTTACAGTTCAAATTAGGTAAATAAAGATTTAAATATCTTGCTTTTCTATAGATAGAAGTTTGGAAGACATTCTTCTTTTGAACGTCTTTTAAAAATAATTTTTTATTATTGATATCATAGAAATTTAAAGTGTTTCTTTTATATGGAATTTAATTTGTGGCACATCATTGAGGTTTTAATTCAACCCTACAAAAGGAAACCATGGTTCTAGCTTAATTAATGAAAATTATGACCTTAAGATTATAAATGGTAATGAATTGTATTAGGTTTTCTAATGATTTAGCATTAGTATGGTAGTTTGAGTTAGATTCATAGTCAATTAGGTATACTATTTTAATTTATTGTTAATTTTAAAGTTCAATTTATACATATATACATATGTGTGTGTGTGTGTTTGTGTTTATATGTACGTATATATATATGTGTGTATGTATGTATATATATATGTATGTAAATGTATATATACATATATATATGTATGTATATATATACATATATATACATATGTATGTATATATATATATATACATATATATATATATATACATACATACATATATGTATATATACATACATATATATATGTATATATACATATACATACATATATATATACATATATACATATACATATATACATACATATATATGTATATATATACATATACATATATATATACATATACATATATACATACATATATATGTATATATATATATATACATATACATACATACATATATATACATACATATATACATATATATATATATACATATATATATACATATACATACATATATATATATATATATGTATGTATATGTATATATATATGTACATATATACATATACATACATATATATATATATATACATACATATATATATATATACATATATATATATATATGTGTATATATATATGTGTATATATATACATATATATATATATGTATATATATATATATGTATGTATATGTATATATATATGTACATATATATATATGTATATATGTATGTATATATATGTATACATACATACACACACATATATATGTATATATATACATATACATACATACTATGTATGTATGTATATATATACATGTATCTATGTATACATACATATATATGTATGTATATGTATATACATATATACATATATACATATACATGTATATATATATATATGGATATATACATACATACATACATACATACATACATGTGTGTGTTGTATAAAAACTATGTTAACACAACCATGTGCTAAATGTCTTGTGGCACAAAAAAGGGTAATTATAAAATGTAATTTAAAAAGCTTAATTTTTTTATTTTTGGAATTGAAATATAAATAAATTTTAAAATTTATTAATATATAATAAAATAACATAAAATTAACTAAGAGATAAAAAAAATATCAATAGAAAAATCATATTTATATGAAAAATTATATAATCTATAAAGAGAGAAAATGTGATATAAAATACTAAATTGTTTTGAAATATTTGTGTATGCAATTTTTATTTTTTTTAATTTAGAAAGATAATATTTTTATTTTTAATAGAAACATATGAATAATTTTTTATTTGACTAAATTGGAAATTAAAAATTATATGTCATTTTGGAAATATTTGTGTATGTATGTAATTTTGATTTTCTTAAATTTAGAAACATTATATATCTAAATGTATGCATGTAACTTTCATTTTTTGAATTTAGAAACATTATATTTTTTGTTTAAAATTTTCACACAAAATTTATTTTTTGATTTTTCTAAATTGAAAATTAAGATTTTTTATTTATTTTTTATCAAAGCAACAGTGTTAAACAATTCAACTATACATATTTATTCTAAAAATAATTTATAATTGTTATCCATGTTTATGTTTGTCGAACAACTCATAAAAAATAGAAAGTTGTATTTTTAATTGTAGCTTTCAATGTTTCCTATAAAATATTACTTCAACTCTTTATAATTGCTAACATCTATTTCTATTGATAAATATTTCCCAAATTACAATCTTTTTTGGAAATATTGATCAAGGGAAACAACTCATAGAAAATAGAAAGTTGGCATTTTTAATTGTAGTTTTAAATGTTTCCTATAAAATAGAACTTGAACTCATTATAATTTTGATTTTAAAATTTTAGAAACATATAAATTATTTTTGATCTTTTTAAATTGAATATTATTTTTGCACCATTTATATATAGACATTTATTCTTGATTTTTTGAAGTTAGAAACATTATATTTTTGTGTTAAGATTTAGAATCATATAAAAAAAAAATTATCATTTTAAATTGAAAATTAAGAATTAAAATATTATTTTTGCACTATTTGTATAGGCATGTAATTTTGAATTTTTAAAATTAGAAATATTATATTTTTGTATTTAAGATTTAAAAATATAAAAACTATTTCTGATTTTTCTAAGTCTTTGGTATTTGGATGCAGTAATGCGGAGTACCACATAAATGCAACATTAAAAAATGTTTCAATGAATGATATACAGAAAACATCTAAGTTTTGGTTGTCAAAAGTTATATGTAAACATGGGCATCAAGAGCATCAGAGTATGAGATGGTGTCAATGGAGGCACAAGATACCAATCAAAGGGAGCCTTTCCTATGACCTAGTAGCCCATGTGATAGAACTTGCACCGTTTTAGGATGTGTTACCATGCAGCCAAACATGTCAATCTATTTATTCTGCAACCATAGTTATTGTTAGTTTAAAATGAGTAGAGAAAACACATAATAATGAACAGAAAATAGCAGAAAGAATAATAGACACAAGATTAACGTGTTTCACCACTAAGTGGCTATGTCTACCCGAAACACAGGGAGAATTCTTATTAACCAATATCCAATTATAGTACATCTTGTATGGGCTGCACACAGCCATTTATATAAACATATCAAAAATGAAATGAAGAGTCTTATGGGGAAGACAAACAGCCATGTGACTATTGGGCTTCATATACCCAACAATCTCCCCCGTGAAGTCCAACCGGCACAGCCTGTAACATTCACTGCATCTCCTTTCCAAATCTCATACTACAATTAACCTTTGAGAAGATTTTAATATCACCAAAATCTATTCATGAACAGTGCGAATTAATCTTCTCCAAATCAGATCAGAGTTAAAAACATATTCTCTAACTACTTCATCCGGTAATCCATAATTAGGAACGACATTGTCTGCGAATGCATAATACACTCCTCCATCAAAGTCTCTTGCTCTTGTGCTCCCCCGTTATAGAATGTCTAGAAGATCACCATTATCAGATTTTAATACCCAAATATAAAAATCTTGTACAGGTGTGAATAGCCTACAAACATCACTCCCAATTCTCACGGTTGCCTCACTGAATGAATTTATTGTATTTTGTGCAGAAACTTGTGCAGTATCTACAATCAATGCATTCCACTCTGTCTCCATTACTGCAATTTGCAACAATAAATCATCACTTCTGCAATATGCTTGTTCTTCTTCAGGGTCATCCTCATTCGCTAGATTCGAGACTACATCATCCTCACCCTAGGAGGCATCCTCCTCATCTTGGAAGGGAAACAAACCAGTCTCTTCTTCAAATAGCGAATACAACAAAACATCTTCTTCTTTAGCCAAAGTCTCCTCCTTTTTCCAGCCATCCCACCAATGATGTTTGGTCTCATCCTCCACTTGGACATCACTCTCTACTGAGTCTAGACTACCAAGAAATTTTTTTGATGATTGATTCAGCCTCATCATCTAAAACTTCAGCATGTTTATTGATAACATAAAAGCACCCACCTTCGAGATCAAACACAAAGTAAGGGCACCCATATCCATGATCAACTATCAAATCGGATCCCATCTCTGCTCAATATTTCACCATAGCTCTGATACCAATTGTTACTTTAAAATGAGTAGAGAAAACACATAATAATGAACAGAAAACAACAGAAAGAATAATAGACACAACAAAGAAATCAAGACACAAGATTAATGTGGTTCACCACTAAGTGGCTATGTCCACCAGAAATGCAAGGAGAATTCTTATTAACCAATATCCAATTACAGTACATCCTATATGGGCTACACACAGCCATTTATATAATTATATCAAATATGAAATGAAGAGTCTTATGGGGAAGACAAACAGCCATGTGACTATTGGGCTTCATATACCCAACAATTATAACAATTCAGTATTAACAGTTATCTCTGCTACAAACTTAAAAAACCCAATAATGAAAATTTAATGGAAGTCTTGGACACTCGTCTGGTGGAGCATGATGGTTTATTGCAATTCAAATGTGAAATGATGAAACCCATAGCTTTTTAAAAACACCAAGTTTATTCAATTTTTGTCGTTGCATTTTGATGTGTATCACTTGAAATGTTTTACCACCAGTAACCCCTCATATTCTTGCTTCCATGCATTAAGATGGTCGCACTTCCTTCTCCATGCATTTTTAACAGTCAAGCAATTCTTTTTTTTTCCATTATCGTTAGTTTCAACTTTATTTTTTTTCCTTCCTTCTCATCGGGGTTTCAAGGGGGTTGCAACTGATGACAGCTTCAGCTCAGATTAATCTTCACTTCCTCAAGAATAAAAGGCATTTCTTTTTTCTTACACCATTACTAGTGATGACTTCTATATGATGCCATTGTAGGTTACGCCTCTTGACATAATAATATAATAATATTATAATATAATTTATTTTTGTACAAACAAATATAAAATAATAATAATAATTGCAATAAGAATATTACACATTAATAATACAATATTATATAGTTCTATTTTGATTTATTTTTATTGTTTCCCATGTTGCGACGACTGCTACTAGCTTACATATATTTGATTTTAATCAAATATATATATATATATATAATACGCCGAGAGATATCCTTATCGAGGTGCCTATTTTTATCATGTACCTGAACTCTGATAGGCACCTCAATAAGGATATCTCTCGGCGTATTATATATATATATATATATATATATATATGATAGGCACCTCAATAAGGATATCTCTCGGCGTATTATATATATATATATATATATATATATGATAGGCACCTCAATAAGGATATCTCTCGGCGTATATATATATATATATATATATATATATATATATATATATATATATATATATATATATATATATATATATATATATATATATATATATATATATATATATATATATATATTTGATTAAAATCAAATATATGTAAGTTAGTCTTTATATTAAACGAAGAGTGATCCAAGAATTTTTAGAAATATTACAAAAAAAATTAATGTATTAAAATATGATGTTATTTTGAATTTGATAAAATGATTATATATAGATTAGAATAGGTATAAAAGTTAAAAACTTTAAAAATAACAGTTAGTTTTAAAAATTATATTATGTTTGAATTATTTAATTGTAATTTTAATTTAATCCATGCATAAGAATTTTGATTTTCTAATTTAATATCTTTCTCTATTAACCTATTACTTAAATTACATAGTATTTTAAATCCATTTTTCATTTTAACGGATTCTATTCTATTGAAAAATAATTTAAATTAAATATATAAATAAGGTAAAACTATTGGGTCGATGGCTTACGAATAGATGGAAAGCGTAAATAATTTAAATATAATGTATATTTACATCAACTAGAATTATTTTTACTAATTTCTATTTTAATTTTATAATAATTTTAATATTCATATAATCATTTATCTAAAAAATATCAAGAAAATATTTCTTTTATATAAAACATAAATGAAAAAAAATATTTAAATTATTATGCAATAAATAATCAATTTTATTTTTATTTATTTTAATAATCAATAAAAAAATTATTGTAGCTACATCTTATGAAAATCCTCTTTCTATTATGTTTTGAAAGAAGCCATTCCATGTTTGGAAGATATATTTTTGCACGAGTCAAAATGACGCTCACAAATATTTCCTAAGTATAGTTTTATATAGATTTTTCTAAAATATAGGTATGCTAGTGTAAGATATAGATGAAAAAATGTGTATAAATTTATTATGTAATAAATAATCTCTTTTATTTTTATTTAATTTAAAGTTCATTATATAAAACTATTAAAATATTTTTTTCATAAAAAATTGTTATTGTTGATATAATCATATATTAAAATGAGTAATTATATTAAAATTATAATACGAAATATCTTATATACACTTATGTAAAGAAAACAATGAAATTATTTATTTAAAAAAATTGATACTATTTAAAAATCATAATAAGATTAATACATATGTATAAATTTAAAATAAATATCATAAATACATGTATTTGGAAGATATCATTTTGTATGTTTAAAATAAATACATGTAATATATCAATTATGGATTATGCATGCAAATTTGGAACGGTTGAAATATAATAAATTAAAATTTTAACTTTAATAAGAAAAATTGCTAACTTTTTTTATCTGGACGCAAACAACTCAAAACTACTAACTAAAATAGAATTATATTGAAATAAGCCAATGAAGGTACTCTTATGACATCCAAAATGGGCTGGCAAAATGAGGAACGAAATTTATAGGCTGGCAAAACAAAAACTGAATTCATAGGCGAGGCCCACAAAAGATAACACATACTAAGTAAAAGCTTAGTGTATGTAGTTTAAGGTTGGTCAAAATTATATTAAGATATATTTTTTTAGAAATGAATGCAACTGTAAACCAACCAACAATGCATTCCAATGTGCCACAATGATCCCTCGTCCGACAATTTCGATAGCTCGCAGGGTTCTGAGGCTCCCAGTGATCCTGCCAGGCGCCTGGATTCTTCTTCTGCTTCTGACTGCGATAAGAAATGGACAACTTTATTTTGTTCACGTCTGAAAGGTAAGTTGGTTTCCCATGTTTCTCACAGTGCTAACCCCATTTCTAGAATATGTTCTATATCCATTCTCGAATGCATTGTCGATAAAAATCTGGCCAATATGGAATCTATTTTGGTGGGAAAATTTGTGGGGCCGCGACCCAATATTGAATCTGTGAGGGCATGGGTTGCTCGTAAATGGAGAGAAAGAGGCCAAATTGAGGTTACTATAATGGCAAATGATTTTTCCTCATTTTCCTTTACATGTGACAAGGATTTAAAATCAGTGTTAGCGGGAGGACCGTTGCTGCTGAGGAAATCCTCCTTGGCTTTGAAGAAATGGGAACCTGGTTTCAACCCAAAGAATTGGCAATGTAATGAATCCCCTATTTGGGTTCATTTTCCATGTCTCCCTTTGAAATATTGGGATGAGGAAATATTTTATGGGTTGGCTGCTTGTTTTGGTGAGTTTCTTTCAGTAGACCTAATGACTACTACTAAAAGAAGATTGTTCTAAGCTCATATCTATGTGAATATTAAGCAATCATCACACCCCCCCCAAGAAATCACTTTTAACTCAAAACTTGGGAAATGGATTCAAAAAGTGGAATATGAATCAATTCCTTTTACTTGTTTTCATTGTAAGAAGGTTGGTCATTGAGCCAGGGACTGTCATTTGAAGAATCAGTCTAAGAAAGTTTGGAGGAAAAAATATTCTAAGTTGGCTATTGCTATGGACTTGCCTAGTAGGCCTCGGTGTTTATAGGCTCTTGAGACGATCGCTCTAGATCTTAAAAGTCAAGATTGTCAGATGGTGTAGGGGGAAGTTATGGGGAGTGATTTGAAGGAGGCTCATTGTGGGTCTCCACCTCCGGAATGCCCTGATTAGGGAGAGATACCCTGTCCATTGGAGGAAAATAAGGTGATTTTGGGTACTTCCCTTCCCATTGTAGCTGTCAAAACAAATTTGAACTTGATTGTGGATACGGGTTCTTCCCAAGATAATTTGGGTTAACTGAACTCTTCTTCCTCTGAAGCTTCCCTTCCAAATTCCCCATTGGATATTGGACCAGAGGATGAGGATCCTAATCCTTTTATTGAAGTTAGATCTAAGAATCAGTGTCAGAGTTCTCCCCCCTCAAATGCTAGGGTGGTGTCGAGATGTGTGGGTGTTAAAACCAAGAACAGGTATAGAGAAGATTGTGGCTTAGAACCAAGAGGGGTTGGAAGACCCTGAAACCTCTTTAGTAGAGACAAGCAAAGTACATCAGATATTGTTGATGGCTCACAGTGGACTCTTAAGGACATAAGGATTGGCTCCCCTGATCATTCTAAATGAAGATCATTTCATGGAACATAAGGGGCCTCAATCACCCCCATAAACATGATCTCTTGTTAAATATGATTTGAGATCACAGACCGAGAATCCGCCTTGTTCAAGAGACTAAAATGCTTTTTGAAAAACTTTTAAAGATGAAGTTGGCTATTGGAATTCTTTGGTAAGCTCTAGACTTATTTTTAGTAATGAAAAGTGGATCTTGATGAGGGATTTTAATTGCCCCATTTCAAATATGGAGAAAAGTGGTGGGGCTCTAATTTATGAAGATAGCAAGTAGGATCTTTTGGATCTCAGTAATGCCCAGGGGCTGCTGGATCTAGAGTTGAATGGGTCTAAGTTCACTTGGTCCAATAGGCTAAGTGGGACAAATCTTATTCAAGTCAGACTTGACAAGGGCCCTATATCCCCTGATTGGTTGCTAGATTTTTCATGTAATTTATCCTCTTTATCTGGGATTGGATTTTATCATTTTCCAATTGTTTTGAGCATTTCTTCCCTTAGTAGGAAAAAGGCTTTCCTATTCAGATTTGAAAAATTATGAACTCATAATCCTGATTTTGTGGACAAGAGTGTAGAATGGTGAAACATTAAGGTCCATGGTACGACTATGTATAGAGTGGCCAAAAATTGGCTAATGTTAAAACTAATGTCCAAAAATGGAATAAGTCCTCCTTTGGCAATATTTAACAAATCAAAGATTCTTTTAAAGGGGATTTTTATGATATTCAATTTCAAATTCAATCTCAAGGGTACTACCCCATTATAATGGACAAATAAGTAGAGCTCTTGTCCAAATTACATGATATTATTTATAAAGAAGAGGAGTTTTAGAAACAAAGATCTAGAGTCATTTGGTTGAAAAATTGGGATAAGAATACTAATTTTTTTCATATGACGACCCTTAAGCATAGAGCTTCTAATAGAATAAAGAAGATCTATGTCAATAACCATTGGATTGACAAGTAGGAGGACATGAGCTCTGAAGTTGTTCATTACTTTTCTGACCTTTTATCAGTCAATGTTCAGGTTGACTTGGCTGCTCGGGAGGAAATTCTCAATCAAATCCAGGTGAGTATTTCTCAAGATATGAATTATGTGATTACTAGAATCCCTTCTGCTGATGAGGTCAAGAAAGCGGTTTTTTTCTTTTGTAGGGAATAAAGTTTCATGGCCTAATGGTTTTCCTATGTTCTTCTTCCATCTTTTTTGGTCTATTGTGGGGGAGGATGTTGTGTATGCTTCTTAGAAGTTCTTTGGATCTAGATCCCTTCTTAAAGAGCTAAATGCCACTTTCATTGTGTTGATTCCTAAGAAACCTGATGCCAATTGTTTCCAAGATTTTAGGGCTATCAGTTTATGTAGTTCTATTCATAATTTTTTCTCTAAAATTTTGGTTATCATGCTAAAGAAGTTTCTCCCCCACTTGATCTCTAAGAAACAAAATGTGTTTGTTCTGGGGAATCAAATTTTGGATTCAATATTTTTCGGTTCATGAAAACATCCATTCCCTTTCGGTGAATAGGAAACTCAATTTTTTTTCTAAAACTTGACTTGTTAAAGGCCTATGACAAGGTGGACTTGAGTTTTCTAATTAGGATCCTTCATTCTTTTAGATTTGGTGATCGTTTCATTCATTTGATTAATTAGTGCATATCAACTCCCAAGTTTTTGGTGTTGATTAATGGATCTCCTTCTAGTTTCTTCTCGGCTTCTAGGGGTCTCTGATAGGGGCATACCATCTTGCCCTTCTTGTTTATTATTATGGGAGAAGCTCTCAGTAAGATTATCCTAAGTGAAGTCCGGGATAGTAGACTTAAGTGTCTTAGACCATCTTCAGGCCCTCAAATTTGTTCCCATCAACAATTTGTGGATGATACATTACTGATGGGAGAAAGCTCAAACTCGAAGGCTAAATCATTGAAGTAGCTTCTTTCTCTATATGAAAAAGGTTTGGGTTAGAAGATTAGTCTCGCTAAAAGTTCCATTTTCTTCCTGAACACCCCTATCCATAGACAAATTAAGATTGAAAAGGTTCTGGGGTATAAAATGGCCTCTTTCTGTGATACCTATTTAGGGATCCCTCTTTGTTAGGGTGTAGCTCTGGATGCCTTTTGGTCTAATTTGATTGATGGGTTCTAGAACAAACTTGTGGGCTCGAAGGGTTCTTTACTGAGTCAAGCAGGTAAGCTTCAATTTATTAAAGCTTCTTTGTAGAATCTCCCTATTTATGCCATGAGTCTTTTTAAAATCCCTACCAAATTTGATGATTGAATGGAAAATATCCAAAAGAAATTCTTGTGGATAGGTACTGAATCTAAAATCCGCCTTCATTTGGTTGCTTGGGACCAAGCCTACATGCCAAAGAAACTTGGTCGGCTGGCCATTAGACGTATCTGTGATTTTAATATGGCTTTGCTGGCCAAAAAACTATAGAGAGAGATTAAGGAGTCCAATGAATGGACTACTATCATTGATTATAAGTACGTTCACTCATCCTGATCTCCTCAAGATATTCTTGAAGGTCTCTGCATGGTCTAGAATTCTTCTAGCCTTTGGTCAAGCTTTATATATACAAAATCCCTTATCTCTAAAGGTTCAAAGTGGTGCCTTGGTAATGGTCAGAATATTTTTTTACAGGAAGATTGGTGGGTTGGTGATTGTCCCTTGATTGATTACAGTTGGGTCCCTTTCATGGAGAAGTGTAAAGATCAGATTGGCTTCTGGGTTGTTGATTATATTTGGGATAGTAGTTGGATTGACTTTTCTAGTTATGATCCATTGCTCCTTCCTCCCTAGAAATGGCTCTCTTTTATCCACATTCCCTCTTTTCCTATTGAAGATTCTCTTGTATGGGTGGGATCTCCTTCTAGTTTTTTTAATGTCTCTAAGGCCTTTGCTTTACTCTCTAGATACTTTTCTCTGGTCCTGTTTTGGTCTTGCCTCTGAAATAAATTCATGATCCCCAAAATGAACATTTTCTTTTGGTTGTTTATGCAAAATAAAGTTCTTTCCATTGATAACCTTTGCACAACGGGGATGTCATTGCCTAATCATTTCTTTCTTTGCAAGGAAGACGTTGAGGATACTACTCATCTTCTATTACATTGCTCTTTTAGTTAGGAGATTTGGGCCCACTTCTTTAACATTTAGGGTATTAGTTGGTGCTTCCCCTTTAGTCTACTGGAATGTTGGTTGTAATGGTTGCATCCCTTGAAAAATCAACCTCTTAAGTTTCTTTGGAATTTTATGCTCCCTCATGTAGCCTAGGGCATTTGGAAGGAAAGAAATAATCGCATTTTTAGAGACAAAGATTCTCCGACTGCCATGGTTACTCGTCGTATTCAATCCTCTATTAAGGAAAAATTCATTGCATCTTTCCCCTCCTGAAAGTATGATCTAGCTATTAGCTCTTCAAAAATGGACTGGGATACCATCAATAGATGGCACATTGATTGGGATATTTATAGACCTACTGTTAAAATGAAACACATAAGACCCAACATTGATTGGATTGCTCCTCCTAGGGGGTGGATCAAGATTAATATTGTCGAGGTGGACAAAGGTGATCCTAGGCCAGCATGCTATGGGGGAGTTGCGTGTGATTACAATGGTGGGCTTGGCAGTGGCACTCCCATTGGGCACTCAGACAAACCATTTTTGCAAGGCAAATGTGGCCTACATTGGGCTTAAAATGGCTAGCCATGGAGGATTTAAGAAGGTATGGCTAGAGAGTGATTCGTTAAATATAATAAATTGTTTGAACAAAAAATATCCTCCTAGTTGGACGATTAACCATTTAATTCAAGAATGATTTGAAATGATGACCAAATTTGAAGATATTAAAATCTCGCATGTTTTGAAGGAGGGTAACAGGCCAGCTGACCATGTGGCTAATCTTGTTGTGGTTATAGATGATGAAAAGTGGTGGCAAGAAGGGGATTCCTTTCCATTCCAGTTGTGTGAGTTGGCGAGGAAGAACACCGGAAATCTTCTTCACTTGAACATTAATGATAACAGATCACATGTTTAGGACTTTTCATACAAAGAAGTGAAGGTGAGTTTCTAGATTGTTCTTGTGACTCTGTTTGTTTTGCACCTGTTTGAAGCTTGGTTTTGGTGTTGTTGGAAAGAATTACAAAAGCAGTAACATAATGGGGGAAGACAAGAACATAATGGAGAAGTCCTCGTGTGAGCTTTGGGAGAAAAATGAGGAGGTCTGGAGGGAAGTCATTGATGGGGGAATGGAGCCCTTTGTTCAGAAACTTCATGGACAAAACCATCAACTCACAGATTTGTTTGTGAGCAATTGGGATAATCGGGTGTTGTGTGTGTATGGGGAAGAGTTTAGAATTGATGAATCCTTTATTGCTAAGATTTCTAGGCTTAGTATGGAAGGTATGAAATTTTTCAAGAAAAGGAAGAATTTGAAAGAAAGCCCTCATAGTTTTCTGTGAAAAACAAAGTGAAAGAAGAAGGGTTAAGAAGAATCTGAATGACAGCTACAATAGGTTGGACCTTCAGAGTCTCTGGGAAGATATGGCAGAGTTCATAATGAGGTACATAACCCTCAATGACCACTTTGCTAGCATCTTTTCTTATCATTTCATGATTCAGAATCATTTTAGGAATGATAAAAGAATTTCCATTCCATTTTATTTGTTATCTTGTTTGGAGCTATCTATTAGTAAGCACTCTAAGAATGAGGATAAATTTGTTCTACATGAGGGTTTAATCCTCCTAATAATGAGGTATGTGAAAGCCCATGATGTTAAACCCTCCCCTACTCTGAAAAAACCTAAGTCTTTAGCCAACCAAGAGTTTCACGATGTTTCAGATACAGAGTTTGACAATGCAGAGGGAAGAATGCCTATGGACTAGAATGATATCCATGTATCAGATGACTCAAAATATAAACCCTCAAAGGATGAGGTTCCCCTGAAGAATACCACTCTTGGTAGTAGTAGTAGTAGTAGTAGAAAAAACCCACCTATATGGGCTGCTAAAAAGAAATCCCCTATTTTGCAGACCCACATCTTGGGCCCGCAAAATTTGAAAAAAAATAGAAGATTGGAAAAAAGGTGGAGATTCTTGACAAGGAGGATAATGAAATTAAACTTGACATCCCCCTCAATGTGGATGCCAATTAGACCAAAGATGATGAAATGGATGTTGATAAGCTCCTAGGAAAGTCATTCATGTATTAGGACAAGTGCTTCTAATGGGTTTTTCGGGAAACTAATATTGTGAAATAGGGTATTAAGGATCTCATTGTCACTTTCACTGAGATCCCATCTCTAGATAAGACTGACAAACTCCTGAAGTTGTCCCAACAAATTGTGAAAGATATTAAGGTTATGAAGACTGAACATGAGGCTAAAATCAATAGGCTAGAGAAAGAAATACAGAAGATGAAAAGTAAACTTAAGGGTTTGGTGGAGGTTAATAGGGAAGCCATGCATAATAGCGTCGAGGGCCTCAACAGATTCAATGAGGAATTTCCATGCAAAAGGAGCAGATGATCAGAGTCAAGAGATCCCCAGATATCAACTTGGCTAAGATGAACTAGGAGGTGCAAGTATCCATGGGACCTTTTACCATGACTAGGAGTGAACATCAGGAAAAAGGTACTTCAAGGTTCATTATGGAGGAACTCCAGGAGATTAATAATAAAGCGATCCAGAATAATGTTGAGCTTATGAAAGCTCTTTCTTAGTTTGTTTTGCTTGTGTGTCTTGTTTAGGTCTATTTCTTGTGGTTCTCTATTTTGGGGTGAATCCCTTGTTTCTGTTGTTGTTTAGCGGCCTGTTAGACCTTGGTTTCTATGTTTAATTTTTGGATGGATTTGGGTTTCGAGTCCTTGTAAAACCTATTTATCTTAATCAAAAATAAATATTATTAAATGCATGCATAAATTATTATCTACAATATAATTTTTTATTTACAAATTCACAGGAAAAAAAAAATTACAATTGGAATAAAAAACATTTTTCAAGAAAGAAGGTTGTGCATTCAAGAATAAAGATAAGACATAATTTTTATAAGGAGTAAAAACTCACATTTCTCATACAATACTTTTTAAAAAAACATGTTTTAAAAAGATATACATTGAAAACCAAGGATTATTTTTTTCATTTCAATCACACTTCTCAAAATTTTCCAAGTGAGAAAAATCAAGCCCTAAAAAGAAACTAAATAAAAAAAAACCCATAAAAAGAGTCAAATTTCAGATTTCTCAATTGATAATGTCTCTAACAACTTTACCCAATGGTTGACCAGCCAATATTATCATAATAGGCGAAAACCTTAAATAGGTTAACATTAACACACAAACTTTGTCTAAATATAATAAACTAAAGAAAAGGCTTCATTTGAAACAGTTGATGTTTCAATGATTGGATATATCTTCAATCCCAATGTCTTATTCATTCTCAAGAAAGTTCCACTTTTGTAACAGTGCATGAAGAGAACCCTAGTAACACATTATCCTGAACTAATTCCAATGACATAGTTGTAGCATTTCTATTTTGTGTCAATGTTGTTTAATGTCAAATAAAGTAAAAATCTTTCATACCAATTATTAGTGTTTGGTATGTCCAATAAAAAGAATCCTAGTAAGACATAATTTAGGAACCAATTCCAATGACTTAGTTGTAGCATTCATATTTTATATATTAAATTATTGTGTTGTTGAATGTCAAATTAGGCACAAATCTTCCACACCAATTATTAGTAGTTTTTGATTAAGTGAAAAGAAGGTTTTAAAGGGGCCTCAAAACCCTAATACAAAAATATAATCAAAAGATAAGACATTAAAGACCAGCTAGAAAGATCAAAACACAAAAAAAGAAACAGTTGGCAAAGACAAAAGCCAGCAAGAAGCCAAAAGAGGTAGAGGGACAACATAGAGAAAACTAAGGGACAACCACAAGAAATAGACCCTAAGAAAGCTTTATGTTAAGCTTCCCCGCAATTAATAGTAGTTAGTAAGTGCAAATTTATTAGTATTTAGTACATGTCAATTATTGTTTTTTTCATACAAGCTAATATTTAGTGTAATATTAATGTTTGGTATGTGCAATTTATTAGTGCTTGGTACATGCTATAACTCTTGTGACATGGTCCCATCCACATGTTCCAAATTCATCCAAGTAAAAGCAAAGTTCTTTTATCTAAAAATTATTATAGGTGTAAAACACTTCATCTTGCCCAAATTAGGTTTTGACAGTACAATTTTATAATTATTATACAAAGTATGTTAATAAGGAAGAATTTTTATCTTAAATAATATTGCTGAAAAAAAAACAATCTAAGAGCATTTGACATTTAGATAGTGGAAAACTACATAGTCAAAACACTTTGAGAGTCACAGAGAACATAAAAATATCTTTCTTATTTCATCGGGATAAATAAACTTACATAGAAAATCATGCTAAATAACAAAATGCAATCACTAGCTAACAGGAACCATATCTCACTAAAAGAAATAGGACAAAAAAATTATTACAAAATAGGAAAAAAAAAATGTATTCCACAAAAAAAAAAACCATATCACTATAACGAGAAAGATTTTCAGTTTCCCCAACATGAAAAAAAATGGCCAAGTTGAAGGGAACAAAACATTTTATCGGTTCACCAAACAACAATACAGAATATATTCAAGAATACCTCTATCATATCAAAATAAAATATTACAAAATTAGAGGTAAAAAATCATCAGTGTTACTTGGAAAATACAAGGTGCTTATGAATTGAAAACTTTGAGATGTCAAAACCAATAGAAGTCATGCAGAAAACCCTATGTAATTCAAACATTTTACATACTACCACATTTAATATATAAAACTTCTTACATACTACAACATTTGAAAAGGAATAAAACTCTATCTCCAAGGCTGAAACCATGAATTTCACTGTAGTGTTTTCAAGCACCATTTCACCAAGAAAATTTCATGGGAAGACAAGTTTAACTTAATACATCCATTTGTAATTGCAGTAGTTTTTTTATAACCAACAATACATTAAATTTAATGACTTTTTATTTTATTTACAAAATTGTTTAAATCAATATGTGATTAATAATAGCTTTCAACATAACAAAATAACCTATAAAAATCTAGAAACATATAAATATGTATAAAATTGTTCTGTTGAGAAGATCTTGAGACTTTAGACTATCTATGTGAAGTTAGAGATGTATTTTAATTTAAAAAGTATTCAAAAAATTGAAACAAATTAAATTGATCGATATAAATTCAATCTTTGCAACCACTGAATATGCTATCATAATTTAAATACAACATTTTACGCACATACTATAATTATTATAGTTTATGAGTTTCATTTATTTGAGACATTTTATAAAATAATTCACATGTTGTATATACTTTTAACAACAAATATAAATCTAAAAAGAGTAGATTGAGATGCAAATAATCTAATTTTTTAGAAGTAAAAAGATCGAGACAAGACTGACCCACATTGGGGTCTAATGCTTCTTTGACAAAATATTAGGGAGAGGCTTAGAAAGAAATCTTAATTCAAAAAAAAAAAAATTTAAAATTGTTGTCTGCATTATCTCTATCTTATATTTCAACTATAGATTCCTCCCTATTTCCCATTTCAAGATCTATGCTCTATGTCTACATATTTATTCTAAAATAGTCTATGCATGCTAATTGTTGTCAACTCTACATCATTAACCCTAGTTATTGCATTCAATTAATATCATTTTAACAACCACTTTCAACTCAATCAAGGAGTAATAAATTTACCTTGTTTTTGATTAAGGGAAAACAGGTTTTGATGGGTCCCTAAAACCTAGTATAGAAGGAAGATCAAAAGACAACAACTAAAGAAAAGAGAGCTGGCATACAAAATGTCAGCAAGTAAAAGTTCAGAAAGGACTAAAAACCAAAAATGACTGACAAAAGCCCAAGCTTAGGTCAAATTTTGAAGCATCTCCGCCACTTCCAGCTCCAACTGATCCATAGTTTTTGCAGCCCATGCCCATTTGATGTCCTCTATTTCTTTGTTATGGTTCTGCATCCTTTTCGTATTGGCTCTGGTTCTTCTTTCGAGCCTAGTTTCCTTATCCTCGAGGGTGTCATCTTTGACCTCAATAATACCCTCCGCAGCCTTTTCCCCTTGGTAGCTCTCCAGCTTGCGAACGAGGGTTTTCATGCTTGCCGAGGCAGCCTTCAGGATCCTGTGGCTCTGCTCCCCAATTTTTTTAAGTGTGTTCTCAATACCATCCATTTTGTGATCAGTAGCATCTGCTTTGTTTTCCAGGAAAGTAAAACTGTTGCGGTTGGCATTTATAATCTCCTCTGCATTGTCAATTGCCTTGGTTAGCTCACTAAGACATTCTGGGAGGGAGTTGAAATTTCCGGAACCTAGCACCTGTAAGGTTTCAATTTTCCCAACTTCATGGGCTTTCTTGACTTTTATGCCCTTTATTTCCTTTTGAATCCAGTTGAGTTCTTGTTTGAATTTCTTCATCCCGTTATTTATGCAAAGGCCTATGTCCACTTGATGCTTTTCCTAGTTCTTGAAATCCATGGTATTAAGATTGACCTCCAGACTAATCTCTTTGGCCTCAATATTTTAATCATCTTTCATTGTCGTGTCCTCCTCCATGACGCTCTTCTACTTCAAATCAGACCTGAGAGGTGACCTTTCTTCCACCTCCCTACCTTTTAAATTCTTTTTTTTTTGTTTCAAGCACACCTGGGTTTGAGCCTCCTCGCTTCCAGTGTCTGTGTCATTATCATTCCCTTCCTCCTCCTCATTCCAACTATCATCCTCCCCTCTCTATTTATTTTTAGCAAACCCTTTGTTTTGTCTCCCATGTTCTGATTTTTTCTTTCGTCTGCTTGGTCCAGCCATTTGGGGGTCATCTTCAGTCTTTTCTTCTATATCATAGTCGTTGCCTTCTTCCTCTTCCAACTCGTCAAAATCTTCATCTGAGTTAGATCTTTGCAATATTCATCTGGATGGTCATGTTTGTGATGTGATTATATAGAATCACCATCAAGCCTTCATGCATTGCTGGGTTAATGTGGGGATTGGAAATGGCATCCTTAATCCCCATTTTAAGGGAGCAAAAAAGATAGTAAGGAAGAGAAATCTTATCCTTGTGCCTAAAATGATTTAGCAGAACAAAGTGGTAGCTATAAACCCTAGTATATCTACCATCAAGCCTGATAAACTTCATAATAGCAAGTAAAACCTTTCGCCAAATTAATTTGATTACCTTAGGCAAAAAGTAGGTGTGGCTGCCCTTTACCAGCTTAGCCCTTTCCTCCTCATTCTTCGAGAATTCTTCACAGCAGCATCAGAGATTTTTCTATCCCCATAAAACTTGATGCTCTCCACTAGAATATCAGTGGCCTCCACTATCATTGTCTTGATCACTTTAATCTTCCTATTTCCAAAGGTGAGAGTCCCTTTGTTCCAACCCTTCTTGAAAATCTTGGTGATTTCAGGTCGTTTCTCTTGCATTTTCTCCATAAATTACATCATCTTGGTAGCATGGAGGATGCTCCAGACCTGCAAACAACTCTTCCATTTCTCAATGGTAGTCATCTTTGTTCTCTTCCTTTTACCTCCCATGGTTCTGCTAATCCCAATCTGAAGCTTCAAACTGATAACATTCTTCTTGCCAGAGTCTTTGAGAGATTCACTTCGATTACTACAAAAATTTCTAATGTAGTTGTTGGGGAGGGTTAAAATTGCCCATAAAGAATGTGAGATTACACTACAATGATGACTATAATTCCTCTTTGGTAACCTGCAGAGCCAATGCCTGTTGCAATGACATTGTCTTTCGCTTCGAGAAATGATACTAAATTTGTCCCTTCTTACCATGTAATCTTTCATAAATAACTATATCATGTGTTTCACATAGTAGATCCCTTTCATCATTCTAGGTAATTATAGTTTCACTCCGTACTGTTGCATTGGTCACCCAGTCTGCACTTCGATTAGCCTCTCTGAAGACATGTGTGATGTGGCATTTCTTAAACCCCTTTAGTAGATCTCTGGCAGAGTCTATGATGTTCTTGATGGTCCACGAGGGTTGATGATTGCCATTAAGGTAGTTAATTATGTTTTTAGAGTCACCTTCCAACCAAAGAAAATTAACCCCTAACTTGGAGGCTAATTTAATAGCTTGAAGTGCTCCCATAGCTTCCACTAAATGATTGGTTTGAATGCCTAAAGGATAGGCGACCACTCCTATACAAAAGCCAACCCCATTACAAATGATTCCACCACAACCAGTCGGGCCTGGGTTTTCTTTAGCCGCCCCATCAAAGTTGGTCTTGAACCACTCATTGGGGGGAAAGACCAACAACATAGGCTTCTTTTGATTTGGTTAATGTCGGCACTCAAAGAGGCAGGGATATTCCATCTTTTGAGAACATCAAAATCCTCCTTATTGCTACAACACTGCACTCCCTTGGTCATCACATTCTCAACACAAATGTTTTTAATTTTTAAAACAAACCATTTACGGGGTGTTAGTTTCATTCCTAAAAATTTTGTTCTTTCTCTCTTTCCATATCCCCTAGAGGATATGGGCAAATGAGAACTTCCAAATATTTCTTATGGTAATGTTATTGGTGGAGAAATGTCAGCTTCCAAAGCAATCCTGCATCTCCTCCCCGAACACCCAATTTAGTCTCCACATCTAAAAAAACATCCCCCAAATAGAAGTGGAATAAGGACAGTGTAAAAAGATATGGTTTACTGATTCCTCATTATTCAGACAAAGGTAACAGATATTTGGAAAAAAGAAGCCCCTCTTTCTCAGGTTGTCAGTAGTCAGAATTTTGTTTTGCAAGAGGATCCACAGAAAGATATTAATTTTGGGAGTCAACCCATGATGCCAATCCTTGGCCCAACATGGAGTAGGAACTTGGGATTGAGCCAGTAAAAGGACAGTAGAAGAGACCGAGTAGGTCCTAGACAAAATCCCATGCCACGCCATGTGGTCTTTCCTTACCGAATTTAAGACTACATGGTTGATCATTAAGTTAATCTTCTTGAGTTTGGGATCAATGTAAGTGAGATCAACCCAAGAATGGTCTCTCCAATAGTCCTCAAATTTGGTGTCTATCTTCTCTTTGCAATTTTGGATGAGTGTATGAGTGGTCATCTTATTAAGAGGGGCCCCTCCAATCCAAGCGTCATCCCAAAAGTTCACCTTCCTTCCATCACCAATGGTCCAGATGCTGCCGAGAAGAGAAATATTTTTAGCTTGGGTAACACTATTCCAAATGAATGAACCACTTGGAATCTATTCTGAATCCAAGAACTCCTCAATGGTGGGAGAATTCCTTAGGTATTTAGCCTTCCAAATTTCATTCCATTCCCCTCTTCCTTGATAAGTCCTACAAATTTGTTTGGCCACGAGAGTTTTGTTCAAAGTTTTGATATTCCTAACTCCCAATCCTCCCATCTACCTTGTTATCAACCATTTCCTAATAAGTTTGAGATTGAGACTATTGAGTTCATTCTCCTTCCAAAAGTGATGTTGTGATAAATAGGTTTGATTCATAGTTTGCATGCATAAACTGGTGAACCTTATTTGCTAACATTATATTTTTGGTGAACCTGAAATATGCTTACATTAATTTTAAATTTTTTATTTTAGATATGATTTGCATGTATTTAATTGAGTCATCATTTCTATCATTTTTTAAACAAATCATTTATGCACTTGCTTTCCATAAATTTAGAGGTCTAATTAACAAAAACCATAATTATTTTGATGATTTTTATTTGTGCATGCATAATTTCTTATTTATATGCTTAGATTTCGTTGTTTAGTACTATTTTAAGATTTATAAATATTAATTATCCAAATCTCTCATTTATATAGTGATTTTTTCTTAATTAGTGTCAATTAATCACTCTCTTGGTAAATTGCATTGTGTAATTTACTTGCATTATCAATTGTCTGAGAGGAATTATGAGTACAATTTTTTTCAATAGATTTTCCCTCTTTATGTATGAGTTTTGTGATCCTTTTCCCCAAATCTAATATTCACATGAGAATAAGTTATAGACTTGTGGCTTCCCAAAGTTTAGATGCCAAGGGTATTAAGCCTGAGTTGACGAACTTATTCTACAGGAACTTGGGTGAATCCTCTATTACTACACAAGACATGCCTAACATTTTGGACAACCATTCTCCTTGTGATTCTCATGATAGGGATGACTATTTTATTGGAGTGACTACTGACCAATTGGAGAATTTTAACCATGATTTAGATAAAATTCAAAAATGGATGAGTCAAGAACACTTAGGTAGTGATGCAATCCCCTTGATTGAGGGTTTGAGGAGAATGACTCAAAGTGATAAATAAAATATAAATGTTTTGTCTACCATTGCTATATTATTGATAATAATGCCATTAAAATGAAAAGTTGTGTTGAAGTATTTAATCATTTCAATCCTACAAATCAAGTTGGCCATTGCATTCTTGCATATTTGCTAGATCTACCTATATATACATCATCTATCATGACTACCTCTACACAAAATATTCGGGCTACACATGTTAGTCATGGGAGTATTCCTATCAATAAATACTCTTGCATATTCAATTATCTTTTCATTTTTTCCCAATAATCTCCTTTACTCACCTATCAGAATGCTCCACCATCTTATTCCAATTCTCCATCTACCTATCATAATGTTGCACCTCCACCACAATCCAAATGTCCAACTCCAATTAATCTCCCAAAGCCACTATAAGCAACATGTCCCAAAGTGTTTCATCTTTGCAAGAATAATTGGCTCCCCTAACCCAATTCAAATGCAATGTTTCTACATTTTATATAGATAGCCCATTTTTCCATGACATAATTTGTACACTCTTGTCCCACAATACATTATTATTCCCCATTTGAAGGCATGCAATAGAAAAGGTAACCCCCAAACTCATGTGAAAATATTTCAATTTTTTTGTAGATACATCTCTTATGATCACATACTCATGGAAAAACTATTAACCCATACATTAAGAGATAAACCTTCCTTGCCTCCTTGTTCAATCAAATATTTCCATAAAATTTCTAATGCATTTGTGCAACATTTTTGAAATGATATATATCCTTAAATTACATTAATGGAGTTGATGGATTTGATAGATACAAAAATTTGCATTCACAAATTTCTTATCTTGTGCCTAATGGTGATGTTTGAATAATTTTTAATAACAATTTGCAAAAGGATAATATAGTTAAGATTTTTGTTTTTATTATTATTCTTGTTACACACTTATGCACAATGTCTCATAATTATCAACTTCAAGTGATTCAATGTGAATCCTCTTCAATAATGGCTCTAGTTGATATAATGAAGAAGTTCATCAATCCCTTCAAATATTTTGTAAACAAAACAATAATTTCATTAATCTCAATAATAATTCCTCCAATCATATTGGCATACAAGTGGTAGCTGCAACATAACATGTGACCCCTTTATCAACAAATTCTACATGTTGTTATTTTACTCCTCTTTCTAAATAATTGTATATTTTCATGCTTAAATTGATTAATGCTAATTTTATGAATCTCCCTCTCATTAAACCCATAGACAACTCTAAGTTTTTTCTAGCTTCATTTAATTCTAAAGCCTTTTTCCAATACCAATGTCAACTTGACCATGATACTAGGAAGTCTTATAAATTAAAACACGTGATCTAAGACCTCATTGATTCTAACACTATAACTGTGGAAAGTATGAATGATAAAGGAAACAAATCTGTTGCACCCCATAATTAAAACCTAGAAATCTTTACCAATCCTTTGCCTCCCTTTCTACTACTGTTGTTGAATGCAAGGACCCAATCTATATGACTCCTAATGACATGTCTATAAAAACCCAACAACCATGTTGTGAACCTCATTGGGAAAGACAAGCCTAATCCTAACCCTTGCATTATCTTTGACTCAAGAGAGATAATGAGGCAGTAATAGACCATTATATTATTACAAAAACAAAAAGGAATTCTCTCACAAGGAGTGCTCATTGATCTAGTATGTATGGTGAATATTATTACTGAAGAACATCTTTATACAGAAAAATTATATTAATATATATATGATATATATAATTTTTTTGATTAATTAAGAAGGGCAACGGTCATGATCCTATATACAAAATAGTATTTCAAAGCTTCAACCAATGGAAATAACTAATAGCCTAGAAATAGCCAAAAGTTGTCAATCTAGTAATAAGCACAAAAAGAACCGTCCCTTAATTAACTAAAATTATTCTTCATAATCAAACTTTTTCAACAAGTATCTACCCACTAACCTTAAAACTATACTGATAGTATACCATCTAGCCATAATTAAAATCTAGCACTTGGTCCTAAACAAAGTCTTCAGAATTAAACATAGAGTCTTAGCATCTAAAGAGTCAACAATCATACTACAAAAAACATATAAATGTATATTACTAATAAGTTACCCTATTTTGGAGTTGGTTCTCCATTGGTAGTTATGGGTTTGCTTTGGAGGAGTGCTAAGGGTTAGTTATCTTGTGGGAGATTAACCAAAGAAGTTGATTCCTCCCTTGTGCCTAAATTTATGGTGGAAGGTTGTCTCCTCTGGTGGACACTACTTCTTTTGGGTGTCTCTACTTTAGGCCCTTTCTCTATCAATCATGTGGTGTGCTTTTCTAGGGTGAAAAATGGGAGTGTTGTTTTCTCTGCTCCTTATAGTGGCCCTATGGAGGTGGAACCTAGAGGTTTGGTGTGTCATTTTAGGGAAATTCTCTTAGGACCTCCTTCTTGGAGCAAGGGTTGGGTTCTTCTTAGCTTTGGGTTGTTGGATGGGACTCTTAAGACCCTATGTTATTACCTTAAAGCACTTAGGTCCCCAGTGTTTCTTTTGATAGAAGGTCTATTGAGGTGGCCCATGATGTGTTATTTGTAGCTTTTTCTACAAGACAAAGGTTCAAAGATGACATTCAAAACCCTCTAATTATTTTTTCTGATAGTTTATTCAATGGTTAATTTTTTTTATGATATTATGGAATGGCTAGGTGATTCTTATATCACAAGGTTTTTGGGTGTCCCCAAATTATTGTCATTTTTATTTTTGTCCAAGTTTAAAGGTGGTCCTACTTGTTAAAGTTTGAGGAAAGCCTTTCAAAATCTATTTTGTTGTCCTAGTGGTCTCACTGCTTGTGAGATCTTCCTTCTTGTGTGCTAGTGTGATGGTTTTGTAATGGTTTGGGCCCCATCTTAGTTAAATCTATTTAGAACTTATACTACTAATAAGGCCTAGAAGCCACCACAAGTTTATGATTAAAAAGAAAACACTAACATAAAGACTTGATTCTTGGTGTCAAAGATGAAAACCAAACACTTCAACAACTTTTTCAACTTTTTCTTCCAATTTATGTATAAAGAGATGTATCCATTGGTGTCATCCTCTTTATCCTTTCAATTTACTACATCATTCTTTAGATTTTTCTTTAACTTTATTATCCTGAAACCATGCCCATCATTGCCTTTATCATAATATCATGAACGATAAAGGTAAGAGAGTTTACAACATTTTCAAGTTGATTTTTGAAAACTTTTAACTTCTTTACCCTAGTTTTCAAATCAATAAATATCACTTGCATGAATGCCACTTTGACTTTTAGGCTTTCCACCAAGTTACCATCTCTATTTTTCTCATTTTCAATCTCCTATAATTCCTCTTTTCTAGTATCATCCCCTTTTTATTCTAAGAACTCAATAGATCTCTCATGATAAACCACCTTAGCTTCTTCCTATTCTTCAAATATGATATTACCTCCCCCCACATCCTTAATCTCCACTTTTGGCTCAATATTACCTTCAGACTTTAACTCTCCACTATTATCCTTAGCTTCCAATAAAAATTCCTCATCAGAATGAGTTCCACCCTCATTATCTACTTTGCATTTCCCTTTTGCTTTATTATACTTTTCCTTTAGTCTAACTAATAAATGTCTACCAGGGTTAGTATCCTACTCAATAGTACCCTGCATGTTATTCTTCTCATTTGTCCTTTCTTGTTATGAGTGTTCAACATCAATAAGAATGCTTTTGGATATAGTGAATTTACTATCTAATTTTCTGGCATTAGGGTTAGTTGTTTTAGCAATTCAACACTTCCTTCTTTCTAGTGTGAGTTTAAGGAGTTTTGTTTCTTTAGTAGACATAGTAGGGTTTCTGCTACTCTTAGAGGAGGTGATTCCCCATTTTCAATGTTTTAAATGAAGAGTTTCTCTACATTGTACTTGAATGCAGAAAAGACAAGCATAAATCTTGTATCCATTAAAATATAAATTGATAAACATATGCCTCCTTTCAATATTATAATTCTACATGGATATGTTGCTTCAATATTGGAGGGTTTATTAAAATTTTATATAAATATGTAATATAATAGATAATCATTCCTTTCTTTTCTAGAATATTGAAATATCATATGATTATATTATATATCTATCTAATAAATTAGAAAATAAATATATCATCTCTTTAAGCTCTTATTAGATTTTATGTGTTATTACTTAATATCTATAATTTATATACATATAGTTGATAAATGATTTTAAATAAATATTATCATAATAATTGTGAATTGTTGTATTATATATACATTTAATGCATTTGTATACCTTATCAATAACCCATGGGAAAATAATATTAGTTCAATTTATATGTGATAAACATATATAAGCTATCAAATTTATTTTCTTGCCTCTTTTATGTTATAAGAGGAAAATATTTATCTACTTCTTAGTTAGCCATTTATTGTTTAAAAATTATTATTTAAATTCTTGCTTGTCAAACCATCCAAATTATAATTTTCCATGACTACTATATATGTGTGCTATAATATAAATAGCCAACTGGCCTATAAAGTATAGATCTAATTGAAATGAATATAATTAATTAATAGATCTAATTGAAATTAAACCTACATATTCACATTACAAAGTAATAATTATAGAGTGTAATTAAATCCAAATAATTCTCAATTGTTACTATTAGTCTTCTTTCAAAATAAAAAAATAAGGCAAGGTATTAGAATACTTACTTCAACACCATGAGGTTTGTTTTTTACTACTCACTTATTCTCAATCTAAGATCAGATATGGGGGGTGTGAGATAGAGATAGAGATAGGGAGGGAGAAGTAGGGCTTGTTTGTGTGTGTGTGTGTGTGTGTGTGTGTGTGTGTGTGTGTGTGTGTGAGAGAGAGAGAGAGAGAGATGCATGGATGTATGTAAATAGATAGATATGGATGAAAATGAAGGAAGATAAATAGGGAGAGGAGATGAGAATCAAAGAGATATATAAAGGGGAAGAAGGTGATGGGGAGATAGAAATATAAAGATATAAATAAGTGATATATAGATAGAGGTAGAGGTAACAAGAGTGAGAGATGGAGAGAATAGAAGATAGAGATAGTGATAATGGTCAATATAGATAGAAAGAGAGATGAAGATTAAAGAATATAGAGATAAAGGAGTAAGAAAGAGATAAAGGATGTGATTGTGAAAAGTAACAGAGTGGGAGGAGGAGAGAGATGTAAACTGGGATAGGAAGCAAGAAAGGAGTGTGTGCATGAGTGAGAGTGAAAAGATAGAGACCAGGATAAATAAACATAGGGTGTGTGTGTGTGTGTGTGTGTGTGTGTGTGTGTGTGTGTGTGTGTGTGTGTGTGTGTGTGTGTGTGTGTGTGTGTGTGTGTGTGTGTGTGTGTGTGTGGGTGTCTGTGGGTGTGTTTGAGTGTGAGAGATAGGTACGAAGATAGAGGGATGGATGATAGTGGAAAAGTAGAGAGATAGAAAGAGGGATCAAGAGGGAGATATAATAATATAGTGGGACAAATAGAGGGGGAAGAGAGATTTTGTGAGATGTAAGATGGAGATGGAGAGAGATATATGGTTGGATAGAAATATTATACCATTAACTCTAATATTTACAAATATGATAACTATTATCTTATTTTCTTTTTAATAATTATAAATAAAAAAGATAAATTAACTTTTCAAATTTCATACATTTAAAGTAACCGAATTCTCTCCCACATATCAAAGTCTTAATTGAGATTGGATGATATCTTCCCCCTCTACTTATCATGTCATGTCATTTTCTAATTCACTAACCTTGGCTATATATCCAAGGGAGCCTCTTATGTACATTGACTAGTTCATAGCATCAATGATGAGAATATAGTTTATTCTTGTCTCTATTGTTCTCTCTTGTTATTAAGCTATTCAATAAGCCTCTAGATCTTGGGTGGATATCTACATAGCCAATTCTCACATTCTTACATATTTAGATAGACATAGATATAGAGAGACATATTGTAATGCCCCGCCAGGAACCCTAAAGGAAAACAACACAACTAGGCAACAAAAGGGTGAAATAATTTTTTTTTTTGTTAAAGACTAAGTGCACTAACTAAAACCATTGCACGTTTAACAACACAGCGGAAGTCTATCATATGTTTTCCTAAGGGTAACCAATGAAGATTAATTTCGTAGATTATATTAACACCACAGTTAATCCATTTAATTAGATAAATTGAATACTTAATTTTAAAAGTATACATACATCCAAATCTCATAATAAAGAAATAAAAGTATTCCAATGCATCCAATTTCCATAAACCATTTGAACATAAGATCAAAACAATAACATTCATTTCACTGACATAATAATATTACAATATCCATAAATACATGGCTTCCAATAATACCACTAACTACAAAGATACCATATCAAGGCTACATAAGAGTCTGATACAATGACCACAAGGTCTCAACTGAACAATGATCTCAAACAAGAGCTGGTAAATGAACCAAGAAACACTAGCGAAGCCTTTCCTCGCTTGAAGATACAATCTAGAACATTCGATGGGAAGTAGCACTACCACCCGACCATGTGATCTCGAAATGGAACCACCCCACCGTGCTAGGAAATAGTAGAAAACTCTCAAGCAAGCAAAGTAAGACAAGTACGAAAGGACTACAAGACTCTGCAAACATCCATGTGACTCAACTCACAAAACACTAATGACTCTGAGAAGAGATTGTCATTGCATAGCCTGATGGTTACCATGGTACAGCCTCCATAGGTCTCGGCCCCCATCCTCGGGTTTCTCCTGGTAACCTCTCCCGAGCCTCTGGCTCCAACTAAGTCTCATGCGGACCCTACCAATCCTTTCGTGAAGACAAGGTGATAAGTTTGCCATTCCAAGCCTTCTCATAACATTATGAGCCCTGTACTAGCACTCACCTATGCACAAGGTATATTTATCTTAATTAATATTTAATCTACCCACCCCCTAATTAATATTTAACTAACTTTCGATGGGTTATCCTATCATCCACTTTGGGCATGACCCCCGCTTGAAAGCCACTCTCTCTCCTAGGACACTAACAGGAAATGTTTCTCTCTACGAGAACTCTATGGCGAAACAGACAACCATAAACAATCCTAACAAGCACAGGTGAAGGATACACAAATACCAACCCAAGATTGACCATTTGGACAAAAACACACAATGGCTCATATCAAATAGGTTATCCAACAACACCTGGTCTAGGAGAAATAATAACATAGGACACAATGACAATTTAACCAAAGTACCAATGGAATTTAAGCTTGACTAAAAAACATAATATACGCAAGATCCTATTATAGGCAATCTTTTCTTAAAATAGCCAAAGCATAAATTATTTGCGAATAAAGATTTTTCCAATAATAAGAAAATACGATTATTTAAAAAAAACATTCTTCTTGTCATTTGTCCAAAAACATTTAAAATAAAAATAATTCTCCTAGTGTATTTTCAAAATTTTTATAAAAATTATAAGCTCTATTCCTGAAACATTCCAAACTATAATTAAATAATATTTTAAATACATTTAAAATATTATAATAACTACCATAAGAAAAACATATCTAATATATAAATATATATATAAACACATATATCTATTTATATACATATATACATAATAAATTTTATTTATCCAACCCCTGGGTACGAAACCCGAAACAGTCATACCACAGTACGCACAGGGGTTGTAAATTAATTTTTTTTTAAATGAAAAAACACTTTAAAATTTGTTTTAATGTCCTTAGCACGGTAGCCTAAGTTACCGCCGGTAGCTAGTACTACCATCTGGTAGCACTGCTACTGTCGGTAGCACTGCTACCATCCGGTAGCACTACTACTGTAGGTAGCAGCTGCTACCGTCGGCAGTACTGTGTACTACCGCTGGTAGCAGATGCTACTGCAGGTAGTATGCCCTACCCTTTATTTTTTTTATTTATTTATATTTTTAATTTTTGTTTTTTATTTTATTTTTTTATTTTTATTTTTTTAATTTTCTTTTAATTAAATTTATTTTTTTAATAAAATTTTAACAGTAATAATAAAAAATAATATTTTTCCAATAATTCCATTTTCACAGAATTTAAGTAAAATAATAAAAAAAACAATATTTTCCCAATAATTCCATAATCACAGAATTTAATCCTTCTTCATATATATTTTTTTTTTAAATTTAATTAACCCAAATAAATTTAATGTGTAATTAAATTTATTTTCTTAAGGTAATTAAAACCATTTCTCAGGTAAATACCCTTTCTCACAAATCTTGCAATTTCCATGCATCCTAAAATCTTGACAAATTTTCTATAATAATTTCTCTTAATTTTCTCAAAATTACATAATTCCCATAAATTAGAAATACACATCAGGCATGGATTTTAAAACAAAACTCGAATTCACTAGAAGAGGGTTTGTATTTAAAAATAACTTTACACACACATCAATCAGAGAAAAATAGAAATATTTACTAAAAACCCACAACTAAGAATTCATCCAACCTAGTATAGCTTTCCTAGAAGAAATCTGTAGAAGAGCCCTAATCCCTTCAATAACTTCCAATAAATTTCTTCACCTAAATTCTTGACTTGTTCCTGTGTAACTAAAATAAAGACCTAACCCCTATTTAAACTAAAATTCTAGGTTCAATAGCTTTTTCACAAAAAACCTAAATTTAGAATAATAGTAATTTTTATTTTATTTTCTAAATTTATCACATGCAATAATAAAAAAACATTATTCTTTCTTTTATTTTCTCATGCACATTAATTAATTTTCTAAATAAAGAATTAAAACAATATTTTAATTCTAATTGATCCTTTTATTCATTTATTTAATTATAACTTTAGAAAATAATAAATACAATTAATCTAATTTATTTTTAAAATAAAAATATATTTCTCATACCATGCAGCTTAATTTAATAATTTATTTAATTAACTAAATTTATAATCTCAATGCATAAACAATACAATAATGAGATAATTTCATAAACTTAATTAATTAATTAATTAAATCCACTAAAACACTCAAATTAAACAAATCTCAAGCAATTTCCCATAAAAGATAAAATGACAAAATACAAAGACCAAACTAACTGACATGATGACCAACTAACGACACTCATACGAGTGTAATTGAGTAAAATAGGGTCAACTACTATCTCCTCCACTTCCATCAAAAAAATAAGGCACGCTCAGACCTGTGAAGCCAGGTGGAGACGATACCCCGTACCTACCCGGTACTTGTACCTGCAATATCCTGCATCACCGAACCACACATGCATATATATACAATATAGAAAACACGACATACACACCGATGAAGGAGAATTGCGATGTTTCCTGTCTCACCGAAATGAGTGAAGGAAAATCGTCCCCTTGCATCCAATACACTCGTAAACACGCAACATATAATTGCACATTGCATAGATAAAGTAAAATGTCAGTACATAGCAATAATCCATAAAATGCCATAAATCACAAATACTGAAATACTGCAAATAAATTATACATCTCATCTCCAAATAAAGCATAATGTCATAAAAATATGAATAACATATCATGGTAATGTATCGACTAAAAAACAACCAATAATAAAATATGAGTCTAATGAGTTCAAACTAATAGGGGTACTACACATATGTATGTGTGTGTGTGTATATATATGTATGTATGTATATGTATGCACACACACACACACACACACACATATATATGTATGTATGTATGTATGTATGTATGTATATATACATATCTATATATGTATACACATATGTATATGTATACACATATACATATCTGTATATGTATACACATATGTATATGTATACATATATGTATATATATGTGTATACATATTTATATATGTATATATATGTGTATTAGGTATGACTAGCCTTTATTCAATCAATACAAGAATCTTAAACAAGTATCATATATTTTTCATTGTGAAATAGTTTTAATAAAATCAATCTTAGATGTTGATCAAAATAATATTTTAATTATGAAAAATATCAATTTTGAGAAAAGTATTAGCATTTTAAAAAAATTGATAATATTTTAGATTTTTAAACTTTCTTGAGGTATTGACTTGAAATGGTTTAACCAACTAAAATTATTATTATTATTATTATTATTATTTTGTTTCATCAAATATATACACAACTTCATAAAATCCATTATAACAACACTAATGCAATCCAATATGCTTACTATATTTTTTAAATAAATAATAATCAGTTTAACTTAAAATAATAAAAGAAGGGCTATGTTGTACCTACAATGCCTACCAAAATATATAATATTGGAATAAAATTTATATATTAAAAAATCTATATATATGTGCAAATAATAAGAATCTTTTACATACATACCTACATACATACATACATACATACGTACATATGTATATATGTATAATATGTACATACATATATACATATATACATGTATACATGTATATATGTATGTATATATTATACATATGTATGTATTTATGTACGTATGTATGTATGTATGTATGTATGTATGTATGTAGACATAGACATGTGTGTGTGTGTACGTACACACACACACACACATATATATATATAAGATTCTTGTTATTTGCATATATATAGATTTTTTTATATATAAATTTTATTCCAATATTATATATTTTGGTAGGCATTGTAGGTACAACATAGCCCTTCTTTTATTATTTTAAGTTAAACTAATTATTATTTATTTAAAAAATATAGTAAGCATATTGGATTGCATTAGTGTTGTTATAATAGATTTTGTGAAGTTGTATATATATTTGATGAAACAAAAATATAATAATAATAATAATATATAATACTTTAAGTTGGTTAAACCATTTCAAGTCAATACCTCAAGAAAGTTTTAAAATCTAAAATATTGTCAATTTTTTTAAATGCTAATACTTTTCTCAAAATTGATATTTTTCATAATTAAAATATTATTTTGATCAACATCAAAGATTGATTTTATCAAAACTATTTCACAATGAAAAATATGTAATACTTGTTTAAGATTCTTGTATTGATTGAATAAAGACCAATCATACCTATTAATTTAAAAGTAAGATAATCCCATAACTTTTTTATGCTAGATAATATTGAAACTCAATAAATAAAAATCTAAAAACATATAAATACAAATGCAGAAAGAAATATATTTTTTATACTAATAACATTATCTTATTTACATGGATCTATGTTAATACTTTATTATAATAAAAACACATACTTAAATATCCTGTATTATTATTTGTTCATCATTCTTACAAAAGTGCTCTATAATTTCCCAGCACAAAGAGACACAAACTTAGTGGAATAAGTGAGCAGCTTATTTATGACAAGCATGAAAACACCAGCAAATCAATTCCAATCCATTCTTGTCCATATCGTACTCTCCGAATTCTTGATGGTCCACGTTTATGCATACAGAGTTGCACTCGCCATTCCTCCAATCCGCGCATGCCGCATGAAATCCACCGCTCAAGTTTCCACAATACTCATCCAGATTAGACTCTTGTAATCATCAGTATCACCGTATTACAAATCAGTTAGTACCTACTTGTTGCCGATATCAACAAATAAAACAATGTAATTCATCTTAGAAGAGGGGGATAAATAGTAAATACTTTACTACCAGACGCAAAAGAAAAAGGAGCCCTGAGGAACGAAACCAGAAGAAACAGTACATATAAGCCCTTCCCCATCTAAGAAATGAAAACTGCAGATCTATTCTCTACAAAGGTAATAAATGTTAATGCAGTCCATCAGGAAAAGGTTACTGCTTATATAGCTTTGACACCAACTGTTCTCTTTCGTGTGTTCCGCACAACTTTGCTTATTTATTGTTACATTCAACCTGTTTTGCTATAGAAAATATAATTTAAAGATTCTTTTGGAGTACGTAAACATTAAGCGATACAATATAAATATGAAATGATTTTAAGCGTTAATATCTAAATGCGATTACAGATCACGGGGGAAATACCTAGTGAACATGGTTTCGGAGGCGGTCCTGCCTATGTGGCGTTGATTGGTTAGTTTGTAAAATACCTAAATTAAACTTCTTGATATTAATCAAATACTTTTCTCCCAGGGTCAATAGGTATGTTGGTGCTTCTTCTTACTCTAAAATCAGAAAATCGTCCAAGGAAACAATCACAAACATATGCAAAATATATGTTCACTACTTCACTTATGAAATGTAGAATATGGGGTTTCCAGCAAATCTCCTTTCTATTAACTCGAATAGACTAATTATAAAGTAGAGATCTTTTGAATGGAAGAGAAATACCTGTCCATTGATTAAGAGTTTCTGATTCTTAAGAGGTAAAAGTTGCTGACAGCGTTTTTACTTTAGAAGTATAAGCCTTAACTGACTGTGAAATTGACTGCTCAATAGTGTGGATAACTTGATCCGCAGATGTTTCCTCCTTACGGAAAATGTGCTTGTTCCTTTCCCACCAAATACCTCAGACCAAGGCAACTCGTGCATCTAACCATAAGATAGCAAAGAAAGCCTTCTTATGCAATCTCAGCCATGATTGAAATACTTCAACAAGAGTTGATTGCAAAGAGGCAAACGAATTTAACTTCTTTTGCAAAAAAGACCAGAGCTGAGAAGAAAAAGAGCAATTGAGAAGTACGTGGTCAATGGATTTCAAGTCACTTTTGCAAAGCGGGCATTGAAAAGGCATTGCAATTGATAACTTGGATAATCTATCACTTGTAAATAATCTCCTTGAAAGGGCCAACCAAGTAAAAGCTCCAGCCTTGGGTAATACAGTAGCAAACCAGCAAAATGAGAGAGCTCTAGTGTAATGCCCCGTCAGGAAACCCCGAAGGGATAAGCCAAAATTACAAGAATAGAGTGCAAATTTTTTTTTTAAAGTTACAACACATAAGATGCAACAAGATAACAAGATTCAGGTTACATAGCGGAAGACTTCAACTAACTCCTAAAGAGTTTCCCAACGAGATTACTTAATTTTTCACAATACACTTTACTCACACAATTAATCCAACAGCTGAATATCTTAATAACGAGATAATTAACAATTAGGATAATTCTTTTCAAAAGGGGGAAATGTAAACCACAAGCGAAGATTCATCATTGAGATCCATTCATAATCTTCATTCAAGCTTTTCATTTAAAATTACAAACCATACATCAACATTCTAATACACTACGATTTCATCATAACATAAGAGATCTTTCCAAGCATATTTAAATTCCTTAACGACAACTGAGTATAATTCATTACTCTACGATACATTATTCCATATTCCAACTTATTGCATTAAAAGGACGATTTCACACATGCATTACGATAAATCGCATCTCAACCAATTATGCATTCGATCAACATGGCATTTAAGGAAGAAATGAATATAAGCATTAATAGTTAATTCCAATTATCCACTTAACCATTTTACATAAATTAATCATACATGATAAAGCTGAATAAAGAGACATAAGAGAATGCATCACATAACACCATAATGATCTCGGAGTTCACCCTTAAAGGGCTACATCTCCGGGTCTGCGCAACTGCAAGACCCCCTCTGATAAATAATAAAGTTAAGAGTACAAGAGGTTACACTATACAATCCAGCCATCAAGGCGATATATAAACAATATACAAACGACCACATCGGTCCATTAATACATAAACGATCCTTGAAAAGAACAGGATCCAGCTAAACATAATCAAAGCTAAAACAAAGGTCCAGAAGAGCATCCATAAAACTAAGCCATCACCACCCAAGGTCTAACATGAAACTGACACTCATAAGGGCAGCGACAAAGGATGACTCACAAGGTACTCAAAACAGGACAAAATGACAACACACTAGCGAACGTAGGGACAAGTGTCATCACACAACCTGGTATGGATACCATGGCAAGTCTTCATAGGTCTCGGCCCATACACTGGTAACCCTGGCAACCTAATCCGAACTTCCGGCCCATCCAAGCCTCATGTGGAACCACACATCCTCTCGCGAAGACAAGGAAGGTAGTTTGCCATTTCAGGCCTTCTCACAGCATGTCGAATCTGTGATAGCACTCGTCTCATGTGCGAGGCACATTATCTTATTTAGAGATTATTTTCTAATCTACTTAGGTTATCACTTATTAGACTCACTTTCGACGGGTTACCCAGCAGCCACTTTGGGCGCGGCCCCCAATCGAAATACACTTTCCCATACGACACTAGACAAAACTCAAACGAACTCAAAACCAAGGAATACACATGGTCAAACGAACGGAGTTCAAGAAGAAGAACAATCATCTGGTCAAACACGACTCAAAGATGAACACTTACTGACGGTACTCTAACTAGAGACCCGACCAACAACGGTCAACCACAATCATCATTCGACTCACACACAAGGAGGATATGATCAAAACGACACTACCACCATACAATAGTCAACTCGAAAATCGAGGACTGAAACAGGTACACCAAATCATTTCATACGACAGGGTCCTACTAAACAAAGCAAAACATGCCATTTCATAATTAAAGGCGAATACCGAAATTAAACTCGCAAGGCAGTAATCAGAAAAGACAATATTCCTCAAATTGATTTACTCATTACAAGGCGATCAAGTTTTCTACAAGGTCCAAATCAGATTACAGTTATCTACCTCATCAAGGGATAAGTTGTTCTTGGTTTTCTAACTCCTAAGGTTCAAAGCATCGAACAGGCAAATTAAGCCATAACGAGGTTTTTTTGCCAATTCATATTAATAAATCTCAAACAACCATTAATCAACTAAAATAAGCTATTTAATCTCCAATCAAAACATCATTAACATGCTGGTCTAAAACCGACCTCTACAGTTTCATATTTTCAATCCCAGATGCATAATACGAAACACGGAATATAAACATATAGCAAGAAAATCTAAATGGAGATAATCATTTCCAAAGTATATCGTTTAAATTTCTAGTGCCCAACGATAAACATTTCACTACTTTTCAATTTCTCAATGATATGTCCTACGATAATATTTAACATCATCAAGTAGAATTACATCGACTATATCAAATTGCAAAATGATAGTTTCAGAACTTAATTAGAAAAGGTATCAAAGGCGTGGAATGAAATTGGATACTGATTAACCTATAACCCCATTATAAAATTAATCAATACCAATTTAACATTTAACATGATATTCCACCTTTATTCATAATCAAGAATCTAACTTAAACTTAACATTAATAATACTTCCATTAAAATGATATAAATATCATTTGCATTTTTTTAATACAAAAAAAAAACAATTTTAATAAACTACGTTTAAAACCAAAAAACGCATTTAAATAACTATGTTCTTTTTTTTTAACAACAAAAAACGCATTTAAGTAATGTGGCGAGGGCGGGCCGTGCCCTAACCCTCGCCGCAGGAAGGCTTCGCACAGGGAGACCCACACAGGGCGGCGCCACTGTGGTGCCCGCAGGTCCGCGGCGCCCTACGGCCACCGTGGTGTGCCGCGGCCAGAGGCTTACACAACAGCGAGAGGGGAATAACCATAGAACGTGCGGGGGATGAGGAGTAAGGGGCGAGCGGGGGAGAGGGGAGGGGAGCGGGTGGAGCTCCACTCCCCGCTCTCCCAAAACCCCGACCACAGTGAAAACACATTCACACGCCCAGCACGGGTTAAATAAAATTTTTCGCCCAGATCCGAAAAGCACGATACGCACAGGGGTATAAACACATACGTTTAAATTTTAATTAGAACACACAGTTCGTAAATAAGCACAAACTCCCAGGGATAACAAAGCATTTAAAATTTTCTTTTCCCCTAAAAAAACACAGTTCGAACTTGGCTAAAAACGCCATCCCCAAATTTCATCACGAATATAAATTTCAAATACACTATGAGTTCGGTTTAAATGAACTGGGTTGGATATCAAATTTTCTTGATGGATTTCCCATCCTTTCCAATAACAAAGGGTTTCAAACACCCAAACAGCCATGAAGAAAAATACACATTTCCATTTAAAATCTCCAGCCAAACAAATTGATTTTCAATCACAAATTCATTTCTTTCAATCAAAACAATAAATTCTTTTGGCAACAAGAAGACAATTCAGAATTCCTACCTTCATTCGCAATCCTAGTATGGCTGAGGGAGAGCCCACCTGCCAGATTCAACCAACTGCCTCTTCTCCAAAACCCCCAAAAATCTTTCCAGCCAAAATCCCCTCCAAAAATGTCCATCCTCCATTTTTTCCCAAATTTGGGTTATATGGAAGAGTTGACCCAAAATTTTCTATTTTTGGAATAAAAATCTTTATTTAAAAATAATACTCAAAAATTAATTCTTTTCAACAATATCAACAAATTAACTTGCTTTATCAATTCAAAATTCGATTTCTCATCTAATCAAATTTAACCTTTCTAATTTAATAATCCAACAGAATGCAATTACATCTATTGCGATAAAATATAAAACTTCATTTCATCAGCATATATAAAATGCATTAATATTCCAAATCAATCATTAAATCGAATCTACTCCAAATTAAAAACGAGCAATCCAATAACCATGAAAATCACATAAGGGAAACCAGATTAATTTAATCCATTAATCATCAATGCACAAACGCATATTTAATCAAGACAATTACTAAGGACTAAATAATCAATTTAACCAGGCACACCAAGCATGCAAACCGAGAAGGTCAACCAAACAGACGACTCGCAAACCCAAGCAAGAAGGGATTACCGACGACGACTGGCGATGCTCACTAGAGCACGACTAAGGCCGACTAGGGTCTTATGACCACCTAATCCAACTCTAAGGATTAAAAAGGCACACTCAAACCTGCACACCCAGGTGAAGACGAACCTCACACTCATGCGGCGTTGCACCTGAAATTTCCTACAACCAAAGATCATACATGCATACATATATACAATTTAATGAAATCATTAGTCCGATACTAACATCACGAAATAGGAACACTGAAAATCTGCATACAACTAGTGTGAGAACCACATCAATAGCTAGGCGTTAAATCAAACATCTGATTGTAACATCATATTACGATTAACTAATCAAGATTAAACCACGGTTAGAGATCGATTACGGTAGGGGTACTACATTCTCCCCCCCTAGGTTCCGACTTACTCCTGGAAGTCGTAAGGCTAGATGAAGAACATGTCGTACACATCAGCCCTGAAACTCATTCAACAAAGATCAAATTGCACATAGAAATCTTTCCATAATCAAATGAAATATTATTGCAAAATCCTTTACAGACGCCATTATCCATTGGCAAGATACATCTAAAACCATACATTCCTTAAAATATTCTAGGAATTATCCACAATCATAGCAAGGAAACAAGAATTTTCTTCCTTTCATTTCACCAAATTAAAGCATTACAAGGAGGTAAACAACAATTACCATAATCATCGACCAAAAATGACAAGAAACATGCCATAAGATCAATTTTCCTTTACCAATCCATCTTTATCATAAAATTTTATTGAATCGAACTAGCTCAAAATATCAATTTCTATAACCAAATCAACTTTCATGAAATAAGAGCAACATAAATAACTCAATTGTTACACTTGCCAGGCATAAGAAAACCTTTCCAAAGACTATGTCCCATAACATAGCGACAAGTTAACACAATTTACTCCATGATACAAGCAATAACCATCCACAAAACTGGAATGCATAACAGAAAAGGCCACATGTGAGCATGTCTAATGCTCGGTCAATGATAACATGCACGATCAGCATCTCTATGCCTGATCTCATAACAACAATATGATCATAAAAATCCAATATCTCACTCAAAGGCTTGATGGTGCTAGGCACACCATAGCGGTGCTACCTTCCATACAAGACCTTTGTGAATATCCCTTGTTGTGTAAGGTGGTTAACCTCCAAGAGATAGTCACCACACATAGGTAGGTAGTGGATACTAGCTGCATCATAGCCTCACATACCCCCATCCTCAAGGTTCCTTGCGTCTACTTCCTCATATACACTCATCCAAGCCCATCTCCTACGTTCTTGGAGAGGAATTCACATTGCAACACAAGACCAGCATCCGAAAACAATAAGGATAAACCAGTTTAGCCACCAAAGTACAGAAGAATAAAGATAATAAATTCTCAATTCCAACAGTAAGGAAAGAAAATAATCCGGAATCTCAACACCAAATCAAAAGTGCAAAAGATCACAAGATCGTGGCTAAACCTTCACGGTCAAAGTAGAATAAATTGCTGGCCCACAAAGAAATAGATAAATAATTAAAAGAAATTCATAAGTGCACATTACATCACTACGTGACTAATAGCTAGCCACCAACGAGGAAGGAAGGAACAATCATCTAGCTATCCTAGTAGCTCATCATGTGGTGTGGCCAAGTCACACACTCGCATGGCATGGCAGTGTGCACCTCGGCATCACCCCGCATCACGTCGTCACGTGGCATGGCTCTACCCAATACCTAGCGGTAGGCCGCATGGAAATGTCTACTACATCCCGCGTCGTGTCTCAGCACGGCATGGCAATACTCCAAGCGGACAACACCCGCAATGGACGTATCCCGCATGGCAGTGTACCCCGCAGATAAGGCATGCGCTGGTCACACTCCGCATAGCGATGTTCCTCTCAGGATACTCGCCATAAGTCAGAGGTATACATGACTATGGTCCATCCACATGCCCACCAACACATACTAACTGGTAGCACATGTGAATACACCTACCTTTCATGAAGACAAGGCAAAGGATCCTCCAATAGAATCCAACAATAAGCTCAAAACTGACATCTATATGCTCAAAATAAAGGATCGGAGTAGGGCTGGCACACATGAACCTATAAATAGATTCATCCAAAGGGAAAGTATTGAGTACACCTTGATACAGTTTAGTAGTACAACTATATCATTCCTCAAAGTAGAGAAGCTAAAGTCGCTTCGCGCCGACATTACTCGTACGCCAATCCATACTATTCAAGGAACGGTTACTTCGAATACTACCCCTTAACATACTGAGTTACCCACAACCCAAGGTTTGGTACTCAGCAGGGAAACAATAAGCAACATCACATAAATAGTATGGTTTCCCATACTCATAAACAACATATCCACCATGGTTGATTACTTCACCAATCCATGGGCACATATAATAAGCACCGGTTTCTTACAATACACACAAATACACTAGCACGGGTTTAGTCACATTTACGGGGAATACTTTCCAGTACGCTAACATCTATACAAGGAAGATTTCAATTATGCTTTCTACATAAATAACTGAATCAAGTTTACTCTAGATTCAAGTACTGAAATCATAAACAATTCACAATTATGTAAGGAAATAACATCATTCTTATAGCTTTATCAAATTTCACTAAGCATTCATAATTTAAATTACTAGCTACGCAAATTCATTTCTAAAACTTAAGACTTTCATCTATCACTATGAAGCCGAAAGCAAACATACAATTTCACATGTTTTATAGGCATTCTATTTAAATCAATGCACTCTTCAATATCATTTCTAAAAATCTTATGATTAGGCAAAGAGAAGGGAAAGAGAGTTTGATAACCAAACCATTTCCTACAAAACGCAAGATCAAACAAGATCACGCTGCATTAAACATTTTCTCACTATAAGCCTATCATTTCAATTACACGGTTTTCATTTCGCTGCCGTTAGAAGGATGACAATCAGCCTAACAAAAACATTTCCAATAATTATGGTTGCAACAGGAGGTTCTAGTTTTCCAAACCAAAACAGAGATCAAGAGAGGCAATCTTTTCGATAATGCAAGACCTCATAAGAACACTCACTTAGTAATAATACAATATAGACACATATCTTAATTTGCAACCTATTAGAGAAAATTACTTACGATCAAAGATAAGCAAGAAGCTATTACCCAATTAAAACATATTAAGGCACGCACATCAAACAAGCTTTTCATTCGCACTTTCTATACACATTAAGGTAATTTCATATACCCAAAAATGAGTTCGATGGAGCATTTGCTAAAATATATCTTCAATCAAACTGGTTTAATGAGACAAATAAGACAATCTTTCAGAAACACATAAAACAATCTTTCAGGGAACACATTAATATTCTCCCGAAGCTACCATAACATGTTCTTTTTAATACTTCTACAAACCAAGCAGTTTCACATAATTCAACTATCCACATAGAATGCACCTTGCTAAAATAGAATTTAATCATGCTACTCCTACAACATACACATGGAGAATTCTTTACACATACACATGCAATTTTCTCCCAATCACCCAAAATAAATTTTTTTTTTAACCAATAGCCCTTTTAATCATCTAAAAACATAAGCGACATCAGGCTCATACAAGGGTTCAAGAAGTCACACCCTTTTCTATTTCAAACAAGAAACTCAAATCAAAGATAATTACACATATCCCAATCATTTTAATTTCCAGAAAGAGAGAGAGGAATGGTGATGATCATTTAATTTTCTACAAAATAAGCACACAATGCACATATAAGCACTCATACACCATCATCAAGAAGGCGAAAACAAGGTGTGAACATACACGTTACACACCAGCTAAGGTCTGCTCAATCACTCACATGCAAAAGGAGGACAAGCATACACATAAGGTCGATACACCTCACACAAATAGAGGGCACACGCGACACCAGAGATCCCAATGTTTGCAACATGGGCTCTGATACCAAATGTAATGCCCCGCCAGGAAACCCCGAAGGGATAAGCCAAAATTACAAGAATAGAGTGCAAATTTTTTTTTAAAAGTTACAACACATAAGATGCAACAAGATACCAAGATTCAGGTTACATAGCGGAAGACTTCAACTAACTCCTAAAGAGTTTCCCAACGAGATTACTTAATTTTTCACAATACACTTTACTCACACAATTAATCCAACAGCTGAATATCTTAATAACGAGATAATTCACAATTAGGATAATTCTTTTCAAAAGGGGGAAATGTAAACCACAAGAAAAGATTCATCATTGAGATCCATTCATAATCTTCATTCAAGCTTTTCATTTAAAATTACAAACCATACATCAACATTCTAATACACTAGGATTTCATCATAACATAAGAGATCTTTCCAAGCATATTTAAATTCCTTAATGACAACTGAGTATAATTCATTACTCTAAGATACATTATTCCATATTCCAACTTATTGCATTAAAAGGACGATTTCACACATGCATTACGATAAATCGCATCTCAACCAATTATGCATTCGATCAACATGGCATTTAAGGAAGAAATGAATATAAGCATTAATAGTTAATTCCAATTATCCACTTAACCATTTTACATAAATTAATCATACATGATAAAGCTGAATAAAGAGACATAAGAGAATGCATCACATAACACCATAATGATCTCGGAGTTCACCCTTAAAGGGCTACATCTCCGGGTCTGCGCAACTGCAAGACCCCCTCTGATAAATAATAAAGTTAAGAGTACAAGAGGTTACACTATACAATCCAGCCATCAAGGCGATATATAAACAATATACAAACGACCACATCGGTCCATTAATACATAAACGATCCTTGAAAAGAACAGAATCCAGCTGAACATAATCAAAGCTAAAACAAAGGTCCAGAAGAGCATCCATAAAACTGAGCCATCACCACCCAAGGTCTAACATGAAACTGACACTCACAAGGGCAGCGACAAAGGACGACTCACAAGGTACTCAAAATAGGACAAAACGACAACACACTAGCGAACATAGGGACAAGTGTCATCACACAACCTGGTATGGATACCATGGCAAGTCTTCATAGGTCCCGGCCCATACACTGGTAACCCTGGCAACCTAATCCGAACTTCCGGCCCATCCAAGCCTCATGTGGACCCACACATCCTCTCGTGAAGACAAGGAAGGTAGTTTGCCATTTCAAGCCTTCTCACAGCATGTCGAATCTGTGATAGCACTCGTCTCATGTGTAAGGCACATTATCTTATTTAGAGATTATTTTATAATCTACTTAGGTTATCACTTATTAGACTCACTTTCGACGGGTTACCCAGCAGCCACTTTGGGCACGGCCCCCAATCGAAAGCCACTTTCCCATACGACACTAGACGAAACTCAAACGAACTCAAAACCAAGGAATACACATGGTCAAACGAACGGAGTTCAAGAAGAAGAACAATCATCTGGTCAAACACGACTCAAAGATGAACACTTACTAACGGTACTCTAACTAGAGACCCGACCAACAACGGTCAACCACAATCATCATTCGACTCACACACAAGGAGGATATGATCAAAACGACACTACCACCATACAATAGTCAACTCGAAAATCGAGGACTGAAACAGGTACACCAAATCATTTCATACGACAGGGTCCTACTAAACAAAGCAAAACATGCCATTTCATAATTAAAGGCGAATACAGAAATTAAACTCGCAAGGCAATAATCAGAAAAGACAATATTCCTCAAATTGATTTACTCATTACAAGGCGATCAAGTTTTCTACAAGGTCCAAATCAGATTACAGTTATCTACCTCATCAAGGGATAAGTTGTTCTTGGTTTTCTAACTCCTAAGGTTCAAACTATCGAACAGGCAAATTAAGCCATAACGAGTTTTTTTTGCCAATTCATATTAATAAATCTCAAACAACCATTAATCAACTAAAATAAGCTATTTAATCTCCAATCAAAACGTCATTAACATGCTGGTCTAAAACCGACCTCTACAGTTTCATATTTTCAATCCCAGATGCATAATACGAAACACGGAATATAAACATATAGCAAGAAAATCTAAATGGAGATAATCATTTCCAAAGTATATCGTTTAAATTTCTAGTGCCCAACGATAAACATTTCACTACTTTTCAATCTCTCGATGATATGTCCTACGATAATATTTAACATCATCAAGTAGAATTACATCGACTATATCAAATTGCAAAATGACAGTTTCAGAACTTAATTAGAAAAGGTATCAAAGGCGTGGAATGAAATTGGATACTGATTAACCTATAACCCCATTATAAAATTAATCAATACCAATTTAACATTTAACATGATATTCCACCTTTATTCATAATCAAGAATCTAACTTAAACTTAACATTAATAATACTTCCATTAAAATGATATAAATATCATTTGCATTTTTTTAATACAAAAAAAAAACAATTTTAATAAACTACGTTTAAAACCAAAAAACGCATTTAAATAACTATGTTCTTTTTTTTTAACAACAAAAAACGCATTTAAGTAATGTGGCGAGGGCGGGCCGTGCCCTAACCCTCGCCGCAGGAAGGCTTTGCGCAGGCAAACCCACACAGGGCGGCGCCACTGCGGTGCCCGCAGGTCCGCGGCGCCCTGCGGCCATCGCGGTGTGCCGCGGCCAGAGGCTTACACAACAGCGAGAGGGGAATAACCATAGAACGTGCGGGGGACGAGGAGTAAGGGGCGAGCAGGGGAGAGGGGAGGGGAGCGGGTGGAGCTCCACTCCCCGCTCTCCCAAAACCCCGACCACAGTGAAAACACATTCACACGCCCAGCACGGGTTAAATAAAATTTTTCGCCCAGATCCAAAAAGCACGATACGCACAGGGGTATAAACACTTACGTTTAAATTTTAATTAGAACACACAGTTTGTAAATAAGCACAAACGCCCAGGGATAACAAAGCATTTAAAATTTTCTTTTCCCCTAAAAAAACACAGTTCAAACTTGGCTAAAAACGCCATCCCCAAATTTCATCACGAATATAAATTTCAAATACACTATGAGTTCGGTTTAAACGAACTGGGTTGGATATCAAATTTTCTTGATGGATTTCCCATCCTTTCCAATAACAAAGGGTTTCAAACACCCAAACAGCCATGAAGAAAAATACACATTTCCATTTAAAATCTCCAGCCAAACAAATTGATTTTCAATCACAAATTCATTTCTTTCAATCAAAACAATAAATTCTTTTGGCAACAAGAAGACAATTCAGAATTCCTACCTTCATTCGCAATCCTGGTATGGCTGAGGGAGAGCCCACCTGCCAGATTCAACCAACTGCCTCTTCTCCAAAACCCCCAAAAATCTTTCCAGCCAAAATCCCCTCCAAAAATGTCCATCCTCCATTTTTTCCCAAATTTGGGTTATATGGAAGAGTTGACCCAAAATTTTCTATTTTTGGAATAAAAATCTTTATTTAAAAATAATACTCAAAAATTAATTCTTTTCAACAATATCAACAAATTAACATGCTTTATCAATTCAAAATTCGATTTCTCATCTAATCAAATTTAACCTTTCTAATTTAATAATCCAACAGAATGCAATTACATCTATTGCGATAAAATATAAAACTTCATTTCATCAGCATATATAAAATGCATTAATATTCCAAATCAATCATTAAATCAAATCTACTCCAAATTAAAAACGAGCAATCCAATAACCACGAAAATCACATAACGGAAACCAGATTAATTTAATCCATTAATCATCAATGCACAAACGCATATTTAATCAAGACAATTACTAAGGACTAAATAATCAATTTAACCAGGCACACCAAGCATGCAAACCGAGAAGGTCAACCAAACAGACGACTCGCAAACCCAAGCAAGAAGGGATTACCGACGACGACTGGCGATGCTCACTAGAGCACGACTAAGGCCGACTAGGGTCTTACGACCACCTAATCCAACTCTAAGGATTAAAAAGGCACACTCAAACTTGCACACCCAGGTGAAGACGAACCTCGCACTCATGCGGCGTTGCACCTAAAATTCCCTGCAACCAAAGATCATACATGCATACATATATACAATTTAATGAAATCATTAGTCCGATACTACCATCACGAAATAGGAACACTGAAAATCTGCATACAACTAGTGTGAGAACCACATCAATAGCTATGCGTTAAATCAAACATCTGATTGTAACATCATATTACGATTAACTAATCAAGATTAAACCAAGGTTAGAGATCGATTACGGTAGGGGTACTACATCTAGAATGAGCACAAGTCAATTTAGGATCTAAAAGATCATATCCCTTCTTAACTGAATACTAAATAGACTTTGAAAGAAACCAAATATGGGAATCATAGCCATTAGAGAAGAAAACTACTCTATTGAGAAGAAGATCCTGAAGGGCCCCCATTTGTTCAAATGAAATATTCAAATTCGAGAAATCTTTCCAACCATAACACTCTATTATGTGACAATGATAAGTAATCATAGAATTTTGTTCCCCATGCTGCCTAAAGAATCCATTTGCCATCTGGAAATTGATTTAGAGAATTAATTAGAGGATATGCATTCCATGAGTCTTCCCAAAATAAAGTTGTTTGACCATTATGCACAATCCACGAGAGGTGAGGAAGAAAAATTTGCCTACAATGCAACATGAAACTCCACATGTGAGACCCCTGAGGTGCATTTGTCACTATGTAAATCCTTTGCAGCTGAGGCATATCCAAATAATTAGCCCAAATAATTGAGGCCCATAATGATGAAGGATTACGAAAGGCTTTCCAAACCAATTTTTCTCAAAGTGCCACATTTATTTTGGAAACATTCTAAATATCAACTCTTCATAAAGATTTTGGAGAATTAATAGATTCCCATTAGATGAATGGGATTTTTCTAGAGTTATCCTTATTGCCTAACCAAATGAATTTTTTAAATGAACTTTCTAACTCTATCAGAGTTCCTTTTGGAATCTTTAAGACCGAAAGCATATAATTTGGAATAGTGGATAACACTAATTTAAGCAGAGGCAAACGACCTACCAGAGATAACCATGAGTTTTTTCAAGAAGCAACCCTTTCTTGAATAGATGATGAAATACCAGACCAATAGGAATTCCGATCACTACTAGTGAATAGTGTAATGCCAAGATATTTACAAGGCAATTTTCTTAGTTTAAAACCTAGAATACTAACCAATCTTTTTGACACATATGGAGAACAATTGAACAAGAATAACTTTGATTTCAAAGGATTAATCTTTTGTCCTGAAAACTCATAGTACATACTCGGGATTCTTTGATTGTTTTAGCCTCATTTATAGAAGCCTCCCCAAATAACAATGTGTCATCTGCAAATAATGAATGAGTGATAGAGATATATGTGTTTGTAATATTTAGTACTCCACACCAACTCAAAGAAGAATGTTGAACAAATATTGTCTTGCTAAAAGCTTCTACAAGTTTCATAAACAAATATGGAGAAATAGGATCACCTTGATGGATCCCTCAAGAAGAGAAGAAGCTACTCAAAGACCCATTCACCAAGACTAAAAGATTGGCTCTAGCTAAACAAGAGAGCAACCATTTGCACCATTTATGAGAGAAGCCAAATTGATGAAGAACCTTCAACAAAAACTACCAATCAACCATGTCATATGCCTTCATCATTTCAAGTTTAAAAATCATTGTTCTCAACTTGTTAGAGGAAATAAAGTGGAAGTAAAAGGATTTGAATTAAAAGTGTTATCTTGGTGGTCTACTATATTGGGTATAGTAGATAGGAAGAATTGAATCTACTAAGAAGTAGCAGGGAGAATAGAGTTGTCAGCTTCCAATAGTGTAGAAAATAATCTAATCACTTCTTTGATTTTCGCATCCTCTACAATAAGTGAGCCTGAAATATCTTTAATCTGAAAAATAGTGTTAGTTGAGCATTTTTCTTTGACTGACAAATGGAAGAACTTGGTATTTTTTTCACCATCTTAAAGCCAAAGTTCTTGAGATTTTTGTCACCAATAGATATCTTCTTGATGCAACATTTGTTCCAAAGACGCTTGAAGATCTTTTTCGAGTTGATAAGAGGTTTCATTCAAACCCTTTTCTAAAATATCATCATTAATATTCTAGAGATTCATTAGAATTTGTTCTTTGGCTTCAAAGATATTCCTAATACAATCCTTATTACCATTACTCATGAAATATTTTAGCATCTACAATATCTTACACAATTGGAACATCTTTGACCCCTCTATTCTTGGTAGACCTTGCCAGAAAGATCTCATCATAGGGATGAATTTAGGATCACGCAACCACATATGCTCAAATTTAAAAGATCTACGAGGATGATTTGAGCATGAACTTATAAAAGAGAATTGAAGAGGATAGTGATCAAATCCTATATAAGGGAGGATCTCCACAACAAAGTTCACTTGACTATGATCAGTTTACCACACCGAATTCACAAAGAAACGATCTAGGCGGATTGCAATATGATGAAAAAAATTTCTCCTATTGGTCCATGTGACTTTACCATTAATCAGAAGACAATCTCTGAGATGATTATTTGACACAAAAGCTATAGAGTCTAGAATAGTTTGAGGAGGTGGGATAATACCACATGTTTTATCTTGAAGAGATAAAATAGAGTTGAAGTGAAATACATACAATCTTTATTTTGTTATGAATGTTGTCTTTTATTCATCTCATTCTCTAATTTTGATCTAATGATTGAAATTTTTTGTTTCTACTTAAAAAAAATGTCAATATACACAATCCATGCAAGGAAAAGTTGTCTGCCTCTCTCTCTCCTTCTTGAGTTATTTTCTTCAACAAAGGATGCTTGTAGAGGTTATGGAGATTGAATTTAAACACATTCAATACCTATTATAAAAAATTATCTATTTATGTTTCATATTTAAATAGACATAAACATGCCTATATACACATACACATACACATACACATACACATACACATACACATACACATGCACATATATATGCACATACATATGCACATGGACATTCACATGCACATACACATGCACATACACATACACATACACATACACATACACATGCACATACACATACACATACACATACACATGCACATGCACATGCACATACACATACACATACACATACACATACACATACACATACACATACACATACACATACACATACACATACATGCACGTACATTTTAATTTATTAGCTTCTTATTTTGATTTTTAGTTTAAATTGATTATTATTTATTAAAAAATATAAGAAACATATTGGATTGTATTACTAGCATACTAGTAACCCATTCTATGTAGTGCATATGCTTGATTTAAACAAAAATATAATAATAGATTCAAGCATATATAATATATATTATATTTAGTTGGGAAAATAATTCTAAATAGAGACCTCATGAAAATGAAAAATATCTAAAATGCCACCAATTTTTTTAAATGCTAATACATTTTTCAAAATGAAGATTTTTCCTTATTAGAATAATGTTCTAATCAATGTATAAGATTGGTCTCTTCTAAAATATTTCACATGAGAATTTTACGATACTTATTTTTTTAGGTTCTCCCCCTTATTGGATACTTTCCAATATGACCACTCTTAAATTATCAATTACAAAGGCCACTCATGCCCAATAACTTTTAAATCAAGAAAATCTTATTACTCATAACTTTTATTAATAAATCAATAACTTTATTTTCTTTATCATTTTTTTCTCATAATACCCATCTATTTTCAATCATTTGTCTCACAAAGTGGTACTACATTCCAATATCCTTTGGTTAAGAATTATAAGGAAGATTCTTGATCACTATAGCTAGCATTATGGATCCTTACCATATTTTATACTAAGACAACTTGCATTCATAAACGTCATTATTCATATTACTTCCTTTTCATAGATGAGTAGTTTCTATGTACTTTATTTGTGTTGTACGCAATGCAAGCACTACCTATATTTTTCTCATCTAACATACTATTCCAACAAAAGCACTTAATACATACCCACTTGTACATATTTGATAATCAACATCATGATACTATTTATTTCATGATTATAATTTCTATTTAATAGGTGCCTAATCTTATCAACTCAAATCGAAAAAGTCATTTGAACTAGGTTAATTTATTCTAATTGTTTAATGTAATTAATTAATCTAGATATCAATCTTCAAAAAAATCAGTTTCAAATCTTTTAAACTAGTGTATTATTATAAATATATTAAGATTATGTAGAAATAAGATACTTTTATTGATTTCTTATTCTAGATAAAATAAAATTTTAATTAAATTTTTGAAAAGTTTATAAACAAAAAATTAAATTAAATATATATTTTTTTATAAATAATGATATGGAAGATCATCACAATATCATGTCTACATAAATATATATAAATTAATATTCAATACAATAATTTATTTGAAATCAGAAACATACAAATATTCTGTATTATCAGGCTTGATCTGCAATCTTCCAGCCTTATTTAACATTGATGATAACACCAACAAGCCAATCCGTGTGGATTCCACCAATCGCACTCTCCAAAGAGTTGATAATCTACATCTACACAGACCACCTCCATACTTCGCATTGCCCATGAAATCCACCGCTCAAGTTTCTGCACATCTCTTGTAATCATAAAATCATTCACTACAAACCAGTTAGCAGTTGTTCACAATATTAACAAATAAAAGCATGTATGAATAATTATTATGAATACCAGCATAAGCAAAAGGAACCGTGAGCAACAAAAACAGCAGAAACGCATAAATGCCCTTCAACATCTACCCAATGAAAACTGCAGATCTATTCTCTACAGAGGTGTTTAATGTTGATTTATTCCCGCAGAAAAAGATTAGCCTTCGTGTGTTCCGCCCAATTGTGTTTAATTATGATCATATTCAACCGATTTAAATATTCTTTTGGAGTACTTAAATAGACGGTGATACGACATAAATATGAAATGATTTTAAGCGTTAATATCTAAATGTGATTAGCACATGTACGGCGATGCCACATAAATATGAAATGATTTTGACCGTTACTACCTATAGAACGGGCTTTTGGGTGGCCGTCCAGCTTATGCCACATAAATATTAAATGATTCTATCCCAATTGTTCTTAAGATAATAAGATTTAAATATAAATTATGTTTGATAGTTTCAAATAGAATGTATTTTGAAACATTATTTAATGTTTATTAATATGTACATAATTTTATTTTTTTTATTTTTTTTCGAGTGCTATTAGTAATTAATTTCGTTGTTTTGGAGTCATTGCACCTAAGAGAAGATGATATTTGGTTTGATACATTGACATACTTCCAATTTTTATGTATATTTTAGATCTAAAAGATTGAATGTTATTTGCATCTAAGAAAATTTTGGAACATAAATTTAAAGAATTTATCTAGAACTTTTTGACACAATAAATTAGTAATATTATGTTTAACTATACTTTTAGTTCAAAAGATAATTAGCATGTTGCGAGAAGGCCCCCACAAGTATTACAACATTGCATATGGAGGCTTTCTTGTCTTAATTATTACAACAAGGTTTGAATCACTTTGCAAAATATTACAACATTGTATATGGAGGCTTTCTTGTCTTAATTATTTAAAAAGTACAAGTAGTCTGCACCAAGAGTGTCCTGCCCCTTCCCTTGGTACATTAAGATTTTAATTTCGGCTATGAAATTTTACTTGTTTATATTAGCTTATCATTTTTTTAAGTTCTCCAAGGGCACAATTAACTTTTTGTCATTTTTTTAATTCAATTGGATGATTTGTACCTTCTCCTACAATCAAACCTTCCTATATTATTAATTTGAAGTCATTGAATGTTACGAAACCTTCAATGTTGGTAAGTTCGAGAGTTTTAAATGTTTTAATATTTCCACCTTAAATTAATTTTTTTAATTACATATATTATTTCATACTACTATATGTTGGTCAATTGTTTTAAAGAAATTCCCCAAATTAATGCACTATCCAATTCAGCTTACTAGTAGAGAAGCTGAAGTTGAGCTTTGTATTGGGGAGGATATGATTTGGCCTATGAAATCCATCATAGACAGTTAAACACCTACCCTTTCCATAGGGTGGAGAGCTTTTGTGCATGACAATGAGTTAAAGGCAGGTGATATGTGTGTCTTTGAGTAACCCGAGTATACATACAAAAAGTACAAGTTTGTGGTTCACATCTACCAACTAGTTGTTCAACATAGTATACTTCCCCCCCCCTCCTGCCTACAATTGGTGGCAAAAAAGCTATATTCTTATTACTTCATTTTTTTCACACTACACTAAAAGTATGTAGCACATTTTTCTTATTTTAAAATTGTGTTTCCATTTTTTTAGGTTGCCAAAACATGGTTGGGAGTGTTGATGACACTTCATAACTCACATTTTCTATTTTCAAAAAGCAAGTATATATCCACCTCGCTTAAAATAAATGTTGTTGCATTACCATTTACACATCACGATTGCATTTTATAACCATTTAAATTAAAATTTCAATTGATATATGCTCATATAGATACCTTCAATTTTGTATTGATCTTTATTTCTCTTCTCATTGCAGATACTATTTCATTCTCTATCTTTAACATTCATTGTCATCAACATTGACTTAAGAGTTCAACCTCTATCTTTCAACATTCATTATCATCAACATTGACTTAAGAGTTCATCTTGTTTCAAATGATTGATTTATTTCAACTACTATAACAAAAAATTGTATTTTTTGCACACTGTATCAGTATACTAGTCATTGGAAGTCAAATAGAAACTTTATAAAATGACCTGCACAATTTATGTTGATTTTCTTAGTTCGAATGATAAAATACTCGGTCTTCATCATAATGCTCTTCAATATTTCAATGTAGATATTGGTGGCACATAAACATGTCTATATGTTTAGACATGTATAAACATATATAGACAGGTTTTGTTTTATGTTTGTTTCTGCAAGTCTGTATATGCATGTAAATGATTGTTTTACAAATAAATGGCAGTATGTAGATATGGTTAACATATATAGACAGGATTTGTTTTATGGTTGTTTCTGCTTATCTACCATATAATCGATTCAATTTTCTTTTAGTTCTCCCCACAGACTTTCACTATATCTTCGTAACTATAAAAAAACAATCGCCTGTCGACCACATGTTGTACGATAAAACTGTGCAGCTGCTATTTTTTTTATTTTTTTATTTTTTAAATTTCACATAAATTGTATTATTCATACAATGATTTTATTGGATCTGAAACACACTTGGTGGAATAAGTAAACAGTTACTTAATCACAAGTGGTTGCAGCTTGTGGATAAAAACACCAACAACCCAATCCGTGTGGATTGTTCCAATTGCACTCTCCAAACGATTTATACTCTACATTTTGACATACAGAGTTGCACTCATCCCACCTCCACATCACGCATGCCCCATGAAATGCACCGCTCAATTGTCTGCAATATCCTTCGTGGTCGTAAGCGTACTCATCCACATGAGACTCTTCTAATCACCACAATAACCATATTACAAATCACTTAGTAACTACTTTTTCACAATATCAACAAATAAAACTATATATTCATCTGACAAGAGGAGAATAAATCTTATTATTACCAGTCGCAAAAGTAAAAGGAGGCGTGAGCAACAAAAACAGCAGAAACCCATAAATGTGGTTCGCCATCTAAGCAATGAAAACTGCAGATATGTTCTCTACAGAGGTAATTAATGTTAATGTATTCCGTGAGAAACAGATTAGAGCTTATATAGCTCCAACAACTACACTTCTCCTTCGTGTCTTCCGCACAATTTTGCTTATTTAGTGTTATATTCAACCTTTTTTGCTACATAAAATCCCAATTTAAAGATTCTTTTGGAGTCTACTTGAGCATACGGCGAGTTGAAGCATTCGCATCCAAATGCGATCACAACTCACTGGGAATATCTAAATGTGACATATTTGACAAGATGCCTCAAATAACTTAGCCGCACAAATCCAATTTAGAGATTATTTTGGATTGTACTTAAATATAGGTCAATTTTAAGCGTTAACTTCTAAATGCGATCACAATTGATAGGGGAAATACCAATGCTGGGTGGCCCTGCCTATGCGGCGTTGGTGATATATTTTGGGGTGGGTGAAAAGGATAACTACACTAGTTCCCATCATTTTACTTGATTGTGATAGATATTCTTTAATTTTTATTTTTTTATATTCGGATAAATATTAACATGTTATTTCTTCATCTATAATGATTAGAAAAATATTCACACAATGAAATAAATATCCACATAATTAAGAAAAGATAATCAAACACACAATTTAAATTCATATATAATTGATAATTTTTAATAAGAAAAATAACAAAATTTATAAATTTCAATTTTATTAAATTTTCTTATTTTAGTTTTAAAAATCCTAAAATACATATCTTATGAAATTAAATTTCATTATTTCAAAAGAAACTTATATTTTAAAATTATCTAAATTTTAATTTAACACATAATACCTCAAATTCTCTTTTATTAATATATAACAAGGGACGCAATGCGTCATGTTCCTGTCAATAGTTAGAGATGGTTAGTTTGGAGTAGATGAAAATAGAAATAAAGATAGAGAGGGACATGAAGAGGGAGAGTAATAGATAGAATAGATTTTTGTAACTTATGTATGCTACAAATGTATGGAGATCAAATAAATGATAAACTTGTAGATGTATAAATATGACCACTTTCTTAAATAAATATTTAATATTTATTTTTAACCTTATCCCTCTTATTAATTAAATCCTATTTAATTAATTTCTTCATTTTCATCTATTTAATTAAATAAATTATTCAATTTATTTAATTAATTCACCTAAACCTTTTCTAGCCTTTAATTAAATAAATCACTTTATTTAATTAATTCTCCTTTCTTCCTTTTAATTAAATTTACATTTAATTAAATTGACTCTTGCATATAAATTAATCTAATTTATTTATAACAATCCGCCCACTTGTATTTATGCAAGTTGCATCTATTTTAGTTGAAATAAAACATTTTATTTTAATTAAAATTCTTTTTCTCCCACTTGCATTTTCCTACATCTCCCACTTGCCTCTTAAACCTCTTCTAGATTCTTCTAGATTCTTTTAAACTATCTTAATTGGCCTAATCAACTCCTAATCATGTTCTTTCCCTAAATTTGAGGAAGTCACTTCTCAAATTTGGAGGAAAGTCTTCTGAGTGCATTTAAGGCTATATTTCTTCAACAAGTTAACATATCGAGTTCCCCCAAATTTGGAAGGACTCTTACAAATTTGTCCCCAAAGTCTTCCAAACCATTAATGATTAACTCAACCTTCCCCTCATGGTTAGAAAATTTCTCTCTAACTTAACCCTCATCTAACCCAAGGGTCTTATCAAGAACCCATGACTTTAACCTTGGTTATCCTATTAACCCTTGCACAAGAGTTTGCTCCTTGGGTAAAAATCTTTATCCAATGGATGACCCTAGCCTAACCATAACCTTACCTCCTAAGGTAACCTTCATGTCTCCTCGGGCATTTAATGCCTCTTGCATCTCCTCTCAAGCCACCTCTTGTTGACAATTGTCACCATTTCATTGGTGAAAATTGTAAACATGGATTGAGTAACTTTCAATCCTTACCATTGTTAAGATTATTCAATCTTAACCATCCATTTCCCTATTTTCCCTATAAATAGAGCTCACATTCCTCATTCTCCATATCCAAGTTTCATGCATCTACATTGTAGTCTAATTTACTAAGCATTTTAGCCTCTCTTTGTTAAAATATCATCATAAACATTTAGAAGCATTTTATTTCATATCATAGAATATTCATGCTAGTATATCATGTTAGGATAATTTGTTAATATCATTATCATATCACTATCTTCATCTTAACTTAATCATCATAGTTTTTAACATATCATATAGATCTTAGAATGCATTCATGCATATAGATGATAATATCACTCGTTCTTGGAGTCGTCATTCCTAAATCATTTGCTCAATGATCTGAGAGCAAAATATTGACTTTAGGGATCCTATGACTTAGAGAACAATGGGACACCCCTTGGGATGTTAAACTAGTTTAAATTAGTTTATACTTGCACTAAGAGTCTCATTGTTATGTAGATCATTTGATCTCGATTTATTCGTTTTGATCACCACATTTTCCTGTGTACAAAACTATTACATAATAAATATGTCAATCAAAGTCTTTTAGAATATGATGATCATAATTAAAATTCATTTAATCACATGTTACTGTATTTGTTCATGCATAAAAACACCAACAACCCAATCCATGTGGATTGTTCCAATTGCACTCTCCAAATGATTGATGCTCTACATTTTGATATACAGAGTTGCACTCATCCCACCTCCACATCACGCATGCCCCATGAAATGCACTGCTCAATTGTCTGCAATATCCTTCGTGGTCGTAAGCGTACTCATCCATATGAGACTCTTCTAATCATCACCATATTACAAATCAATTAGTAGTTATTCACAATATCAACAAATAAAACCATCTATTCACCTGAGTAGAGGAGAATAAATATTATTATTACAAGACGCAAAAGCAAACGGAGCCGTGAGCAATGAAAATAGCAGAAACACATAAATGCTCTTCCCCATCTAAGCAATTGAAACTACAGATCTATTGTCTACAGAGGTAATTAATGTGAAAAACAGATCACTGCCTATATAGCTCTAACACCAACTTTTCTCATTTGTGTGTTACTCACAATTTTGCTTATTTATTGTTCTATTCAACCTTTTTTGCTACGACAAATCCAATTTAATGATCATCTTGGAGTGTACAATTTTAATATATGACAATTTTAAGCGGTAATGTCTAAATGTGATCACAATTCACAGCGGAAGTACCAATGCTGGGTGGCGTTGGTTACTATTTGACAAGATGCCTTAAAAACAACATAGAATAATCTATGCAAAATGCAAAAGCATAGACATTGTGTTGGAAATGCATTATTCCCATTCAGTGTAATATGATTATTTAATATGTGCAAAATGTGTTTTTTGAGAAAATAATTGAGGCTTAGACTTTATATTAATGTGGAGTGGAGATGTATCTTAATGTAAAAAAGAATTCAGAATTTTGAAGCAAATGAAATAGATAGTTGTAAATTTAATTTTTACAATCATTTCGAAATGCTATCGTAATATACGTCACAATTTCACATTTACTATAATGATTAGAGTTCATGCGTTATATTTATTTGAGATATTTTACAAAATAATTCATGTATGTTATATACTTTTACATTTCATAAACTTGTTCATTACAGTACTTGTAGCCACAATATCTAACAAAAATCTATTTTGTATTATGCAATGATAGGAATTCACATGTCCTATTCCAAAACTTTAGTTTTGCCATATTTAAAAGGATTTTTATTGCACTGCAACTGATAAGGATATCACTTACTTTTACTTAACTCTTGTACTCTTGCAAGGCACATTTCATTATGGATTGTTGATGAGAGTTGTTTAGCTTCAGTTGAGGGATCAAATACTTTCTATGATATACATGAATAAATAGGCAGATCAAACCTTATAAACAAGTGATTGATTGATCTTCCTCCATGAAACCTTAAAGAAAAACAAACAATTCTCAAGGTACCTATTTTCATTGTTTCTTCTTTGATATTATATTGGATGTTTCTTGTACACCCCTCTCTCCTTCCTTGAGGTTTCATATTTTTTTTTAACTCTTTGTGCCTATTGATTATTTTTATAGCCTTGAGGTAGCTCCCACTCATGAAAGAACCTATCAAGTACAATTTAAACAATCACATATAGCTATGTAATTTAGTTTACTATAGTTGAGTGTAATATGGACGATGAATCATGTAATTGATAACAAGTTTTAGTTGCATTTATGATATATATCTACTTACTTAAATAGGTATGCGACTAAAACTTTATATTATCACATGAATTGAATGAAATTTGTACCATTGTTAGTAGGTTCCTTGTAGGTCCTATTTACTAATTAATAAACATATCTAAGCTAAAAAAATATTGACCCACAAACAAATCCTATGATGAAATATATCTTGTTTTTGTTGTATCTCCAGGTTTTGAGATGGCTAGGGGTAGGTGTCTGATGGATCATTGAACCTTTGTGGAAAATTCTAGTTAATTGACAAAGAAGAAAACATTCTCTATCTGACATATTTTGAGCCATAGATCCCTATTAGATATTATAAATGTTATGTTCATCCTTGTTTTTTTGTAAACAACAGTTTAATTTTTAATTTTATATTATATTTCATAGAATATACAATATGTTAAATCAACATCCTATTTTAGGAGATAAATATTAAATGCATTATAAAATGTATAGTTCTTTTTTTTGGGGGGGGGGAGGTTTGGTATCATTAGTATACAACTAAAATGCCTTACTAAAGCAATACTAGTGAAACAAGTGACAAAGGAAATTAAGGAATTTCTTTTTAGTAGTGAGATTCTAGTAGGGATGATAGAAAATATTCTTGAGGGGCACAACATAGACAATTTTTTAATACCCTAGTAATCTACTCAAGTTAATTTTTTTTAACTAGATAGTAATGTAGTATTTGAATACCTTGGTATAATTAGGCATTTTAGACTTACAAAAAAATTAAGTATATTGAAATTTATATTTTTAACAAAATATTCAAAGTATTGCATTTATCATGCTCTTGATCATTATTCAACTATAAACATTGTTGTTGCAAGATCATCTTCATAGACAATGTTAAGAATTCACCATTGTGCGCCACTAGAAAGACAAGCTACTCTCTCAAATACTTGAAAGAAAACATTTGTTAGAGTATTAAATAATTCTCTTATTAGAAAGAAAAATGAATTTATATTTTCATTCTTACTTGATAGAAATTTGCATAAACTAAAGGCTACACAAATATCTAAAAAGGAATTCAATCATAAAATGGTTTATTATTATAAGTATACTAAAACTATTTAGAAAAGATAATTATATTGATTCCTTATTCTAGACAATGCAGAAACTTAATTAAAATATCTCAAGAAATTATTAACACAAAAAGAAACAAAATATATTATTTTATATAAATAATGATATGTAAGATCGTCACATTACCGAAATCAAAAGATTTTATTGGATCTGCAGTCTCCCACGACAGAAAAAACACACAAACTCAGTGAAATTAAACAGCTTATTTAACATTTATGAAAACACATGATCTGCACTTTGGCATACATCATTGCACTAATTCCACCTCCATGGCACGCATTGCCCATGAAATCCACCGCTCAAGTTTCTACACATCTCTGTAATCAACAAATAAAATCAAACATGTATTCTTATGAGAAGAGGGGGATACATATGATCATAACCAGACGTAAAAGGAAAAGGAGTTGTGAGCAACAAAAACAGAAGAAACACATTTACGCACTTCTGACTAGCCAATATTATCATAACCAGCTAAAACCTTAAATACTTGAACATAAACTCACAAAATTTATCCCAATAGAATAAACTTAAGCAAAGGCTTCATTTGAAATAGTTGATGCTTCAATCACTACATATATCTTCAATCTCAATTTCTTATTCATTCTCAAATCTAGGAACCAATTCCAATAAGTTACCTACAACATTCCAATTTTAAGTGTTAAATTATTGTGTTGTTGAATGTAAAAATAAGGCACAATTATTTCATACCAATTATTAGTAGGAGTTAAATGTCAATTTATTAGTATTTAGTATATGTCAATTATTAGTGTTTAGTGCATGCCAAAATCATTGTGACATGGTCTCCATTGATATGTTTCAAATTAATTCAAGTACAAGAAAAGTTCTTTGGTCTCAAAAGTATGAAGGAAAGAGACAGTTAACATCACCCATCCATAGATCTAATTTTACAAAAAAAAAATTGTTGTATTTGTATGTGAATTAACTTGCTTATAACTGTTGTTCTGCCTTTAAGATAGTTATGAAGAATGTCGAATGATTCGATATGTGCACAAAGGCCAAAAGTTGTTCATTTAGAAGTATTGTTGGAAAACTATCTAAAGATGTCCAAATAACTATGCACTACAAGTACCTTAAAAATTTGCACGCTAATTGAGTACATATTCCTTTAAGAATCAATAAATTTTCCTCTAACAATTATTTTTACCAATACTTATGAACAAATGCCCTAGTAATCATAGCTTGTGGGTACCAATACTTATGCACGTGTTCAAAAATCACTCAAGTAGAAGCAAAGTTATTTGGTCTCAAAATAACTTTCAAAAAAACACTAATTTTTTTTCGCCCTCTATTGAGTTCCTTGTTAGTGATGTTGATGGTGCATTAGATGGGATTTCTACTCTATGGAATCCAACATTTTTTACTAGTAAGATTTATTCATTCTACCAAAAAATGTCTTATTGTTAAGTTGAGGAGTATACAGACTAAATTTGAGTGTGTCCTCATAAATATCTATGCTCCTAATACAAGATCCCATCGTATGACCATGTGGTCTTCTCTCGTGTCCTATATTACTGGCTCTTTGAATGACTCGTGGATGTTGGCTGAAGATTTCAACTCCCCCCTATATCATTTTGAGAATTCTAGGGGCCTTGTTGATTATTCTATTAGTATGAACGGGTAAGTGCAAGAAGTTGTGTCCACTTAATGTGGAAGTTTTGGACTTAGTTAAAAAGTTAAAATCAGGCAGAAAGAATAGGAGATGAATCGGGATCCCATTGGCTCTCGGCATCCTGAGCCTAAAATGAAATGGGATCCCGTGGGGCCCACAATCCCAAGCCTAGAGCTCCAAACGGGATCCCATTTCGAATATATAAAAAAAAAATTTAACGAAATGCAGTTCATTTTTGGCATACGGGATCCCGATTTAAGGACTGGAGCCCTCACAGGAATTGCCAGCAACCCGCCTTCTAGTCTTCCAGGTATGCCCAACACCAATTTTTATTCAATAATTCATGTTTAGATTAATTTTTTAGTTAAAAAATTAGATTTTTAGTTTAAAAATTATTTTTTTTGTTAATAATTTTTAGTTTTAAATTTATTTTTTTTGTTAGAAAAAAATGTTTTTTAGCTCAATAATTTTTTTTAATTAGAAAAGTATGTTTTTATTTCAGAAATTAGTTAAATTTAGTTTGAATTTTTTTTATGAATTGATTAGATTAGAATTTTTTTTAAACAAAACGAAAACCAAAAAAAATCAAAACCAAAACATTTAATTTACAACATCAAAACAAAAATGAAAATGAAAACCCAAACCATAAAATTACAATAAAAATGAAACTATTTAAAACATCTTTAAATTGTATACAACATACCCCCTATGACCACATAGGATCACATCACGTCCAACCCCTTATGACCACATATGACCCCATAGGATTAGTCATAGTGTCCAAAGGGGTCATGTATGTGGTCTTAAGGGGTCATGCATGCACATTCTATTGTACATGTGTGACCCCTTAGGACCACATACATGACCCATTAGGACGCTATGCACGATCCCATGGGGTCACACATGTACATTGTAGAACACATGCGTGTATCCCCTTAAGCCATCTCCTATTTTCAAATTCATTCCCCACCCCTTAGGACCACGTATGACCCCTTTTACCATCCTAGTAGTTGGGGTATATTGCATACACTAAGTATAGGATGTTAAAAGGGCTTATATGTGGTCCTAAGGGGTCACGCATGCGTTAGAACACATGCATGACCCCTTACAACACAGTGTGGTCCTAAAGGCCCATCACGCACATGCCACTTTTTTAACATTTATGTACACAACATGTACCCCTTATGACCCAATTTGACCATATAAGATCTCCTATATTGTGTACATACATCCATCCCCTTAAGTCAGGTATCTTAAGTACATGAAATTAACTAATTAACTAATTACGACTATACCCCTCTTAAAACATACTATTACAATCATACCCATTTTAATGTATACTAGGACCTATTAACTATATTTAAAGTAAATCTTCTTACAAAATTATCCACTTAAATATATGTATACTAGGACCTATAAACTATATGTATACTAGGACATTTTAAAATGTATACTAGGACCTATTAACTATATGTATATACTAGGACCTTATAAAATGATCCCCTTAAGCCACATGTGTGTCCTATACTTAAAACTTAAATCTTCTTTCCTTTACTTGCCACATACATCCTATAATCAAGGCAAATGGTATTAAGCCACATACATCCTAATTAGGCCTGTCATCTTAAGCCACATACATCCTAATTAGCCCAATCCCTTTAAGTCATGTGTCTTAAATGAATAATTACAAAATTTGTAGATGCTAAATTTGAAATTCCTATTCTAAACTTACATGAAGTTAACTAATTACAACCATACAGGCCTCTTAAATAGCATGTAATAGGTCCTACTAACTATATATTCAATTTATTAAACTTAATTATGATCAAATTTAATTTAATTTCGACCATGTCCCCTTAAGACACATGTAATTAGGAAATATTGCACGTACATCCTATAATTTCTAGGCCTGTCCCCTTAAGCCACATACATCCTATAATTTATGCCTCTCCCCTTAAGCCACATACATCCTATAATTTGTAGATGCTAAATTTGAAATTCCTATTCTAAGTACATTAAATAAACTATTTACAACCATACGGGCCTCTTAACATACTATTACAACAATTCCCCTTTTAACATGATACTAGGACCTATTAACTATATATATTATTAAATTCCATATATATTAAATAGCATGAAATAGGTCCTATTAACTATATATTCAATTTATTAAACTTAATTATGATCAAATGTAATTTAATTTTGACCATGTCCCCTTAAGACACATGTAATTAGGAAATGTGCGTACATCCTATAATTTAGGCTTGTCCCCTTAAGCCACATACATCCTATAATTTGTAGATGCCAAATTTGAAATTCCTATTCTAAGTACATTAAATCAACTATTTACAACCATACGGGCCTCTTAACATACTATTACGACAATTCCCCTTTTAACATGATACTAGGACCTATTAACTATATATATTATTAAATTCCATATATATTAAATAGCATGAAATAGGTCCTATTAACTATATATTCAATTTATTAAACTTAATTATGATCAAATTTAATTTAATTTCGACCATGTCCCCTTAAGACACATGTAATTAGGAAATGTTGCACGTACATCCTATAATATCTAGGCCTATCCCCTTAAGCCAAATACATCCTATAATTTATGCATCTCCCCTTAAGCCACATACATCCTATAATTTATGCCTCTCCCCTTAAGCCACATACATCCTATAATTTGTAGATGCTAAATTTGAAATTCCTATTCTAAGTACATTAAATCAACTATTTACAACCATGCGGGCCTCTTAACATACTATTACGACAATTCCCCTTTTAACATGATACAGGACCTATTAACTATATATATTATTAAATTCCATATATATTAAATAGTATGAAATAGGTCCTATTAACTATATATTCAATTTATTAAACATAATTATGATCAAATGTAATTTAATTTCGACCATGTCCCCTTAAGACACATGTAATTAGGAAATGTTGCACGTACATCCTATAATTTCTGGGCCTGTCCCCTTAAGCCAAATACATCCTATAATTTATGCATCTCCCCTTAAGCCACATACATCCTATAATTTATGCCTCTCCCCTTAAGCCACATACATCCTATAATTTGTAGATGCTAAATTTGAAATTCCTATTCTAAGTACATTAAATCAACTATTTACAACCATGCAGGCCTCTTAACATACTATTACGACAATTCCCCTTTTAACATGATACTAGGACCTATTAACTATATATATTATTAAATTCCATATATATTAAATAGTATGAAATAGGTCCTATTAACTATATATTCAATTTATTAAACTTAATTATGATCAAATGTAATTTAATTTCGACCATGTCCCCTTAAGACACATGTAATTAGGAAATGCACGTACATCCTAAAATTTAGGCTTGTCCCCTTAAACCACATACATCCTATAATTTGTAGATGCTAAATATGAAATTCCTATTCTAAGTACATTAAATCAACTATTTACAACCATACGGGCCTCTTAACATACTATTACGACAATTCCCCTTTTAACATGATACTAGGACCTATTAACTATATATATATTATTAAATGCCATATATATTAAATAGCATGAAATAGGTCCTATTAACTATATATTCAATTTATTAAACTTATTTATGATAAAATGTAATTTAATTTCGACCATGTCCCCTTAAGACACATGTAATTAGGAAATGCACGTACATCCTATAATTTAGGCTTGTCCCCTTAAGCCACATACATCCTATAATTTGTAGATGCTAAATTTGAAATTCCTATTCTAAGTACATTAAATTAACTATATTTACAACCATACAGGCCTCTTAACATACTATTACGACAATTCCCCTTTTAACATACTAGGACCTATTAACTATATATATTATTAAATAGTCCACCATTATTTCCACATGTGCGAAATTGAGAATCAAGCCATCTAGCATGTTGAGAGTGTGTCACATATTTTGGTACAATCTTACTTTTAAATTCTGACATGAATGGATGTACACTAACCTTCTCTATGATTAAATCGACACGCTTTCCTATTTTCCCATCCTTTAAGGGATACTCAACATTCTTAAATCTTCTAACATCCACTAGTTGTTGTCCAAAATTAGTTTCACTACTCTCATGCATACATTCTACTAGTGATGAAAAAATGCCACAACTAGAACATTGTCCAAAGATACATGAATGTAAATAAAATAATTGTCCATCAGTTCTTTGACAAAATAAACTTGCTACAAATTCTTTGATTGATTCAGGTGGCATATCAATACCACATTCCTGGATAAGCATGTTACTAGGCAAAACACAACATATGTATCGAAAAACATCATAATAGTAATGAAATTGCACATGCGTTTTACAACAACAAGAGACTCTTTGCTTGTTAATTTTCACATACCAAGGCTTGCATTTTTCAAATGATCTTTGATTTATAGTGATATTTCCAGGTAACAAAACTTCATCCAAAAATTTTCTATAAAATTCAGTTTGAGTTGTGTCTAATAGGTGTTTTGGATGAGGGTCACGAATTTTACACCCCACTCTCAACTTTAGAACATCTCTAGCATTAGATGATACCCTTGTATTATCATGCCAAAACTTTTCAACCAAAGATTTCACTTCAATATTCAATTTCATATCTGACCTGCAAAGTCTACCACTAAAAATCCAACTTTGGTTGATTGGATCACTTTCAATACTTTCTCTTCTTTTAGCTACTCTAACTAATGTTTTAGGATGCATCTTTAAAATTCCACTAATGTTTCTTACCATCCTTTTATTCAAGGTTGCTTTATTCACTACAGCAGTTGTTATAGCTCATCGCGCTGCATTCTTATCTTTAGATCGACTCATTGTACCAATAGATTCAATGGCACTTGCAATAGTAGACATAACATGCTTAGCAGATTCATCTTTTTTTTATGGTTTCACATAGATCCCTATTTTTTTCATCACTTTTCTCATTTTCCACATTGTCATCAATTGCATCATAAGTTGACATTGAATTGCAAGTTTTTTTTGATAAAAATAATCTTTGTATATTCTATTGGCATATGTTCTTATCTGTCTCCAAGAAATCTTACCAGGAAGATTATCCAAAACATTTTTTTCAATTTTTATAAAAAAGTTTCCCTGATCTTCAACAAATGGAGGATTTTCATTTTCACCATGTTCAAAAGGATTTTTAGTTTCAACATTCAAAAGAATTTCATCTTTACCAACATGAAGGTTTTCATTTTCATGGACAATTCTATCAATCTCAACATTGGTATATCCAGCTTCTACTAAATCAGCAATATGAATATAACCTATAATCACATTATCCATGTCTTGTAGAGAAGGATTTGAAGATGTACACGGATAATTTGAAGATGTACCTATATTTGAGGATGTTGTACTTGGAATATTCTTCATAATTATTTCATTCACATCATCATCATCCATAATTGCATCATCTACGTCCATCTGATCCCCCAAGGCATCATCTTGAATGTTTGTCTCTTCCATTGTTGTGGATCCAGAAGCATCGGGAGTATTCAGTTGTCGAATTGTCATTCTTCTATCCCTTTGACGTTTGGCCTCCTTCTCTCATTCTTCTTGAATTTCCTCGATGGTCAATTTCCTCCTTTGTTTCTTCTTCTGATGTTGTTTAGACCCCATGATTAAAAACTTATGCAATAAATGCCACCTTCAAAAAATGGATCTAAAATTGCAACCAAAAAGCATCCAAAGGACAACTAGATCATAATATATCATGTAAAAACTCACACATTTGAATCGACATGTTTTATTATGTTAAATGATCATATATTTATACAATTTAAAAAAAATATAATGGTAAAAGCAAACGAGATCCCGTTTTAATTTGAAATGGGATCCCGTTTAAAACATGGGATCTAGTTCTCAACGCGGGATCCCGTTTGTAAAAAGATTTTTTGGGGGCCTGCTTGTAGGTTCAGAATTAGATTTGGTAAATGGTTCGGAAAGCCGAACCTGAGGCTCAGAACTAGTTTGACCTACAACTTCAAGCCTAAATCAAGCTTCATACAAAAAATGACTTCAAAAATATATCTGAACACCTAATTTTCAAAAAAAATTTAAGCAACAAAAACCCATTATAGCACACACTGTCTAGATTCCAAATATATAATTTTTTAAGAGAATGGATCAATATTTTTAATTTTAAAATAATTTCGAATGAAAGAGATCCATAAACTTGAAATAACATGGTTTTTAAAAATTTTAATAACCTTTTTGTCTTTAATTTTTTTGATAAAACAATTATATGGCATCAAACTACAGAAAAATCTATACAGTTTAAAAAAAAAATTAAAAAATGTTAAGTTTAGGTCAAATTATGCTTGTCATACATGCGGATTTTTCAAAACAATGATTATGCCCAATTAAAAAATTAGAAAAAATATATATGGAAAAAAATTACAAAAAAATATTCTCGTCAAAGGTGAGTGAGTTATAGATCTTTTCCCAAAAGGATAAAGAAAAATAGTTTCATTTAGGTCAAATTATGCTTGTCGTACACGGGCATGGTATGGTCCTAAAAAGTGACTTTTAAACTATAGGTTTTACTAATGCCTATTCAAACTTCCTTTTTAAGATCTGGGTATTGAAAAAAAGTACATATTTGGAAAGTAGACTTCGAGCACTACATTTTCTATTACTGAATGTTTACAAGAATCATCCTTTAAGTGCCTCAAATATTTAGGTCAAATGGGATGAAATCAAAAAAAAAGGGGAAAATCTTCCACTTTTTGGCCAAAAAGTGGACACAACTTCTTGCACTTACTCGAATGATCTAGCGAACTTTATATTCTTGACGGCTCTTACGAATATTAACTTAAAAGGATCCAAATTCACTTGGTCCAATAGGAGACTGGGCCAAAACCTTATCCAAGTTAGACTTGAAAGATTCTTAGTCTCAAGTAATTGGAGAGATGTTGACTCTCTATCCTGCAACTCCCTCCCTGAGTCTGAATTGGATCATAATGTGATTGTTCTTTTTTGGGAGGATGATTTCAGAAAAGGGCCCTATCTATTTAGATATGAGATCATGTGGACTCTCCATCTGTTATTTAGAGATTTGGTTTAACAATGGTGGAATATTTAGGTAAAGGGTACTCCCATGTTTAGAGTGGCTCAAAAACTGAAATTGCTGAGAAACAAAGTGAAAGGCTAGAATAGATTCTCCTTTGGCGACATCTTTGAATAGAAAATGTCAATTTCAGCTAAACTAGAGGTCATACAATATAAGATTGAATGTAATCTCGCATCTCAGGATGAATGTTTGGAGGTGATTTCATTGAGGGAACAACGGTTCAAACTAAACAAAAAGAAAAAAAGGTCTTTTGGAAACAAAAATCTAGGATTCAATGGCTCAAGGAAGGAGACATGAATACAAAAAAATTTCACCAATAGACTATCAAACACAAAAGTAGAAATAAGATAAAGCAGCTTCAAAAAAAAAGATGGATCCATTATAGAGAATGAGGTGGAGGTCGCTAAGCTTGTGGTTGATTTCTTTGAAAATCAAAACAGCATTGGTCAAGGACGTTTCAGAGACCTTGATGGCATGTTGGAGGTTATTGTTGAGGTTATCACGGATGAGAATTTGTACTTTCTTAATTCTAGATTCTCTTTTTAGGAGATGAAGGATCCTTCTTTCTCCTTTGGCCCTTACAAGGCCCGTGGGCCTGATGGGTTCCCCCCAGCGTTCTTTCAGTAATTTTGGGATAGTCTTGGAATAGATGTCTTCAAAGAAGCTAAGGACTTCTTCAGGTCTAGTAAATTCCTTAAATAAGTTAACTCTGTCTTTATTGCTCTTATCCCTAATAATGATAATGCTACTTCTATTAAGGATTTCAGACCTATTATCCTATGTAATACCCTGTATAAAATCTTTTCTAAAGCCATTGTTAATAGGATCAAAAAAGTGTTGGGTAAAATGATCTCTATTAGTCAAAAGGGTGTTCTCAAGGAAGACATATTATGGATGCTATTATTATGACCCATGAATTGATCCATTCTATGGAACATAGAAAAAAACCCAAATATGGCTTTTAAATTGGACATTTCAAAAGCTTATGATAGGGTGTCCTAGAGTTTCCTATTTGAAGTGCCTAAGAAGTTATGTTTCAAAAATAAATTCCTAAGGATGATTGATAAATGTGTTACTACTCTGATGTCCTCTATACTAGTAAATGGCTCATCCAAAGGTTACTTCTCTTGTGGTCGTTGTCTTTGCAAAGGGGACCCTCTCTCTCTCCCTACCTGTTTATTATTGTGGTTGAAGTCTTGGGGAGAAATATCCAAATGTTCAAAGAGATGGGTAAATTAAAGGGTGTCAAAGCTTCTTCTCTTCTAGATCCTATAACTCATCAACAGTTTGTGGATGACACTATAATTTTTGGAGAAGCATATATCTCAGAAGCTAAAGGTTAGAAAGAGATCCTTGATAATTTTGCCAAGATTTCTAGCCAATGCATTAACTATGAGAAGAGTAAAATCTATTTTCTAAAAGTCCATTCTGATCTACAACAAAAAAATCACTAGACTATTAACTTGCAATGTTGCTTCCTTTCCAGATACCTATCTAAGTATGCCTCTTATTTCTATAAACTATACGAATATCTTTTAGAATGGAATTATTGAGAGGTTTCAGGAAAAGCATTCAAGATGGAAAGGGAAACTCCTAAGTATGGTTGGAAAAGTCCAATTGTTGAAGTCTTGTTTACAAAACATCTCAATTTACTACCTGTCTCTTTTTAAGATGCCTAGATGCGCGGCTGACAAAATTGAAAAAATCCAAAAATACTTCCTTTGGATAGGTATGGAAGAAAAACTTTCATGTCCTTGGTTGTCTAGGATAAAGTATGCAGCTCCCAAAAGGAGGGGAGGCTTAGGATAAGAAAACTTAAACCTTTGAAGAGGGCCTTAATTTCTAAAATTGGATGGCAGTTGGTTGAAAATGTGAAATATTAGGCAAAAATCTTCAAAGCCAAATATCTAAATAATGCCAATAGTAGCATTCTTCTTCTTGACAATGAGTTTCCATCTAGATCTTGTATATGAAATAATATATCCAAAATTAGGACAATTTTACAGAAGGGAGGGAAAAGAATGGTTGGGAATGGAAGACGTACGAGCTTCTGGGAAGATATATGGTTAAAAGATAAAGCTCTTGCTGATTGGGATCAATTTAACTTGGTAAAAAATATCCTTATCTAATGTTGTGGCACCCTTGTTCAAGGATATCTATCATGGTAGGTAGATCGGGTTAGATGGAAAAATTAATGGATCAAGTTAGGAATAGCAAGAGCATCTTTGATACCAACAAAATAAAAATGATGGAGGAGGCTCAACATTTATGTTCTACCTTGGGTGACTACTCCTTTTCCCCCCCATAGAGAGGATGAATGGATATGGCGTCATAATCCCTCAATTACCTTTCAGTTAAATTTGCCTACAATGTAATTGAGGATGATTCAAGGGAGAAATTCAATTGGAATCTCATATTTAAAGGTTTAATTCCAAAAATTACTTATTTTTGGTGGGTTACTACCCATGGTAAAATTTTGACAATTGATAACTTGAAAAAAAGAGGTTTCTCTTTTGTTAATAGGTGCACTCTTTGTTGCAAGGATCTCAAAAGTATATATCACATTTTCTTATATTGCCAATTTGCTAAGGAAATTTGGGAGGAGATGCTTACTGACATTAAGATAATATTGACATTCTCGGGTAATATGAGAGAAATGGAGTAGTGTAATCATAGTCCTTTTACACATCAAATTATAAGAAACCTATGGTTTGAAATCCCCCCTGTTATTGAGTGGAACATTTGGAAGGAGTGTAACAATAAGATATTTAGAGAGGAGGTTAAAAAAAACAAGTTGTTATTCCACATCAAAAAATAGTAGATTAAAAATAACTTGAATGTTTCTTCCTTTAGTCCTTCTAAGGTTGTGTCGAGTCTGTTGGATCTAAGAATAAAACAATTTTGGGGCATAACTCATAATCTCCTGAATATGAATTGGAACAAACTAATTATAAGAAAATATTATCATGGGACCCCATAATCTCCTAAATATGAATTGGAACAAACTAATTATAAGAAAAGATTATCATGGGACCCCATAATCTCCTGAATATGAATTGGAACAAACTAATTATAAGAAAAGATTATCAAGGGACCCCTCTGAATGAAGGTTGGGTTAAATACAACTTTGTTGGCTGCTCTAAGGGCAATCTTGGGCTATCTAGAGTAGGGGTTATTATCAAAAATAGCAGTGGACACCTGATAAAAGGATACTGTAAGAATCTTGGTAGGGGTTCCAATAATAGGGAGGAGGCTATTTCTACCTAGCAAGGGCTTAAATGTGTCTCTCATTTAAATTATCAAAATGTTATCCTGGAAAGTAGCTCCAAAATTATTGTGGAGTGCTTAAATGGAAAGATGAATATTCCTTGGGAAATAAAAAAAGTAGTGGAAGAAAGCCAAAGGTTGATGGGATTCTTTCCCAAAATTAAAATCCAGTATATTTTTTAGGGGGGGGAATAGTGTGGCCGATGAAGTGGCCAATTAAGGATTAAATCACAAAGATTGCTATTTTTTCAATTTTTTGCAAAGCCCAATCGGCCTTAAAAAAATTTTGGCTAAGGAAAAGATTAAGTCTTAATTGACTGACGCTATCTCCTATACAGATATTAATGAGAAGTGATAAAGTAGTCTTATTTTCAAAGATTAAGATAATGGGTGACAATTTTTTTCAAATTCAAAATGGGAAGTTGAGCTCACTGCTAACCTAGCTGTTAATGTGGGTGTCATGTTGGAGTCCTATTAGGACTTATGGTGAAATAAGAGAAATAAATATTATTCACGCTACAAGTGGTACAAAGCGGTCTTATTGCTACTTGGGCTTATTTATTAAGGATGGTGAAATAATTAGATGAAAAGCTAGGGGTTATATCTTGCATCTTGACATGCTTTTTCATGATGTGAGATGTCTTTTCAGTTGTGTGGAAAGCATTTAAGATCATTTTAAAATTTTCATTTTTGGTAGTTGTTCCATATTTTGTGGGGTTAGTCATACAAATTGTGCGTATTCTCTATGTTGTTTTCATATATCTTCCCAAGCTACCATGTTTTATAATTATGACATGGGGGGTCCATTGAAGAGGTTGAAACTGAAAAATTACAATGAAATTCAAAAAAATGAGGAAGTGTGGGACCTTTTCCACAAAGATGAAATGAGGCTATAATAGAGAACTCTCATCGAAATTCTACAACTCCTAGCAGAATGGTGAAGTCTCTATTGGTATAATATCCTTTGTTTTCTTGCCACAGTTAATTGTGGAGGTGACTGGCTTGAGGAATGAGGGAAAAAAGGTTGAGGAAAGAAGCTCTGGAGACTACAAGAACTGTCTAAAGAAATTTTTAGTCAGTAATGGTGCAAAATGGGTTTGATTGCTTAGTTCTCCATAAACCTCATGCAAATGTTAGTTATTTTATTATGAAATACTTTACTTTAAAGGTATGATACACTATTGTGCATGGATATGTGAACTCACAATACTGGTTCCCACTTTTTGACCAACTTTGACACTTAGATGAATATTTTGAAAAAAACCTTCACTTTCTGACACCTATAACTTTTAAACCGTTAAGAATTTGAAGATGATATGAACTAGTGATTTTTAACATCTTGTTTGTTGATTCTAAATATATTTTTTACAAATTTGTTTGAATAAAATTTTATTGATTTTTCCACCTCCCTCAAAAAGTAGTTGTTTACAACAAACAACATTTTTTAAGAGTGATGTGTATCTCGAAATGCATATTTTTTTTCTATAAATGATAAAAACTTAATTCTTTTGATTTTTGGTTTGTAACATCAATACCCAGGGCATGCACTTGGTTTGATAGTGATATGTTGAATATTTTTTATTTTATTAAGTTTTGAAGTTCGACTAATTATAATTTAGATATAGGTGTACATTTGAACACATAACTTGTTCTATATATATCAAAATTCATTTTTCTTTTATTTGTTAGAAACAAAACACCAATACCTAGTGCATAGATATTTTTCAGAATTTTTTTGAATTAGTTTACTATTTTTTCCAATGCATTAAACAAAGAAGTTCATGTTCAGTGAAAAACCTACATTCATAAGAAATAAAATAAAAATATATTAATGAAATTAAATATATTAAAAGTTATACTATTTGGAAAGCTTATAATAAGGACTAAATACTTAAAAAAAAAAAACTTTTAAACGAATTAATTTGACCCCCCAAAAGCTAATGTAAAATTGTTTTTTTATTAGCATTTGATAGATGCAAAGGAGACTCCATTGCAAGTATGTTTTAGAAGTAGAGAGGTTCTATCCAATAAATTTTGATCTAAGAGCCTTTGATTTAACTCTCTTCAATTAATTACTTCAAATGGGACCTCTTAAAGCTTAAACCATTATATTTTTTTAAAAATGTACGATTTCAGCAAAAATCAAGATGCACCAAAAAGTGGAAACCAACTTTGTGAGTTCACCTGGCTACCATTTCCCTATCTTCAACCATATAAGGCATGGTGATAGAATTAATCTGCCATATTACATTTTTACCTTGTTGTTTGCTAGCATTTCGAAGGGTGCTACCCCACCACTCCACCAAGGGTTTATTTATGTCATTTATGAGTATGGGTTTGATCACTGCCCTCACCAAAGCCATTTTTTAACCCTACCTAGGAACAAAGAGATGAGGCCCCTCACTCATCTATGATAATTGAGCTCATAGAAACTAATCCTCTTCCATTGAATGAGAACACCCCTGTCTCCAAGGCTAAAGACAAAAAATCCACTATTGAGTTGGCTTATGAAGACCTAGAAGTTTCCCCATTCAAGACTAACCCTAAAAAAGGAAATATGCAACCCCTAAAAACAACTTGGTTAAGGCTAGAAAGATTGAAAAAGATTCCAATAAGAAGTAGATAACAATTGGCTTACACCTGCATGATTCTGAAGTGAAAGAAGAAGAACTATATGAGAAGGATAAGCATGAAGGAAGTTTTGGGGAAAGGATATTAGCTTGTCCCCTTGCCAAAGACAAGAAAGAGAAAATTGAAACCAAAGAGGCATCCCCTAAATCAGTCAAGATTTTTACCCCTAATGATGATGATGGTTCCTCTAGTCAGGGCTTGGAAGATGAATAATTTTAGATGGAAGGGGAGGAACAAGGGGATGACAATAAAGAGGATTCAAAGGACTTGAGTGGTTCCTAGGAGGACAAGGTTGATTTGAAATAGAACTCCCTAGCTCAGAGTGATTTTGCGGATGTAGAAATAGTGTCATGCTCTCACGACTCTCCTTTTATTAAGGAAAATTTTAGTGTCAAAAAGCAGTAGAACCAAATAATTGACCTTCTGGTTAAGGTCATGAACCTCATAGTGAAGGTGGAGGAATACATGCATGTTTATTGGCTTATGGGGGATACTCTGAATGCCCTATGTGTTATCACTAATGGGATCATGCAGAAAGCGGCCACGAGGTTCATTTTGGGATAGTGAAAGATGAAGAGAAAAGAAAAAAAGTTGAAGGGGATTGACAACCTACAAATGGAGCAAAAAGAAGATATGTTATTTCCTGAGGTCTTGCAGGAGTAGATGTAGCATCTTGTGTAGAAATGGAACCTCATTAAGGATGATTAGGATGTTGTTGGGTTGGTGATATTTTTGGACCATTTAAAATTTGAATGTTGATAATGATAGTTTTTGTTCAAGTCTCTATAAGTTTTATTTTTTGCCTTATTACTATGAAAATATGTTTAATAAGGCCTCCATGCCTTATGTTGGATGTTTTTATTCAGACCAAGTACTCTGATACTATTGTGGAATCTTTGAGTTTTATACTAGTAATTGTAATATTGATAGAAGGAATTTGGGTACAGTTATCATGTTTAGCTATGTGGGTATGGTGGTTTTTTATTGCTTTTGAGAGTTGTTTCTATGCTTTCTGTGTGTTTAGTTGTTTGATGTCTATGGCTATTTGGTTGCTCTCTAGTTTCACTATTTTGCAAGGGTTTAGGTTCCCCTCCCTATTAAAGAAATAAAAAACATGAACCATGACAAAAATTATGACAAAATACAAAATTTGTATTCCACAAAAGAAAATGATCACCCCCAATATAATGATTATGCTCCATTGTGTTAATCTATTAAAAAAATTTGAGAACATCTTATTTGTTTCAAAAATCCCTAGTTAGAAAATGTTTTATTATGACGGATTGGAGACTTTGGCTTTGACTTAGCCCTCATAGGATTAAATCCCTTTGATTATGGACCAATATTATAAATTGGGTCAGTAACCTTAACTTTATAATTGGGAACATGCTACCTTAAAGGAGGTTGCTAACTTTAGCCCTCAAGTTATGATGATTTTTTTGTAGGTGTCCATACCCATGGCAAGCAAAAAAATGAAATGAAAGAGCTTAATAATCAACCTTTTAAATTCAACATGTGCTTTCCAATCTAATTTCATGATGATAATGCAAAGGATTATTTGATTTCCACACAAAGATGAACAAAAGAGCTTACCCTACAATTGAGGGTTTTCTTGGATGGTCCCAAGGGCTTCCCTAACAAGGTAGCAATGGAGTGGAAGTTATCTTTGAACCAAACCCCATAGGGGGCCAAGGAAGTCTAATCCAAACTAGAATCTTCGATGAAGCTCTTTGGTAGGATCAAACCCGAAATGGAATTGTTTGATGAAGAACCCAACCTATTTATGAATAAATGAACCACCTTCGAAAACCATATTATGATATGCTAATCACGTAAACACCACAAAGAAGAATCTATTTGTTCTTAGGATAATGTCCATATCTCCTTCTGGACTTCAATTCTTATGGGCCCAAATCTCTAAGAAATGTAGAGAGAGTTGCAAACTCCTATGAATTTGCATATTAGAGCATGCTCAGACAAATACAAAAAATCATTAGCAATTGCATCCCGATTGATCACCACCATTGGTTGATCCTTGCTTCTTTTTAAGCATCCATTAGGTTTTGAGCACATCCCCTAAGATTTATTATTCTTAGATTCCTTTGTAACTTACAAATTAAAATTAACTACATTCATCTTCCCATATGGTGAAGATTCTCCATTAACCACCACATTCTTAAAACATAAACATAGGTCCCTTGGACCCTAAAGGAATCCATGCAATTAGAAAAAACAAGAACACATAGAGAGTTGTAAAGAATAAATAAACTACACCCCAAAATAGAAATAAATCCCAACACCCTACCCACAAACTAGCGAAAATCTAAAAATTCCTAGAGAATAAAATTATAAGCCTACAACATGTTAATCCTATCAACAAATTTTATACACTTTGACATGAGATTATGATTCACAAATAATACATTATAATTCTCTGAAACTACATACTTTATCGAGCATGTTTTATTGACCGTTTACACTTGCCTCTAAAAAATCTAATCTTTTCATTAAAAATTTATAAATTTAATGAATTTAATTCACTTTCTTATAAAAATTTATCTTTGATATGTGTTCATTATATTTCAACTTTTTGTATTCATCTTTATTCATAGTCAAATTTACCATTCATGTTTGTTCAGTTAGACAAATTTAAAGCTGAGTACTTTTATTAAAAAGAAAAAAAATCAACAGTATTCCCTACATAGTTTTACATTTTTATAAAAAGAATATTATCTTTAAATGTATTAAAAGTTTAATCATTTTTTTTCTAAACCGACAGGTAACTTACCTCAAGGCAAAAGAAAGTTAATGTGGCAGGTTGACAGCGGGGATTTTGTTTGATCTTTAATGAGAGCAGTCACATCAAAGGAATTTTTCTTCTGCTATGGCAGGCCCCAGAATGGCAACTTTTTCCTTTAATATCAATTTTATTTTTTTTTTTATTCTGACGTTTACTGATAAAAAAAAATGTATTAAAAGTTTAAAGAGAATCAAGCGTCTTTTTTCTGAAAAATTATCTTCCCAGATGACGCTAATTGCAAGGGCCAGCAAAACTAGAAGCCATCTGCAACTAATAAAATTTATCTTCCCACATATGAACTTTCACTCAAAAGGAAATATCTTAACGCATAATAAAATAGGTTTTTAGAAGAAAATATTGGATTTTGGTATTTTGGGATGTATGAAAATAATAGCTAAACTGATTTCTATCAATTTATTTGATCACGATATATATTGTTTAAATTATTATTTTTTATTCATTTAAAGATCAACATGTTGTTTTTCCATTTATATTTCTTATAGCAATTCACACAATAAAATTAGTATCCACATAATTAAGAACAATTAATCTAACACAAAATTTAAATTCATATTATATTGATTATTTTAATTTTATTGAACTGTTTATTTAAGTTTCAAAATTTTTAAAATACATAAATTATGAAATTCAATTTCAGTGTTTTGAAAGAAATTATAATTGTTGCTTTCTTTTGGAAGATAAAGAAAATAGGTAGATCATGGAGTGTCATCCAAAATGTTGATGCAAATAAAAGTCTATGCAGTTGAATTCAGAAATTCAACGACAATCATTATAAACTGTAGTAATCTAATGTCTCAGAAATTATACTTTAAAATTAATTTAACACATAATACCTCTCATTTTCATTTATCAATATAATTAAAAAAATTAAAAATATATACAATTAATTTGTTGTTGGAACATTTCACCTACTTAATAAAATCATAAAAACAAATAATTTACATTCTAAATTACTCTCATGAAAAGTGAAAAATATTTAATTTCGCAACAATTACTTGAAAGAGAAATCTAATCATTATAATATTTTTTTGTTTCAAATAAATTATATTATTATTGGATCTGAAATCTCATGCCACCACAGAAGAAAAGCACAACCTTACTGGAAAATATTAACAGCTTATTGTGCATGCTAGTTTCAATCGCACGATCCTTGATAATAACACCAACAAGCCAATCCGTGTGGAAAATTCCAATCGCACTGTCCAAATCTTAAATGGTCTACATTGGAGCATACAGAGTCGCACTCAGACGACCTCCAATCCACGCATTGCCCATGAAATGCACCGCTCAATATTTTACAATACCCGATGAAGCCATCAATATTCACATGGAACTCTTATAATCTCAGAAGAGAGAATAAAATATTATTACCAGAGGCAAGAGCAACAAAAAGAGCAGAAACACATAAATGCACTTCGCCATCCAGAACAATGAAAACTACAGGTCTATTCTGTACAGAGGTATTTAATGTTGATGTATTCCGTGAGAAAAGAGTACTGCTTATATAGCTCCAATACCATCTTCTTGTTCGTGTGTTCCACACAATTTTGCTTATTTAAGCTTTTTTGCTACGGCAAATCCAATTTAAAGATTGTTTTGGAGTGCAGTTGACAGTTCATAGGGGAAATACCTATGCTGGGTGGCCCTGCCTATATGGCGTTGGTGATATATTTGACAAGAAGCCTCAAAAATAACGTAGACCCACAACATATTCAAGAATAATCTAGGCAAAATGCAAAAGGATAGACATTGTGTTCAAATTGCATTCAAGTAATCAAAGTTTTAGAGCAAATGAAATTGATAGATGTAAGTTCAATCTTTATAATCATTTTGTATGTTATCATAGTTTGAGTATATCTTTTTGTACATATATTATAATCAAACATTATAGTTCGAGTTCAATTTATTTGAGGCATTTTACAAAATAATTCACTTGTTTTACATAGTTTTACGTTTCATAAATATCATCACTAAAGTACTTGTAATCACAATATCTAACAAAAATCTATTTTGGATTATGCAATGATAAATGTTGACTTTAGTTTTACCAAATTTAAAAGGATTCTTGTTACACTAAAACTAATAAAAAAATCACTTGCTTTTGCTTGCCTTTTGCACTCTTGCAAGGTACATTTCATTATAGGTTGTTGATGAGTCTTGTTTAGGTACATTGAATGATTTGCATGCACAAACCAAAAGATCAATTGATCACCCTCCATGAAATCTTGAATAAAAACAACTAGATCTGAAGGTACCTATCTTCTCTTTCTTCTTCCATCATGTATTGGATGTTTCTTTTTCACCTTTCTTTGAATACCAACGTGTAATTGGGTATTTCATGATTATAAAAGATATAAGTATATAAAAATTTATATTTGAAAAAAAAAAAATTCAAAGTGTTGTATTTATAATGTTCTTGATCATTATTCAATTGTAAATAATGTTGTTGCAAGATCATCTTCATGGACAATGTTAAGAATCCACCATCATACACAACTAAAAAGACAAGTCACTCTCTCAAGTACTTGAGAAAACATTTATTAAGACATTAAAAAATTCTAATTACAAAATTATTTATTATTATCAATATACTATGATTATCTTAAAAAAATTCAATGACAAAGTAGTTTACTATTATAAATACACAAAGATTTTTTTAAAATAAGGTAATCTGATCGATTTCTTATTCTAGATAATACAGAAATTTAACTAAAAATTTAAAAAATTATAAACATTAAATAAATAAATAAATACATTTTATATAAATAATAATATATTTTCATAAATCTATATAAATACTTATTTAACACAATAATTTATTTTAAACAAATAAATACATACTTAAATATTCTGTATTCTTCTTTATTCATATTCATCATGCTTTTAAAAACAATGTTTTTATTAGATCTGCAATCTCCTGGAATAAATAATTCATGAAAACACCAACAAGCCAATCCTTTTGAATTCCACCAGTCGCACTCTCCAGAGAGTTGATGATCTACACTTTGGCATACATCGTTGCACTCATTCCACCTCTATAGCACGCATGCCCCATAAAATCCACCGCTCATGTTTCCACACATCTCTGTAATCATCAGTATCACCGTAGTACAGATCAGTTAGCAGTTGTTCATATTATCAACAAAAAATAAAACCATTCATCTTAGAACTATAGTCAAAATTATAGATAAGCGAGCAATAATTTTTTTGAATTGTAACACAGAAGGAACGATTAAATTTATACTTTTGAATCAAATTCATTGACCCAAATTTCATGAGTAGTGGTTAACCAGAACCTATCTCATGAGAATAAATGCTCCACTTAGCACTCATTACATTTGTTGGCAGATATGAACTTCCAACATCTAATCTCCCCTACCTTCGTAACCTACCTACTCCACAAACTGCATTTACTACAATCTTCTCGAATCTTCTTCTACTGAGATCGATGCATCTAGATTGTTCATATTAGGCACGTATTCTATTCTAGAAGTCTCTCCTGTAGCTATTTGGAGAGCTCTGTTATGTATTTCTCAGTTTTGAAAAGGGGCAATAAAAAGTCTAAATACTCTGTTTTGCTACTTGGCATAAAAACTCTCTTATAATGTGTTATTGAAAAGAGCATTGGCAGCTCTGTTTGTTAAAGGCATTAATATAAATCATGTTATGTTATGTTTACTATTTACTGTCTTCTTTGAGATAGTTTTTTTCTTTTTTTGTTTCCCCTTCAAACAATGGTATCAGAGCAAGGTGAGAAGAATAGGCTATACATGTTTGCAGCCAAGGCTTCCAAGTGAGATTACTATTATGATAATCAATAAAAATCTATTTTATAAGTAAAGTGACTTCCAGAGCTAAGGCTTCCACAACTATTAGCAAGTTGCAATTGATTAAAGGAAAATAGAGGCCTCAACAAAGAAGGAAGATCTTCCGGAGAATCGCTTTAAGTCTTACCTCTGCCCAAGTGTGGAGATTGCCAAGAAAGGAGATTTTTTTGCCAATCAAAAGGGAAATAATCAGAAAGAGATAGCCGATTAGTAGAAGATTTGGAGATATAGTGAGCAGAGACAAGTTTTATTTTAAGAATTATGGCAGGAACAAGTGGAAGCATTTCTCAACCCCAGATTCCAATTTTTAATGGTAAGAATTATGATTTTTGGATTTTTGGAGTATAAAATGAAAACCCTGTTTTGCTCTTCGGATGTTTGGGACTTGGTTGAAAATGGGTTTCCTAAACCAACAAACCAACAAGCTTATCAGGCTCTTCCACAAGCTAAGAAGGATTTGTTGAAGGAAAATATTAAGAAAGATGCCAAAGCATTGTTTTTCATTCAATAGGCAATGGAGGAATCATTTTTTCCAAAAGTATCAGCTGCCACAAGGTCGAAGCTGGCATGGGAAAGTTTGTAAACAACATACCAAGGCATAGGCAAGGTGAAAATAGCAAAATTACAAATTCTCAGAAGGGATTTTGAAAATTTGCAAATGAAGGAACTTAGATTCAGTAGATTCATTCTTCATTCATGCAATGTCAATAGTAAATCACATTACATCATATAGAAAAACCATTGGGGATCAAAAAGTTGTAGAGAAGATACTTACAAGTTTACCTACAAAGTTTGATCCAGTAGTAGTGGCCATTGAAGAGTCCAAAGATCTCACTCAGTTATTAGTAGATGAATTAATGGGATCACTCTTGGCACATGAGAAAAGATTAAATCGATCAAGAACATCATCATTGGAGAATGCATTCAAGACTCAACTTTGATTTGGCAAAACAAGAGGGAGATCAAATCAAAGCAGAGGCAGAGGACTTTTTACACCAAGGGGAGGAAGAGAAAATACATAATTTGAAAGTAGAAGACCAACATCAAGCCCATATGCTCATTCTACACCAACAAGAGGAAGCGGGAGGAGCCATTCTCATAGCCAACATCAAGGACAAAGGTATGATAAATCCAATATTCAATTTCATTATTGCAATAAATTTGGGCATTTTGCATCAGAATGTAGGAAAAAGCAATATGATATGAACAAGCAAAAGGCACATTTTACAAATTAAAACCAGACAAACATTAGTGAATAAGACACCATATTGATAACATGAAATGTAGCACAAGAGAGTTTCAAAGAAGTATAGTTCCTAGATAGTGGTTGTAGTAATCACATGAGCTGTAATAAGAAGATGTTTGAATATACTTTGAAAATGGCGAGTGTGTGATTCTAGACAAGAAACCAAGCAATAGGTTGATTGCAAGAGTTGAAATGACAAAAAATAGGATGTTTCCACTGAGGATTCAAAGTGAAGTATTCTTAGAGCTACAAGGATTGCAAAAGATTGATGAATCAGCTTTTAAGGCTTCATACAAAAATGAATCTTGGCTATGGCATTTAAGACTTGGGCACTTAAATTTCAAAGGGTTACAGTTGTTATATAAGAAAGGAATGGTATATGGATTTCCACCAATAGAGCCACTCAAGATAACATGTGAGAGTTGCATATTGACCAAGTAACATAGAAACAAATTTCCAATTGGGGAGTCTTATAGAGCAAAAAAACCACTTGAGATAGTGTATTCAGAGCTTAGTGGACCTATGCAAATACCATCCATAAGTGGAAGACTTTATTTCTTGACATTTATTGATGATTTCAGCAAGCATGTATGGGTTTACTTCTTGAAATATAAATCAGATTCATTTGTTGTTTTTAAAGAGTTCGGAGCAAAAGTTGAGAAAGAAAGTGGTTATTATATCAATTGAGAACCGATCAAGGTGGTGAATACATATCAAATGATTTTCAGAATTTACAACAAGGTACACTCCTCAGCAAAATGGAGTAGCTGAGAGAAAGAATAGAACAATTATGAAAATGGCACGAAGTATGATAAAAGCAAAACATCCACCGAATGAGTATTGGACTGAAGCGGTTGCATGTTCAGTATACATATTAAATAGATGTCCAACAAAAGAAGTGATAAGTAAAACACCAGAAGAAGCTTGGAGTTAAAGGAAGCACAATATAGCATGCCTGAGAGTTTCTGGATGAGCGACATACTCATTGATGCCTCAAGAGTTAAGAAAGAAATTAGATGATAGAGGAGAGAAGTGCATATTTGTGGGATATAGTGAACAATCCAAAGCATATAAGCTATGCAATCCCATCACAAAGAAGTTGACTATAAGACGTGATGTTGAGTTTGTTGAAGAAGAAACATGGGATGGTAGCATAGACAAAACAACTACAATTGCAGCTAGTGTTCCACAAGAGAATGATGAGAATGAAACTCAAGTTGAGAATCCTACTACACAAGAAAATGTTCCTAAAACACCTATTAGACCACCTACCACTCCAAATCCTACTACTCCAGCAAGTAATAACAATGGTGAGTCTTCTAATCCAACACTTGTATCACTAAAATCAAGGTCTATAAACACTTCAAAGAAGACATGAATTTGAATGGAGATATATGATGAAATACAAGAGGCTAAAAATGTTGATTATGTTCTAATTTTGCATTCTTAACACAAGCCAATCCAATGTATTTTGAAGATGCCATAAAAGATGACAAATGGATTGCATCCATGGATTAAGAAATTCAGTCAATAGAAAAGAATCAAACTTGGGATCTAATAGAGCTTCCTAAAGGCAAGGATGTGATTGCAGTTAAATGGGTTTACGAGACAAAGTATAATGCTAATAGAAAAGTAGAGAAGCACAAGGAAAGAATAGTAGCTACAGGCTTTACACAACAACTGGGCATAGATTACACTGAAACTTTTGCATTAGTGGAAAGATTGGATAGTGTTAGAATGGTCTTATCTATAGCAACTCAGAACAATTGGAAAGTTTACTAGCATTCCTAAATGGCATTTTGGAAGAAGAAGTGTATATAAAATAGCCACATGGTTAAGAAATTTTGGGAGAATAACAAAAGGCATACAAACTGAAAAAGGCCCTATATGGTACAGCAGGATAGATTCTTATTTTGTGAACAATGGGCTTAACAAGTGTGGCAATGAACCTACCTTGTACGTCAATGTGAATGATGAAAGAGAAATCTTGATAGTTTGTTTGTGTGTAGATGATTTGATTTGCACAAATAATATGTCAATTAACTCATTCAAGACAGCCATGGAAAGAGAATTTGATATGACTAATTTGGGGCTCATGAGATATTTTCTTGGGATAGAGGTAAGTCAAAATGATCAAGGCATTTTTATATGTCAAAGTAAATATGCTAATGATTTGTTGAAGAGATTTAAGATGAAAAATGTAAATCCAGCCCCTACACTAGTTGTATTGGGTTTAAAACTTAGCAAAGATGATAAAAGTCCAAGTGTTGATGCAACCTTATTCAAAAGATTAGTTGGCATCCTCATGTATCTAACCACCACAAGACCGGATATCATGTATGAGGTTAGTCTCATTTACACATTCATGGACAAACTAAAGGAAACACATTGGAAAGTTGGAAAAAGAATTTTAAGGTACATAGCTGGAACAAAGAACTTTGGAATTTTGTATACACCTTCATATGATTACAAACTGATTGTATACACAAATAGTGATTGGGGAGGTAGCATGGATGATAGAAAAATTACTTCGAGGCATATCTTCCATCTATGATCGGGTGTTATCTCTTGGGCATCAAAGAAACAACCAATTGTGACACTCTCATCAACTAAAGTGGAATATGTTGCAACCACATCAACAGCTTGTGAGGTAGTATGGATGAGAAGAGTACTTTAAGACTTGAGACACCCACAAGAAGAACCTATAGAAATTTATTGTGACAATAATTCAGAAATTGCTTTATCTAAAAATCATGTCGTTCATAAATGGAGCAAGCATATTGATACAAGATGTGATTTTATTCAAGAATTGGTGAACAATGGTGATATATATCTTGAGTTTTGCAGGTCCAATGAACAACTAGCAGACATTTTTACAAAGCCACTTGGAAAGAAAGTTTTTTAACATCTTTGGGAAGGAATTGGTATTATAGACATACATGGCAATGAAGATTAAGGGGGAATGTTGGCAAACATGGACTTCCAACTTAAACACATCTAATCTCCCCTACCTCTGTAACCTACCTACTCCACCAACTGCATTTACTACAATATTTTTGTATCTTCTTCTACTGAGATCGATGCATCTAGATTGTTCATATTAGGCGCATATTCTAGAAGTCTCTCCTGTAGCTATTTGGAGAGCTTTGTTTTGTATTTCTCATTTGTTTTTATTTTTCTATTTCCCCTTCAAACAACATCTAGGTGATTCTCACGAGGGTGATGCATTGGGACTTCCTGGGAGGTACTACTCCAACTCAAGCACACTTAACCACGGAGTTCCCTCCAAGATTAAACCCACTTAGCTTGTAACCCCATTTTCAAAAACTACATAGTTGAACCTTGATAGCAATATCATAATAAGACCTGCTCATTCAAAACTGATAGTTGCATTCAAGGAAAGTTGAAACTACCTTAAAAGATTGCAAGTGTCTATCAACATAAGACAGCCAGGTCTTTGTAGAAAAATAAATAAATAAATAAAATTATTTGAAAGCAAAGAAACCATTATAAATCGGTTCAGAGAGGTCTTTGTAGAAAAATAAATAAATAAATAAAATTATTTGGAATCAAAGAAACCATTGTAAATCGGTTCTAATGAGTTTTAAACTATTCTTGCAAAAAGTGATCCGAAACTGTTCAGCCAAAAGAAATTGGCTTGAAAGAACCATTCTTGAATGTTATGAAGTTGCACTATGCTATGACATTACAAATGAATATAAATTCGTGGAACTGTAAATCTAATTAAAATTTTAAAAATACAAATATAATCTAGAAAAATGGTAAAATTGAAGCGTCTTGTAATTAAATCTCACATCATTGAAATATTTTTGTATAGATGATTCTATTGAAGGATAGGAGGAAAGGTAGACCTCCTTTCTAAAAACGAGGTACAGAAAGGCGAACAAAAATAATGGTAGAGGAAGAAGCAGACAAGGATCACCATGTACGCATTAACACATATACAGATTGATTAAGAACTATTTTTCTTTTTTCAAGAGAAAACTTCCTTTCTCCTAAGCTCGATTATCTGTTCATTTCTTGCTTTAAGTGATTCAATAAAATCGAATAGCAAAACCATATACTCTATTCCACTTTTCCCTTCCTGTTAGAAGGGATTAATTTCCACCAGTTTGTTCCATGTAGACAATTAGTTGAAACTAAACTGCGGTGCATTAAGTATATTATTCTACGTTGCCTAAAGCTCTCTTCCACATGGACAAATCTGTCAGAGTGTAATTTTCTAATATTTGGTCACCTTGAGATGGATCGTATTGATCCTCCATAAATGAATTGTAAGTGTAATGCATTTAATTAATAGAAATCTACTTTTGGTTTGCTGTAGCATTCGTGTTATTTGTTTTTAAAGAAATTTTAATGTTTGGTGCAGTCAAGGGGGGTCGAGGCTATGGCCTCAATAGCTCCAAAATTCCCTCTAAGCCTTGTAAATTTTTAGTAATGAGTGAAATTGTAAGTGTCCAAGAAGCTGTCTAAGAAAAATGTATTAGACAAGGGCAGCTATAGCTATGACTGCAGAAGTGTGAGATTGAAGACAACAAAGAGCCATGTTGGAAGATATGGCAAAGAAGAGCCGGCAGGAAAGATAAAGAAGGTGCAAAAACCTTATCAAAGCCTAGTAGCCTAGTTATTTCAAAAGAGTTGGTAGTTATCAAAGCAAATAAATATTGATGTTCTTTTTTGTTAAAGTTGTTAGAGGCTGCAGCCAAGAGAAAAGAGCACTGACTATACAAGTCATCTCACAAGTCTGAAACACAGACAATGTAGCAAAGGTTGGGAATGGAGTTAAGAAAAGGAGATATCTCTAGCATGTACTGTTGTAGCAGAAACCACCATAGTTTAGGTGATGAAAGTTTTTTCAGGAAGTGTGTATTGTAAATATGTTTCTTCATCATGTTAGTTTTGTGGTCAAATGAAACCACTTGTGTGAGAGGTTTTGTGATCACCTGAAACTACTTATATGTTAGAGATATTGCAGTAGTTTAAGTGAAGAGATATTGTTAGCGAACGACCGCAGCAGTTGAAGGTTAAGAGAGTGAAAGAAAACTGAAATCACCATAAAGAGGTGAAAAAAGATTGCAAGGTGTAGAAACAATTTTTGAAGCCAAAGATGCAGCAAGCAGATTATTGAGAGCCTGAAGGCAAAGGACTGTTGTTTGAAGACAATGATTTGTAGCAGCCAAGAAAGAAAGAGATCAGAAGATCAGAAGAACAGAGGTGGATACCAACTATTTGAGCTTGTGAAAATATTAGTGAAGTTGTCAATGAGATAGTGAAGGATATGGTTGAATGTGGTAACATTTTATTTTCTAAATCTTTTGTAAGAATCCTCAAGCAAAATAAAAAACTTTTGTAAGAATCCTCGAGCACCAATAGTGTGATTCGATTTGAAATGTTAATGATAGAAATCAAGGGGAGTGTTGGAACTAATTTCTACCAGTTTTCTCCATGTAGACAGTTAGTTTAAACTAAACTGGAGCGCATTAAACATGTTTTCCCAGGTTGGCTAAAACTCTCTTCCACATGGACTAAATTTGTCAAATTGTAATTTTCTAATTGTATATGATCACCTTCAAATGGATCGTATGGATCCTCCAAAAATAAATTGTAATTGTAATGCATTTAACTGATAGAAATCTGTTTTTGGTTTGCTGTAACATTCGTGTTATTTTCTCCCTGCTTTCATTTCCAAGCTCTAAAACTAAATAATGCACCCTTTTCCATGAAGAATCTTCTGCAAATTTCTCTAAAAGAAACTGTATAATATCAAAAACTTGTAACAGAAAAACAAAAAACTTAAAAAGCAAGTGGAGTTTCTGCTAGGGTTTCTAGATTATCAAAAGAACTGCCAAGTGGGTATTGGTTTTTTCAATACATTCAAAAATATAATTAGGTGTGCCTAAAATACCCTACCTGCAACTGAATGTTCCGGAACCTCTTCTGTGAATAGATGCTGGTGAAGGCCTTGATGCTACAACTCTCGGACATGCTACTAGGACGAGAAACCCTTATGCTCTCCATTTCCGTACTCTCTTTTTTAGTCCCAGAAAGATTACTTCATACACATCCTTACTCAAAAGGAAGATTTTTGAGCTTCTTTTCCCAGATCTAGAGCAATTTAATTGAAAAGAAATATGATGGAAGAGCTTGCATGAATTGGCTATCTGAGGCAATCGTCCATAACTATTTCTGATAAATTGTGTTAAATTAGACTGTTTTAATATATTTCTTATCACCGTATTACAAATCAGTTAGTACCTAGTTGTTCACCATATCAACAAATAAAAGCATGTATTCATTTGAGAAGACGAGGATAATATATGATTATTACCAGACGCAAAAGCAAAAGGAGGCGTGAGCAACAAAATCAACAGAATCACAGTTACACCCTTCGCCATGTAAGCAACTAACTGCAGATCTATTCTCTACAAAGGTAATCAATGTTAATGTATTCCTTGTGAAAAAGATTACATATTATATAGCTCCAACGCCAAACCTTCTCCTTAGTGTGTTCCGCACAATTTTGTTTATTTATGGATGTATCCAACCGATTTAAATATACGGCGATACCACATAAATATGAAATGATTTTAAGCATATTTAAATGTGGAAATACCTAGTGAACCTACTTCTGGGTGGTGGCCCTACCTATATGACTTTAGTTATTAATTTGACAAAATGTTTCAAAATAACGTCCCCCCACAACTTACAATGGTTGTAGCATTTGCACTAGTATACTTATATTTAAAAAATATGCGGAGAGATATTTTATAATAGAAAATAATCATGTGTAAAATAAATGTTCTTCTAAAATACTAAACACCAAGAATACAAATTCATTAAATTCCTCCATGCAAAAAGCTGTGAATCTAGTTGAAGACAAGTGGCGAAGGTTCTATTTTATTTGGAGTAATAAAATAACACCTCCACAAAAGCTGAAACATGGCATATTTCATGCATTTACTGTCATTTGCATGTCAAATTGTTTCAAAAATAGATTTTTATTTACGAAAATTTTGATGTCATTGTAAATGCCTCTTGACATAGTAATACTTTTATTTATTTTTTTGATAAAAGACAAAAAGTTTGATAATATATTAACAAAATTTGTCCATAGGACCAAAAACAAAATTAGCATAACAATCTAAAATAGCCAAAGGGGCAAATAGTCTAGCCAAATCAGAGACAAAATGTCAAAACCAAGAGCAAACACCACCGAGAGACGGACACCAAAAAACAGAGATAATACATAAAGCATGTCATTTTGGTGAATTTTCATCCACCACGTTCTTCTCCAAGCCCTATACAGAAGACACCTTCTCCAAAAATTGGTACCCAACAACGAAATTTTTTCTCTTAGAAAGGATAAAAGCCTTAGAATGTCTCTATCCATCTATCCTAGCACCGTCATGTAAGCACCTATCCTCCCCAAAAACATAGTGATGAAGAGTATCCTCCTTACCCAGCTTCAAACTTAAACCATCATCAAAAGGATGCAATTCTTCCTCTCGGAAAGCATGAAGAAGAGTATCAAGCTTAAATCTCTTGGAAGGAAGTCTACCAACTCATTTTTATGAACATGAACTTTATAATTAACCAGGCGGAGAAGGGCATGGAAAAGATTTGAAAACCTAACTGCTTCAGTGGGGAAACAATCTCCATGAACGCCAAAAGCTCCTTATCAAAAAATTTACAATTACTTGCCTCTAATCCTAGTTTAACAGCCTCATATATCTTAACATATTCAGGGCATAAATTGAGAATTTTTTGGGGAAAAATCCCCCTACCCAGCCCTTACCCATAAAAAAGTCATAATTCCTTACAACTTTCTTTAAATCCCCAAAAGGAATTAAGTCTTCCTTCATGAAATTTAGAACTAGTTGCAATAGAAGACCATAATTCTGCAGCATGTCAAAACTATTTGAAAGAAAAGAAGACAACGCCTAAGAGGGATAGAGAATTCACAACGCCTATGGATATAGCACATCCTCCCCAACAATGGTGATAATTGCACTCAGCACCCTCGGACACTCCTATTTGAAGATGGATTTCAAATTATCAACATCAAACATACCAAAGGTAGAGAATTCTCATTATTTTATACTCACTAAAATGCGATTATTGCAGAGCTTATATTCCATTGACACCACCCAAAACCAAAGAACAAAAACATTGACGGAGAGAATAAAGTCCAGAAGAGAACAATCCAGAAATGCTCCAGAGCATGCACGAAAAACAATACCATGTGGTGCAGGGAAATAACGGGAGGTTGCATGTAAATAAAAAGCCCTTAACACACTGATCCGTAGATGGAAATAAATTTCAAATCATGCCAAAAATCTGGAGGATCCACCATCTCAAAAGCATGATGCACAATGATGAAGACAAGCCATCAAAGGATGTGGGATCTGACATCCTAGAATAGGCGCAACACACCTGGCATGCTTAAGGCCTTTTGAAATAAATACCTAGAGAAGAAATATCTCCACTTAACGACCCTAAAAATCAATGACACGTGCGTAGAAAATGAGAACTACCATGATGAAAAAGAAAATATCCACTACCTTCTTTATGCTTAATGCTAAACTTCACAAAAGGAAAAGCAACATTCTTCTCATACTTCAATTTCCAAAAGATTCTAGTAGCTAGTTTTTCTTCATCATCAATAGGTGTATGCTTATTCTTTTGAGATTGAGGACAAGGGTTATTATTATTAGAAGAAGAAGGAGTGTCATCTATGATTTTAACTTTGTCACTATCAATAAGTTATTTCATTGCATTTTGAAAAATTAGGACAATGATTAGCATGATGATGATGAGTTTGATGAAATAAATAAAAAGGAGTTTTTGAAGAAGAAGCACTTTTATAGGAACGAATGGTTTGTTGTCTTGCAAGATGATCTTTGAAATCTTCAATCCTAATGAGGTCATCCAAAGGAGATTTATTATCATTTCCTAGGCCTTTTTTACTAATTTGTGTTGGAGAGTTTATAGGGACTCAAATTCCTTGTTCAAATTTTCACAGTCCTCGTCCTCTAAAATCATGTTTTGATATTATGTTAAAGCCACTTCTATAGGAATCCTTCAATTGATAGGGCAGAGGAACATTATAATAAATTTGTTTGAATTTTGTAGTGTAAGAATGTTTTGAAGGAACAAAGGGATTAGTAGATGAAGAAGGAATATCTTGTGAAGGAAGATTTTCCTTTCTTTCATCATGCATATCCTCTTTGGTAAATCGGGAAGGAAGATCCTTATCATCTAAGGCCTCTTCCTCGCTTAATGTTATGTGGGGAGAGAGATCATGAATAAAATGCATAAAATCATCTTCTCTAGAAATGTTTTTATGTTTAAGATAGACTCTTAGAGAATAAGGAGGATCGAGAGAGATGGAAACATCAATATTTTGATTTTCTCCCCCTCGCTCTAAGGTATATGTATGATAAGAAGATGGGGCCATTTTTCTCTTCAATTATTTCTCTCCATTAGAAATATCATTGATAGGAGTATTAGCTCTCTCTTCATTCACATTAAATATCCTAGGAGATGTACAAGTGTTAGGTTTTCCATTAACATCTCTAGAATTGGGATCTACAAAAGCTTTGAGGTGATCTATATATGAAATTAACTTTCCTTAAAAATATCACCATAAAACAACATGAACTATATATAAAATCTTTCAGATCCAATTGATTGAAAGGAAGGAGTCTTGAAACCCTAAAAACACAAAATACCAAAGTGCTATGAATGAAAAGAAGCAATGTGAAATGAAAAAGGCCTTATCCAACACATGATTTTGCTAAATATAAGTGAAAAGAAAAAAGTAATAATATCTGAAATAGAAAATAAATTAGATCTATTAAGTTCCATAATGAATGTTTTAAAATCATATTTAAAAATTGATGTGAAAGATGAAGCAATTCACAAATCAAATTAACCAAAATAAATTAGGGTTTTTATGAATTAAACCTCTGAATTTATATAATTTGATTAAAGTGAGATCTATGAATTTGAATTTGAATTTTGAAATGTTTATAAATTAGATCTAAAACAATTAATCCAAATTAGGCAAATCACAAGCTCAATTTTAGAATTAAAAATTAGGCTTTTTGTGAAATTAACCTCTAAATTTTTTTAATTCGATTGGAAATTAAATTTTAGTTTTAAATCGCATAAACATTGAGATCCGAGAAAATAAATTAGAGTTAAAGGTGTAAGGAATTGGGTTCACCAAAATGTAATGGGTGAAAAATTAGGGTTTCCACAATAGGATAATGAAAACCGCTAATTTTTACTTAATGACCTATTATATTCAAAAGAGGGATGAGATCCAATAGATTCGGTCACACGCCACTAAGGATAAGAAGTGAATACTGATTGTATGAAAGGGGTTGAATTCTTTTGCCCTCTTTTGTGAGTTGAATTGCTGAAATTAGGGTAAAGTGTTGAAAATGAGGATAAAAATGCAGAAACGGCGAGCTACATATGTGGGACTGAGGCACACACCTAGATTTCAGAATTATAAGTAGATTTGGATCTGATCCAAAAAAGAGCTCCAAAATGTTGGGACTAGAATACCCATTGCTTTGGTCCTCTAAAAATTTTTCACACCAAACGGGGTTGATTTGTCTCTTGGAATAATTTTGATTCTGAAGATCGCAACTATGTACTCGTTTCCTGCACACAAAAAGAAAGAGAAGTAGATTGGGACTAGGGGATTGCCTAAGTCAAACCTCAATTTAGGAATTAACCTTTATTAAAATATTGCAAATAGTAGAATAAATAATTGAAGGATATACCTCAGATATGCAATGACTGATAATGATGCTTTACTTCTTGAATATAATCACATATGTTATATGAAATGGCATGAATATGACAAAGCTCTAATCACACACACTTACTTGAATATGAAAGATGTAATGTTGCTCTACAATTTATGAATGAAGAATGGAGCCTTGAAGGCCTCTCGAGATGCTTGATGATGAATACTTCAATTCTTGAATGCTTGATTATAATTTCGTCCTTCTATCCTTGTTGTTATATCATGATCCTCAAATGAGAAGGGAAAGCCTCCTTATATACTCGCTCATAGAAAAAAATGCTAATTTCCTAACATGAGCTGACATGGTGAGAGAGATTTCCCGCTCAAATTTGATAATGCAAGAGGGGTTTGTTGTCACAAAAGTGTACCTGCTTAATGAACAACCTTGATCAACAACTTTGTGCAACATGGAAACAACCTCCCAAGTGTGGGACTTGCAGAAGTGAGCTTGAGTCTCCAGAGAAGGTCTGCTTCCTTTCCAATCTAAGTGCAAGCATTAGACTAACCCAACACTGATAAATCCCAATATATGATCTGATAGGAAAAAGGGAGAAAGAGGGAATTCTTGAAAGAGGGGAAATAAGGTTTGCACCTAGATTGAAAGTGATCTTCCCTACCTATGAATGCACAAAACATCAATAAAACTACCTCAGGTATGCACAAGTTCCTATCTAAATTAGCCTCCTAAGTATAAGTGAAGGTTGGAATTCTATAGGACGAAGAGAAGAGTTAAAGTAATTCATAGTCAACATACACAGAGGGATCAACACAATCAGATAAACTAAAGAACCAGAAAGAGATGCATTGAAATAAAGAGGTAGAACACATTAAAATGATTATCTAAACTGAGAAGAGGCAAGAAAGATAATTTTATTAATGAAAAGGAAAGACAATATTTATAGTTACATAAAACATGAAATTCTTTAAGAGAGATGATAAAAGGACCTTGAAGCAAGGCTACAAAATTGCTTTTAAAGATCAGACATAACTCAAATCAAACGGGAGTTAAGAAACCCTAACCCTAGCCAGGGTTAAGTTACAAAAATATTAGAGGAGGATCAGATCAAGGATGACCTGATGGCATGCTTAATTTGGCTCTGAGAGTGTCCTCTACCTCTGGAAAAGAAAAATCCCTCTAAAAGGAGGAAATCTCTACAATTGAATGCAGTAAGATGGTGTCTGTAGGCACAAAATTCTATACATTTCCTTGAAGAGGCATAGGTGGCATCTGAAATTAGTTGTAGGATTCACGTCTATGGTAATGATGAAAGAAACTGGTGGTTGGATGAAATCTAATCCCAAATTTGGCACTGACTAGGTAGAAAAAAGGGACCTCGACCATCGGGTCGTCAACCACCCTGCACAGACATTTAAATGCCAATAACCCCCAACAAGGCTCAATATGAGTTTAAAACATGGTCTTAAGATCGGGCCTTTATGAAGATCTGACAACCAATAATGACTGACGTGGCACCCCAAGCCCACGCTTCTTTCTGTTGTGTGACTGCCAAGTGGCCTTCATACCATGTTGGATGGTGGGGGAAATAGTCCCCCCTTGGTTTTGGTTGCCTCACAACACTCTTTCCTTGGCACTTTCTATCTTGTGGGGTGGTGGGGCATATTTTCTACATCGCTTTCCTCCTATCCCACAAGGTCTCCTAGGCCTTGACTTTACCCTATGCGATGGCAGGGAAAGCCCTCACGTTCTTTACTTTTATATCATGTGTTCATCCTTCTTTGGTGTTCCCTTTGGCGAGGGATGGTGAGGGGAGGAAACTCCTCATTGCATGTGTTAGCCCACAAGCATTATTTTGTTAACTTATTCTTGCATAGGGGGTAAAAAGGAATTGACTTCCTTGCCTTCCCCACCATCCCCCGCGAGCAAAACTTACTACACAAAACTTGTGCGGCCAAAACCTTAGCCCATCGCAGCCGAATAACACATAGTGTGAATAAAATGAGGCACGACTAACACACGTGTTAGTCACACTGATGTTGGTGTAACTGTTGGCTCTGACCACTTACCCTCGTGTTATTCACCTTCACATAGCCTTCATGTTATGCATTTTCTAAAAAATAAATAAGCAAATAACTTTGTTGAGTACGATAACACGATGTGTTAGTCGCACTGACTAACATGATGTGTTAGTCACACTAGAATCTCAAAACTGATCTCTACAAGGGTTGGCACAAGCATTGCCAACATTTCAAGCAACTCAGAGGGGGCCCTAAGCCTACTTAGGGAAAACCAGAAGTCTTAGATATCCATTGGGGATAGAGTCAAGGCCTAAACAAAATTAGATATCTTCTGCCCCTACAAATTGAAACAAAAAATCAATATTTGGCCATTCTAGAAGAGATGACTTGTGCACATGCACTTTTTGGAAAAATGAGATAAAATCAAACTAATATTTACATTATTGAAACTCGGAGACAAGAAAGCCTCTACCTTTGTCAAAGCTGATCCTCCTAAAGGAGTTGATCTCCCTCGAGCCATAGTTGCAGTCACCAACCAACTACAAAAATTGAAGTTTCTTGTATGTATGCATCATAGCATACATGTTGTTGATGTGGTGAAAAGAAAACTCACCATTTACCTTGCTGCCATAGGGAATCCACATAAAATGAGCCTCCGCTATACCTGGAGGTACTTCAAAAGAAAACTCAGTAGCAAGAGGAGGGTCATTGCTATCACTATTGTCATGCTTCGAGTATAAGTTGAGACCAAAGGAAAAGTTCTCAAACTCATATGAGAGTGACAAGTATACCATCTCCTTGTCTTGATCTATATGAGGGGGCTCCTCAGACATATTAAATAGGAAATTTCGAAGCTCGTACACTGTCAATTTGAGCAATGAAAAGAATATATGCATGGTCGACATGTTGCTGCTCAACCTCATCAAACTTGGTATGTTGGTCCCAAGTAAAACATTCAAGCTTAGACATCTTATCCCTAATATCAAAAGAAACATCTTCACAATGAATGAAGGCCTCATATAAAACATTATTACATTCAGGGATAGGGGAGAACCAACATACATCGTACTCACATGTGTTGATATCTAGCTCATCAGCATAAATGTCAGGCTCATGAGACACTTCACAGGAAGACTCTCTATTAGTGTTCTTTCTTCTTCTTGGTGACAAACTGTAGAAACCTCGGGCACATGGCAAAAAAAATCTATCATTTCATGTGTTGCAAAAACATTACCCCCTGCGGCCACCTTGAAACTAGCCTATTGGAACCCATGTTACAGCCTCTTTGTAGACCTACATCCTCCACATTCTTAATGAAGGAAGGAAGTTCATCAAATAATGATAAAATAACCCCCTCCTATCAATTTGTAGAATCAAAATCTCTCTATGCCACTAAGGCCTAAGAGGCATTGTTATTTCTACAAGAGGCCTAATTAACATGATTACCCCAATCATTTCCCTGAGAAAGATTGTTCTGCACAGAGACAAATGCTCCTAAGGTTCTTACAATTGTAGGATTTAAGATACTTATTTATACCTAGGGATGTTCTGCTAGCTCTGCACTTGAAAATTGGATCTTTGTTGTTGATAATTCTGACTTTGGGGTTGATAAGGCCTGCTATTCTGAGATTGTTGCCTCTTGATTGAGACCAACTCATTGTCAAGTCCCTAGACTAGGATATTAAGCTCCTGAATCTCTGAGGGTGGTGGAGGAGGTGTAGGTGTAAGGAATTGACTTGCGGATATCATTGTTATAGGTTCCAAGGAAGGCTATTGTGTAGGAGCCTCTGGGAACAAAGGCATTGGAGGCCTTGGAGCTAACTTTCCAGCTTGAATTAAAAACCTTTATGCCTTGATGGTAATGTCTTAAGCTCCTGGAAGATTATTCCCCCATTGATTGTATCATTACAACTATATAACAGTTTATATCCCTGAGGAAGTATATAAGGAGGCACAATTGGAAGATGGCTTGACCAAAGCAGGGATTTTATCGTAGCTCTTCTAAAACCTATATTTAAAAGCTTCCATAACTCATAAGGGGCTCTCTTTATGGTTGTTAGTTGTTCAAATAGTGACGAGGGGTCACTCTTGTCCTCAAAAATATTGCATAAGTTTTCTCCCAATTCATCTCAGTTATGAATGGAGTTAGAGGGTAGACCCCTGTCCGAAGTCTTGATGGTCTGCATTTATACACGTACGTCGGCACTCACCCTGCCTCCACGCCACGCATGCCCCATGAAATCCACCGCTCAAGCTTTTACAGTAATTATCTGACTCACATTGCATAACAAATCAGTGAGTATTCGACAGTATAAAACCAGGAATTAATCTACTAGTACTATTATTATTACCAGAAAAAGCAAAAGGAACTGTGAGCAATAAAAATAGAAAATTAAGTGCAGATGTATTCTGTGAGGAAAAGATCAGTAGTTTATATGCCTCACATGACACCAGCTATGCTCCTTCGTGTGTTCCGCCTCTCCTTTGTGTGTTCCGCCTCTCCTTTGTGTCAAGGTTCTTTTCAATATGATATGAAATTGTTTTAAGCGTTAACATCTAAATGCTGATTAACGCCACTATGCTTCTTTTCAATATAATATGAAATTATTCTAAACGCTAACATCTAAATGCTGCTCGTGTGATCCGTCTCTCCTTTGTGTCTTCTGCTCAAGTCCGTTTATGCTTTTGAGGTGAGCAAATTGATATGCAACATTTAATCTAGTTTTATAAATTTGTATTCTTAAAATGAAAGGAAAAAAAGTTATAACAAGTTTCTAATGTTTTGTATTTTATTGGGACATGAAAATAGGTTAAAGTACTTTACAAAGTTGGGAGATCTCTTACAAATCTTAAATATGATCTTTTATTAATGTGAAAACTATTGTGAATTTTAAAAGGGAATATGTCTCACCATTCATTATTTTTTGGTGAGTGGAGCTAGTACGGGCATAATAACTACATAATAATATTATAGTTAAGATCAGTAATCCTATATAAAACATTACATAAAATATCTCTCTTTCTCTCTTCACCCTCTATCTTTACATCTCCCTCTTTCTATCCCTACCTCTTCTTATATCTTCATCTCTCTTTATCACACCCTTCTATATCTCTCTACTTAGATCCTCTATCCTCTCTCTATTTATCTCTCTCTTTATTCCTTCCAATCTATCTATTTACATATCTCTATGCCTAAATCTATTTCACTCACCCACACACATGCTATTTCTCCCTACGTATCTCTATCTCTTTATACCTCCCTCCTATCTCTATCTTTCTATGAATTATCTCTATCACCTCCTTGATTTTTATTTTACCCCCATCATCTTTATCTGCACATCTTCTCTCTGTCTTATTGAACAAGAAAAGACCTCAATGCATGAGAAACAAAGGATTTTTCTTTTGGACTGCATCCTTGAAAAGAAGAATATACCCGTGCATTATGTGAAGAATAAGATGCAGGAAAAATAAGATAGTATAGGAGAGAACAAGAAGGAAGAGAAATCCCTATGCAGAGTACTAAGAGATGGAATTTTGGAAAAACACGTAAGAAGTCTTAGAGGGGTGTGTGTGGGACAGAAGTCTAGGAAAAGGGGCAGTGAAAGTAAAAGAAACCTGTCTGTGCAAGAATAGAGATAATAAAGAATGTGAGAGGGGTTATATCCCTGCTCAAGAAACAAGGGAAATAGAAAAGAATGTGAAATCAAAAGAATGGGGTGAGTTGCACCTAAAGAACCAAAGATATCTTGAAGGGGTGTGAGGAAGGGATGAGAGAGAAGCTGCAAGAAAAGAAGTGTGATTAGCAAGATGATGCAGAGATGAAAGTTTAGAACCATATTTTAAAACAGAGCATCTGATTGAAGAGGTGAAAAGATAATTATAGGGTGGTCCCTGGTAAGTGGAGAAAAACTTTAAGCTGTAAAACACCCTAGCATAAATTGATAGGTTTCATTTTATGTTGAGAATTTACTTATTTGTGTTTGAATTGAGTTCATTGATGCAATATCTCTCTGCCTGATAAGGCCCAAAGATATCTGGCCTGCATAATTTATGTATGTAAGAGACCATCTAAATGCATTCAAATGTCTAAATAGCTCAAGACAGATGGAAAATGTGACGAGGATAAGTAATGACATCAATAATGTAGATTATTTTAAATGAGTGCAACATAAACATTAGACTTAGAAGTGCCCAACATATGGGATTGAACTAAGGATACTTAAAGGAGGTAGGAGGTTAAATCATAAAATTGAAATATCTTGGGGTGAAGGTTAGTTGAAAATTAAACTATTATAATTAAGGTTGAAACAACATATGTAACTATCACATTTATTTCCCTCTTAGTGATAATATATATAGAATTGTGGAAATGGTGTCTAAGTTAGGCTAGAAAAGATAAAGATTGTTTCCAATGAATAAGATTTGCACAAGTTTAGGGTGGTCCATCATTCATATACTTGATACTGCATAATCAAATGTGAGAAAATATTAGATGAAGATCATCTTGAACAACAAATGTTTCCAAATAAGGTCTACTAGATGTTTAGATGGCTAAGGAATTTAGTAGAGAAATTCAACACAGACATTAGTTTAATTACTTAGAGAAGGATATACTAAATTCAACACAGACATTAGTTTAATTACTTAGAGAAGGATGAAATTAATATGCTTAGTTGTAGTATATAAAGGAATAATACAAATGATAATAAACCTAGAGGGGAGAGTTCAACTTAAGAACTGAATTTGACATTAGTTGCACACACATTTATGTCATGGTAATATTAAGCTCTTAAATGTGGGTTAAAATAGAGTTTGGTCATTAAAGTTAAGGTAATTATTATCAAGGAAATATTAATAGATAATAGCATTGCTTAAAAATCATTTTAAATACTTCTTATAAATTAAAATAAAGATGTATCAAGCAAAAATATGAATTATCAATATTACTATAATTCAAGGTGACATATAGAATTTAAATAGACAATTAAAAATTAAAAATTAAACTATTATATAGAAAATAAGAACAAAATGAATATTTCATCATAAGATAAGGTAAACTGTCATAATTGAAATAGAAGCTCATAAGAGAAGGTAGTCATGAGGCTGAATTCTTTTTTAAGCTGTCATCTAACAAGATCATGAATGCTATGTACATTCCAATGATGGGACACAGAGATTTAAATAAAACTGAAAACTATGACCTTCTTAGGTAATACGAAGAAAGAAATTACAAGGTTTATTGAAAAAACCTAAACTTATTGGAAATGGGGAATCCTGCAGATCTAACTGCTGAGAAGCCACGTGGTATTATTATCATTTATTTATCGTGTTCTACCAGTAGAGAAGAAAGAACGTAAACCGAGAGGAATAAGTATTGTATTGTATGAGGAGATTTTAGCAGTGATGACAGCACCAGCAGGCTAATCCGAGTGGATGGTTCCAATCACACCTTCCATATTCTTGATGATCTGCATTTATACACGTACGGTGGCACTCACCCCACCTCCAATCCGTGCATGCCCCATCAAATCCATTGCTCAACTTTCTACAGTACCTATCTGCCTCAGATTGCATTACAAATCAAATCAGTGAGCAGTCGAGAATAAAAAAACCATGGATCAATCTACTAATATTGAAGAGGAAAAGAGGAGAAATATTACCAGAAAAAACAAAAGGAGCCGCGAGCAATAAAAACAGAAGAAACACGTATGTGCCCTTCGCCATTTTAGAAATTAAGTGAGTGCATGTATATTCTGTGAGATAAAGATTAGCAGTTTATATACCTCACACGCCAACTATGCTCCTCCGTGTGTTCCGCCTCTCCTTTGTGTCTTTCGCTCAATTCTGTTTATTCCAATGTCAAGATTCTTTTGAATATAATGTTCAATTATTTTAAGCGCTAACATCTAAATAGTGATTACAAATACGGGAAATACCTAGTGAACCTGCTTTGTCTATGTTTTTCAGCTGATGAAATTCATATTAAACCAGAAATTATAAATATTAACTTTTATTCAATTTAATTTAACATTAGAAATCCAGGCAAATCCGGTAGATGTTTTGCCCTGTGATTGAACCCGGGACAACGAGGGAGCAAACAACCAGCCCAAGCCAACCGCGCTACCATTAAGGGCTTTTCATATGATGAATTTTCACTTTACTGTTTTTTCGAAATTATGTCAATCAAAATATCGTACAAAATAACTAACATTTAAATTTTACAAAGATCTTTTTAAAACAATGTAAGCTCAAAAATATAAAAAATAAAGGTGTTCTCTACTCTTCTATTATCATATTTTTCTTGAAATGCAATCATTTATTTAATTTGACAAAATGCCTCAAAATAAAGATGCACCATAGACTACAATGAATGCAACATATGCACAAAAGTTGTAATGTCCAAAAAATTTAATATCAATGTACACTATATATATTTTGAACATACAAATGTACTAATCAAGGTTAATAAGATTTTATGATAACAATCATTACATGAATAATTTAGATTCCATTTAAAATATGTTGGATGAAAAATTTGTCAACTCAAGAGATCTTGCAAAATGAGGGCTTTCACCACAGTACACGAGACAATATCTCTCAGAAGACAAGATATGGTCCCTCCTACTTAAAAGGGAAGGCTCCCCCTTTGTACTGCAAACTATATCCTATCTGCTAACTTTACAATAATCTAGGATGATACAATTTCTTTACTCTCTCTTTTCAGAATAAGTATTAATCCAATTCTCTATTTACAATGGATTTCCCTTCCTAAGGTTGAAAACATTTCTTATTTTTAGTGATATAAACTCTATACTAACTTTAGAAGCAAAGTGTCCATACAAGTACAAATCCTCTCATTTTTTATTAAGGTAAAAAAGTTTTAAAGGGACACGAAACCCTAAAGTTTTACAACAAACTGGAGAATAAGCATTAAAGCACATAACCAACAACAAATGCTAAACCATCTTGGGCCAAGCCCACAAAACAGCCTAAAACACAAAATAGACTAAAACCAGAATAAACAAAGACCTATTGATAAGAATGCAACAAATTTGCATTCTTCTGAATAACTTTCCTGTTGATAGTCTCCAACTCATCCATGATAAATCTAGAGCTTCCTTGCTCCTGGTTCTTGCTCCTGGTACAAGTACACAGACTTGTCATAGTATGGAAACGAGAAATCTGACCACCTGCACCCTACACTTTCTTTTTCTGCTTGGAATCTGAAGGAGTCACACTGGCAATAGGATCAATCTTGTAATTTGCAATCATATTATTGATCCTCATCAAACCTTCAGAACTATTATTCATGGTAGCCTTGCTAATCTCTACCAGATTTTTCAAACTTCCTCTAATTTCTTCCAAGCTAACCTCCAAATTACATATTCTTCTTTCATGATTCAATTTCATCTTTTAAAAGTATCCACAATACCCTTTATACCCTCTTTTAACAAAGCCTCTTGTTGCTCCCTTTTTCTAAAAATAATTGTGGGATGGGAAAGTAATAATAAAGCTCAAAGTCTTCTTTTTATCACTATCTTATCAACCTTTACAAATAGATTACTCTTTCTTAAAATAAAATTTTAAATACAATCAAGAAGCTCATCAAAGCTCAAAGACTTTCTATGAATTTCTATAAAACTTCAAGAATAAAGATGAAATATATGTATCTCAAAGACTTCAACATACACTTCACCTTATATGTACAAATGTAGAAGGTAAACCAACACAAAGACTACGAGTTATCTCCTTGCTTGAGCATGAAACATTACCTTCAAACAAGATAAGTAGCTCAAAGACTACAAGATCAAGCTTGACAATATATCATTAATTATAAACACAATAAGAAGCTCAAGGACTACAAGATTGGGTTTAAATCTCTTTCAAATAACACCAGAATACTCACAATCAACATTGAATAATATCGTCACATTACAACTTTCCAACATAAAGATTGAAAGAAACTTGTCTCTTTTATTGATTGTAATCTAATTTACATCTAAAAACAAATTTTTATAGTGCTTCCCAAACTAACAGAGTTTTATTGCATTGCCCAAAATATTGAATAAATATACTTATTAAAATGAAAATCCTCATATATAGAGAGGAGAGTTGAAGCATGAAACTAGGAAAGCTACAACTAATTTGTGACCAAGTCAAAGGTAGAGTCATATTTGACTTAGAACACATGTAGTCCTACATATGTACTAGTGCATACATAGAATGACACATGAGGTATTCATTGATATTACAAAATGCCACTTGAAATGTCGATTGAATTTACAAAATACCACTACACTAGAGATGCATAAAAATGACTAAGTGATTTGAGCCTCATCTTGTTTCCAACATTCTTCACCAATGGAGTCTTCATGTCCTCTCTTGGTAACCTGTATTTCAAAGTTATCTAGTCCTAGTGTGTGGAATCTAGCATCTGAAGTGGACTGCAGTACGAATTTGAAGAATTCCCAGAGTTGGACAATAAAGACCAAAAAATTGCAAGGAGGGATTACTTTGGTGCAATTCAAGTTTTAAAATTGATTACACTAACTAGGTGACTTTGGTACAAATCGGGGTTATAAACCGGATTTACACCAAAGGGTGCCTTTAGTGCAAATCAAGGTTATAAATCCAATTTACACCAAGAAGAGGTACTTTGGCCCAAATCGGGGTTATAAACCCGATTTACACCAAGAAGAGGGACTTTGGTGCAAATCAAGGTTACAAACCCGATTTACACCAAAAAAATAAAAACTAGCTCCTAAAAAGAGAATTTGTCAGTTTTTTTATTGACAAATTGAGACTCACGTCAAGATGATTTCTCGAGAGCCTAACTACACACGAGGGGGTTTTAAAAGTGCCTCTACATGTGTGTTTAGAGGGTGTGAAATAGAAAAAATTCATAGGGATTATAATATTGGCTAACTAGGAAACTTTTGTTGATCGTTGAAACGAGTGAAGGGGGTAGAATCTAGAACTTAAGAGATATTAAAAACAAAAAGAATGAAACAACTCACTAAAACAAAACAATGACGCAACTTTGTGTGACTGCACTTATTGGAAAGGAAAACTAACCTAACCTAGACTAACCAACCATGGAAACTTCTTCAAATGAAAACATTAACTGGTACTCCAAAGTAGCTACATTTCTTCAACAAGATGTCATTTTTGACATGATCATAGACTGTCAAGTTTAGATGAAGCACGGATAGTAGTACCATGAGATGATGCACTGCTTCATGGAAGAAATAAACAAATTCACTTGCTTCCTCAAAAAAGTATATATATACTACTATTGAAGAGCGGATCAGTGAACCAAGGTTGCTCTTGGTCAACTACCAATGCCTCTTTGGTCTCACTATCAACTATATCTTCATTTTTGGTAGCTAATGCGGCCTTTGATGTCTTGTTAGCTTTGAACCAATATAGATGTCTTATAGGGCATCTACTGTAGTCATAGTTAGGAGGGACCTCAATGAGATCTATCTAGACCATGCAGAAAGAGTAAACACAATGAAAACCAGGCAAGATGATGGAGGCAATGTAGAACTAAATAAATTAGATCATGAAAACTTATTACAAATGGTCGATAACATCCAGACTACGAGATTCGGCTCACTGGCCTACTACATACATGCTCAATTACAAAATTGGTCAACTCCAGACCTCTAAATATTAGGATATATCTTCTATATTCTCTTGAACAAATTATGATGCTTAATTATCTCAAGGGAGATCCATATCGGCCCAAGAGGGATCAAATGTCGAAGAACAAGATCAAACATGTAAAACAATCAGGTCGGCCTCCGCCAATGAAAATCCTTCAAAAAATCCAAAGGAAGAAGTGTGGATCAAAGGGAAGGTTGTCCGCATGCCAAGGAACATTGGAATCAACAAATTGAAGCTTCAAAAGCTACAGAAAGGATCCGCAATATTCACCAATAGCAAATAGGTCCAAGTGGTTCCAGTGTTCTAAGCTAGAAAACTCTCTCGGAATCTAGAATCGATAACTTGCCGAGAAATGATCCAAATGTCCCACGGTTTAAGAATAAGGAAGATAATCATGATTACAAGAAAAATTCAGCTCCACAAGATCCAGTGAGAAAATGAAATAAAATGAAGGAAGAAATGCCAAAACAAAAAACAAAAAATAAATTGGAAAGAAATGTTTTTGGTTGATGCAAGATTGCCAAGAACCAGGGATACTCTTGCATCACACATCCGGGGTTGTTGAAAAAGTGATTCCCTCACTTTCCTGAGGCTAGAGGAAAACCAAGGTGGTCCACCTCTACCTAATAAATCCAAGATGAATCTTCAACTGGTATGTCCTTCCATTTCTTAAGATACTCTTTGTACTGATTGCTACGAGTGCTTCGTCCAATCCTACTATCAAGAATGTCTTCAATCTGATCTAGTTCCTTCCAAGGCAATTGTTTCTCCAAGTCTGTAACACTACTTTCACTGAATTCTGATTCATGATACTGATGTAGATATGCAATGTTGAATATAGGTGAAATAATCAAACTATTCGGTAGCTCTACTTCATATGTATTTTCAGAATTGAATCTCCTCAAGATCTTGCAAGGTCCAAACTTCCTCATCTGCAACTTGTTATAGATTCTAACTAGAAATATTTATATTCTCAGATGCACCATCACTTCATCGCCAATTTCAAATTTCTTATTTCTTATCCTCTCATCTTCTTTCTCCTTATATTTGTTGTTCATATCCTCCGATTGTTGTTTAACTTGAATATGTAAGGCCTCCATGTGATCTGCAAATTCTTATGCCTCTGCACTTCGCTTGTCTTTATTACTGATATCCTTCAATTCTGATATACCTCTAGGTTGTGCTCCGGTAACAATTTCAAAAGGTGTTCTTCATGTACTCTTGTTCACTAAATTATTGTAGGCAAACTCTTATTGTGCAAGAATCAAATCCCAACTTCTGGTCTTCTCTCCAACTAAGCATCTCAACAAATTTTCCAAACTCTAGTTTACTACCTCTGTTTGTCCATCAGTCTATGGGTGAAAAGTAGAACTGAATTTTAAATCTATCTTCATCTTCTTCCAAAGTGTTCTCCAAAAATAACCAACAAACTTGGTATCTCTATCGGAAACTATGCTCTTAGGTAATCCATGCAATCTCACCACTTCCTTGAAAAATAAGTCAGCTACATTCATTGCATCAAATGTATTCCTATAAGTTATGAAATGAGCCAACTTCAAGAATCTATCCACCACCATAAATATAGAATCATTTCATCTCTATGTATTAGGTAATCTGAGTATGAAATGCATACTTATGTCCTCACAAGGTCTCTCTGGTACTGTCAAAGGTTTATACAATCCCACATTCTAACTACTACCTTTTTTAACTTGACAAACTCTACAGCTTTGCACAAATTTCTTGACATCCTTATGAATCTAAGGCCAAAAGTAATGTTCACTCACCAATGCTACTGTTTTGTCAATACCAAAGTGTCCGGCTAATCCTCCACTATGCTTCTCCTTTACCATATTCTCCCTCATAGAACTCTCAGGTATACACAACTGAACTCCTTTAAATAATATCTCATCCTGAATGAAATAATCCAACCACTTACTTCTATCTACCATAAGAGGTTCCCTACATGCTCTCCAAGGTTTTGCCTTCAATTCCTCAAATCCTAACACTGGCACTCTCATCTCTGTCAAGAAACTTCTTCTTCTACTCAATGTATTAGCAACTTTACTTAACTTTCCACTCCTATGCTTCAACACAAAGGTGTAACTCTGCAAAAACTCTACCCATCTCATGTGTCTTAGATTCAACATACTTTGACTGTTCAAATAGTATAAGGCTTGATGATTAGTATACAATACAAACTCCTTAAGAAACATGTAATGTCTCCACTTCTTCAAGGCTTAAACTATAGCATAAAATTCTTGATCATACCCCAAATATCTCCTCCTGACATCATTCAACTTTTCACTGAAATAAGCTACTTCTCTCCCTTCCTGACTTAATACTGCTCTAATTACATTCCCACTTGCATCACATTCTACTTGAAATACTTTGTTGAAATCTGGTAAATCTAACATAGGTTGTCCAGTGACTTTCTACTTCAACAATTCAAAACTTTTATTTGCTTTGGTTGTCCATTTGAATTCTTTCTTGTCTCCTCTCATCATCTCAGTCATAGGGATACAAATTGAACTGAAATTTATGATAAACTTCCGGTAGAAACTAGCCAATCTATGAAATGATCTAATTCTCCAATTCTTTCTGGTGTAGGCCATTCAACAATTTCTCTTACCTTCTCAGGGTCCATCTGCAATCCATCGGTAGATATCAAAAATCCCAAATAGACTAACTCTTCTTTCATCAAACTACACTTCTTTAGATTTATCAACAACTTCTCCTCTCAAACTCTGCAAAACTTGTCTTAAATGCAAGAAATGTTCCTCTTTTGTCTTACTAAAAATCACAATTTCATCCAAATATTTAATAACAAACTTACCCAATAATTTCTTTAATACCTCATTCATCAATCTCATGAAAGTACTTGGTGCATTATTCATCCCAAAAGGCATCACCAACCATTCATACAATCCTTCAATTGTCTTGAATGTTGTCTTCCACTCATCTCCTTCTCTGATTCGGATCTAATCATATCCACTCTTCAAGTATATATTTATGTAGTATTTGGCTCCACTTAAGCAATCCATTATGTCATCCATCCTAGGAAAAGGAAATCAGTACTTCAATGTGATCTTGTTTATTGCTCTGGAATCGGTACACATCCTTCATTATCCATTCTCCATTCTTCTTAGGTGTCAATACTGCTAGAATTGTACAAGGACTCAAACTTTCTCTGATCAAACCTTTCTTCAATAGTTTATGCACTTATCTATTCAGCTCCTCATTTTCTGTCGGTGTCATCTGGTGTGCAGCTTTGTTAGGAAAACTAGCTCTGGGAATCAGGTTCATGCAATGACTGATGCTCCTCATAGGTGGTAATCCTTCAGGCACATTATCTAAAATGATGTCTTCATAATCTATCAGCAACTCCTTTATCACCTCCATTTGTTCTTCATACTCTAGGTTCTCAGTCTTCTTAGGAACTAAGGCAAAACACAAATTGTCATGTCTCATTCCATCCAAGAATTGCCTTCCATCCACCAAACAGATTCTAGCATTCGTACAAACTTCATTCTTTAGGCTCCTCCAAGGGTAACAAGTTTTGTTTCATCCCATTTGCTATAATAGTGTATATGTTCTTCCTTCATGTATTGCATGTCTATCAAACTGCCAAGGTCTACCCAACAAAAGGTGACAAATATCCATGGGTATAATATCACACAAAACTTCATCATGATAATTTCCAGTTTTCAATTTCACCAAGTATTTCTCACTCACTAACAACTTATGATCATCTTGAATACATTCTATTTGGTAAGGCTTAGGGTGTTTCAATATTTCCAACTTTAGTTTATTCAACGTTTCTTCGGAAACAAGATTATCCAAACTACCACTATCAATAACTACTTTGCAACACTTACCAGATACCTTACACCTAGTCTTCAATAAATTTCTCCTTTTCAAGGGCTCTTCATCCTCTCTAGTATGACACAAGGCTCTCCTCATCATTAGCAATTCTTCATCTTCTAGTTCGTTAGCTAATCCGGTGGGGCTTACTTCTACCAATGTTGCTCTCCCAATGTTCTTTGTCTTCTTACATTCGAAAGCATGATGTCCTTCTCCTGCACACTTAAAGAAAGTTCCTCTAAAAATTCTCTTATCTTGTCTTTTGTCATCTTTTCCAAAACCTTCATTCTGGTAACCATTGGCTTCTCTTATCCAGTAAAAATTTCTATCATCCTTTTGGTATGAGCTACCATCTTTGCTTACTTCCTTGTCTTTGTTCTGGTCTATAGAGGTTCCTCTTCCTCCAAAATATCATCTTCCTCCTTGAAATTTTCCTCCGGAAAATTTCCACCTCTACCTCTTTGTCTCTTCTCATGTCTATTTTTCAACTTCTCTTTTGCTTTCAAGGCATATTGGCAAGCTTCTTCAACACTCTCCAAATTTATTAAATTGATTTCATCTTTAATAGAAATCCACAACCCATTCAAATATCTTGCAACTTCTTCAATCTCATCATCGGCATGTTTGTATCTAATATTCAACTTGTAGAATGCTTCTATATACTCCTTCACACTAGACTCTTTCTGCTTCAAGTTCTGCAACTTCCAGGACAAAATTACTTGGTAATCAGCAGGCATAAACTTTGATTTCAACTTGGCAACCATCCCCTCCCACGATTTGATCTTCTCTTTCCCTCTTCTCTATCTATCAACATGCAAATGTTCCCACCAAAGAGATGCATGACCTTTCAACCGAGTACAAGCATATTTCACCTTTGTTTCTTCCATGGTATTCTCAAAATCAAAGTACTTCTCCATCTCCAAGATCCAATCCATTAATTCATCTGAATCCAACTTACCATCATACTCTTGTGGGTAAAATGTGGTTTGGTGTTCACCCTACTCAAAACCTTCAAGAACCTCTCTTCATCCAGCTCAATCACCAGTGGATTTGCTACTTGTTTTGTCAGTGCTTCTTCTTCTTCATCTTCGCTCACATCCTCAATATGTCAACCTCTTCTCTGGGTTATTTCAACAGCTTCTAATCGGACTACAATTCCTCTCAACATTTCCATTACAGCAGGGTCTGCATTCCCATGTGCTCCACCATTCATATTTCCTCTTTGCGCCATCTTCACCCTAGTCATCTATAAATGCAAGTCGGATCCATAATCCTCCACCCCACAACAAAATCTTTAGGACAATGCAATCTCTAAAATGAAATCTTGCTCTGATACCACTTGGTGCAGTCATGATTAGGAGGGACCTCAATAAGAACTATCTTAACCATGCAATAAGAGTAAACATAATGAAAACCAGACAAGATGATGGAGGCAATGCAAAACTGAATGAATTAGATCATGAAAACTGATTACAAATGGCCAGCAACATCCGGACTATAACATTCGGCTTGCTAGACTGATACATACATGCTCAATTATAGAATCGGTCAATTTCGGACCTCTAAATCATAGGATATGTCATCTATATTCTCTCAAATGAATTATGATGCTTAATTACATTTATTTATATGCTCAAGAGAGATCTGTATCGGTCCAATATGGATCAAATGCCGAAGAACAAGATCAAATGTGTAAAACCACCAGGTCGGCCTCCACTAATAAAAATCCTCCAGAAAATCCAAAGAAAGAAGTGCAGAGAAAAGGGAAAGTCGGCCACACACCAAGGAACATTGGAATCAACAAATTGAAGCTTCACAAGCTACAGAAAGGATCCATAGGATTCACTAATAGCAAATAGGTCCAAGCGGTTCTGGTGTTCCAAGTCAGAAAATTGTCTTAGAATCCGGAAGTGATAGCTTGTCAGAAAATGATCCAAACATCCCGCAGTTTAGGAATGAGGAAGATAATCATGATTACATGCAAAATCCAGCTCTACAAGATCTGGTGAGCAAATGCAAGAAAATGTAGGAAGAAATGCTAAAACTACAAAATAAAAAACAAACTGAAAAGAAATGTTTTTGGTTGATGCAAGATTTCCAAGAACTAGGGATGCACCTACATCAACATCCTCTTTATATGACAAACTCTTACCTCTTCTCACATGTTGTTCCTTTATCAACTGATACCTCAACCAAAACTTCAAGTTGAGTTGAATGAGTTTCCTCTTGCAATCCAAGTGAAAACATGGATGCATAGCTTGCTTCATCATGTTGTTCACAAACCTTAGATTTTGGAGAATTTCCATCAAGACTTAAGAAAAAATCCTCTATTATGCTTGTGAAAAGGTCTTGATCAAGTTCCTTATTATTTTATTCATGCACGATATGTCCAAGTTCATGACCTTGAAATATAAATGCATTCTTCTCATTTTGTTCAACTTGAATGGTACGTTCATGCATGTCCATTTTTTTACATCTCATGATATGATGGTCCCCTTTTACCAACACCTTTGAAAAGTTGCCTTCAACCTCTTGTTTTTTATCCCCCATGGTATCTTGCTCAACAACTCCCGGATAACGCACTGACCAAATATGACAGTCATCAGCTATCTCTACTTCCTCCTCTTGGAAGATATTAGCAATATCAATTTATTCAGGTTCAGAGTTTGCCACTACTACATTTGTTGATGGTGCCTGAAGTACAAGCTTTCTAGTAGTGAAGGAATCTTGTTCTGATTCCCTTAAGCATAATCATAGATAGTATTTCGATAAGTCCTTGGAATATCTCTATAAGAGATAAAAGAAGAACCTTGTGATAACTTCTTCTTAAGGGCTAACACTTTATTAGCTAGCCTCTACACAATGGGATTTATTTTGCAAGTAGAAAATGATTCCATATAAGAGTTTTCTTTTGACCCATTTGGCTCTATCTTTATCTTACTTGCAAGGATAAGGTCATCTTCAATCTCAATTGCTAGGACTTGTGCAGCTACAAAGTCTCTTGGAATTGCCCTTCTCAACAGGAAACTCGCCTCAGGAAACTAAGCATTGATGAAGAAGCACTTCAAATTTTCAACAGTGGGTTGAGTCACCATTGGAATTTTGTTAGATAGCTTGTTAAATTTAGCCACAAACACTTGCATGGGTCCCTATGGCTCTTTTTTCATTCGAGTCAATAGTGATAACAATGCATGATCATCTTTTGTAGGCTTGAACCTCTCTTCAGAATTTGTTCTAAGATCTTTCTAATGGTGATGGTTTGTGGTGCAAGATGGTATAACCAATCAATAGAAACACCTTGGAGTATCTCAACAAAAAACCACACTGAGACATCTTCATTCTCCACACCAAGAATTCCACACGCAATATATAAAGTTGCAATGTGTTCATCCGAGTGTTTCTCTCCATCCCCACATAACTTGGGAATATTCTTTTGAGATCCATTAGGAAGAGAGTGTAGAGGTGGAGTCAAATTCAATGGACCAAAATCTTTCCCCCAAAGACCTTGAGTAGCCATTTTACAAGTCCTTGGTGAAATCTTGACAAATTTAAAGAAAAGAAATTGCAATGAATAGGATATTGGTATACTTCAACCAAAAGCATGAGGCCTTTGGATGTGTATCCTATCCTCAGTAGAGTTGCCAAAAACTATTGGGTGAAAATTTTGTCAACTCAAGGGAGCTTACAAAATGAGGGTTTGTATCATAGTACATAAGAAAAAATTTCTCCCTTTTCTATGGGAAGGCTCTCCTACTTATAAGGGAAGGCTCTCCCTTTGTACTGCAAAGTATATTCTATCTTGTAACTTTACAATAATCTAGGATGATACAATTACTTTACTCTTTTTTTTCATAGTAAGTATTAACCCAATTCTCTATTAGAATGGATTTTCTTTCCTATGGCTGAAAACACTTCTTATTTGCAATGATATAAAATCTATACTAACTTTAGAAGAAAAGTGTCCATAAGAGTAAAAAGCCTCATGTTGCTCCCTTTTTTCTGAAAGCAACTTTGGGATGAGAAAGTAATAATAAAGCTCAAAGTCTTTTTTTTATTACTATCCTATCAACCTTTACAAATAGATGACTCTTTCTTACAATAAACTTTCAAATACAACAAAGAAGCTCATGAAACCCCAAAGACTTTCTATGACTTCCTATAAAACTTAAAGAACAAAGATGAAATATGTGTAGCTCAAAGACTTCAACATACACTTCACCTTAAATGCACAACTGTAGAAGGTAAAAGCAGCACAAAGACTACGATTTATCTATTTTCTTGAGAATGAAACATTAGCTTCAAATGTCATAAGTATCTCAAAGACTACCATATCAAGTTTGACAATATATCATTAATTATAAACACAATAAGTGTCTCAAGGAATACAAGATTGGGTTTAAATCTCTTTCAAATAAAGCCACAATACTCACAATCAACTTTGAATAATGTCATCATATTACAACTTGTTCCAACACAAAGATTGAAAGCAACTTGTCTCTTTTATTGATTGCAATTTGATTTACATCTAAAAATAAAGTTTTAGAGTGCTTCCCAAACCGGTAGAGTTTTGTTGCATTGCCCAAAAGATTGAAAAAAGATCTTTACTACAATGAAAATCCTCATATATAGAGAGGAGAGGTGTAGCATGAAACTAGGAAAGTTACAACTAATTTGTGACCAAGTCAAAGGTAGAGTCCTATTTGACTTAGGACACGTGTAGTCCTACATGTGTACTAGTGCATACATAAAATGACACCTAAGGTATCGATTGATATTACAAAATGCCACTTGAAATGGCGATTGAATTTACAAAAATGACTAAGCGATTTGAGCCTCATCTTGTTTCTAACATTCTTCACCTATGGAGTATGTATGTCCTCGCTTGGTAGCCCATATTTCAGAGTTATCTGGTCCCAATGTGCAGAATCTGCCATCTAGAGTGGAATGCTGTATGGATTTGAAGAATTCACAGAGGTGGACAAAAAAGATCAAAAAATTGCAAGGAGGGATTACTTTGGTGTAATTCAGGTTTATAAACCTGATTTACACCAAATAGGTGACTTTGGTGCAAATCAGGGTTATAAACCCGATTTGCACCAAAAGGGTGACTTTGGTGCAAATCAAGGTTATAAACCATTTACACCAGAAAGGTGGCTTTGGTGCAAATCGGGGTTATAAACCTAATTTACACCAAAAGGGTAACTTTGGTGCAAATTGGGGACCCAATTTACACCAAGAAGAGGGACTTTGGTGCAAATCGGAGTTATAAACTCTATTTACGCCAAAAAGGTGACTTTGGTGCAATTCAAAGTTATAAACCTGATTTATACCAAAAGGGCGACTTTGGTGCAAATCGGAGTTATAAACTTGATTTACACCAAGAAGAGGAACTTTGGTGTAAATTTGGGTTATAAACCCAATTTACACCAAAAAATAAAAAGTAACTCTTAAAAAGAGAATTTGTCAGTTTTTTTAGATTGACAAATTGAAACTCAATTCAAGATGATTTCTTGAGAGACTGACTACACATGAAGGCATTTGACAAGCGCTTTGACATGCGTCTTTAGAGGGTGTGTGATATGAAATGGACAAATTTCATAGGTATTATCCCACAATTTTGAGAAAGCCAAAATTGAGGATAATAAAATGGTAATTTACCAAACATTGAGGTTGATTTATTAAACTATTCATTTAATCCTACTAATTGATCATGAACTATAATGACTTGCTCACATCAGTCTTACCTTTTAATCAAGGTTGTAATACAAATGACTAAGTTATGATTAGATTAAACTAAGAGAGGCATGATCCATTATAAGATCTCAATCTTTCACCTAAATGTATTACTTTAAGCTATTGACCCTTATTTAAAGTATCAACATTCTGAAAATTTTAATATGATCCTTTAATATTAGTTTTAACTCTCATTTTTAAACGCTACCCCCATGAGGCCTTATTATCATTATTAAATAGTGTCACTATTCTTCATACAAAAAATTTATAAAAAAAAATTAATATCAAGCCTTCACTCCTTTGAGAGATTTTGGATTTAATTGTGTGATTGATTTTTTCATCAACATTTCAAATGATGCTCCATGATTCATCATCAGGATGAGAAAGCTTGAAAAGAAAAATGAAAATAGTAGCAAATCAAGGTGACAAAAAAGAGAGGGGAAGAAGTAGATGCATAGAATCCAAAGGATTGAAGGAAGTTACAAAGGCAAAAGGAAAATAGAAGAAAAAAAGAAGGAAAATGACAAAAAATAAAACCTTGACAAAAAATAAAACCTTGTTAATGCATTCAATTTCACTCCCATGTTAATTGTCTGAGGGCTATAAGTATCACTAACCTTTATACCTTAAAATGATTTCATTTCAATTTAATAATTGAAATTATCATTTCTATCTATATAATGTTAGTTATTCATTCCTAAGAATGTATTTATCTCCTTATTGTTGTAATGAAACTAAGGTACTTACACACACATGAATTTCTATTTTATCAATAACATAACTCTAAACTTGTCATCTCATATAATGTCTAGGGTTAGCTTATAATTTTCTTATAGTGTACAAACGTATATGTCTACATATGTATGTATGATCTATATTAGTGATGCATCGTAACAATGATGTAGAGTAATGAATTATTAGGGATGCATATGAAAGCCATGTATATGCTTCCAATAGAGTTGCATCATAACAACAATGTAGAATAATGAACCATTGGGGATGCATATGATAAGCCACATATATGATTGCATTAGAGTTGCATTCTAACAACCATGTGGAATAGTGAATCATTTGAATGAATAACCATAAGCATGAATGTATTATTATTACATTAAAATAAATATGTAGAATGATGAATCAGTACATGATGCATATGAAAAGTCATATAAAAAGATTCAAAATGTCTCATCATAGGAGAATGCAAGGGAATAGGATCATTGGTATATGTTGCATTGTGTGTGATATAAGATATGTTTTTAGGAAGGGATATCAAATATGGAAAAACCAAGAAGGATGATCCTCTTTTTGGAAAGATTCACATTTTTAGAAGTGCTTTGGTCAAAGCCTAGTTCATTGAAATAGATGAATTGCTTAGTAAATTTTACTTAATATGTTTCTCTACCATTACCTAATAATATGGCACTATATTATAATATAGTATATTTTCGTGTAGATGTATCAAGTTGCATCATGGTTTCCATCCTATCATTGTTTCCAAATCTCTAGGCTCTTCGTGCAGGGTTGGTCATTCTTCATGTTAGGAAGAACTCCGAGGAAGCATAATTGCTTCATGGTTGGATAGAAAATTGTATGGGTGATGTTCTCATCCTCAACTAACAAATGCCCTTATGGTTTGTGGTGAGAAAGGATGACTAGCTTATGTATATTTGTATCATTGTGCATTATATTTTACATTGTATTGTTATCATCATGGCACATATGCCATAATTGTACTCATGACTTATGTATAAGTTCTTTCCAAAAATAAGAAGTGGAACTCTAGCTATAATTTGTTGTTTTTAATTTGTATTTTCAAATGGCGTTATTAATATTAATTTACATTTGATGATGTGTTAAATGAGAAAATTATGTAATTATATAGTTTGAGTTGTGAGGTAATTATAATCCCCCATTTTAGTGAGTTGATTGTCCAAGAGGGTCAACTACACTAAAGTAGTTACGAATATTAACAACATTAAATAGATGAAGTTCATTAAATACATTAATTACCTCCAAAAAGGATACTATAGAAGTCACAGAGTTTAACTAGGTGAACATGAGTAATGCCCCCCGTGCTTAGCAAAACACTACAACATCAAATGTGAAAATATAGATACTATGAAATCAAAATTTGTTAGCACCAAAATTGGAAGAAGCTACTTGGGTGAAAAGAATGCTTGAGATGACATTGATGAGTCAAAAAGAAAAATTCGATAAATAGTGAGTATATTCCTCATGTTTTGGCCCTCTATCTAGAGGATAAAAACAGAAAGGAAGATGAGCTAGAAACACCACAAAAAAAATTAAATTTTGGGTAAATTTTAATTATATACTCAAGGAGTGGACCCCAAAGGGGTCATTTTGACGTAAGACAAGGAGGGGGATTTGTTGAATCGTGGGTAAAATCCTAGTTGCCTATTCTCCAATCAAATGGAATTCATACAACAACATATATGTATAGGAAATAGAGGAATTGCAGAAAAACAAACCTTCAATACAATGCCAATGATTGCAAAACTTTGAAACTGTGTTACAGAAACAGACTTAGAAATTCAAATTCTCAAAATACACTTCGGAATCCTGTTTTTTCAACCATTGCTATATAATTTATACCAAATTTATGCATTCCCACAGTCACAACAGACCCTTGGGTTCCATGACTATTTGACTTCCATATTTTGAAAAATCAAATTTGAATACTGACATCGGAATAACAATTCCGAACTGACAAAACACTACTGGACACCGACGTCGAGATAGCAATTGTAAATTGACGTATTTTCACCCATTGGAATAACTAATATTGGCGGGGTAACCTTTTCATGCAATTTCGATAAATTAAACTTACTTGGATGTCCCTATTTCAGCATAGCTATACCGAACGAGGCAATTGGACACTATCGGGATAACCCTACATAGTTGGCTAAACAGCATTTGCCAATCCCAATAGAAGAATCTATCTCGATGACCCTTTTATCGGGATAACTATTCCAATGACCACTTTGACAAATTTTTACAACAATGACACTTTATTGAGATAACTATCCCGATGACAAAATTTGACAATTTTGAGCAATTTTACAGACTTGCAAATTATGACTCCAGATTTGACACACAGACCAAAAAACATGAAATGATATTACAAATTCTCTCCATAGACCTTATTGAATCAAAATGACATGACCCCTAAAACCTAAGACTCAAACATTTGATTGACATAGCAACTAAACTCTACGTGCTCCAGCACCATACACCCGAAGAGGAAAGATTTCATGCTCCTAATGAAATGAGATCTGCAACTGAGAACCCATGTCGTGCTATATCCTCCTTTGACATCCAGGTGGTATCTTCCTTTGGTAGTCCTAACCACTTGACTAGGTGCTCCTTATAAACTTTCCTCCTTGTCCTCCTCACTTCTCTTGAGTCCAAAATGGCTTCCAATTGCATAGGTTGAGCAGGTGGAAGGTCCTTGACCAATTCCATATCAGCATCTTCAGCTCCTTCTCCTTGACCTACAAAATCAGATTCCTTAGAGGGATATGTAAATCTTTTATATTGAATATAGGTGAGATAGTGATCCCCGGTGGGAGTTCAATCTCATACGTATTATTGCCATACTTGTGAACCACTTTACATGGCCCTGTTTTCTTCATCATTAGCTTTGTGTACTTGCTCTTTGGCAATCTCTCCTTCCTCAAATGTGCCAATACTAGATCATCCATCTTGAATTGGACATCTATCTTCTTCAAGTTTTCCTTCCTCTTATACTTTTCCACATTCTTCTCAAGTGTTTCCCTGACTTGTTTATGGATGTTATGCATGGCTACTACAAAGTCTTCACCTTGGGCACTTCTCCTAGCCATTCCACTCAAATCTCTTAATTCATAGATACCTCTGGGATACACTCCATAGACAACTTCAAATGGACTCTTCCCTATTCTTTGGTTTCTTGAATCATTGTATGCATACTATGCATGTAGTAGGATTCAATCCCATGACTAATTGTGTTGCTTAGTCAGACATCTCAGTCGGTTTCCTAATGACTTGTTCACAACCTCAGTCTCCCCATCTATTTGAGGATGATAGGCAGAACTAGAAGTCAAATTGGTTCCTAGTTTTTTCCACAATATTCTCCAAAAATGTCCAATAAACTTTGAATCTTTGTTAGACACAATGGATAATGGCAATCCATGAATCCTTAAAATCTCCTTAAAGATTAATTTTGCAATTTGGGAGTCATCATTAGTTATTTTGCATACAATGAAGTGAGCCATCTTGTTGAACTTGTCCACAACTACATCTACATTGTCATATCCCCTTGTGGTCCTTGGTAGACCCTGCATTAGAACTTGATCCCTTTGCTCTCTGACATATACCACAGTCTTACATGAACTTCTTCACGTCTAGATGCCTCTTCGGCCAATTATAGAATCTTTTGACCTGATCCAAGGTCTTGTCACAACTAAAATGTCCTTCTAGACTACCACTATGCTTTTCTCTGATTAAGTTCTCTCTTATGGAACACTTTGGGACACACAACTGAGCCCCTTTGAACAAAAGACTGCCTTGTAATACATGATCTGCATACTCATTGTGAAAAGAACCCTGTGACTACTAACAAATAGAAAAAACTTCATGAAAGTCTACATCATCCTGAATCATACCTCTTAAGGAATCAATTCTTATACTTTGAAGTTGCACCTCTTGTATCATCATTGCCCTCCTGCTCAAAGCATCAGCTACCTTGTTAGCTTTCCCTTTCTTGTGATTTATGGTGAAGGTATAGGACTACAACTACTCCACCCACTTCATATGTTGATGACTCAACTTCTCTTGACTATTTAGGAAACTCAAGGCATGGTTATCGATATATACCACAAACTCCTTGGGTGGTAGATAGTGTCTCCATTTTTTAAGTGCTTCCACCATGGCATACAACTCCAAATCATAGGATGAATATTTATTTTTGGGTTCATTCAATTTCTCACTAAAGAAATCTATTGGCTTCCCTTCTTGACTCAACACTACCCCTATGGCATAGCCACTTCCATCACACTATTGTAAATACCTTATTAAAATCAGGTAAAGTAAGGATAGGTTGATGTGCTACCCTTGTCTTGAGGTTCTCAAAACTCCGATTAGCCTCCTTGGTACATTGGAATTTTCTCCTCTTCTCTCCTTTGATGGTGTCTATCATGGGTGCCACAATATGACTGAAATTCTTGATGAACTTGCAGTAGAAGCTTTCTAAACCATGGAAACTTCTAATTTCCCCAACTGATTTAGGTGTTGGCTAGTTGAGTATGACCTCTACTTCTTATGGGTCCATTTTCAAGGTTCCTTGTGAAATCACAAACCCCAAATATACCAACTCTTCCTTCATCCATTCACATTTCTTGAGATTGATCATCAATTTCTCTTCATCCAACCTCCCTAACACCCTATCCAAGTGTCTCAAATGGTCTTCCTTTGTCCTATTGAACACCAATATATCATCTAAATATACCACTACAAACTTGTTTATGAATTCTCCTAGGACCTCACTCACGAGTCTCATGAATGTGCTAGGGGCATTAGATAGTCCAAAAGGCATGACAAGCCATTCATAAAGGCCTTCATTAGTCTTGAAAGTTGTCATTCCACTTATCCCCCTCTCTGATTCTTATTTGGTGATAGTCACTTTTTAAATCAATTTTAGAAAAGTACCTTGCTCCGGCCAGACTGTCCATGAGATCTTCTATCTGAGGAATGGGGAATCTATATCTAATGGTTATCTTGTTGATAGCCCTTGAATCTATAAAAAGCCTCCAATATCCATCATTTTGGGGTGCCAAAATAGTTGGCACAGCACACAGGCTCAAACTCTTTCTCGCCAAGCCCTTATCAAGCAATTCTTGGACTTGCTTCTTGATCTCCTCATTTTTTTGAGGTTTCATTTTGTATGTTACCTTGTTGGGAAGACTTGCACCAGGAATTAGGTCAATATGATGACTCACATCACTAATGGGAGGCAAGGAATGAGGTTATTCCTTCACTACTATACCTTCATACTTATCAAGTAGGGTCTGCACCTCTTCAGGGACTTCCTTGATATCATTGGATGTTTCTTATCAGATTGGTTTCCCCACAATGGAGTACCCACACTCCTCTTCTTCTAGGTTCTTCATAAACTCCTTCTCCTTTACTACCATTACACTAGGTCCTTCATGGACTGTACTCTCATCTTCCTTTAGAGGGGTAAGGGTATAAGGTACTCCCCCCTTCTTGATGAAAAAGACATTCTTCAGTCCATCATGTTGGGCTTCCCTACCATACTGCCAAATCCTTCCAAGTAGGATGTGGCACACATCCATGGGAATGATATCACACAAAATTTAATCCTTATAAGGACCAATATTGAACTCTACCCAAGGTTGCTCACTAACAAGTACTTGTTGACCCTTATTTATCCAGGACACCTTATATGGTGTGGGTTGAGGGATCCTTTTTAGTTTTAACTTTTCTATCATCTCTACTGCAACTAAATTATCAGTGGAACTGGAATCAACTACCACTTTACTGCTGGAAAATGCACACTCCAATGATAAATTGTAGGTGATTGAAGGTTTTATCATTGATGGCAACTTTGCAATCTTATGATACCGGTCAATATTTTCAATTGCTCACCGGCATGTAGCACTAATGGCAGGAAGAGTGAATGAAATAGTAGAGGAAACAACAGATGCATGGGACATATTCCTGGTAGAAAAAGAAAAATAGGAAGAATATCTAAAACCTAAAACCATCAAAGTATATCAAACGGATAGGGACAAAGGAAAAGGTAAGGTTGGTGGTCCACCCAGTATAAAAATAATAGACAACTTACCACCACCACCTTTAGATACTCCACTAGTAGACACTATTGAAAATCAACTGGTGGCAAAGAGTATGGACACACTACATGAGGATACAAATCTTGATTCTAAGGTGTTGTATACAATGAATATCGACACACAAGAAGTCAACATTGTGGTTGATAAGGAGACAAGTGAGAAAAGAGATGTGGCAACTGAGCCATCGATAGAAGACACAACAACTGAGACAAATATTGAAGATACAATTGGAAACGCTGAAGCTGGGAATGAGAAACAAACCAAACAAATAATAGATACAGGGAAAATTGATAGCATTGGGCAACCTACTGAAAACATTTGAGAGGCAAGCACAGAGAAACCGGCAGAAAATGCAGAGTCACAAGCAGAAAAACCGGCAATGGATACCATTGAAAAATCATCAAAGATACCATTAGAGAGCACAAATAAACTGGAAGAACAATAGGCTCAGATAGTACCACCGGCTACAACTGATAAACCTAAATCCTTGGTAGCTGAAATGGAGACACAAACTGATGCTCCAGTAAAAGATGAAAGCAATACCCTCACCGACGGACTACAAATTGTGAAGTCAGTTAGTCAGACATCTGGAACCTCCATGTCTGAATTCAGAACAACAAATGTGACTGAGGTACTATTAGATGGTACTATTAGATTCAATTAAGAAAATAACAGATTGTAATTTTCTAGCATATAAGGCTATTGATGACATCATACCAATTTTGAAGATGATAGCTCCAAAGTGTAACATAGACAACAAAGATTCTTTGAACCAATTAGACACATTGTCTAAGTATATAACCGGTAACCAAATAACACTGGACAAAATAAATGAGGATACATTTAAGGAGAGATTGATAAAGGAAAAAAAAATTCTTTGAGGATATAATTAAGAAGAATAAAGGAGAGATAGACACTTTTTTACTAGAACTCAATGAAATCATTTTTGACTTTAAGAAATTGTACAGGGATTCATGCAAAACGGATGTACTAACAAAAGATCTTGACAAAGAAATCAGAAAAGAATGGGATAAGATTAATAATATTGCTGATAATCTAATTGGAACATCAAACTCATTTTTGGAATTAAAGAAGAAAATTGCAAAGCAAGAAGAGAAAATCAAAAAACTGGAAAATGAAAAACAAGGGATAAAGGACAAAGCAAAGGACTTAAAATGCCGACTTGGTCCAAGATTAGATTATCTTATTTCTTTAAAAGAAATATATGAGGCTCTGGTTCCTGGACTAAAGACACCGGAAGAACAAATGCACATACTCACCGGTATAGTGTAGAGGACTCAAGAAGCCATAAAAGAGAGCAAATCCTTCAGCAATGGTATAAATTTAGTTTTGACATATATTTTTTAGATTGTAACCAACTGGTTACAAGAATCCAGGCAGGACTCCACTGACAGCGAATGACAACCTTTGTCATTGATGTCAAAAGGGGATTAGTAGAGATGAGAAAAAAATTAAAAAGTAGAGATTATCTGCTCAAGGGGAGCACACAGTTTTGAGCATACAGTTTTGGTAAGACATTTTTGGCAGACTATTTTTGGATATCATTTTTTTAACACTTTTTTCTCATGAGTGTTGCCATCAATGCCAAAGGGGGATATTGTTGGCAAATGCACACTCCAATGATAAATTGTAGGTGATTGAAGGTTTTGTCATTGATGGAAACCTTGCAATCTTATGATACCGGCAAGACAATATACTGGCACCGGCAAAGACAGACTCTACACCGGTACATAGGTCATCGGCAAACAAAGGAAGGATACTGGCAGCTTGGCCGATAGGAATTTTGTTTATAATGTATTTTGTAATTAATTGTAAGAACATTGTAAGCCGACATGGCAAGTTGTAATATGACTCATATATGTATGAGATCATTGTAGAACATTTTAGAATGGAATTGTAAGGAAGAATAATGTGTAAGGCGAAATAAGGCAGACCTATTATGCGAACTATAGGTTAAGGGTTTATGTATGCAGCAGAGCTAAAATCAGTATTGGATCTGGCATAGCAGATGCTATTTTGAAGTAGTACAAGTCATTGGATTTGTATAATCCATTTTGTAAGTCAGTGTGACTTCTTATTTTGTATTTGAGTAGTGAGCTCTAGGCACTTGGCCTTCCTGCATGTCCAAGCCCCTATTGTAGCAGTAATATTCTCTTATTGGCCAGTAAGTGAATATTGTGGGTCACAAATCCCACCAAGGTTTTCCCACACCAGATTTCCTCATTAAACTATTGTGTTATGGTGTGCTTTTCATGTGATTGTTGTTATCTCTATTTATTGCATTACTTTTTGTTTACCAGTATATAGTATTGATATGCTTTACATGTTTTAAGTCAATAAAATTATATAATAGGTTAGATACTGATTCACCCCCCCTCTCGATATCTTTGGGAATCCTAACATTTACATACCTTTACTTGTTCCATACACGTGGTTCTAAACAAAGGTTTTCTTTGTGGTGGTTTCTTGATGGTTGAGACCTTGATCAATGTCCTCCTCATGAGTAATTTTTCCCCTACCACAGGTTCTGCAAGCAATGATGGTAATTTCACACTCTACCTCTTCCTCCTGAACAACTTGTGTCCTCCTTTCTCCTCCATATGACCTTGTACTTGGTTTGTCTGGGCATCTCCAAGGAGGGTGACCAATTTGGCCACATTGAAAACACTTCCCTAAGAAAGTATTTGATCCTCTTCCTTGGTTTCCAAATCTACCTCTTGTGTTAGACCTCCTACCCTTGAATCCACCTATTTGCCCATTGGTTTGTTCTTGATGTCCACTAGTCTCCCCTTGATGCTTTTGGAATTGTGTCCTACCTCCTCCAAAGTTTCCTCTTCCTCTATTGTTCTTTCCTCTACCCCTGGCCTACTGCTCCTACCTCCTTTTAACCTTCTCTTCTACTCTTGTGGCTAACTAAAAAACATTCTTCTACACTCCTAGGGGTAGGTAGACTCAATTTGTCTTGTATGCTATGTCTTAACTCATTCATATACCTTTCTATTTTCTCCACTTCATCTTCATATGGTGCCCTACCCTCAGGCTCAATTTATGAAACTCCTATGTATATGATATCACGTCCATTTCTTTTTTTTTTAAGTTTTGTAACCTCTTAAAAATTTGGACCTCATTACCCAATAGAAATTGGACCTACACCTTTGTCACCATTCTGTCCCAAGTGTTAATCTTGGGCTTCCCTTTTCTCAATATTTCTGACTGAGTATAATTCCACCAAGTCAGTGTTGACCCCTTCAACTTAGTCTTGGCCAACTTCACCTTTTGGTCTTCCAAAACTTGCTTGAAGTCAAAATAGTTATCAAGGGAATCTATCAAATCCAGTATCTCCTCATTATCCATCTTGTCGCCATACATTGGCAAATCCAATTTCATGTTAGAATGGTCTCCTTTGAAATCCTTGATCACTGCTAGAAACTTTTTCTCTTCCGGCCTCAACTATTCCTCTTGGGGTACATTTTGGGGAGCTTCATTCCCCTGCTCACCTACTTCTTCCTCTGAGTCACTATCCACATTAGCAACCCCAGTTCTCTTCAAAGTTGCTTCCAGTGCTTCTATCCTGAACAACATGCCATCTTGGCCCTCCTTAACTAAACTCGCCTCTTTTTTTAGGACTGCACTTCCCTTGGGAGGCATCTTGCCCTTCTCCTTTGATGCAATCACTATTTCCACTCAAACTTCACACACACAAAACTCCCAATCAGAACCTAATCTCTGATACCACTTTGACGCAAGACAGGGAGGGAGAATTGTTGAATCATGGGTAAAATCCTAGTTGCCTATTATCCAATCAAATGGAATTCATACAACAACATATATGTAGAGGAAACAAAGGAATGGCAGAAAACTTAACCTTAAATACGATGCCAGTGATTGCAAAATTTTAAATCTATGTTACAGAATCACTCAGAAATTCAAATAATCAAAATACACTTCCAAATCCGGTTTTTTCAACCATTTCTATACAATTTATACCAAATTTATGCATTCCCATGGTCACAACAAAGCCTTGGGTTCCATGATTGTTTGACTTCCACATTTGAAAAATCAAATTTGACTACTGACATCAGAATAACAATTCTGAACTAACAAACTAACTAACACTAAGTCTAGACTATTGACGGTCTTTTTTGGTTTGTAATCTATGATCTCTTATTTGCTGGTGTTTGGTTCACCAGTTGTCTTTCTTTTGTTTGTTGTCTTTTTGTTGTGCTTTAATGTTTATCTTTTGATTTTCTGACTGTACTGGGTTTTAGGGACCCATCAAAACCTATTTTCCCATATTCAAAAACAATTCTGAACTAACAAAACACTATTGGACACTGACGTCAGGATAGCAATCCCAAACTGAATTCCTTTTCACCCATCAGAATAACTAATATTGGCAGGGTAACCTTTTTGTGCAATTCTGATAAAGTAAACTTACCCTCATGTCCCTATGCTAGCATAGCTATAACAAACAAGGCAATTGGGCACTATTGGGATAACCCTCCATAGTCATCTAAACATCATTTGTCAATCCCAATAGAAGAAACTATCCCGATGACCCTTTTATCGAGATAACTATCTTGATGACCACTTTGACAACTTTTTACAGCAATGACACTTTATTAGGATAACTATCCTAATGACAACATTTGACAATTTTGAGCAACTTTACAAACTTGCAAATTATGACTCCAGATTTGACATACAGACCAAAAAACATGAAAAGACATTACAAATGGTATCCATGGACCTTCTTGAATCAAAATGACATGACCCCTAACTCCTTAGACTCAAACATCTAATTATATACTCAAGGAGTGGACCCCAAAGGGGTCATTTTCACTCTTCATCATGAGGATTTTTGCACTAATTTCTATAGTTTTAGCAAAAATGCCTTGCTGATGAGAGTTGTTCTCATCCCAAGTAAAGGAGATACATACCATCATGGACGAGGACAAGCCACTATACAAGGTAGGCCAAAAATTTTGCACTTTGAGTTAATTTATAGCATATGATTTCAATAAGAAAAAAATTAGTAGTGCATTCTTCTAGAATGCACAAACACATACAGGGGCTATGTGTTCATCCTCTAATGGAATATGCACTGGCATGGACTCAATACATGTTAGCATCTAGATGAGGTGTTGGGATCCAATTTAGGATGTGTATTGGTGTCCTGAAAATGTGCATGCATCTAAAGTACCAAAATGCAACACAACTTAGAAAATTTTAGAAGTAGGACTAGAATAGAGTAGAAATGAAAGGTTTATAAAGTACAGTTAATGTTTTGTACATTCTCCCAAAGTCTTAGGAGTATATTAGCAGCCATTTTCTTATAGTCCTATGTGATCATGTATGAGATATCACAGCATCAAAGAGAGAATGCCATGCAGGGCTCTAGTGGACCCATGAGGTACAAGAGATGTGTTTCCATTGACCCATGATAATGGCCCTTATGGAGAGATGGGATGCAAATACCATATCTAGTGCAGTCATGGTGGGAGGGTCCTTACAGAGAATATTTTGGACCATGCAACAAGAGTTACTTAGTAGAAATAACTCAAAATGATGGAGGCAATGCAAAGACAAATTATATTATATCATGAAAATTAGTTACAACTTCCGGCAACATGTGGGTTTACAAGATTCTGCACACTAGCCTGATCACAAAACATGTGTGTTATGTAGCATTCAGGCTCAAGAAAGAATGTAAGCCAACTCCAGACCTCCTAACCTTCAAATATATCTTCTATATTATAAAACTTGATTTTAAATACTTAATTAGATTGATTTATATGATCAGGGATGATCCACATCTGCCCAAGGTGGAACAATCGCCAATGAAAAAGATGAAACATGTAAAACAACAAGGTCGGCCTCTGCCAAAGAGATCCATTTGGAAAAATCCATAGGATGAAGTGTGGACCTAAGGGAAGGTTGGCCACATGTATAGGAACATTGGAAACAACAAATTGGAGCTCCACAAGCTACAAAAATGATCTGTAAGATTCGCCAATAGAAAATAGGTCCAAGCAATTCCTATGTTCTAAGCCACAAAACTGTCTTGAATTATGGAAGTAATAACTTGTCAAGAAAAGGTCCAAACATCCCACAGACCAAGGTTAAGGTAAATGAACATGTCCACAATCAAAAGCTAGCTCCACAAAATCTGGTAGGAAAATGCAAAGAAACACATAATGGAATGTTGAAATTGCAAAATAGGAACAAACTAAAAGAAGATGTTGAAACCAAGGATGCTCCTGCATCAAATATCTGGGGTTGTTAAAAAATTGATTCCCTCACTTTATCAGGGTCGGAGGAAAACCAAGATGGTCTACCTCTACTTGATAAATCCATGATGAATCTTCAACTATTCCTCCTTTCCACTTCACAAGATACTCTCTATATTGGCTGCTCTAGGTGCTACACCCAATTCTGCTATCCAAAATCTCTTCAATCTAGTCTGGTATCCGCTGAGGTATCTTCTTCTCCAAGTTTTCTATATTGTCCTTGCTAAATTATGTCTTGTGATGTTGATGGAGATCTTCAATGTTGAATATAGGTGAAATACCCAAGCTATCGAGTAACTCCACTTCATATGCATTTTCGAAATTGAATTTCCTCAAGATCTTACAAGGTCCAAACTTCCACATCTGCAACTTATTATAGGTTTCAATTGGAAATCTCTATTTTCTTAGATACACCATTACTTCATCACTAACTTCAAATTCCTTGTGTCTCCTTTTTTCATCTTCTTTCTCCTTATAGTTATTGTTCATGTCTTCCAAATGTTGTTTAACCTAAGTATGCACTATTTTCATATGCTTTGCAAGTTCTTTTTCTTTTGTACTCCTTTTATCTTCATTACTGATGTCTCTCAATTCTGATATGCCTCTAGGGTGTGCTTCAGTAACAATCTCAAAGGGTGTTCTTCTAATACTCCTATTCATTGAATTACTGTAGGCAAATTCTTCTTGCGCAAGAATCAAGTCCCAACTTCTGGTTTTCTCTCCAACTAAGCATCTCAACAAATTTACCAAACTCCTATTCACTACCCATCATTCTGTGGGTGAAAATTGGAACTGAACTTCAAATCATTTTTCATCTTCTTCCAAACTATTCTCCAAAACTATCCAACAAACTTAGTATCTCTATTAGAAACTATTCTTTTAGGTAATCCATTCAATCTCACCAGTTCTTTGAAAAATAGGTCAACAACATGTACTACATCTATTGTCTTCTTACAAGGTATGAAATGTGCCATCTTTGATAATATATTCACCACCACAAATATAGAATCATTTCCTCTTTGTGTCCTAGTAAATCCAAGTATAAAATCCATGTTTATGTCCTCCCAAGGTCTCTTTAGAACTATCAAAGGCTTATACGATCCAACATTCTGACTACTACCTTTTTCAAGTTGACAAATTCTACAATTCTACACAAATCTCTTGACATCCTTATGAATCTAAGGCCAAAATCAATTCTCACTAATTAATGTCATTGTCTTATTAACTCCAAAGTATTTGACTAATCCTCCACTATGTTTCTCCTTTATCTGACTTTCTCATAGAAATTGTAGGTATACACAACTGAAATCCTCCAAACAACATCTCATCTTGAATTAAATAGTTGAACCACTTACTTTTTTAAGTGGTTGGACTATTTCATTCAAGATGAGATGGTGTTTAAAATCGGGGTCATCCTCATACAAGGTTTTCAATTCCTCAAAACCTAATGCCCCTACTCTCGTCTCTATCAGCAAGTTCCTCCTTCTACTCAATTTATCAACAACTTTATTTGAATTTCCACTTTTATGATTTAATACAAGGGTATAACTCTGCAAGAACTGTACCCATATCATATGTCTTTGATCAACTTACTCTAACTATTCAAATACTGCAAAGCTTGATGATCTCTATACAACACAAACTCCTTAGCAAACAAATAATGTCTCCACTTCTTCAATGCTTGAACTATGGCATAGAATTCTTTATTATACACTATATATCTCCTCTCCTTGCATCATTCAAATTCTCATTGAAATAAGCTATCGATCTTCCTTCCTGAGTCAACATTTCTCCAATCGCATTCCCACTTGCATCAGAGTCCACTTGAAATACTTTGCGAAAATATATTAAAGCTAACATAGGTTGCTCCATCACCTTCTACTTCAACAATTCAAAGCTCCTATTTTCTCTAGTTGTCCACTTGAAATCCTTTCTATCTCTTCTCATTTCTTATGTCATAGCACTACAAACTGAACTAAAATTTATGATAAACTTTTGGTAGAAACTAGTCAATCCATGAAATGATCTTACTTCCCCAATGCTTTCCGATGTAGGACATTCAAAAATGGCTCTTACCTTCTTAAAATCCATTTTCAATACATCCGCAAATATCACAAATCCCAAATAGACTAACTCTTCCTTTATGAAACTGCACTTCTTAATTTTTATCAACAATTTCTCTTTTGTTAACCTCTACAAAACTTGTCTCAAATGCAACATATGTTCTTCCTTGATCTTACTGAATATCAAAATGTCATCCAAATACACAATAACAAACTTACTCAAAAACCTATTTTTCCTTATTCAAAAACAAATTTACTCAAAAATTTCTTCAATACCTCATTCATCAACTTCATGAAAGTACTCGATGCATTAGTCAATCCAAAAGGCCTCACCAACCATTCATACAGTCCTTCATTTGTCTTGAATCTTGTCTTCCACTCATCTCCTTCTTTGATTCTAATCTAATGGTATCCACTTTTCAAGTTTATCTTTGATGCAGTCAAGGTAGGGAGGTCCAATGAAGGACAACCCCACCTTGTAGCCTATAATACAAAACACCATGCAAGATACCATCAACCAGTAGATAAAACAAGAGATATAACTGGTAAAATAAAAGGAGAAATACTAACCAATAGAAGTAATGCATGATATAACCGATAACTAGATAAATCAATCTTTACAACCATTTAATGAATTACATATGCCTTCAGTGACTACACATGTTGGACCATATCCCAAGATTACATAAAAATCCTTACAACATAAATCTAAGATCCACATATCTTCTGCTCAATAAATAGGCCTCTGGTAACAGTTTGCACTATTCTACACTAATCTGGACCTTAGTCCTTCCAGACTTCAGGCCCCCCAGACCAAAATCTCTCAGGAAACTACATCTTCGCTCGATCTCTTCTTCCTCTGACCTCTCACTCCTTGAAATCTTCCTCTGGAAAACCTTCCACCTCTACCTCTCTATCTTTGCTCATGTCTTTTGTTCAACTTCTCTTCTTCTTTCAGAGCATACTGGTAAGCTTCTTTAACACTCTGCAATTTGATCAAACTAAGTTCCTTGTATAGACATTTGCAATCCATTCAAATATCTTGCAACTTGTTCAACTTCATCATGAACATGCTCGGATCTGATATTCAACTTGTAAAATGATTCGATGTACTCCTGCACACTAGATTCCTTCTGCCTCAAATTCTCCAACTTCTAGAATAAATTCACTTGATAATCAGTTGGCATAAATTTTGATTTCAACTTAGAAACCATCTGATCCCATGTCTTGATCTTCTCTTTACCTCTTCTCTATCTATCAACTTGCAAATGCTCCCACCAAAGAGATGCATGACCTTTCAACTGGGTACAGGTATATTTCACCTTTTTTTCTTTTGTGGTGCTCTCAAAATTAAAATATTTCTCCATCTCCGAGATCCAATCCATCAATTTATCTAAATCCAAGTTTCCATCATATTCTGGTGGGGTAAAATGAGATTTCATTTTCTCCCTACTCAAAACCTTCAAAAAAATTTCTTTGTTTGGAACAATCACCAGTGGGTTTACTTGTTCTATTGGGGCTTCTTCTCCTTCATCTTCACTCACATCTTCAATATGTCAGCCTCTTCTCTGGGTTGTCTTAATGACTTCCAACTGGGCTGCAATTCCTCACAACATTTCTATCACAGCAGGGTTTGCATTCCCATGCGATCCAACATTCCTATTTCCTCTTCATGTCAGTCCTCCATAGTAGTAGGTCTGATCCATAGTCCACCACCCTACAACAAAATTTCTCAGGACAATGCAATCTCTGGAATGAAATCTTGCTCTAATACCACTTGGTGCAGTCACTGGTTAGGAGGGACCTTGATGTAGAGGCCTCCTTACACCAAAGGACAAATCCAAAAGGTTAGGTTCTGACCCTTCAAATGACAAAAATGACCCTACAAAGAAGGACTCCACATCTTAAGGTTTTGAACTACTCCCCACTACTCAAGCCTAACACCTACTCAAGATGAGTAAATGGCTTCAACTTCTCTAACATGACTCACCAGTGACTCCTACTCTTAGGGGCTTTGGAATTTGTTCATTTATGGCTATTAGAGACTAGTCCAAGCATTGGTTTTTGGTTTAGACTCCAATTCCCTATACCTCCTTTGGAAACCTACCCGCTAGGCTAGTAGCCCTATTTGGCGATAAAATTGATCTCAACTCCAAAAATTTCCACACCCTCATACAAAAAAATTACCATTCTAGATACCCTTTTGGGAGTTACACTTATCCCCAAAATGGTTTGTCCAGATCTGTACTTTCAAGGTTTGAACCCTTTATAGGCCAAGAGACCTAATTAGGGTAATTAGGCCTAATTTACAAAGCAACCCCCATTACTGGTATCCCAACTACAAAAAAAACTTTATTATCATGTGGGGGATGGTGATTAACCTCTAATTCTAGGGTTGCAGACCTAGAATCCACCGCTATGATGTTTTATGATGATTGTCATAAATTTGCCTAAGGTAGTCACGTAGAGATGCCTACCTAGTTTTCTTTCTTTCTCCTCATAACCAAATCTTCCCTGAAAAAACCCATGAAAAAATTAATTTAAATTGACCAATATTGCACTCCACCAAAGTAATTAACTTCTAGAGGAAGGAGATGCAAGATATGGCTATTTTCAAGTAAAACCCTAGCCAAACCCTTACTTTTCGGGTAACAGTCAAAACAATGGAGGGTTCTCACTACACAGACGCAATAAAAGTCTCAAACCACCACAAAATCAAATATAGTTCATTCCTCCATATATTCCATGAATGGTGTGAGTCAATTCAATGCGCACAAGCACGTACAATCACTGCAAACTCAGAATTTATGGGAAAACTTCAGTATTTCAGTGTTTTATTGCTTCATCGCTTCAAACCACAACATCATACACCTTGGGAATCATCTCCACAAGTTTTATACAACTCTCCAATGGTTTCCAACTAAATTTGGAGGAGTTTGGAGCCACTGAAAGGCTTTCCCTAACCACATTTTTAAAAGTTGCACTTTTGTACTCAAAAGTTGCACTTTCAAAAGTTGCAATTTTGCACAAAATATTGTCAAACTTTCTAAGGTGGGGATACACACACTTGGATCAATCAAACACCCATAAAACATGTCAAAAACCTATCAAACATGAAATTAAACCTTCTACTACCCCTTATTTACCATATTGTCTGAATTGGCTTATCAAATTGCCTAATTGGTGGCATGGATTCACGTGGTGGGGTTTATTGAATATATGAAACAAACTTCCATAAACACAAGACACACTATGACAACTATTAGGGTCCTTACCTTCATCCTCAGAGCCATGATTTTCTTTTTGATGAGGTGCTCCTTCACCATACTCCCTAGAAGAAGAGATCTCAAGCCCACTTGAGATCAAAGTTTGTAGGTATACACCATGGTTGGAAATTTATTTATCTGTCATCCAAACTGCCTCAGAGTCTGGTTTGTCCTGCCAAGCCACCAAGTACTCAATGTACTCATTTTTCCTTGTCTTCTTTGTGACTCTAGTGTCTAACACTTTGCTCAATTGAGGTGATTCATGCCTTGGAATGTCATTTCCTGCTACAACCTGCATTGGTTCCTCCACTTCATTGTCACTACCTTTGATATTGTAAGATCACGCATATTAAAAATGGGTGATAATCCAAGATCAGGAGGAAGTTGTATTTCATAGGCATTTTGTCCACATTTCTTCAAAATCTAACATGGTCCAATCTTCCTATGCATGAGTTTGGTGTTCTTATTACCCTTTGGGACTCTCTCCTTCTTCAAATGTACCCATACCAAATCCCCAACACTAAACTGCACATCCCTCTTTTTCTTATCAGCATAGGACTTGTATTTCACTGCAGATTGTTGGAGATGAGACTTCACTTGGTAATGTACCTCCTTGATGGCCGATGCAAAAGATTCACCATCTACACTAATGGGCTATTCCTTGGGCAAATCCCTTAACTTCAATACACCCCTTGGGTGGATGCCATACACAATTTGGAAATGATACTTCCTAGTACTTATATTTATGGTGTCATTGTATGAGAACTTTTCTTGTGACAGTATATTGTCCCATTTTCTCCATGTTGCCTTGTCAAACATCTTAATAGGTTTCTCAATCACCTATTGACAACTTCATTTTGCCCATCCATTTGAGGATGGTAGGCTGATGAGAAAGCTAGGTTAGTTCCCAACTTCTTCCAAAGGGTCCTCCAAAAGTGACCTATAAACTTCACATCTCTATCTGAAATAATGTTTAGAGGCAATCCATGTATTCGGACTATTTCTTTGAAGAATAGGTCTGCAACATATGAGACATCACATGAAGTCTTACATGGTAAGAAATGAGCCATTTTACTAAACCTGTCCACCACTACAAAGACACTATCAAATCCCCTCCTTGTCCTAGGCAGACCCAATACAAAATCCATACTTATGCTCTCCCATGGCCTAGAAGGAATGGGTAAGGGCTGATACAAACTTGCATTAGTGGACTTCCCCTTGGCTTTCTGACATATTACACACATTTCCACAAACTTCCTTACATCTGTCTGCAACTTAGGCCAGTAATAGTGTCTCTTCACAAGGTCTAGGGTCTTGTCAAGGCTAAAATGACCTGCCATAGCTCCACAATGCTTCTCCCTAATGATATTTAACCTCATGGAACACTTAGGAATACACAACTATCCTCCTTTGAATAACAATCCATCTTGTATCAGAAATTCAGAAAACTCAATATGATACCTCTCACCAAAAGTTTCACATACCTTGTATATCTCTCCAAAGTCTTTATCATCATCATACATATTCTTCAAGGAGTCAATACCAACACTCTCCATCTTGATTTGGTTGACAGTTAGGACCCTCCTTCTCAAAGCATCCGCAACTTTGTTCTTGACCCCCTTCTTGTATTTGAGGGTGAAGGTAAAGGCTTGTAGGGTCTCTACCCACTTCATGTGCCAGTGGTTTAACTTCTCTTGACTGTTTATGAAACTAAGTGCCTCATTATCAGTAAAAACTATGAACTGCTTAGGCAACAAACAATGCCTCCACTTCTTCAATGACTGAACCAAAGCATACATCTCCAAGTCATAGGATGAGTATCTCCTCTTGGCATCATTTAGCTTTTCACTAAAAAAAGCAATGGGCCTTCCTTCCTGACTGAGCACTACCCCAATAGCCATGTGGCTTGCATCACATTCCACCTAAAATATCTTGTTGAAATCTCATAGGGCAGGAACTGGTTGTTCTACAACTTTCTTCTTCAAGGTTTCAAATGAGTCATCTCCCTCCTTGGTCCAAATAAACCTGCACTTTTTTCCTCCCTTTATGGTGTCAAGAATTGGTGCACAAACATGACTAAATCTCCTTATAAACTTCCTATAAAAATTTGCTAAACCATGGAATCTCTAGACATCATTCATGGTCTTAGGTGTTGGCCAAGATAGTATAGCACTTACCTTCTCTTGGTCCATTTTCAACTCACCTTGTGAGATTACAAAGCCCAAGTAGATGATCTCCTCCTGCATGAACAAACACTTATCCAAATTGATCATTATTTTCTCTTCATGTAACCTCTTGAGAACCATATATATATGTTAGAGGTGTTCTTCCCTTGTGTGACTGAAGATCAAGATATCATCTAGGTATACTATGACAAAATTGCCTATAAATTCCACCAATACCTCATTCATCAACCTCATAAAGGTAATAGGGGCATTGGACAACCCAAATGGCATGACTTTCCACTCATATAACCCCTCATTAGTTTTAAAAAAAAAATTCCATTCATCCCCTAGCCTTATCTTAATCTGATGGTATTCACTTTTTAGATCCATTTTGGTGAAATATTTAGCATTCCCCAAGGAATCAAGCATATCCTCTATCCTAGGGATTGAGAACCTATACCTTATAGTTATCTTGTTGATGGCCCTTGAGTCTATGCAAATCCTCCAAGTGCCTTCTTTCTTGGGTACAAGGACAGGAGGTACTGCACATGGGCTTAAGCTCTTGCCAATTAGGCCTGATTCAAGCAACTCTTCAATCTGCCTTGCCATTTCTGCATTCTGATCTGGAGTGAGTTTGTATGTTGCTTTGTTTGGGAGAGTAGATCTAGGGATCAGATCTATACAATGACTAATGTCTCTCACCAGTGGCAAGGATCTTGGCATTCCATCTGAGATGATGCCTTTTTACTTATCAAGCAATTGTCTGACTATAGGGTCCATGTTCTTATGTCCTCATTCTTTCTCTTTTGCAAACTGCTCTCTCCTTGTCACCTTGGGACTAGGCATGAGGGCATAGCAAACTACTCTCTCCTTGTCACCTTGAGACTAGGCATGAGGGCACAGCAAACTACACCTTTCTCTGCAATCTCCATCATGAATTGTTTTCCTTCTACTATCAACACTTTAGCATCTTTCCCTTTTGATTCCATCTCTTAGTCTATCAGAGGTAATAGTTCTATCACCTTACCATCCTTGGTGATTGAATAGGTGTTTCTCACCCCATCATGATGAGCTTTCAAGTCAAAGTGCCATGGTATCCCAAATAAGAGATGGAATACATCCATCTTGTCTATATCAAATAGCAATCTATCCTTGTATGATCCAATCTAAAACTCCACCCAAACCTTCTCTTCTACCATCACTTGCTGACCTTGGGTGAGCCATGAGACCTAGTAGGGGTAAGAATGAGGCAGCCTTCTAAGTTTAAGCTTTTTTACCATTTCAAGTGATACAAAATTTTCAGTGGATCGGGAGTCTATCAAGACCTTGCATACCTTTCCTCTTGCCTTGCAAGTAGTTTTGAAAAGAGATTTCATTTGTGTAGGATCCTTTTTAGGTACCTTCATGGTGGTTACTACTCTGCTCATCATCAGAGCCTCTCCTCTTTCAGATATCCATAGCTATCAGGAGAATTAACACTTTGATAGGTGTTTTCACTTGCCACACTTTGATAGGCATTTGCACTTACCACACTTTGACAATCAGATTCCTGCACCAAATTGCTTATCCTTTCTCCCATGGAGCTAGAAGCCTTCTCCAGACACCTATTGGCCATGTGCCCTTCTTGACTGCAGTTATAGAATCTAGGAGGTCCTTTGCCTTGGAATCTTCCTCTAGAGGGTGGTCTTCTACCCCTAAATTTCCCTCTTGGATTGTAGCCCCCTCCTTGGTTGTAACTAATCTCTCCTCTCTTGCCTTCTTGGCTAGAGTCACCTTGGTATCCAAAACCATTTCCCCTACCTCTGAAAGGGCCTCTTCCCCCTCTTTTATGTCTCCCTTTACCTCTGCCATTTTGTTCCTTCCTTCTCTTCAACTTCTCCTCCACCTTGAGTGCCAATTCAAAGCACTTTTGGATTTTCTCCGAGGAGTGGAGAATCAAATCTTCTTGGATTGCAAATCTCAACCCATTGAGATATCTTGCTACCTTCTCATCTTAACTCTCTTTCACCTTGGTCCTCACACACAACTTCATGAACTCCTCTATATAGGAACTCACATTCATCTCCTTCTGCTTCAAGTTTTGTCTTCTTCTATGCAATTAGACATTGTAGTCCATTGGGACATAGGCTTCCTTCACCAAAGCCATCATCTTCTTCCATGTAGCCACTTTTCTCTTTCCCTCTTTCACCCTCTCATCTTGGATGAAATTCCACCAAGTCAGTGCAGACCCTTTCATTTTGGATTGGACCATCTTCACTCTCTAGTGCTCTGGTATGTCTTCACTTTCATAAAAGTTGTCCAAGGAGTTTATCCACTCCATCACTGTATCAGGCTACATCTTGCCTGCAAACACTAGAAGATCCAATTTCACATCCATTTTTTTTCTTTCCATGGACTTGAGGATACTCATCAAGGGCCTCTGGTCTATAGGAACCTCTAGTTCTTCCTACCTAGGGATCTCCTCTCCATCCCCTTCTTCAACATCTCCAGAGTCTCTCTCTCCCCTCTCCACTTTGTCCTTCAACCAATCCATCTCATTTCTCAAGGCCTGATTCTCATCCCTAACTGCTCCACTCTTTGTCATCTACTTCCTCACTTGGACATTCAACTCAGAATTGGTCATCCTTGATGGGACATCTTTGGATCCCTCTTCTTCTGACATCTTGTCTTCTCCTTCTATCCAAAGAACACTCCTACGCTCTGATACCACTTCATGTAGAGGCCTCCTTACACCTAAGGACAAGTACAAAAGTTTAGGGTCTTACCCTTCAAATGAAAAAAATGACCCTACAAAGAAGGACTCCACATCTTAAGGTTTCGAACTACTCCCCACTACTCAAGCCTAACACCTACTCAAGATGAGTAAATGGCTTCAAATTCTCTAACATGCCTCACTACTGACTCCTGCCCTTAGGGGCTTTGGAATTGGTTCATTTATTCCCATTAGAGACTGGTCCAAGCATTGGTTTTGGGTTTAGACTCCAATTCCCTATACCTCCTTTGGAAACCTACCCCCTGGGCTAGTAGCCCTATTTGGCGATAAAATTGATCTCCTCTCCAAAATATTCCATACCCTCATACAAAAAAATTACCATTCCAAATACCCTTTTGGGAGTTACACTTATCCCCAAAATGGTTTCTTCAGATCTACACTTTCAGGGTCTGAACCCTTTACAGGCCAAGAGACCTAATTAGGGCAATTAGGCCTAATTTACAAAGAAACCTGCATTACCGCTATCCCAAGTGAAAAAAAAACTTTATGAGAATGTGGGGGATAGTGAGTAACCTCTAATTCTAGGATTGCACACCTGGAATCCACCGCTATAATGTTTTATGATGATTGTCCTAAATCTGCCTAAGGTAGTCACATAGAGATGCCTACCTAGTTTTGCTTCTTTCTCCTCATAACCAAATCTTCCCTAAAAAAACCAATGAAAACCTTAATTTAAATTAACCAAACTTGCACTCCACCAAAGTAATTAACTTCTAGAGGAAGGAGATGCAAAATATGGCCATTTTCAAGTAAAACCCTAGCCAAACCCTTACTTTTTGGGTAATAGTCAGAAAAATGGAGGTTTCTCACTACATAGACACAATCAAAGTCTCAGACTACCACCAAATAAAATATATTTCATTCTTCCATCTACTCCATGAATGGTGTGACTCAATTCAATCCGTGCAAGCACTTACAATCACTGCAAACTCAGAATTTCTAGGAAAACTTCAGTATTTCAGTGTTTTATTACTTCATCACTTCAAACCACAACATCATCCACCTTGATTATTGTGTCTACAATTTTTATACAACTCTCCAATTATTTCCAACCAAATTTGGAGGAGGTTGGAGCTATTGAAAGGCTTTCCCCAACCGCATTTTGAAAAGTTGCACTTTTGTACTCAAAAGTTAAACTTTCAAAAGTTGTAATTTTGCACAAAATGTTGTCAAAATTTCTAAGGTGGGGATCCACACACTTGGATCAACCAAACACCCCTAAAACACCTCAAAAATCTATCAAACACAAAACTAAACCTTCTACTACCTCTTATTGACCACATTGTCCCAATTGGCTTATCAAATTGCCTATTTTGTGACATGGGTTCACATGGTGGGGTTAATTGAATATATAAAAAAAACTTTCATAAACACAAGACACACTAAGACAACTATTAGGGTCCTAAAATTCATCCTCAGATCCATGATTTTCTTTTTGATGAGGTGCACCTGTACCAGACCTCAAAAACATCAATTCAAACTGGTCAGCAAGAGTAAACACAACAGAAACACAAGGATATGATGGAGGCAATGCATAACTGAATGAATTATATCATAAAAACTTATTACATTCAACTGATAATAAATAGGTTATAGAAACCAACTCACTGGTCTGCTAAAACATGCTTAATTACATAGTAGGTCACAACTGGGACCTCAAATCTTAGGATCTATCTTCTATGTTCTATATCTTAACTGGTCTCTATTCTAATTCTCAATTACAATGATTTATACAATCCAAGGGGATCCGGTCGGCCCAAAAGGGATCAAATGCCAAAGAACAAGACCTAACGTGTAAAAACAACAAGGTTGGTCTTCGCCAAAGAAATTCCTCCACAAAATCTCTAAGGGTAACAAGGTAATAGTGTATATGTTCTTCCTTCCATCATGTATTGCATTTCTATCAAACTATCAAGATCTACCCAACAAGATATGATATATATCTATAGGCATAATATCACACAAAACTTCATCATGATAAGATCCAATCTTCAATTTCACCAAACACTATTCACTTACTAGTATCTTATGATCATCTTGTATCCATTCTATTTGATAAGTCTTAGGGTGCTTCAATCTTTCCAACTTTTTCTTATTCACCATCTCCTCTAAAATAAGATTATCTGAATGACCACTATCAATAATAAATTTACAACACTTATTGGCTACTTTACATCTGGTCTTGAATAAATTTCTCCTCTGCAAGGGCTCTTCATCCTCTCTAGTGTGATACAAAGCTTTCCTCATCACCAACAATTCTTCATCTTCCGGTTTATTATATGATCTGGTATGGTCTTCTGCTTCCAATGTTGCTCTTCCAGTATTCTTTGCCTTCTTACATTCAAAAGCACGATCTCCTTCTCCTTTGCATTTATAGTAGGTTCCTCTAAACACTCTTTTATCCTATCTTCTATCATCTTTTTCATAACTCTCACTCCAATATCCATCAAGTTCTCTTCTCCAGTAAAAAAAACATTCATCCTTTTGGTATGAACTACCATCTCTACCAACTTCCTTGTCTTTGTTCTCATCTATATAGGGTCCTGATCCTCCTTGAAATCTTCCTCTAAAAAACCTTCCACTACTACCTCTTTGTTTATGCTCATGTCTTTTGTTCAACTTTTCTTTGGCCTTCAGGGCATATTGATAGGCTTCCTCAATACTATGTAACTTGATTGAACTGAGCTCATCTTATATAGACATCTACAACCCATTCAAATATCTAGCAACTTAAGTTCTACAACTTCCAGAATAGATTCACTGGATAATTGGAACACATAAACTTTGATTTTAACTTCTAAAAATCTGCTCCCAAGATTTAATCTTCTCTTTACCTCTTCTCTGTCTATCAACTTGTAAATAATCCCACCAAAGAGATGCATGTCCTTTCAACTTAGTGCAAGCATATCTCACCTTTCTATCTTTCGCAGTATCTTCAAAATTAAAATACTTTTCCATCTCTGTGATCCAATCTAGCAATTCATCTTAATCCAACTTGCCATCATAATTTGGTGGGGTAAAATGGGGTCTGGTATTCGCTCTAGACAATGCTCTTATAAACCCCTCTTCATCTAGGTCATTCACCGGTAGATTTTCTCCTTGTTCTCCAACTGCCACTTCTTCTTCATCTTCAATATGTCGACCTCTTCTATGGGCCGTTTCAATAGCTTCTAATCGGGCTATATTTCCTCTCAACATTTTCATCATAACAGGGTCTGCATTTCCACATGCTCCACCATTTTTATTTCCTCTTCGCGTCATCTTCATGCAAGTCCTCTACAGTTGTAGGCCGGATCCATAATCTACCACCCTACAATAAAATCTTTCAGGACAATGCGATCTCCAGAATGAAATCTTACTCTCATACCACTTGGTGCAGTCACAGTGGGATTGTCGTCAAAGAGAACAGTCCTGACCGTGCAGCAAGTTACATAGTAGAAACAACTCAAAGCAATGGAGGCAATGCAGAGAAAAACTATATTATATCATAAAATTCACTTACAACTTCCAGCAACATGCAGGCTTACAAGATTCGACACACTTTCTTGATCATAAAACATGTGTTATGTAACATTCGGGCTCAAGCAAGAATGTGAGCCAACTCTAGACCTGCTAACCTTTAGATATATCTTCTATTTTCTAAAACTTGATTCTAAATGCTTAATTAAATTGATTTATATGATCAAGGGTGATCCGCGTCAGCCCAAGGTGGAACAATCGCCGATGAACAAAATGAAACATGTAAAACAACAAGGTCGACCTCTGCCAAAGAGACATTTGGAAAAATCCATAGGATGAAGTGCAGACCTAAGGGAAGGTTGGCCACATGTCGAGAAATGTTGGAAACAATTAACTAGAGCTCTGCAAGCTACGAAAATGATCTGCAAGGTTCACCAATAGAAATTAGGTCCAAACGGTTATGATGTTCTAAGGCAAAAAATTTTCTTGAATTTTGAAAGCGATAAATTGTTGGGAAAAGATCCAAATGTCCCATGGACCAAGGATGAGATAAATGAAAATTTCCACAATAAAAATCCACCTCCACGAGATCTAGTGAAAAAATGCAAAGAAACCCAAAATGAAATGTTGAAACTGCAAAATAGGAACAAACTAAAAGAAGATGTTTTTGGTTGATGCAAGATTACTAAGAATTAGGGATGCTCATGCATCAATATCCTTCCTTCTCCACACAGGAGAGATGACATTCACACTAATGGATTTATATTGTATTTTGTACCTCCCTATCAAGGGAGTGAGAGTCTCAATTAATGAGCTATTTTTAGCACAAAACATCTAAGACAGACATATATACTACATTTCTAGGTGACACCCTTCATCTCCATAGGACACATCACTCTACGATGGCTAGAGCATAGGAGAGTCACCATCCCCTTGATCTAATACATTGTGATCTTTACTATGGCTTTGAGAGTAGAAATGGACAAATGAGGCCCCCACCTATAGTCAAGCATCATTTGATACATTAGATAGATGGAGGAGAGAGTGATCATCTATGCTTGGGGTTGGAGCATGTTGGCACATCTTTATTATGACCTTGGGTGTTATATATATTTTGAGTACCACAAATTTACCACCTAAACACTACTATAAGTGTGGATCTTGAAGCATATCATATGTACCAAGCATTAGGAATTCTTTGTCAAATAAGTGTAGGCAAACTCCAAACACATGCTTATCATTAGTGCACCATGAATGGAGATTTGGAGACACTATTTTGAAGGATCATCATAAACTACCTAGGGATCGGCAACGTTGTTTAGTAGTTGTATCAAGGTATGGTGACATGGGTCATAGATAGATGGAAGCTTCCTGGCATGTAGCACGATCATCTTATTAGTCACCATGTCTATATTGTTGTTTTGTACTACTAAAAATGTTGCATACACTAGTTTGGTTAGGTCCAAACATTTTCAGTGATCATTCCTATTAGTAAAATGGTGTCTTAACCTTGCATTGACATCAGATTACTATTTATAGTAATTTTAATTTGAGCATAAATTAGTCCAAAATTTTCCCCAAAGCTTATAGTAAATGAAAGTTTTAGAGTCAATTTTGAGGGCTTTAAATTTTGAACAAACGAGAATACTGAGAGGGGGGTGAATCAATATTCCCAATTTAAAATACTTTGATAATATATGTAGTCACATAAATCTGTCCACTTAATTAAATAAATATTTAGTATTAATTTGATTATTTGACCATCAATCAATAATTAATTAAATTAATATTTAATTAATTCATCTTAACCCTCTTCTCCTCTTAATTAAATAAATTATTCAATTTATTTGATTTAATTCACTTAACCAAATTTAGACCATTAATTAAATAAATAAATCATATTTGTTTAATTTAATCTTCTCTCACATTTAAATAAATTAATATTTATTTAAATCCCCCAAAATCTCATCTCTCACATTTAAATAAATTAACATTTATTTAAATCACCTTTATCCTCCACCCACTTGTATTTTCCTACAAATGCAAGTTGCACAACTATTTTAAATAAATAAATTATTTATTTAAAATCTTATTTATCCTCACCCACTTGAAACCTTTAATGGTTTCCCTTAAAGTCTTCAAACTTAATGGCTTCCTTCTAGAGCCTTCTCAAGCCTTTAATGGTTTCCCTTAAAGTCTTCAAACTTAATGGCTTCTTTCTAGAGTCTTCTCAAGCCTTTAATGGTTTCCCTCAAAGTCTTCAAGCATTTAATGCTTTATCTTCCTTTTTCTCATTTAAATAAATTAAGATTTATTTAAATAAAATCCAAAATTCACATTCACATTTAAATAAATTAATATTTATATAAATATCTATCCAAATGCAAATTACACCTTTTAATTGAAATAAATGATTTTATTTCAATTGAAAATCCCAAAATTCCTCCCACTTGCATTCTCCTACAAAAATCCACTTGCATGCCTAAATCCCTTCTAGATTCTTCTAACTCCTTCTAATTAGCCTAATCTTATCCTAATCATTGTCACATTCCTAAATAAAAGGAAGTCACTTCTCAAAAACCTCCAAAGTCTTCAATAACCATTAAAGGCTTTATGTCTTCAAATGGTTAACCTCTAAAGTCTTCCAAACCATTAAAGGCTCTTACATAACCATTTATGGTTAACTCACCTTTTACCTTTGGTTAGAGACTTTCCTCTAACTTAACCATCCTTTTGACTCATGGGTCTCTTTAAAGCATTTATTTCTTTGACTAAGGTAACCATTAAACCCTTGCACATTCATTTATCTCTTGGATAAAAGGAATATCCATTAACCTAACCCTAACCCAACCCCCCAAGGTAACCATAATGTCCCCTCAAGCATTTAATGTTCCTTATCTCTCCACTCAAGCCTCCTCATGGTGACAATTGTCAACATGGGATTGGGTTGAAAGTCTCACATGGATTGAATATCTTTCAATCCTAACCCTTATTAAGATTGCTCAATCTTAACCCTTCATTTCCCTATTTCTTCTATAAATAGAACCCTTCTCCTCGAGCAAAGAAGGAAGCATTAGAGTATTGTTGTTATACTGGTATTAGCATAGAGATTTTTCATAGCATCACTATCTACACTTGCATAGCATTTGCTTATCATATTCAACATCTTGAATCTCCATATGGCATCCATGGCTAGTGCTAAAAGCTGAGAGCTACACTCATGTGGAACTTGGAGAGGAGAGGAACAAGGGAGGAGCAACTATGAGCATCTTGATTAGCATTTGGAGGAGTATAATTTATCTATTCTATGTTTGTATGCTTTCTATTTCATGCTTAATATCTCTCTTGATATGTCTATTTAGGATAATATTTTGTTGCTAACACTAATGTTTGTTTCTTGTGCTCTTGTGTGTGTTGCCATCAAGCAAATTTTCTAATCCTTTTTGCAAAGCATCATTTGGTGAACCCGACGTGAATCAAACATGCAACCTTCTCCTTTCTTTTGTTTTGTTAAACTTCTTTCATGCTTTTTTTCAAATCTCTTTTGATATGTTTGGAATGGTTTTTAGTTCTTTGTTTTGGTTTTATGGTTGAAACTAACTTATTAACATTGAACTGTGTTGTTGCCTTGTCCCCATTTCCATGACATCATTTGGTGAACCCGACGTTAAAGTAGAATTTTTCTTTTAAATTAGCTTTCTTTCTTGTTTTTTGAATAAGCCTTTTTAGTTAGTTGTTTAGAATGATTTTTTTTATTAAATGGTTTCTTTTTTAGAATAGACTTTTAAATTAGTTGTTTAAATTTTATTTTTTTAATTAGTCTTTTAGAATAGATTTTTTTTTAAGTTTCTTAAAATAGTTTTTATTTAAAATTAGATTTTTTTTATTGTTATTTTTTTAGTCTTTAAATTAAGATTTTTCTAAATTAGTCTTTCATTTAGTTCTAATTTAGATTTTAAATTAGTTTTTAATTTAGTTTTCGATTAGATTTAAATTAGTTTAATTTATTTAGATCTAATTTGTTTGTTAGTGTGATTTGTGTTAATATGATTAATTTAATTTTGGGTTTACATCTTGTGCAGGACATAAGGAGTGTCTTTCTAACATATTGTTGCAAGTGTTGAAAGTGTCAAATTTGCAAAAAAATAAATTCCTTAACATGTTCTAATTGGAAAAATTGATCAATCCTAGGATAGTCATTCACATTGTCTTCATTTTGCTATCTTGGTCTAAAAATGAACAATCACATATGCTATCATGGATTAAAACGAACTATCATTTTTGCAATCTTGGTTAAAACGAACATTCACATCTTGTAATATGGGCTAAAAAGAACAATCAACTTGTTATTTTTTTATTTATTTTTTTGAGTTTAAAAAGAACAATCACATTGCTATCTTGGATTAAAACAAACTATCATTTTTGCAATCTTGGCTAAAACGAGTATTCACATCTTGTGATATGGGCTAAAAAGAACAATCAACTTGTTATTTTTTTTGAGTTTAAAAATAACAATCACATTGCTATCTTGGATTAAAATGAACTATCATTTTTGCAATGTTGGCTAAAATGAACATTCACATCTTGCAATCTTGGCTAAAACAAACATTCACACTTTGCTATCTTGGTCTAAAACGAACATTCACATCTTCCAATCTTGGCTAAAATGAACATTCACATTTTACAATATGGGCTAAAAAGAATGATCAGCTTGTTATTTTTCGAGTTTAAAAAGAACAATCATTTTGCAATCTTGGATAAAATGAACACTTCATTTTGCTATCTTGGCTAAAAAGAACACCATGGTTGTTGGAGAAACATCTCCAAATAGAAAATAAATCACATTGTGATGATGGGTTAAAAACAACAAGTGTCTTTTGTGTTTGGCACACTTGTGCAAAATCTGTAGAGTGGTCCTACTTCTAACACACACTATCCTCTCCCTTGTCTTTCGTGGTCCTAGGTGCAAGAGAAAAGTGTTAGTAACACTCAAAATTTAATCTTTAAAGAGACGCCTGCCAAGAGACACGTCACTCTTGGGAACGACCTCGTACGGTAAATCCTTTGAGTCGCTATAGAAATCAGGTGAGAACGAAAGTTGTAGCCTTGGGTATAGTTGTTCCTACAGTGTAACTTGCCGAAACGACAAACGGGCCCCACCACAAGTTACAAGGCTCTTAAGTGAGTCACTACAAAATGAACTTATGTCCAAAAACATCAAAAATTACTAAACACCTTTAAGTAGAAGCCCACCCATTTTATTGATTGAGGATATTTGTGATAAATTCAGTGCAAGAGCGTAGAAGGTTTTTCTCCCAAGATGCTCACCATACATATTTCCTTGAGTAGAAACATAGCTTTTTGAAAGGTTACTTGTAGCCTGCTAAAAGTGGTGACTCCCCCATCATAGGGATCATCTATTTGTCATGCTCGCACAAGACTTAGTATATCACATCCTTACCTGCCACAGCGGGATTCATAAGGTATGTAGTACCAAAGTCAAAGAAATATCAAGATGTGGGCTGAAATTATCGCAACTGGCCATTTGACCTTAGGGATAAAGAGTGTTTGAAGTGTTTTTCGTTTTTAGTCAAGACCAGTGCAAATTGAGCCGACTTTAGGCTTTGGAAACACCTAAAATACATTTTAAGGAAAGGGTCATAAAAAGTTCAAAAGATTGGGTTGATCTAGACCCATACTTACTTGTTCCTTTTTAGGCAACATTCTTGTGTTTGTGTGCTTGCTTTGTTTTCTTGTCAAAGAAACATCATAAATCCAAATCAGAACAAGTATTCATCCAACACCAACTTTTTCAAAAACACAAAAGATCAAAAACAAAAAAACAAACAATGAAAAGTATCAAACTATATGACCATTCTTCACATCTTGAGAAAGAAGAATCTTCATCAACACATCAACTTGAAGAAAAGACCATTGAGCACAAAGGCTTTTATCAAAAGGAGAAAATTATTCTATCTTAATAGACAAATATTTGTATCTCATAGAACCTTCTTGCATCACATGCATCTATACCTTTAAGGGAAATCAAACAAGTTTGATCAAGAATCATTAAACTGCAGAGCTTTTACTCAACATAGAGCTTTGAGTTATCATCAAAATAAGGGAGGCAAGATCAATCTTGCCTTCTTTCCAGATATTTGTATCACATATAACTCAACTAGGGAAGAACCACCAATCCCTGAACAAGAAGAGGAAGAATTTGTTCCTTTTGTAACACAAAGTTTCTATTGAAGTTAAACATCTCATCCATTATCATATTCATATCTCATCAAATCCATTCCAACTCTCAAAACATCAAAAAAAATTTGTCCTAAGTTCTATTTCGATATTACTTGAATCAAACACAAACACATCACTTTTTAGAGTGTCTCTACATCTAGGATAAACTCATCCTAAGAGGCATTTCTACGCAGGTTAAAACTAGTCTATGAGTGAATCCTCTCATTACTAGGTAGTTGAGTCTGTAACACATCTCACATCTCTCTAAACCTTATCACGTCAAACATTGTCAATCAAACACAACAAGCAATTCAAGAAGGAACTTTGGTACCATCTACCTTTAGTGCTAGATATTCATATGCAAAATGCTTCACCAAACATCAATCTTTCATTTCATCACCAACTTATCATCATTTTCATCAAGCTTCAACAAAAACTTGTAAACAAAATGGCTCATACCAGATCCAGGTCTAGACAACAAGAAATTGAAGAGGAAGAGGAGGAAAATATCAATGAATTCTAAGAAGCCCTTGGAGGAAACATAAATGATGACAACCTAAGTACTCCTACTCCTACAACAATAGAAAGGGCACAACACAACCCTCTCTTTAATAGACTTTTTGACGAAATACTCAAGGGCAATGTTGATGCTCACTTTTTAAGACTTGCTCAAGAGGGGGATAAACTACCCTCTAACTTTGATGTTGCAAAGCTAAGACAAGCATCAAAATGCCAAAGTCATAATGAGGATGAAAGAGGTTGAGATCACATCAGATATAACCTTCCTTAAGGTAATCCCCCAACTCCTCCAAATGAAATAGACATGTTGCGGCAACAAGTCGAAAATCTTGCCCAACAACTTCATAGTGGTGTAAAAACTAATCAATTTTCACTCAATGACATTTGTCCCTATCCCTTTGATAGGAATATTCATATGCCACCTTTTCCATGAGGGTTTGAAACACCTAAGTTCGAAAAGTACCAAGGAAAAGGAGATCCTCGTGATCATGTTAGAAAATTTCATTCAGCTTGCCTCGAAGTGGCATACAAGGATACATACCTAATGCGACTTTTTTCCCAAAGTTTGGGAGGAACAACCACATCATGGTTTTCCCGATTACCAGGTGGCATTAGGACCTTCGAAGAGTTAGTCCAAAATTTCTTGGCACATAACTCACACAACATTGAACGTGATATCACCATGGCTGATCTATGTAACACTAAACAAAAACCGGGTGAGCTATTTTCAGTCTTTCTGCAACGATGGTGTCAAATATCTAGCAGATGTTCTCTTCAGTTACCTGAACAAGAACTAGTCAAAATATTTATTTCCAACTTAATGATGAAATGGAATTTCACCTAGACGTAAAAGACATAGACTCTTTCAATGACATGATCACCAAAGGCTTAAAATGTGAGCGGGCTCTCATCAAAAAAGGGCTTATCAAGATATATAATGAGCCAAAGGATGGCCCTCGCCCACGCTTCAATAGTGACAAGCCTAACTTCTGGAACAAAAACAAAAACGTCGTCAACGACGGGGTTGTGGAAGCAAGAACTATCAAAAGTGCACAACCTGTGGTTTGATTTGCAGGATAGAACCCCCCACCCAAGAATAACATAGTTGTTCCTCCAAATCAAGGATGCAATACATCTCAAGAGGAACCCAGATAACGTCAACAAAATTTTAAACCAAAATGAACATACACTCCCTTAGAGGAACCCATCAAAACAGTGTTAGGTCAATTGGTTTCTCAAAATCTGGTGACCTTACCCAAAACATCAAATTATGAACCTCAAGTCAAACCTTCATGGTGGAGGGATACTAAACATTGTGATTTCTATCAAGGGAAAGGGCATAAGACAAGCAATTGTTACAGATTGAAAGATCGTATTCAGGATCTTATTGACCGAGGTGAAATCAAAATCGAAGGACATGACCCAAAAACAACAAACAATGATCATCTTATGTTCAAAAATCCACTTCCATCCCAGGATCAAAGGGGTCCTTCCACTTCAGGGAGAAACACAAATACCATTGAATATATGCAAGCCGCGTATAATTACACTGTGAATCACTTATATGATGCCAGTGAACAAATTTCAACTATTACTATAAAAAATCCCAGCTCCACTTGCAATGTTGTTACACGTCACGGAAAGATTACCATAAAAGTAGCTCCATAAGGCACCCCATCTATCCCAAAGCAATATAACCTTATGGAATAGTTAGACAAAATGCCGACACTGATATCTATCTTACAGCTATTGCACCTATCTCCATCCCATAAAACAATTTTGGATCAAGCTCTCCAAGAGGCATCAATCCCTGCAAACCTAAATACAAATCAGTTCCAAGCTATGGTCAGAAATCTAAGGTCGTCACCTTGTCTCACTTTCTCTGAAAGTGACAACACATCCTTCCAGCAACCTCATAACGCCTCACTCCACATTGAAGGTTTTATCAACCAGCATAGGATCAAGCGAGTCTTGATCGATAATGGAGCAAGCCTGAATATTTGTACACTACAATTAGTCACTATATTGGGATATGCAATTGAATCAGTGGATCCCCACAAGAAGATCATAATCAAAGCTTATGATGATGCAGAGCATTCATCAAAAGGAGCTGTTGTACTACCAATCCGAGTGGACCCCGTGGTGAAACACATCATATGTCAGGTTCTGGACCTACCTCTGCCATACATTTTTTTGTTGGGAAGACCTTGGATACATGCCATACAAGCCGTCCCATCCACTTACCATCAGTGTATCAAGCTCCCACATAATGGTGTAGAAATCATGATCCTAGGCGATGCAAACCCCTTTGCATATTGTCATAACATAAGTCATCAACCAGAGATTACCGTTCCTAATAATAGAGAAGCCATCTCCTCCACATCATATGTAAGTCCAGCCTCTCTTTCCAGTTCAAACACAACTATACCCAAGCAAGAGAAGCTCAACATGAAAATAGCAGAGGAAGGTCATGGAGAATATAATCTAAGCCAACTCTTTTATTTTGGGCAAATGCCTACTTCTCCTAAAACACATGGGAAAACCTCAATGGTTAATTTAAACGCCACTGATCATGCCACCATGTACTTTGATGCCTTTCATCCTAGGAAAGAGTCAAGAAGAAGAGACCAAAGATGAGGACTTAGCAGAATGGATCTATAAAGACCCTATCACCATAAACATCCCACAAGCTAAGCTTCCCACTGATCAATATGGAAAAGGCCTTCTCATTATGCAAAGAATGGGTTATGATGGTCAGAGTGCTTTGGGACCTTGCAAGCAAGGACGACATGAACCACTACAGCTAGAATTAAAACCCAAAGATAATGTAGGCTTAGGCTTTCAAAAGGAGATCCTTCCTAAGCTTAGATTCAAAGAGAAACCCACCAAAACTCTATATCAGCCTGCTACAAAGAAACGACCTTTGATTATATGAGCAGCACCACGCACCATAGCAACTGCCCCATTGAGGCTATAAATCCCAACAAAACCATCCACAACACCAGTCATCCAACTAATCAAACCAGCAACCCCATCAGCAGTAGCCATAACATCAATAGCACCATTAGCAGCAACAATTGTATCAGAACCCATAATAGTATCGACAACACTGTAATTCTAGCAGAAGCAGTAGTTTCAACACTACCAATACTCCCGATATCGGATTCTCTGATCCCCATAATTCTTCCTGCAACACCTATCATTTCATCTACAATGGTACATCATCCGATCATACTTGCAATGTTTAACTCAAAGGATATCCCAGTATGGTATAGTAATCGGATACTGGAAAGTGACTCAGAGACTGACTCACATGAGTGGGAATTTGATTCAATACAGCTTAATACTTCAGATGAGGAGGACACATCACTACCTCCACCTCGTAAAGACATCCATGTTTACGGAGAAGAGCAGATTAAAACCTCTTGGGTTCTTGAACTGGAAACATCTTCCACAGACCCTATGTCACATCCTACACCTGATTTTAACAGGGAGAGTACCATCAACAACCTTTACCACAACATCTTAACCCTCACTAACACATCTTGCGAACTTAACCTAATTGATGAGATAATGCCCATTATCCATCCTAAACTCATCGAATGGAACCAACCTAATCCCCTCTACCTTGACCATTTCCAAAATGATGAGGTGATCATTGACTTTTTGGAACTACGGGATAACATACCAAGCGAGGATCACAAAGCTGAATTCACCATTGAACTAAATAGCGCAACATACTTTGGGGCAGATGCCAAACCTTTAGCTTCAAAAATATAACAATAAAACATGGATCTTCCAGTGAAAACCTCTCTGAGGTGCCTGAGGATGAAAGGTGTGACATCCTCCCTTCTAGTACACAATAGGAACGATCAACAATCCTTATTGAAGAGATAAAAGAATACAACGTGGGGACTCTTGAAACTCCTCACCACATACATCTGGCATCTCGTTTGACTCCAGAGGAACAACCCAAGTTTGTCAAATTCTTCCAGAAGAGCCAGATTAACTTTGCATGGTCATATGCAAACATGTCTGGTCTTGATCCTGATTTAGTCATGCATCACCTCACAATAGCAAAAGGAGCCAAGCCTGTCAAGCAGAAGCTTCGCAAGATGCATCCTCAGATTGCAGTACTAGTCAAAGCAAAACTTAAGAAACTCCTAGATGTTGGTTTTATTAGACCAATTGATTATGTAGATTGGATATCCAATATTGTGCCTATTGGCAAACCAAATGGGGGCATCTGTATCTATACTAACTTCAGAGATCTGAACAAAGCATGTCCTAAAGATGACTTCCCCCTACCAAACATCAACATAATAGTGGACCTAACAGCGGGACATGCCATGCTTTCTCTCATGGATGGCTTTTCAGGGTACAACCAGATAAAGATCGCACCTGAGGATCAACATAAGATAGCCTTCACATGTCCATGGGGCACATACTGCTAGAATGTCATGCCTTTTGGTCTAAAGAATGCAGGAGCAACCTATCAAAGAGCAATGACCACCATCTTTCATGACATGATGCATACCATAATGGAATATTGTGTTGATGACTTATTGGCAAAATCACTAACAAGAGAAGGTCATCTAGAAATATTAGATAAAAAATTTGATAGACTGGAACAATATCATGTTCGACTCAACCCAAAGAAATGTGTCTTTGGAGTAACCTCAGGGAAACTTCTAGCATACATTGTCTCAAGTAAAGGTATTGAGGTTGATCTTGCAAAGGCCAAAGCAATCATTGACATGCCACCACCAAATAACATCAGTCAGCTAAGGACATTACAAGGATGGCTACAATTAATCCGGAGATTCATTGCACAACTGGCAAATAAGTGTCACCCATTTACACACCTGTTACACAAGAACATCCGATTTCAATGGGATACCAGATGCCAGCAAGCATTCCAAATGCTTAAAGAGTATCTCATGAATACACCATTGTTGGTCCCACCGGATCCAAGTAGGCCTTTACTACTCTATATATCAACAACAAATACAGCATTGGGTATACTATTGGCACAACACAATGCAGAAGGGAAAGAGTGTGTTGTTTACTACATCTCTTGCACACTGGTTGGCTATGAACTTAATTACACACCTATTGAGCAAGCTTGCCTAGCAGTAATCTTGGCAGCCACTAAACTGAGGCACTATCTATTGACACATAAAGTACAGCTAATTGCAAAAATTGATACACTCAAATACTTACTCAGCAAAGCAGCATTGACAGGCCGCTTGGCCAAGTGGGTGATGATTCTAAGTGAATTTGACATTGAGTATGTGGACCGTAAGGCTATCAAAGGCCAAGTTATTGCAGATGATTTGGTCGATGCTCCCCTCATGGGCGATCATCCTCTCATTTCCAATTTTCCAGATGAAGAGATATTCATGATCACAGCAGCACAACCATGGAAACTATACTTTGATGGTTCATACACTAGGCATGGCTCGAGGGCAGGCATTATGTTTATCACACCTCAAGGTGATAGTATCTTGAAGTCTTACAGGCTTACATTTCCATGCACAAACAACATAGCTAAATATGAGGCCTTGATCACAGGACTCAGGCTAGCCATACAGTGGAAGTTACAAGAACTGCAAGTATATGGTGACTCCCAATTGGTCATTCGACAAGTGACAGATGAATATCAGACCAAGGATGACAAACTCATGTCCTACAAACAAATGGTGGACAAATTAAAAACATCATTCACTACTATCACCTTTGAGCATATACCCAGAGATCAGAATCAAGCTATTGACGCTATGGCTACCATTGCATCTCTCCTAGATCTTCCACAAAATTCAACATGCGATGAGTTCTTGGTAGAACAGCTTTGGATTCCAGCTTATGATGTCCCCAAATCTAAGATGATATGTCATCTTATCAGTTCTGAATCCCCATGGTACGGTGAGTTCTACACCTATCTCCGTGATCACACACTTCCTCCTAACCAATCAAATAACCAACGTAAAACCTTCATTCGTCAAACCGCTCGATATACCATTATTGCTAAAACCCTATACCGACGCAGTCTTGATGGTACTCTCCTTCAATGTCTGGAACATGATGAGATAAAAGGCCTTGGAAGAGGTACATGAAGGAATTTGTGGAACTCATGCAAGCGGTCCATCACTAGCCAAGAAACTCATGCGCACTGGATACTATTGGCCATCCATGGAAAAAGACTCCTACTACTTTGTCAGAAAGTGCAATAAATGCCAAGTTCATGGAGACCTGATACATGCACCAGTATAGGAATTGCAACCAATCACAACACCATGGCCATTTTGTCAATGGGGCCTTGACCTTGTGGGTAAAATCCATCCATCTTCATCCAACGGCCACAAATTCATTATTACCACCACCGAATACTTCACAAAGTGGATCGAAGCCGTTCCACTTACCCAAGTCACCGGCAAGAAGATCACCTCATTCATCCTTAATTACATCATCTGTCTGTATGGTGTACCCATGTCCATCATCATAGATAATGGTCTTCCTTTCAAAAATCAAGATGTCCATGAACTCTGTGAGAAATTTCACATCCAACACCGCTTTTCCACTCCCTATTACCCACAAGGCAATGATTAGGTTGAAGCATCAAACAAGAACATATTAAGAATCCTCAAGAAGAAAGTCAATGATGTCAGTCGTGATTGGCATGTTCAATTGAATCCAGCACTATGGGCGTATCGAACTAGCATTTGAACCCCTACAGGCGCAACTCCCTAACTAGTCTATGGCGCAGAAGCTATCTTACCTATCGAGGTTGAGATACCATATCTATGGGTTTCCTTGCACAATCTCATCGATGATGAAGCATACAAAGTATCTCATCTCCAAGACTTAGGTCTACTTGATGAGAAATGACAAGCTGCATACAATCACCTCAAGGCCTATCAGCAGCGTATGAGTAGAATCTATAATCATCGAGTTAGACCTTGCACATTTGAGGTAGCTGATCTTGTTCTTTGAGAGAATCCTTGTAACCAACCAAACCAAGAACATCAGGGGAATTTTGAATCAAACTGGTTGGGTCCATATGTTATCACTACTGTATTTGGGTCTGGGGCATATCACTTGGCTACTTCAGAAGGAGAACCGCTAGCAGATCCAATTAACAGCATGCACCTCAAACAGTTTTATACCTAAAAGTTGTACAAAAAAACACCAAAACCATTTAGATAAATGTCTTGAAGAAAATATAAAAAGCATCAAAATAGTAAAGAAAAATCATGCATCCAAACGATGAACAACCACTTCGGTGGCACCTTGGGTAAGTGCGATGGTAAAAACCTGGCAAACAAGTGCCACTCATAGCAGCTATGGCTCCATTTTCTTTCAAACTTGTTGCAATCACATTCACATTCATCCACTCATCCATCCGTCCAAACCATGGCTTGTTATTTGCAATCAAGGATAGTACTTCACGCGTCTCACATCCTGCTTTTTCATAGTCATGTCTAAACTGGGGGCAATGCCCTTAATCTGTTTGATGGAAATGGATTATACATTATTTTTGTGATTCATTGAGTTCTTCATTCAAAACTATCTTACAAAATCCAAAAACAATGGAAAACTATCTCACAAAATACCAAAAACATTGGAAAACAATTACAAAATTCCAAAAACATTCAAAAAACACTCACAAAATCCAAAAAACATCATAAAACATCAAAAATCAATCAAAAACATGGCAACACCTTGTATATACACATTCAAGCAGACACCAAACAAACATTGAAAAAATACTCACACAATGAACACTTATCAAATCGGCCAAACAATCAACATTAACACTCAAACTGTCTTGAACAAGGATGCATCATTCCTTACCAAAAAAAAGACAAGATGACATTTTCTTTGACAAGAAAATTTTGTTTAAGCTATCAAAATACTTGGTTGATTTATAGGTTATTCATTCATTTATATATATCAGGTTCCTACGCTACTTCGGGATATCCACAAGTGATTAGAGTGGCTGAGACGGTTCCTAAGCATTGTTTGTAAGTCTTCTGTGTATTATTCCATTGATGTTTTGGGGCATGTACTAATGGTGTCTACGTGGGAAGTTCACTAAGCTACATGATGATATGCAAAATACAATCATGGATCACTATGGCTTGCTGACTACAGTGTATACCTTAACCATATGAGCATGAACCATTATCGAGGGTCCATATCTTTATTCTTTATATATGTTGTTTGCTTACAGGTACAATACTCCATCTTTGGTTCCTATTGCCTCATCCATGCTCGATAATGATTTGTCTCTTACTACGGTATGAACTTGTCTCAAGATATGATCAGCAAAAGATCAAGGAGGACGTTCCAAGTCATGCATGAAAGGAGATAATCCTTGTCTATTCTGCAAGCAATACTCAGGTCAACTTGATCCATTATATCAAGTTTTTTGTATTAACTTGCTATATCAAAATTCATGTAAGGAATACTCGGGTCATCTTATATCATTATGTCAAGTTGCTTGTATTTTCTTACAACATTTTAAATCTCAAAGATGAAAAATAAAGCACTATGGATCGTCATTCCATCTCATCTGTATATATTAATTTCCATACATCCATACATTCATAAATAGCTGCATATCATTCATACATAGTAATTACAATGGATACTCTATTTTCCTCTTCTTCCATAGGAATGGGTCATAGGTCCTCCATATCTTCTATCTAACAATGAATCACCCCCACCCTCCCTATCTTGATAATCAACATCATCATAATCCCTTCATCGTATCCCATCAACCCAATCAAGCCACGTTCATCACCATCCATCTCTAAAAGGAGGGACTGTGTTTCCCATCCTAAGTCATCCTATAATCAAGCCAGCTACTCTGTCTACACAGGTACATCGACTCACACACACCTAGACTATCAATAAATACTCTGAATAAGTATCTTTGAGTCTCAACAGGTAATCGATTATGGCAAACCTAGACTACAACGGGCATTTATCATAATGACCTATTCTCAACGGGGTTGCTATGATAAACCAAAACCATCCATCACATGCACACACTATCAATTGATCAACCAATCAAACACAATCATAATGGACAATTACATCAATTGTCTAAGTCTCAACGAGTATTTTACTTCAAATACCTTGACTTCCTCGGGTAATTACATCAATTGTCTAAGTCACCAACAGGTCACTTTGATTCACTTACTCACACTTTATATTGTCCAAGCAAACAACTGACATCAACTATCACGCTTTGACTCGACCAGGGCAATTTAACCAATGGCACCAGATTGTCCAACCATTTTGATCAATTATATAGTATCAATCAAAAGCACAACACCACATTTGCAATGTATCTCCTGCATAACCTACGAGTACTCACTGGCTTGCCATTTCTCCGTATTCACTCTATTTTCTTCCATTCTTTCACCGTTATTGCTAATTTCTTTTATTCTACCTCCCCTCCACTTCTCATTCTTTTTCGAGAGATCGCTCGATTTTTCAAAAAAATTCAGCCCATCTCTTGAGGGGGCATACCACCCACTAAATTTACATTTATGGGGCATATTTCTTCACACCTATTTTTCTTTCTTTGAAATGATGCGATAAAACTGCACCGTCTCAAAGAGGGGCAAATGTAGTCACATAAATCTATCCACTTAATTAAATAAATATTTAGTATTAATTTGATTATTTGACCATCAATCAATAATTAATTAAATTAATATTTAATTAATTCATCTTAACCCTCTTCTCCTATTAATTAAATAAATTATTTGATTTATTTGATTTAATTCACTTAACCAAATTTAGACCATTAATTAAATAAATAAATCATATTTGTTTAATTTAATCTTCTCTCACATTTAAATAAATTAATATTTATCTAAATCCCCCAAAATCGCATCTCTCACATTTAAATAAATTAACATTTATTTAAATCACCTTTGTCCTCCACCCACTTGTATTTTCCTACAAATGCAAGTTGCACAACTATTTTAAATAAATAAATTATTTATTTAAAATTTTATTTATCCTCACCCACTTGAAACCTTTAATGGTTTCTCTTAAAGTCTTCAAACTTAATGGCTTCCTTCTAGAGTCTTCTCAAGCCTTTAATGGTTTCCCTTAAAGTCTTCAAACTTAATGGCTTCCTTCTAGAGTCTTCTCAAGCCTTTAATGGTTTCCCTCAAAGTCTTCAAGAATTTAATGCTTTATCTTCCTTTTTCTCATGTAAATAAATTAAGATTTATTTAAATAACATCCAAAATTCGCATTCACATTTAAATAAATTAATATTTATTTAAATATCTATCCAAATGTAAATTACACCATTTAATTCAAATAAATGATTTTATTTCAATTGAAAATCCCAAAATTCCTCCCACTTGCATTCTCCTACAAAATCCACTTGCATGCCTAAATCCCTTCTAGATTCTTCTAACTCCTTCTACTTAGCCTAATCTCATCCTAATCATTGTCACATTCCTAAATAAAAGGAAGTCACTTCTCAAAAACCTCCAAAGTCTTCAATAACCATTAAAGGCTTTATGTCTTCAAATGGTTAACCTTTAAAGTCTTCCAAACCATTAAAGGCTCTAACATAACCATTTATGGTTAACTCACCTTTTACCTTTGGTTAGAGACTTTCCTCTAACTTAACCATCCTTTTGACTCATGGGTCTCTTTAAAGCACTTATTTCTTTGACTAAGTTAACCATTTAACCCTTGCACATTCATTTATCCCTTGGATAAAAGGAATATCCATTAACCTAACCCTAACCCAACCCCCCAGGGTAACCATAATGTCCCCTCGAGCATTTAATGTTCCTTATCTCTCCTCTCAAGCCTCCTCAAGGTGACACTTGTCAACATGGGATCGGGTTGAAATTCTCACATGGATTGAATATCTTTCAATCCTAACCCTTATTAAAATTTCTCAATCTTAACCCTTCATTTCCCTATTTCTTCTATAAATAGAACCCTTCTCCTCGAGCAAAGAAGGAAGAATTAGAGTATTGTTGTTATACTAGTATTAGCATAGAGATTTTTTATAGCATCACTATCTACACTTGCATAGCATTTTCTTATCATATTCAACAATCTTGAATCTCCATATGGCATCCATGGCTAGTGCTAAAAGCTAAGAGCTACACTCACGTGGAACTTGGAGAGGAGAGGAACAAGAGAGGAGGAACTATGAGCATCTCGATTAGCATTTGGAGGAGTATAATTTATCTATTCTATGTTTGTGTGCTTTCTATTTCATGCTTAATATCTCTCTTGATATGCTTGTTTAGGATAATATTTTGTTGCTAACACTAACATTTGTTTCTTGTGCTCTTGTGTGTGTTGCCATTAAACAAATTTTCTAATCCTTTTTGCAGAGCATCAATATAAAACTCAGATTGATCTTAGATATCCATAGCATGAAATGAAGTATGCAATAGAAGTGAAATTCGGAACATACACAACCATAAGAGAGACACTAGATTTTATACATGGACAACCCGAATGAGAAAAACTAAGGGGATGGTTAACTCTCAAGATAATATAACTAGTTATATGGGATTACAAAAGAGGCTAACTATTAGAGGGCTCACTGCCTAGATTACAATGGCTGCCAAAAAATAAAGAAATGAACTAAGAAAATTGTGTCTACATATGCATGGGATTAGTTCCTATTAAGCTCTAACAACACACCATTTGTTTGTAGTAGATTCGATTAAGAAACTCTGTAAATCACTTTTTTTATCTACATACTCCAAAATACTATCACACTAGATTTGTCCTTCTCCCTTTCTCATTTAGCATCAACTTACTTGCTTTATCATTTACTACCTCACTCTTCACTTCATTACAATTCATCTATCTCAAACATCAAGCATAATGTGATCTTTTATATGTGTGTGTGTGTCGTGCGCGCACGCACACACACACACACACACACACACACACACACACACACATATACACATTCATATGTTGGCATTTTTTAGGATGATGTTGTGATTGTCATTGATGGACACACACTTGCTTTGAGATCACTTTTTGTATGTACGAGTTATGCTCAACTGGTATTTGTTCCAACCAGTATTATGTATTATAGTCTTTAGACTATCGATGTTTTGCAGAAAGTGTTTACCTATCTCAAGTGGTATGAAGACCCAACCAGTATGAAGACCTCAAGCGGTTCGAGGATCCCAAAGTGGTATGAAGAAACAAAGCGGTTGTTATCATTTTTCTTAGTCTTCATTTTGACAAACCGGTAATCGATAAAATATGTGAACTGGTAATAGGTAAATGTATGAACTGGTATTACTCTGTGATGAGTTACCAACTGGTATTATTTTTGTGATGAGTTATCATCCACTGACACTTTGGCGGTGATTTTGTGTCGTGTTACCAAATGTGTCCAGATGCACTAAACCTAGGAACTTGCAATGTAATCCTATTGGACCGACATGAAATCAGATTCCTTTATAAGGACATCATGTCTAGGGCTTTAGAAGTAGTGAGGGTTTTAGGTGGTTGATGAGGTTCTTGCATGTGTGATCACAGAAGAAGATTAGGTCTGTGTGAAGAAACAGAGTGTGGAGATTTTGAAGACTAAAGTAATGCTGAAATGCATTAACAATGAGCTATCAAGGATCTAACCAATTATATTGTGCTATTATTTAGATCACTCACTTATTGATTACTCACATCTTCGACAAGTCTGAAACCCTTAACTGGGCAGGCCTGGCAAAGCCTTTGTAAATCCTCTAACAAGGTGGTTCACAACTGTGGATCTAAAATTCTCTCACAAGGTAGTCTTTAATCAGACTTATCTCCTAATAGAGATTGAGATTCCTAACGGGATCTGTTCTGGTAAAGAACATTGTATGACCTTAACCGGTCTAGTTACTATTCTGCAGATAGTTACTTGTGAGTTTCATCTCACCGTGGTTTTTCCCATTTGAGTTTCCATATCAAAATCTCTTATGTTATGGTGATTGTGCTTCTATGGGTGAATGCCTTATTTATTGTTTGGTTTGTATTTGTGATAACCAATTTGTTAGTAAAATTGTTATACCAGTTTATTGCTAAACTGTTTAAGTGTTTGAGTTCAATATTTGATACCAATTGATGAATACTAAGAGGGCGGGTGAATTTGTATGTATGAGTTATGCTCAACTGGTATCAAATCCAACCTTTCTATAAGTTTAACCACTTGGAAGGAGATATGGGGTATACACTATGAGGGAACTTACTCATCGTCTCACTCAGACTGAGAAATCCTTTGATGAACTCAAATTCAAATATAAAGCCTCTCTAGCAAAGAGAAGAGATCATGCGGAAAAATTGATGGAGTTTATTGAAAATAGTTCTTCTGATGAAGCAGACATGGAAGCCCTAGTTGAAGAAGTTGAAAAAATAAATGAATCTAATGCTAATCTAAGAAGGGAATTGGAAGGACTAACTATCAGAATGATTCAAGAGCTTGAGAACTGGAGGAAAGCTTAAGATCTAGTAAAAGACAAAGATCATGAGATCTCCAAGCTGAAGAAAGAAATCAATGCACTTACCACACATCTCCAAGAGAGTAAAATTGAAAAAGAAGAAATGCAAGGTGAACTAAACATGGCTATTTCTAAGATTGTAACCTTGAAGGAATCCAATACTGCTATTTCCAAAGAACTCACTGAGTCAAAGGAAATACTTGCCAAATTCAATAAGAGCATTGTTAAGCTAGAACAAAAGCTTGAATCAGCAAAACCGGTGAAGAATACCACTGGACTTGCTTTTTCTGGTTATGAGAAAGGTGAGACCTCTGAAACAAAAGATGGAGCATCAAAGAAGCAACCGGCACCAAAGGATAAAGGTAAGCAAAAGTTCACACCTGTTTTCTTTAATTGTCTCAAGGAAGGACACACTGCCAATGTGTGTAGAAGTAAGGCTTACAATAATTTTCCCTACTTTCTAAACAATAAGCCTAGATCCAATAGATTCAATGGTAACTATTATGCATGCAACAAGTTTGGGCATAGAGCATTTTAATGCGGGTGTGTTATACACAACATTGGAAGATATCCTCAAAGGATTCAAGGATTTTTTCCTGAATCCTCTGTGAACCGGAATCCAAACCGGTATAATAACTATGACCATCAGTCAGGTGGTGGTGGCTATCAAGCGGCAACCAGTTGGAGAGAAACCTGCTTGATCTGTCATGGTCGTGGTCACACTACTGCAACATGCAGAAGGAAGAATGGAAATATAAATAATGATCCATGGAGAGCTCCTGGAATGGTTTTCTATCATTGCAAACAATCGGGACACCCTGCTAGAACCTGCAAAGGGAGAAAGAACATATCAGATGATATACCGGTCACTCCGAAAGGAAATATTGATGTTGAAACTATTCAAGCAGATATGAAGACAACATGGAAGAAGAAACCTGAAGAAGTGTCACAAGAAGAACTGGTTTCTGCACCTAGTGTGGAAGTCGCTGAACTGGCAAACTAAGCTTCAGAAAAGCTTAGAGGGAGTAAATCGGTGAAATGTTTCGAACCCCCGCGTTTACACCAGTAAAAGACCTTAACCGGTATGTGTTACCTGTTAATCGACAGAAGACCAGAAACAATAAAAGGAAAATTAGGTTTTATGCCCTAATAGTAGAGCATTTATTACGGTAGGTGAAGAATTCATTTTAAAGGGATTTTCAAGTCATTTTCACTTATCAATTTGTGAGCAAAGAAATTTTCAAGTGCAGAGCGACAAAAGGCGATTTGTCTTGCGATTCAGAGAGATTTCAAAACTTTGAAAGAAGAATCCGGAGATAATATCAATCAGTCAGGTGAAGAACACAAAGCAGTAATCCAACAACCAAAGTAGTGTGTGGCGAAGCTGAAGTTGCAAACCCTAAATTGCAGATTTCTAAAGGTATTTATCAAAATTCTTGTTTATTCATTTATCATGGCTTCTGCATCACACTCCAATTCTAGTGCACCTGATGATTCAGTAGATTTCATCTAACAGAAGGCAAAATACAATGCCCTATCCCAGATACCCATTGGTGTTATAGTTGAGGGAGGTATTTCAGATTATATTGATTGCAAAATAGAAGACCTAGGATCTCTAGTGATCCATTCTCAGTTAAGTTTATTCTGCGGGAAGGACAAGAAGATCAAATTGGAATACAGCATCCTGGAAAAGAAGAAACTTCACAATGTGGTCTATTTCCTTGAAGAACTTACAGAAGATCACATCTACATCATTATAAGCAGAGTGCACAGTGACAAAATGTATCTTGAGTGGACACATGACATCACACCAGAAGCGATTCATGTCGTTACTGGTTTCTATAACGTTGGGGATGTGCTAGCCCTAAGGAAAGTCATCAAGACCGAAATGACCAAGCTCACCGATTCTGTGAGAGACCAATGGGGAATGAGCATCAATACCATCAAGGATGATCTGTTCAAGTATGCTTGTATGGTGATAGGTTACCGGACATTCTATTCTAGCAGAATTAACTCTGTCTTTGTTGCAGCGGTAAATGCCGCCTACTGGATGATCATGGAAGATGCCTCATTTGATTTATGCACCTGTATGCAAAGGCAACTTCTAGTGAACCTAAAGTCTATTAAATAGGACAATGCCTTAAGATTTAAATTTGGACAACTGTTGGTAGGATTATTTTTCTACTTTCAAGGATATTTCCTAGGAGTCAGTGATATACAATGGTTTGCTGACCAACCGGTTACCAAGCAAATCAGAGAGAGTCTTCAAGCGGTAGGAACCGGTTATCCTAAAGTACTGAACAAATACTTTGATGAGTTCAGATGCAAGATGAGCCAGAGAGTGAGAATATCTGGTGATATTGTCAAGAAGTATGAAGAGGACATCTGCTTTATCATCAGAGTAGATGAATGCATAATGGAGGCAGTTGAGCCTAGAAAAGAATAAGTGGAGCCTATGGGATATGAGGTAATGTATGACATGCTAGATGGGTATGCCTCTACCCTACTTGCCTCACCTCTTGATCCTAAGAAGAAGAGAACCGGCACCTATTTGGAGAGGGTAACACTGGTTGAAGTACCTTCAGTGAAGAAAGGAAAGACAATGCCATCTGTATTGGCACCGGTTACCTCAATGAGTCCTAAAGTGACCAAGCGGTCACCGGCAAAGAAGAAACTGGAAGTTGCACCCGCCAAGGTATTTGAGAGGAAGTGGAAGACTAAAGGCAACACACCGGACTCGGAGGATACAAAACCTGAGGTAAAGCCTAAAAAGACTAGGCAAACGAGGAAGAAGACAAAGACAACCAGCAATAAACCGGCATCATCAGCACTGCTAAATATAGACATTTCCTCTTACAAACCTTTGACACATTGTCAAAGAACTATAAAGAATATTAGGAGAAAGGTGCTAAGTGATTTAATAGATCATTTTGATTATTTTAATGACAATGAAAAGGAGGAAGTTGAACAGGAAGTTATTCAATATTTATGTATTAATGACCGGTCGCCATCAAAAATTAGATATGTGACACCGAATTCTTTATATAATTCTTTAGATAACAAATGGTGCATTGCCATAGAAAAGGAACGGGAAATAAGAGAAGAAATATTTGCACAATATTTTTCTGATGTGTCAAATTCAAAACTTTATGAAGTTATGGAAAAGTACAAAGGCCTTTTCTTCATGAGAAGAAGAAGACTCCTGTTATTGGAAGGGAAAGTCCCTGAAGTGGTAAAAGATACCCACTCACATGCCAAAGCTGCTCTAAGATTGCACCAAGTGTCTGAAGACAACAAGCTGAGAAAGAACCGGAAATTGAAAAACCGGATGAGATGTATGACAGTGAAGGAGAACCGGTCACTGAACAAATGGACACAATTGATGTTGATTCTTTGGATGGTGAAAATGTCACTCCAGATGCAGCAAAGGACAAGGCTGACAAAGAGAGAGTGGACAAAGAAAAGGTTGATAAATTGGAAGTGGACAAAGAGAAAAAGAATAAAGAGGAAGAGGAGAAAAAGCAAAAGGAAGAGGAGAAGAAGAAAAAGGAAGAGGAGAAGAAGAAAGAGGAAGAGGAGAAGAAGAAAGAGGAATAGCAGAAGAAGAAAAAGGAAGAGGAGAAGAGAAAAGAGGAAGAGAAGAGGAAACAGGAAGAGGAGAAGAAGAAAGAAGAAGAGAAACAGAAAGAAGAAGATAGAAAGAAGGAAGAAGAAAAGAGAAAGAAAGAAGCAAAAGAGAAAAAGAAGGTTGAAAAGGAAAAGCAAAGAGCCAAAGAGAAGGAGGAAGCAGCAAAGAGCACACAAGTGGAGACCCCAAAGGCAACCGGTAGTCAAGCCAAATTGGCTGACATTACCAGTCCCATTGACCTCCAATATGCAAATGAAACGGAGCTACTCCAAAGCATTAAGCTTTCGCAAGAGCGAATGGAAGCGTTAAGGAGGAAGAAGGAGCAAGATATTATTCAAACTGTTGTGGAAACTCTTACCAATTTGATACCTGGTACCAACCTCCCCAGTACCAATTCCTCTCTGGCCCAACTAAAACTTTTATACACAGTTGTAGAGGACCAGGTGTAATGCCTGGAAGATTTTGTTGAAGAAAATGCACAAAAGAAGCGTCAAAAGGCACTGAACACTGCCTTAGTGAAGAAATTAAACAAGCTCTGGTCTGAACTTTAGAAAGCGCAAAAATACATAAGAGATGCTATGGATGAGGGGAAATTACTGCTCAGTAAGATAAGCCAACCCCATCTATTCTATGATGATGTGCTTGCTCAGAAAGACAAACTGCAATCTGATTTGCAGGCATATATAAGCACCTTCAAGACGCCCTATGATTCTTTCACCACATATGGGAAAACCGTTCACCTGTTTCAACTCCAAACTACTAGAATAGAGTTGGAGATCACCAATCAGACCAGAGGTTTGCAAGAACTTCAACTAGTTCTACTACCACGACTGCAAATACTTCAGAAGTGTTATCTCAATCTGGATGCCTTAATGGTCACTCAAGAGATGAGTACCTTGGACGCCATGGAGGAACAAGTATCCCAGATGCAAATGGAAAGTGAGGTTGCTACCTCATTGCTTGAGTCATGGTCCTTATCCATGAAGACATTTATGCAGGATTTTAAATCGGATTTTGATAAGTTTCACTCATTATTGTCATAAACATTTATTATATTAATGATAATGAGGAATAGGGGTTATTCTGCAATACTTTGTCATTGTTGGCAAAGGGGGAGTAGTATTCTGTATTTAAAATTTTGATGCATGTTATGTATACTTTCATGTTTATCTCTGTAAGGGAGTAGTATACATTGTATTTTTTCTACAAAAGGGGTAGTATATACACTTAGGGGGAGTAATTTTGATTATCGCATATTTTTGTTGTAAAACACTTAGATGTCAAAAAATTTCCTAAGTGTTGCCATCAATGCCAAAGGAGGAGATTGTTTGCATTTTTTATGATGATGTTGTGATTGTCATTGATGGACACACACTTGCTTTGAGATCACTTTTTGTATGTATGAGTTATGCTCAACCGATATTTGTTCCAACTGGTATTATGTATTATAGTCTTTAGACTATCGGTGTTTTGCAGAAAGTGTTTACTAATCTCAAGCAATATGAAGACCCAAGCGGTATGAAGACCTCAAGCAGTTCAAGGATCCCAAAGCGGTACAAAGAAACAAAGCAGTTGTTATCATTTTTCCCAGTCTTTATTTTGACAAACCGGTAATTGATAAAATATGTGAACCGGTAATAGGTAAATGTATGAACCAGTATTACTCTGTGATGAGTTACCAACCAGTATTATTTTTGTGATGAGTTATCATCCACCAACACTTTGGTGGTGATTCTGTGTCATGTTACCAAATGTGTCTAGATGCACTAAACCTAGGAACTTGCAATGTAATCTTATTGGATCGACATGAAATCAGATTCCTTTATAAGGACATCATGTCTAGGGCTTTAGAAGTAGTGAGGGTTTTAGGTGGTTGATGCGGTTCTTGCATGTGCGATCACTGAAGAAGATTAGGTTTGTGTTAAGAAACAAAGTGTGGAGATTTTGAAGACTAAAGTAATGTTGAAATGCATTAACAATGAGCTATCAAGGATCTAACCAAGCATACTGTGCTAGTATTTAGATCACTCGCTTGTTGATTATTCACATCTTCGACAAGTCTAAAACCCTTAACCGGGTAGGCCTGGCAAAGCCTTTGTAAATCCTCTAACATGGTGGTTCACAACTGTGGATCTGAAATCCTCTCACAAGATAGTCTTTAATCGGACTTATCTCCTAACAGAGATTGAGATTCCTAACGGGAACTATTCTGGTAAAGAACATTGTATGACCTTAACCAGTCTGGTTACTATTCTGTAGATAGTTACTTGTGAGTTTCATCTCACCATGGTTTTTCCCATTTGGGTTTCCACGTCAAAATCTATTATGTTATGGTGATTGTGCTTCTGTGGGTGAATGCCTTATTTGTTGTTTGGTTTGCATTTGTGTTAACTGGTTTGTTAGTAAAACTGTTATACATGCATACATACATACACACACACACATACATACATCAAGTCAACCTCAATAACATTTTCCCAAATGGTATTTCAACAGTCAAATCACATGCTACAATCATCAGAGCAAGACAACAACCTAATCTTTCAAGGTCAACCTGAATTGTTATGAGTATATCCTCAAATTTCCATAATAACTTAGTTGGCATGACTGATGGTGTTGGCACAACCAATTTATTAGTTAGTATTGTCATTGATGACTAATATTTACCGGTGAATAAGGCCAACCTCATAGGCAAGGAGTTGTGGTAAACCTCAATGGTTTACTCATGGCTGCAAATAGTATGGAGGACTCAGTGCTTCCCTAATATGCATTATTGACACACTTAAGTAGTGTGTTGGTTGAAGGATAAATAGAGCAGCTGACCGGTCAGTCAAGCACTTGACAGGTGTTGAGATCAATTTCTTAAAACTGGTAATTGAAATGATGATGCAATCATAGGAGGTGACTCAAATTGAAGTTTAGTAGTCTTATGTTCGACCGGAACACTCTGGATAGATAGGTGATGGGATGGGGTAAGGGATAGATTAGCCTAGTCTATGCTCCTGGATCCTTTTCTTAGGATCACCTGGTGTTCTCTACACACCCTAGGGTCTCTCGGACTTCCCTTTGCTTCAGGAGTCCCTTGACCTTTCCCAATCCACCCACCAATGAGTTGCTATGCTGCTCCTAAGGTCTCACCTACTCATGAGACTCAAAACCCCTTACTATGGCTAATAAGGGTTAGGTTTGCTCCACACTTTCCAAGGTCTTAGAAAGGTTGTATCATGTATTTAAACCATGTTTTACATCAATCCATGTGCCCCCAATAACTTTCTACCTTCATCCTTTCTACCGATTTCACTGTTTTGTGTTTTTGCTTACAAAATAGGGCTACAAGGATTAGGACCAATTAGGCCTCCTACCTGGTCCTTTAGGGATTTCTCTCACAAACGATGCATACACAACCCAAACTCCAAAAATGGAATGCCATTCAATTGGAAAGGGCTCAAATATTTTCTAGGTTTTGGGCCTCCAAGTGGTCGTACAGTGCCTAGGGCGAATTTTAGGGTTTTTAAGGGTTTTGTGAGGGTTTTATGGTCTGCCTGGGTCACAGTGAGTGTTTTGTGTTTTAGCCACCTTGTTTGGATTGGTGGAGGCTCCTCCTTCAAACTAATGATGCTTCAAACACTCCTCTACACCTCCTCCAAAGGATGTACTCTCCTCTGTCCAACCTTGCTCTCCAAGACCTCTGCAATCTAACCTCTCCTAACCGGACACTGTTCAGTCTCACCTAGGAGTAGGTCTTTTCTTGGCCTTCCTACATTTTCAAGGGCCCTGCTTGTTTTTCAATATGATACAAGGCATGCACTCTCATTCCCCATGGTTTCATGGTGGTTCCACAATGGGGAATGGAGTTATGCAGCCATTTACACAATCCTGTCCAAAACTAGACAGTAAGAAGATAGTTTACAAACTATTTACACACACACTCAATCTGCAAATAAAAACCTGAACTAATTGCTTGAAATGAAAGCATTTACACCATGACAAACATTCCACATAGATTTAGACATTTTTCAATCCATTAATTTGCTTGTTTTTTTCATTCAAACTGACTGGTAATAGTTTTACAGTCTCAGTCTAATCTTTTTGCTAGGGTCGTACAATGTCTGACATCCAACCCATTCATTTAGGGTTTGGAAATACTTATACTACCCATACCTTGGTTTATGTGCCAAAATCAGGTCTCTCCATGCTCAACAAGGGGCTAAGACCATTTTGGGTGGAAAAGTTGCTTGACAACTTTTAAAAGTTGTCATGCAACTTTTGCATCTTTTGAGCAACTTTGCCATTGTTGCTTTTTATGATTCCTAAGCCTATTTTGGGCTATCCTAAGGAAATAAACATGCCAATAAGGCCTAACAGACATCCAAGGCACACTCAACCTCTCCTGCACAAGAAATCACAACAAAACACTAAGGACCTAAAACTAGGACCTAGTCTAGCACACATGAGCTCATGGCTCTTATTCATGTACAATGGCTTCAAAAGAAGCATAACACCAACAAAACAAGAAGGAGGGAGAGATTGAAAGGGTTCTCCTACACCATACTCCCCCTCTACACACAACGAAGAAATAGAAGAAGAGATGAGAGCCAGGTCTATTCCAAGTGTCTTGAACCTACTCTCCTCCACCCATGTAGCTTCAGATACTGGTTGATCTGCCCATTTCACTAAGTGTTCCATGTAGACCTGATTTTTGGTGGACTTCTTCACTCTTGATTCCAAGATCTCCTCTACTATAGGCTTCTTCACCTGTGGTAAGACATTAACATCAAGGTCCTACAGTACCTTGGCTTGGTTCTCAGTCTGCCCTTCTATCTCACCCTTGTACATGATCAAGTCAGCTACATTAAAAATTGGTGATATAGCTAAATCTAAAGGTAGGTCAACCTTGTAGGCATTCTTACCATATTGTGATAGGATTCTACAAGGTCCTACCCTCTTCATCCATAGTTTGGTAGGCTTACCGCCTTGCATCCTAGCTTTACTCAAATGGACCATCACATAGTCACCCACCTTGAACTGAACTTCTCTCCTTTTCTCATCCACCTTTGCTTTCAGTTTTTGAGTGGAGTCAAGGATGGCCTTCTTAACCTGCTCTTGAACTTCCTTGATGGTTTGAGTGAAGTCTTCTCCTTGCCCACTCTTCATTTCCAAACTACCAAGGTCTCTCAACTCACATACTCCTGTTGGATGTCTGCCATAGACAACCTCAAAAGGGCTTCTACCAGTGGTTCTATTCACACTGTCATTATATGCATGTTCTTCTTGAGGAATGATTAGGTCCCATGTTTGGCCATACTCCTTAGTTAAACACCTCAACAAGTTACCTAACACCCTATTGATGACTTCAGTTTGACCATCTGTTTGTGGATGGTAAGCTGAGCTAAATGACAAGTTATTTCCTAGTCTCCTCCATAATGTTTGCCAAAAATGACCCATGAACTTGTTGTCCCTATCTGAAACAATGCTTAAAGGGAGTCCATGAATCCTAACAATCTCTTTGAAGAAGAGATGTACAACATAGCTTGCATCATGTGTAGTCTTGCATGGGATAAAATGACTCATTTTGGAAAATCTATCTAGTACCACATAGATGTTGTCCATACCTGTCTTTGTCTTGGGAAGTCCCACTACAAAGTCCATGCTTATGCATTCCCAAGGTTTGTTAGGGACAGGTAATGGTTGATAAAGACCAGAATTGCTTGATCCACCTTTTGCTCTTTAACACACTCCACATTGCTCTACATACCTCTTTACATCTCTTGTCAACTTTGGCCAATGATAGTACCTCTATACTAAATCCAAGGTTTTGTTGACTCCAAAGTGTCCACTCAAACTGCCATTATGTTTTTCTTGGATGAGGTTCTCCCTCATAGATCCTCTTGGTACACACAACTATTACCCTTGAAAAAGAGACCATTTTGGAGAGTGTAATCTGCATACTCACCATGGAAATGGTTCTCAAACTCTTTGCAAACCTTGTAAGATGTTGAGAAGTCTTCATCTCCTTCATAGAGGTTCTTGAAACCTTCTATTCCTATGCTCTACAACTGTAGTTCTTGAACTATCAGCAACTTCCTGCTTAATGCATCTGCCACCCTATTAAGTTGCCCCTTCTTATGCTTAATGGTGAAGGTGAAGGATTGGAGATATTCCATCCATTTTAGATGTCTATGGCTAAGCTTCTCTTGAGTATTAATTTAACTCAATGCCTGGTTGTCTATGAACACCACAAATTCTTTTGGGAGTAGGTAATGCCTCCATTTCTTTAGAGACTGCACTAATGCATACAACTCTAGGTCATAGGCTGAGTACTTCTTCTTTGCTTCATTAAGCTTCTTACTGAAAAATGCCATAGGTCTTCCCTCTTGACTCAACACACCACCTACTACAACTCCACTTGCATCACACTCCAAAGTGAATAGCTTATCAAACGTAGGTAGGAGAAGGATAGGTTTTGTGGCTACTTCTTGCTTCAACAATTGAAATGCTTTGTTAGCCTACTCAATCCATTTAAACTTGGTTTTAAGACCTCCTTTAATGGTGTCAAGGACTGGTGCACATATACCACTGAAATTCCTCACAAACTTCCTATAGAATTGAGCTAATCCATGGAAAATTCTTACTTTAAACCCTGTTTTAGGTGCGGGCCAATTCAATATTGCCTCCACTTTGCTTGGATCCGTCTTCAAGGTTCCTTTAGACACCACAAATCCTAAGTAAACCAGCTCTTGCTTCAAGAAGTCACACTTCTCTAGGTTGATGGATAACTTCTCCTCATGCAACCTCTCTAAGACTAACCTCAAATGCTCAAGGTGCTCTTCCTTGGTTCTACTATAGATGAGAATATCATTCAGGTATACTACCACAAATCTGCTTGTGAAGTCTTTCAACACCTCATTCATTAATCCCATGAAGGTTTTTGGAGCATCAGTAAGCCCAAATGGCATCACAAGCCATTCATACAAACCTTTTGTGGTCTTAAAAGCAATCTTCCACTCATCACCCTCCTTGATTCTAATCTGGTGATAACCACTTTTAAGGTCTAGCTTGGTAAAATACATAGACCCTCCTAAACAGTCCATTAAATCCTCTATTCTAGGAATAGGAAACCTATACCTTATGGTAATCCTATTGATTTCTCTTGAGTCAGTGCAAAGTCTCCACTTACCTCCTTTTTTTGAGGCTAGCACTACCGGGACTGCACATGGGCTGATGCTCTTCTTAATCAATCCTTGTTCCAATAACTCTTGTACTTGCCTTGCTACCTCCTTATTCTGATCAAGTGTGAGCTTATATGCAGCCTTGTTAGGTAAGGATGCACCGGGAACAAAGTCTATTTGATGGCTTATAGACCTTCTTGGTGGGAGTGTTGCAAGTGCTCCATCACTCACTATATCCTTATACTCTTGTAACATTTGCTTCACCTCCTTGGGTATTTCTGCCTACAACTTGTCTTCTTCCTCCTTTAGTTTCACAAAGATGGCACACTTCACTATCTCCTCCTCATGTAGCAAATTTAAGAACTCTTTACCAGTAGCCATTAAAACACTAGGTGTTTTTGAAGTGCCCTCTTCATCCTCTATCAAAGACTGAATCTTGAAAGTCTTGTTGTCCTTCTTAAAGGAAATGGAGTTCTCTTCTCCATCATAGATCACCTTCCTATCAAATTGCCAGGGTCTTCCTAGCAATAAGTGACATGCATCCATAGGTAACACATCACAAAGGATCTTATCCTTGTACCCTCCAATAGAAAACTCTACCCAAGTTTGTTCATTCACTAGCACACTTTGTCCTTTGTTCAACCAAGTCACCTTGTAAGGATTGGTGTGGGGTATTCTTGTGAGTTTCAACTTCCTAACTGCATCTTCTGAGATGATGTTGTCAGTTGAGCCTGTATCAACTATCACCTTGCACACTTTACCAAGAACTTTCCATCTCACCCTAAACAATGCTCTCCTATGTTTGGGTTCCTCCTTAACCGGCTGTCTGATTAAAATCCAATTGAACATTAGATTCTCACCAACTTCTGATTCAATCTGGTCCATATCCGGTGTCTTGCTACTTAATGAGTCCTCATGTGCATAGGCAACCTTATTTACACTGTTTGATGATGTAGACTTGTTAGGGCATCTATATGTTGGGTGTCCCAATTGTCCACAATTGTAACACTTCATAGTTGCAAAGTAGGAGTTACCTCTGCCAGTACCTCTACCTCAATTTAGACCACCTTATGCACCTCTTCCTCTAGTATGTCCTCCTCTGAGACTGGTTTCACTACCATGCTCGATCAACTTGGCTTCTCCTTGGTTCCTCTGCTTATTTGACTTGCCTTGGTAACCACCTCGGTGATTCACTTGATCTCTACCTCTGCCTCTACCCCTGTTATTGGAGTCTCCTTTCCTTTTGTTCCTCTCTTCTACCTTGACAGCAAGCTGATGACATTTTTGGACAGTAGTAGGAGTCCATAGGCTTATCTCCTCCTGAATGTTCCATTTTAGGCCGCTCAACTACCTAGCCACCTTAATAGATTCATCTTCTTGGACTTTAGATCTAAGACATAGCTTTTGAATTTCTTCGGTGTAGGAGGTTACATCAAGATATTTTTGCTTCAAACCCTATCTCTTCTTATGAAGTTGGACTTCATAATCCTCTGGTAAGTAGTTCTCCTTGATCTTACTCACCATGGCCTTCCAATTTGCAATGGGTAGCTTCCCCATACTAAATCTTTCTTCTTGTAGGTACTTTTACCATGTCAAAGTTGCTCCCCTTAATCTTGATTTGGTAACTTTAACCTTTTGAGCCTTTGTCACTCCTTCACACTCAAAGTCATTTTCCATACCCTCAATCCATTCCATAATAGTGTCTATGTCCATCCTTCCACTAAAAAGTGGCAATCCTTCAAAAGCTTTGGTGTTCAAAGCCTTAATACCTTTCACAAATGTCTCTTCATTATAAAAGGGATCTGGTTCAGGTATGATGTCATCTATGTCAATGGTTCTCTTGCCTTTACCCTTGGTGTCTTCATCCCAAGGTTCATGTGTCCTCTGATCCACCACTTCCTACAGTTTATCCCTCATCTCACTCATAGCTGCTTCAAGGAGTCTATTCTTCTCCTTCTTCTCTTCTACTTCTCTAGCTAGCTCTGCATTAGTAACCATTCTGCTCTCCCCTATTGATTCACCAATATATAGAGACATACACAGTCCAACAAGTCTTTTACTCGCTCTGATACCAATCTGATGGGATGGGGTAAGGGATAGATTAGCCTAGTCTATGCTCCTGGATCCTTTTCTTAGGATCACCTAGTGTTCTCTACACACTCTAGGGTCTCTAGGACTTCCCTTTGCTTGAGGAGTCCCCTGACCTTGCCCAGTCCACCCACCAATGAGTTGCTATGCTGCTCCTAAGGTCTCACCTACTCATGAGACTCAAAACCCCTTACTATGGCTAATAAGGGTTAGGTTTTCTCCACACTTTTCAAGGTCTTAGCAAGGTTGTATCAAGTCTTTAAACCATGTTTTACATCCCTCCATGTGCCCCCAATAACTTGCTACCTTCATCCTTTCTACCAATTTCACCGTTTTGTGTTTTTGCTTAAAAAACAGGGCTACAAGGATTAGGACCAATTAGGCCTCCTACCCGGTCCTTTAGGGCTTTCTCTCACAAACGACGCATACACAACCCAAACTCCAAAAATGGAATGCCATTCAATTGTCAAGAGCTCAAATATTTTCTAGGTTTTGGGCCTCCAAGTGGTCGTACAGTGCCTAGGGCGAATTTTGGGGTTTTTAAGGGTTTTGTGAGGGTTTTATGGTCTACCTGGGTCACAGTGAGTGTTTTGTGTTTAAGCCACCTTGTTTGGATTGGTGGAGGCTCCTCCTTCACACTAATGATGCTTCAAACACTCCTCTACACCTCCTCCAAAGGATGTACTCTCCTCTGTCCAACCTTGCTCTCCAAGACCTCTGCAATCTAACCTCTCCTAACCGGGCACTGTTCAATCTCACCTAGGAGTAGGTCTTTGCTTGGCCTTCCTACATTTTCAAGGGCCCTGCTTGTTTTTTAGTATGATACAAGGCCTGCACTCTCATTCCCCATGGTTTCATGGTGGTTCCACAACGGGGAATGGAGTTATGCAGCCATTTACACAATCCTGTCCAAAACTGGACAGTAAGAAGATAGTTTACAAACTATTTACACACACACTCAATCTGCAAATAAAAACCTGAACTAATTGCTTAAAATGAAATTATTTACACCATGACAAACATTCCACATAGATTTAGACATTTTTCAATCCATTAACTTGCTTGTTTTTTTCATTCAAACTGATTGGTAATAGTTTTACAGTCTCAGTCTAATCTTTTTGCTAGGGTCGTACAATGTCTGACATCCAACCCATTCATTTAGGGTTTGGAAATACTTATACTACCCATACCTTGGTCGGTGTGCCAAAATCAGGGCTCTCCATGCTCAACAAGGGGCTAAGACCATTTTGGGTGGAAAAGTTGCTTGACAACTTTTAAAAGTTGTCATGCAACTTTTGCATCTTTTGAGCAACTTTGCCATTGTTTCTTTTTATGACTCCTAAGCCTATTTTGGGCTATCCTAAGGAAATCAACATGCCAATAAGGCCTAACACACATCCAAGGCACACTCAACCTCTCCTGCACAAGAAATCACAACAAAACACTAAGGACCTAAAACTAGGACCTAGTCTAGCACACATGAGCTCATGGCTCTTATTCATGTACAATGGCTTCAAAAGAAGCATAACACCAACAAAACAAGAAGGAGGGAGAGCTTGAAAGGGTGCTCCTACACCAATAGGTGATCAGTCTGATTAATGATCAGTGACTGGTGGCAAAAGATGAAGAGTTACACCAATGAACCAGTGATACAGATTGAAGGATAATATCCACCGACAATCTCGAAGTAGTGACCAGTAAGTTGGATGCGATGACAAAAGATGAGTTAGTTAGGCCAAGATATCATCAAACAAACTGATAGTGAAGTCTACAACAGTTAACAACTAGTTAAGATGATATTTGTGCAGATTTTCTAATTCGCATTAAAAGGACAGAACACGAACCAGAGGGTGAAATTATGAGTTGCTGGCAAGAATGATGGAGAGTACGCAGAGAAAGTGTGGCAAGATTTGGGAAGATTTGAATTTCCAATATACCGAGTGTTAGGTGTAAACTCATTTAGGAATTAGCAGGTATGTGTTGGCAAAATAGGGTATAAAGTTTTTTGGAGAAAACCAAAAAGTTTGATCCTAAAAGTACAAAGTGCAATTTTGAAGAGAGGCGATCCAACAAGGTGAGAAGAGAAGAGTGCAAAACTGTTAAATGAACAGTAGAGTGGTGAAGAGAGTGTGCATAGCTCAAATAGTATGAGGAGTAGAGAAATAATGTAGAGCACCAATAGAGTGCAGAGCGAGTGAAATGCAGAGCACCAGTAGAGTGCAGAGTAAGTGTATTGCAGAGTACTAGAAGAGTGCAGAGAAAGTGTAACTGGTGGTCAAATCGGAGAGATTCAATTGGATCTGATTAAGCTAAGAGTAGCTATTATAGCATATCATTCTCTCTATTTTTTTCTAATAACTACAATAAAAAAATCCCTTAAACAGGTGGACTTTAACAGGTCCCTTTATAAAATCCCTTAACTGGGTAACATCTTAATTTATGATCATAAGTCCTTTAACAATGCTACCTCTAACAAGGTAAAGGTTCTAACAAGCCTTAAATAAAATCTCTTAGCTGGGTGGAACCTAAGAGTGTCTTTATAATCTCCTAACAGAGATGGCTCCTCACCAGGCGTACTCCAGAAAAATGCAGATTTGTGAGTTTCTACTCACACTGTGGTTTTCTCCCATTTAGGTTTCCATGTGATAAATCTTGGTAGTCATGTGTGATTGATTTTACATGTGCATTTTTCTTATTAATGCTACTTATACTTATGAGTGTTAAGTTTGAATAGAAACTTTGAGTAAGGTTAAATCTGGTAAAACCAGTATAGTGTTGATTCACCCCTCCCCTCTCAGCACCGGTTGGGACTAACAAACTCACTATTAGAGCACAAAAAAAACAATTCAACTCAACATTATGAGTTCAAGGAGATGAAAAATCAATCATAAAAATATTATCATCATAAATCAAGAAACTGGAGGAAAGAAAAGCACATAGAGCTGCTCAATATTACATAACTGAATACATTTCTGGAGTACAACATCTAGAGCATGACTTTCGAAGCACCAAAACCACGAATACAAAAATATGAAATTATTTCAATAAGCATATAAAAAATTGCACTATCATATATGTATCAAGACACAAATGCAAAGGACTACATCTTTGAAATAAGCTAACTCAATACTGTCAAACTACATGAATGACTAGACTACAAAACCAATTACCACAATCGACACCAAATCTCTCATATCAAGATAAACATATCCTCATATTGATAATACATATTTTTCAGAGAAATAAACATGTCTGTAATACATTAGAAACAACTAGGATCTGTAATCTATATCATACATTCTTATCTTCCACTGTTTTTCATCATATCCGGACCAATCTGAATCACCGGGTTTGATATCAATGACATCTAAGAAATGTATTTATAGAAATATACCCCTTTATCATTGATGGTAAAACATTATGTTAAAAACTTGTCAGAACTCCACCTTAGATAATGCTTCCTTGTTTCTCTAAGATTCTAAAATTGAAAACTCAATATTTCTCCCTGATACTCAATATTTCTCCCCTTTTGACATCAAGGAAAGAGGGTAACAACAAAAAAGTTACCAAGAAAAAAAATTGCACCACTAAAGAAAGAATTCTTTACTTGCACTTCTAAAAAATTCTCTTATACTTCTCCTTCAATTCTACAAAGAAAGTCTTTCAAGAGTTCTCACTGCAAAATAGAGACTCAATCTCAAATTGTCATTCTTAACTATTGCATTAACTGCTTCAAATAAGAAACCGAGAACATAAGGGTTTCGCGCACACTACTCAGCTTCGATAAGGAGACCATAAAGATATTCTAACCTAGCCTCAACAATCTCTTCTACCTTTTAGAAAATATTCACCACATCTTCTTTCTGCCTTTGATAAAATATAAGATCTGACTGCAAAGAGTTAATCTTCTTTCTTTGAGAACCATCTATATCAATGAAAATGTCAAATGTTTTGCCCATGGATTTCAATTCATATTCAATAGAGTCAATCTTGGCTTTAAAATATTCAGTATCTTGAAGCCACCAGACACAATATTTATACACTCTGTCTACTTCTACAAGACAATCACTCATATCCTTAATATATTTTGATAATCTCTTTTGAGAATATGCACACTTTTTTTCCATATCATTGTGAACTTCATCTTTTTCAATAAATTCCTCAAGTGTATGCTTCAAGTGATCTTTAAGAACTTCACACAAAACATCCGACAAGATGTCTACAAGACTACTAAGAGAAATATTGTTTTGAACCAAGTAGTCAACTAGAACTTCTTCAATCTAATCCTAATCGTAAGAGGGTCGTTCAAGCCACAAAACTCTAATCTTCTTCATTCCATTAGCTTCCATAAACATACTCAAAATGTTCTCAATGCAGCAAGGGTCATCTTCCTCTTTATTGTCTTCAACTAAAGCCAATTTTCCCTTAGCCACTATAGGTGGTTCTAGATCATCTAGGGAAATAACCTGTTTTTCTTCTTCACCTTTCATCTTCTTCATCGGTTCCAGAGAAGACACAACAATTCTTCTTTTTGAACTTCTACTTCCAGAGGAGGGACTCTTCTCAGGATAAATGATAATGCGAGGAACAAGACCAAAGAATAGATTTTTCTAAAGGTTTATGAAGTGATTCTTGCAAGCCTAATCTTTATCATTCAAACAAGCTAGATATGTCTAAATTTATTTTTCAACAAAGACATTTGATTTTCTTACTACATTCTCCTTCAAGAGTAAAGATATTGTTAAATAAAACATTTAATATACAATAAAAAAACCAAACCAAAATGAATATCCCTGATCTTTTGTCATGTTAATATTTTCTACTAATTGTGTCTGCAACAACTCACACAAATCAAAGTTTGTTTCTTCTTTCACCATTTGATGAGTAATATACACTACAATTGCTAAAGTAGAACCTTCTCTGTTTCTAAAATATATTTTGTAAGAAATTTCATATGCAACATACCTCACAACAAGGTTGATGATAGTGTCAATTATTAATGACCATTGATCATGAATGACACTAGTTAGGGTTTTGACTTCTTTTTTCTTGATTGATTTCTTCTACGGAATGGGTCCATTATCACACAGACCAGAAACAACAAGTACTTTTTTATTCAAAATTTGATAAGGCTTATCCAACATTATATGATCATCAACAATATAGTTCAAAAGAAATTTAATTATGTCCTCATCTACAAACCACAGAAATTCGCTTTAAACATCCTAACCCTTATGCCCTAAATCACTAATTTCCTGCAATCCTTCAATCGATAAAGAGCTTCTCAAATATCTGATTTTCTCATGATTATATTCCTCTAATTGAACTTTTTCAATTCTCTAAACATTCTTACTACTAGATTCACCTGCAATTGACTTCTTAGAATCCATAGAGAAAAGATGTGAAAAATACCTTTAATGAAAACTTCGCTTCAAATATCCTTTTGCTTTCCAACTTCTCTACTCTTCAAATTCTTCAATGCACGATGCAAGAATGATCGAAAAATTAGATATTTAACTTATTCGATTTGCCTAGGGTTTCACTACCAAAAATTGTTTTATAATAGTGACATCAACCAAACTTTTTACTTCAACATACACAATCCACTGGAGCATATAACAATAACAATACTAACAACATAAGTCACCACATGCATCTTTTTCATGAAAGGGGAACAAATAGATTTTTCTTTAAAGATCCCCCTAAACCAAAGCTACCAAATGAATTTCTGGAGGAAGAACCACCAACACCAAACTCAATCATTTCTTTTTCTCTCCATACCATAGAATTTTTCTTCTTAAGTTCACTAGATTTCACTGGAGCATTCACATTCCTGCATTTTTTAGCAAAATGTCCATACTTGTTGCAATTGTAATATTTTACGTTCCTCTATACTAAATTCACATAATTTATTCTAGATCTACACTAATTAGCTCTATATCAAAATTTACTCAATATAGAGGAATTCATTCAGCATCAACTTCCTCGCTTTATCGCTTATCACCATACTCTTCACTTCATCGCAATTCATCCATCTCATACATCAAGCATAATGTGATCATTTACATATATGTGTGTCAATAGGAATATACATCAAGTTAGCCTCAATAAAGTTTTCCCAAATGATATTTCAATAGTCAAATCACATGATGCAATCACTAGAGAAAGAGAACAACATAATCTTTCAAGGTCAGCTTGACCCAAAATGAGCATATCCTCAAATTTCCATAGTAACATGCTACAGAGCACAAATAACATGATCCAACTCAGCATTACAAGTTAAAGACATGAACAATGAATCATTAAAATATTATCATCAAAAATCAAGAAACTGGACGAAATTGGACGATACTGGAGCACATAGAGCTTCTCAATACTGTATAATTGAATACATTTCTAAAGCACAACATCTGGAGCATGACTTTCAAAGCACAAATATGGAGGACTGCACCTCTGAAATAAGCTAACTAAAAATTGTCAGACTGCATGAACAACTAGAGCACGAAACTAATTGCCACAACCAACACCAAATCTCTCATATTAAGATAAATGTATCCTCATGCTGACAATACATATTTATGGAGCAATAAGAATTTCTATAATACATCGACAACAACTAGGATCTATAATTTGTTTTATACATATCTATCTTCCATTGTTCTACATCATATCTGAACTAATCTGGATCACTAAGTTTGACATAAATGACAATTAAGACATGTATTTATAACATTAAAGACTCCAAAATGGCCCAAAATTGTCCATAATTCATATATCTAGTTATATATTAATAGAGCACGTCATGAGCTTTTTAGTGCTTCAAACAGTTCTCAATTGGACACCTGATTCAAAAGTTATGGCCTTCAAAAGTGGGTTTCTTGAATTAGGAAATCTAAAAAATGTATTGGACACTATTGAAGCTCAAAATTGCAAGTTGTTAAACCCTAAAGGTATGCCAAGCCTTTAGTTCAAGTTCAACATTCAATTCTGGCCAATTGACAGAATAAATCAATGTGATTGTAATTCCCTACTCTTCAAGCTCTACTAAACCTAGGCGGGTGCACCTTCCACTTAAGCAGATTTAATCGACCTTTAGTCTATCTTCTATCTCTATCTCAGAATGGTGGGTGCACCTTGATAGCCTTAGATTTCTTGAATCAAAATAACAAGCTTGAATTGAAAAGCATTCACAATAATCTTTTACACAATTTAGATGAAAGAAAGCCCAGTATTTGTAATACTTGAAGACGTATATCTTTTTTTTTTTGTCTAATATGCTCTTTCCTCTTTTTGGATCCTGATTTCCCTTTTATAAATTACCAAGAAGTGTCGTTACAACTTTTAAGTTATAAAAATATTTGTTTTCTTTCCCTAAAGTTCAAAAATCATATTATAATTAATCACATTATAATATATCTTTAAATGTCTTATTTTATGCTCCCTTGCTTTCAAAAAAATGATTACATTATTTTCATATTTTAATCTTCCTTTTTTCTTGTAAGAATCTCCCTTAGTGAAAATGTATCAAGTTATATATTACCTTTTACCCCATTATTATAAAACTATTCTCCCAATAATGTTCTCGTGCAAAAAGTCTCACCCTGATGAATTTATTCATTTTATTTCTCAGTGAGAATATTTCACTCTTTTTCTTCAATGCACATGTGAGATACTTCATTTATGTTGGATTTCACTTCTCTATATAAAAAATTAACCCAGGTGAAATCAAATATTCTGCAATTATAATTTCTGCCCTCACTGGTAAAAATAATGTCTCTTCATTAATGAAACTCCATATGTATGTAGTTGCAAATTCACCCACCTATTATTTATGTGAAATACCTTCATAACTATTGACAAGCTATGTGTAATTTTCTCATGTAATTATAAGTATGTACAATTCCCATTTACTACGCTATTGTGGTCACACAGCACAAATAGTGCTCATGATATTATGATGTACCCTAGAATGCTTCATTAACTCAAATATTTCAAGGGCTTTCTTTCAAAATTAATTTTATGTGTATTAACTTGAGAATTTCTAAAGCCCCTTCAATAAAAAAATTTCTGCAAACTGTGTAATCATTGTATCCCCCAAAGAATGTTCATGTCTATGTTTCACAAAATTCATGGATTTTTTCAACCCTCCATGAGAAGATATCTCCTCGAATCATTTTGTTCATGTGCCTTTTATTGTTTCCACATTATGCACACTCATCTGTGAGGGCATTTATCTTATAAAACTCTTATATGCTTAGATGGATGCTCATGTCTTGATCTAGTGCTCCTATTTTTTTGTTGGCAAAATGCTACCAAAGGTTGTGGAATTAGGTTTTATATATTTGCTTAACAAGTTTTAAAGCTCCTCCAACAATTTTATTCCATGCATATTCTTCATTCGATGCTTACTGTGAGAAATGGTTTTCATGCATTTCCTTAGTTTGCATACTTGCGAGAGAAACATCTGGTAAAAATTTTTGTTCTTATGCTTACATTCATGTCCCTACCTCATCCCACGGCTCCCAACCTGGCACAATATATACGGTGTTGGTAAAGGTTTTGGAATACGGCATTACATCAGCCATTTGGATTTGTTTAGAAGTTTCTAAAGCCTTCTTACTAGCTCCATTCTGCAGCATGCTATCACAATTTTTCTATTCTTTATCTGATCCCACTTATAGCATACATGTCTTCTTGAATCTGTAATACCTTATTTTCTTCATTTAAAATGCCAACTTCTGCGTTTGTGCATATGATCTATTACAAGGCTTCCAATGTTGCACACACAATGAGAATGTTGGCGCAATATTGTAGAATTTGGCTTTTACACACCCCAATCACATTCTCCTCGAAAGATTCTAAACTCTTTTCATCGAATTTGAAGTTATTGCATTGGGAGGGATTCCCATATGATGTGGCGTGAGTAAGGAAGATGCTGGTATAGGTAGTGGAATTTACCTTTACACCCACAAATTGCAGTTGCTTGAAAGATTTAAAATATCTTCAATTATATCGATTTGGTCCATATCCTATGATCACTGTATTTTATGAGATCAGCCTCCTTTGAGGCGTTATCAAACGGTTCATACGCTCTTTCTATGCTTCAATATTTACCATGTATTGTTTACCATAACATTTCCAACTATAATATATGTCACAAATGCACCTATCGATTTCATTTGCATGACAGTTTTGTTTTTAAAACCATTCAACTTGTGTATTTTGCATATCTCAGCAATTCATGAGATCACATTTGTTTGAACCATTTCTTAAGCTTCCATATCGACACATGCAGGGAGGATATTAGCAAATTTGTGGAACTTGGCTTTATACATGTTGCATTTGATGGATGACATTGCATTATTATCGCTGGGCAAACTATTATAGTGAAAACCTATTTTTTCAGATTGTTTCATTTTGTATCACCAGTAATCTCTGCAAGAACACGTTCTGTGTTTAAACTAGTGGAAATGATTCACATCTCTGAGAACAATTTTTATTACATAGGCAAGGTAGATGCTGGCAAGACTAGATGGCATTTAGGTTTACACCTGTTAATTACATTTCCTTAAAATTTCGAAAGCCTTCACAAATTCCTTTTCGGTGTATCTCTCCTTTTCAATAAAACTCTTCTTTGCCCTCACCGATATCCCATGCTACGTAGAAATAGCTGGGGGCCCACCATATTTAGCTTTATTCGGGTAATTTCAACTTTTTCAGTGTAAGATTACTGTTAGTATTTAACCGGTGCCTGAGAGGGGGGTGAATTGGTTAAAGCAATTTACTCATAATTCAACCAATCAAACTAACCGATCTGCAACTATCCTTTGCATTGTCTTAAACATTGTGTAAATCATGAAAGCAAATAACATCATAGAAAAGAGATTTGCATGCACACATAATTATCGCATAACACAGGGAATTATACATGGAAACTTTTAGTTAGAGGGAGAAAACCACGGTGGGGATAATCCACATTCTCTCTTATTGCAGTGAAGAAAGATGCCCTGTCAAGATATTACAATCTGTTCTTTCTGAGAACATCACCCTATTAGGAGTGACTAGTATCCGATTAAGAATACCTTAGAACCTGTTAATGTTCACCTTGCTAGAGGATTTTACAACTTCATATTGAAGTGACTCTGTTAAGAGATTTTACATGAAGAATCGGTTAAGGTTCACCTTGTTAAGGGATTTACAATGTTGCAATTGTTATAAGGAAACAAAGATGAGTGATCTATCTGATGACACTGCCTCTGTTTCATAGATCCGCTCTGCATGCTCTATTTAACTGATCGGTGTCGGCTTCACCGATTCATACTTGTTTTTGCTATACTTTGTTCTGCTCCCCCTGTGTTCACTTTCACTAATTTCTTTTCACATGAACAACACCATAATCAGAATGAATTGTGTGAATATACTTGCCTTTGGTTCTGGCACTAACTTTCCCTCCAAAACATCAGATTCAAAATTTTGTTACCGCGCCTTAAATTACTCTGCAGAAATCATTCCAGGAATATCGGTCAAGACAGTCGTTCATGTCGATAAGTTTGTCAGTTGACTGGGGAAGACTGTCGATTTAACTGGATGTCAACTGGATGTTTCCTGGTCTATCATTTGAGACTCCTATTATGCTGGAGTACCAATCAAATTTTGCATAACCGGTTACCTTTTGTATATTGGTCTCTTATCTACTTAGTCGATCAACCTCATGTGTGCCGATCTATTCATTGCTTAGTCAGTTGACCTCCTGTGTGTTGATCTACTCACACTGCTTACCATGTCTACACATTGCTTAGCCAATCTATACTCTATTTAACTGGTTAACCTCTGTATGCCAGTCTACTCACTGTCGATAGGAATAAGAACACTTGTTCTTTACCGGTTATCCTTTACTTCTTTGTCGATGGACTGTGAAGACTTAGAAGATGATGTTGCCGATAATGACAACCATTTCATTCACCGATCATACAAAATGCACCAGAATGCCAACAAACTCCCCCTTTGGCATTGGTGGAAAACATTACAAAAATGTGTCGATTTTTAACCCGTCTCTGACCCCTGAAACCCTGTTCCATTCATCTACCGCATAATATAAAAACTCTACCAAAACTCCCCCTTTTGCCATCAATGGAAAAGACTACACAAAATAATTTATCAAACTAAAGCAAAAATTTCTTTGAAATTTTCTTGAGCTGCTATCAAACAGGATTCCCATGATGGTTTTACCTGTTTCATGGTGGTGAAGTGTCCATGCAAAACTACAACAAAATTCTCCATATCATCAACTAATTTGTAGTCAAGTTCACTTATGAGGTGTTTTACTTCTTTAATATTCATTTGCATGAAATCAACAATTGGTGCCAGATAGCATTGTAGCTCTAACAAACTAAGACCTAGTTTGTCCTCTTCTTGTTTCAACCTTTTAATTTCATGATTGAGCAGTTTGACCTTGCCACTAAAAGTTGATGTTGAACTGGTAAGAGGATCAAAAGACTTTATTAGATCTTGAATTTCTCTTTGAGTTTGATTTCTTTTATCTTCTAGATCTCTGATTAAATCGGTAAATCTTGAAGATTTGACCAATAATTGGCCAACTTCCTATAGTATGTTTTTAACCTCTTTTGTTCGGGTGGAGAGGGCAACTTTTCCAACTGATATTTTTTCCATTAGATTTTCTCCTCTCTTTGATTCATATTGCCTTGTTGCAACCTTCTCTACATCGGTTGCCTCTGAACCTATTGTTATTACGAGAGTGCCCAATTGATTAATGATGGGTGCATTATCATCAACAACAATGCCAGGAATTAGGTCTGATAGAATTGTCTTGGCAGAAATAAGAATTCTTGCCTTCTTTTTCTTTGCTCTCAATTTAGCCTTTTTAGCTTGAATTTTTCAGTTTTTTTTAGAATTTCATCAATTGCTTGGGAGTCATTTTCTTTATATCAATGACCAATTCTTCCTCTTCTTCCTCCTCTATTTCATCTTCCTTTTCTATAGTCTCAACCTCAAAGTTGGCTGCAGTGGTGAGTTTTACTCTCTTCTTTTCACTTTCCTATGCTAAGTCTAACTTCCTCTTTGTCGAAGGAGTATCCATCACTACTTTCTTATCCTATACTTTCTTCTCTTCCTCTTTGCCTTTTTCTGATAGAATAGGATTTGGTGTCAATGAAATTTTGTGGGGTGTATCTTCATAAGAAATGTCTTCAACTTTCACTTCATCTTGATCGAGATGCTTAGTTTGATTAGCTTCCTTCACTGGTGTAGTATGAATTGGTTCCTCGACATCCTTTGTCAAATTGGGAATGTTTGATATAATATTTCCTATGATCTCATCAACTAAGAAAACATCAAAACCTTTAGTACAGCCTTTTTCTTTACCTTTCCCTTTGTCAAGAGCAGCTGCACTCTGATCCTATTTGTTTACCTTTGTTGTTTCTTCTTCAACTTTCTTTTGTTGAGTCATGATTTTTTTCCACAAAGTATCACTTTCTTCATGTACTACTTCAACTTCACCTACATCCACTCTCCCTATTCTATTTCTTATCTTAAAATGTTGAATGCATGCTTCGACCACTAGTGAAGCTTGATCAAGATCTAGATCATGTTGCACTTCCATGAGCGCTTTTATCATGTGCTCTTTCTCAATAGCTAGAGTTGTTTTTCATCTCCCTTCAATTTGATCCTACAAATCTAAGGGAGTTATTCCATATAATTTGTTGGGAGTTCTACAAAACTTGTGCAAGTTCCAGATGATAGTTCTGATACTAAATGTTTAGTACAGATGCCAAGCTAACAAGATGAGAGGGGGGGGTGAATCATACAAACTTAATCTTCCATAAAAACAATAGATTCAACCTCGGTAACATATACTTCAGTAATATAACCAAAACTGCTAAACATTAAAGCATATAAACATCATAACACTCATAACACCAGATTTAACATGGAAACCCAAATAGGGAAAAACCACTGTGGGATTTCAGACCCACTAAGAAATATACTCTTCTAGAGTATGCTTGGTTAAAAGCAAATCCTGTTAAAGATTACAAACACATTGCTAGATGTGACCCGGTTAAGGGATTTCCCTCAGATCTGTTAGGATCTTCACCTTGTTAGAAGTGACCTTGTTAAAGGATTTCAAACACTCAATCAGAATGTCACCTTGCTAGAGGGTTTTACAAATAAGACTATTAAGTCCACTCGGTTAAGAGATTTTCTGTCACTTCACAAAAATAACAGTAATAAAAATCTATCTGCAACTTCACATCTAAAATGCTAAAGCAGATTCTTATTTGCTCAATACAATATAGACATAGAACTAATCTTGTCCATCTGCTGGGCTCTATACTCTGTTATTCAAATAGTTCTCCAAGCTTCTGTGCTCGGTAATCACTATGTAGCATCCTTGTGCATACATTTGCCCGCATGCATTGTTTATCAATAGTTCCCTATTTATAAACAATTCGCCAACCGCTTAATCTCCTTGATCACATTTCCCATGATCAATCATAGCCATCAGATCTTCAAACTTTGACTAGGTTCAATGTATCCTTCGATCTCAAAACGTTTTACCCCGCCTTGGAACTTGCATACATTTCTTGGAACTTGTGCTAGGGTATTGCGGTTCAATTTGAGTTGTACATCTTCCTGCCGATTTTCCTTTGCCATAGATTATTTAACAAACTTCATTCATGACATACCAATCATTTAATCATAGCCAGCTCATCAGCTTCCTTCATTAAATAATGCATGTAATCATTTAATGCATTTTGTTATTACTCAGTTGCAACTCGGTAAATACTAAACTTTACTCAGTAGACATTCTGCCTTCATTAACCGATGGTGATAACCTTAGGGTTTACTAACTAGGTTCTTTGCTCGGTAACATAGTATAGTATTAACCTTTCAATCAATAACATACGTAGGATATCAAAACAATCTAATCATCATGATCTCATCACTGTCTAACTCGGTAATAGTTGCCCATTAAATAACTTATTTCTCCCCTTATCCATCATATTCTTTCTGTGTCTTTTACCGACATCTTTATACTCATCAAATCATACTTCTCAAGATATGGCAACATCATACTGAATTAGAAAATCAATTTCTTGACATCAATGACAAAATAATAATAATAAGACAGTAAACATCCTTAATCAGTTTTATCCCTAATCATCAACAACCTTCTCAATATCCTTATTGAAATGCCAACAATCTCTTATTGTAATTGGAATGCCAACAATTCCCTTTGTCTGTTATAATGCCAACACCAGATCAGGGCTTCTTCAATTTTCCTTTTTTCCCCTTTATCACAGAGGGAATATGTTTTCCCAACACCAGACAGACCTCCAAATTCTTTGATCCCATGGACCAATTAATCAACTATTGGAGCTATGTTTCTTCCACTTCTTCTAACCTCTTTAATTTCCACATCTAATTGAGTGTCAGTGTTATAACCCTCTTTTTCATCCTTTTTGGGCTTCTTTTCATCCTTTGGGTCAACTTTGCCTTCACTCTTTTTCTTTTTGGTATAAGTTACTCCTACTGATCTATCTTTACTTGGTGAAGATACAAGAGTGCCTATGTCCTTTTCTTTTGTATATGTTGTTGGCTTGGTAGTTACAATCCCCTTGGGTTTTGTCTTTGAAACTTTCTTCTTTTCACCTGTTAGTTCTTCATATTTATTTGGTTTGGACCCTATTTGTTCACTAGTATCGGTGGAGGTAGTGGCACCGGATGCTTCACCTCCATATTTTTTGTCAAGGGTATCAATCATTCTTCTTACTTTTCTTTTCATGATTGGCACTTGAAGATCCTGTTTTATTTTGGAGCTTGCCTCCTCACAAGTTCCAAATCTCTTTGCCTTGTGGTCTACCAGTTTCGACAGTAGCATGTTTACATGAATTTTAACAATTCATGTTACAACCTCATAACCCATAGGTGGAACCCAAAAGGTTCTTGGTTGAACCACTTGAATGATGCAACAATCTATGTCTACAAGAAAGAAAATGTTGTCTTTGTACTTTTACACTATACCGGTTGGTATGCTTTCCCTTTTGTGCATCCTAATTTGAAATTCTTTAAAGTATCCCCACATTGTTTCTCCAAACCTATCTCCTAAATCCCTAATCATTTCACCTATCTGAACCATGATAGGTTTTTCTTCAGACCATACTATATTACCCTTACTGGGAAAGAAGTTTTGCACATAGAAAAATATACATACCAGTAGTGAGCCATATTTGAAATATTTCTTCTCATCCTTCTTGATGCTCTCCATGTTCACCATAAATTGGCTTCTGATCATCTCACAGATATCATAAGTAGCATCCTCCTTGATGATTCGATAGGCAGAATGTATGGCACTGCTCCGCACACTATTCATCTGACTTGATTGATAAACCCTATAACCCAGCACTGCAAAAGCAAATCTTACTTTATCATCCTCAATATGAGCGATTGTCATTCCTCTACTATCACATTTGGATTTGGTTAACCAAGTGACTTCAGTTGATGAAATTGTTCTTAGGGTTAGTGCTTCACCAGTTGCGCTAAACCCTATCACTCTTCGAATCACAACCTTTGAAATCTTGATCATTTCTTGAGCTTTCAGCAACAAAAATTGATCATGCACTCTTCTTAATACATACCTAATCCATTTGGCATGAAACTGATCGAGAAAATTAACTGCATTTGACAAACCCTTGGTCTTCAAAGGTAAATATTCTTCCTTCAACTAATTATTAACACAAGACCCTTTAAATTCATTTCAAACGAATTTATCTCCGAGTTCTTAAAGCTTGCAATGGATGTAGGAGTGAATATCTTCAACCAGTAATACATCGGAGAGCACAGATGATAAGGCACCGGTCATGTCGATCTCACCAGCTTTTATTGGATGCAACTTGAATTCGGGTTGAGGTTCTTTAATAGCTTCAACCAACATAGGAGTCGGTATAGGCGTTGCCATGATGACCTTCAAACATTTTTTTCTCAAATGGGGTTTGAATACCTTCTCCTCAATTGCCACTATCACTTTGCTTGAACTTTTCACACAAATATCACTAGCAAGATTTCAATCGCCTTTGGTCACACAAGAGCTGCAGAAAGTTCACAAGACATTAGGGTACATGAAATGTATTGACATTTCCTTATTTATCCATTGAGATTTATTGGTGTTAAGATACAACGGTTAGTATTGAAACTTACAACTTAAAGCACACTAATTTGCCTTTTACCGGTTGTTTGTTACTAATACCAATACACAAACAATTAACTCACAAGACATTTCTCAAACAAGAACTTTAGGCTAACTTTTATGCATCTCAACTATGCAGATAGACATAACCTTATATTGGTTAAGGGGATTCAAAAATAATCTTACCATATGTGCTCCCCCTAGGCATCGGTATGCCTAGTTAGAAGAAGAACTGTCATCACCAATGGATGATGACTTGGTTTCATAATGACTTTCTCCTTATTTTCTTTCTTCCTTCTTGATCCATGTCTTTTTCATTTCATTTCTCACTTCTTCAATTGTCTTCTTTCCTTTGAGGTCATTTTGCTCTTTCTTCTTGCTAAACCGGTTCTTGTCTTCAGACCAGTTATAAGATCGGTTCCTACACTCTCTGGCTAATCGACCGATCTTATGGCAATTGAAACATGTCATACCAGTTGTCCTCCATGGTCCTGAATTATTTCTCTGGCCCATTCTCATTCTACAATTTGTTGCAACATGATCGAAATTACCACAAGTGGAACAATAGGCATTGAAGTGATTACTCCTTTTATTAGGACTAACCGGTTTGAATGGTGATCTTGATACATTTGACTTGAACCTGCATTCTTCAAATTTTTGTCCAAACTTATTGCATGTAAAGAAATGTCCATTGAATCTTCTTCTATTTAACATATTGCTAGATTAAGATCTACACTCATAAGCAGTGTGGCCATACTTATGACAATTATGGTAGTAACCATCAAAGGTGAAAATATTTTTTTGACTAACCAGTTTATTTCTACAGTCATCAGACTTATGACCCGGTTTACCACAATGATTACAAGAAGATTTGGAAAACTTCATAACTTTCACTTTTGAATGATTCCTTCTATCATCCTTCATCTTTTTGGATTTAGATGATTCTCCAGTTTCCATAGGACCTGTACCGGAGTAACCAAGACCGGTTGTTTCCTTTGTTCTTCTCTAAGCTTTCAACTGTCCATCTATCTTCTCAGAGCTTTCATTGAATTTCCTCAACTTCTTATTTCTCTCATTTGTAGCTTTCAATTCATTCTTGAGTTGTTCAATCTCTTTCATCATCTTCTTCTTTTCCTCTATGCTGTCATGTAGATGCTTATGTATGTATTCATTCTCCTGAGTGAGAATTCGGATTTCTTCATCTTTTTCAATCATGATTGCATCATTTTCTCTCAGGGCATCTTCATCAAGCCTCCTGGCTCTTTCAGATTTTGACAAAGCTTCTTATGCCTCTCTTTTTCTTTTATCAGTACTTTTGTTGGCTTCAAGTATCTCAGTCATTCTCAGGGCCTCAATAGCATGTTCTCTTCTGAGATGTGTGATTTCTTCAGTCAACTTCTTGTTCTTTTCCATGAGTTATGATACTGCTTCTTCTGCTTCTTCATATCCACTATGTTCAGAGAGTTGATCTATGATATCTTGAATCTCATTTAGTTGTTGAGCTAGTTCCTTTCTCTTAGCAAGAGATTTTCTCAGTCTCTCTTTCAGCTAAGCAATAATTTCATTTGCTTCATCAATCTTCTTCTGATATTGGCATTCTTCCATGATCTTTTTCCTCAAGTTGTCAAGATTTACTTCAGAGGACTAGAGCTCTGATACCAATTGTTAGTATTTAACCGATGAGTAAGAGGGGTGGGTGAATCAGTTAAAGCAATTTACTCATAGTTCAACCAATCAAACTAACCGATCTACAGCTATCATTTGCATTGTCTTAAATATTGTGTAAATCATGAAAGAAAATAACATCATAGAAAAGAGATTTGCATGCACATATAATTATCACATAACACAGGTAATTATACATGGAAACCCTCAGTTAGAGGAAGAAAACTACAATGGGGATAACCCACATTCTCTCTTACTACAGTGAAGAAAGATGCCTTATTAAGAGATTAAAATTTGTTCTTTCTGAGAACATCACCCTATTAGGAGTGACTAGTATCTGGTTAAGAATACCTTAGAACCTGTTAAAGTTAACCTTGCTAGATGGTTTTACAACTTCATATTGAAGTCACTTTGTTAAGAGATTTTACATGAAGAATCGGTTAAGGTTCACCCTGTTAAGGGATTTACAATGTTGCAATTGTTAGAAGGCAACAAAGATGAGTGATCTATCTGACGATACTACTTCTATCTCATAGATCCACTCTGCATGCTCTATTCAACTAATTGGTGTCGGCTTCATCGATTCATACATGTATCTGCTATACTCTATTCTGCTCACCCTGTGTTCACTTTCACTAATCTCTTTTCACATGAACAACACCATAATTAGAATGAATTGTGTGAATGTATTTGCCTTTGGTTCTGGTGCTAACTTTCCCTCCAAAACATTAGACTCAAAATTTTGTTACCGCGCCTTAAATTACTCTATAAAAATCATTCCAGGAATATCATTCAAGACAGTCGTTCATGTTGATAAGTCTGTTAGTTGACTGGAGAATACTGCCGATTTAACTGGATGTCAACTGGACATTTCCTGGTCTGTCAGTTGAGACTCCTATTATGTTGGAGTACCGATCAAATTCTTCATAACCGGTTACCTCCTACATACCGGTCTCTTATCTACTTAGTCGATTAACCTCCTATCACTAATACATTTAGCTTAAAATTCCGACGGAGAAGGTATATTGTGATCAAACTTGATTTTTTTTTGAAAAAATGCTCGATTTTGTCAGAATTCCGACGATAATTCAACATTTGGTTTCGACGTAGAAGGAATTGGCAATGACATTAGGGTTTTTTTAGAAAAAGGGCCCGCGTTCATCAAAATTCTGACGACCGCGTGCATTACTTAAAAAAAAAAGAAAAGACCAAGTCATTTCATAAATCCTGCCTCTTTACAAAATCCCGCCTCTCATTCGTCCCAATATCATCGATCGGTGCCTTTCCGTGAAGGAAGAAGCATCTGAGCCAGCAAAGGCAAAGGCGGGGTCAAGGGCTAGTGGTCGGTGTGGAGGGGAAGTGCCTTAGTCTCATGCCTGTATCTAAGCTCTGGTCCGTCCGCTCTGCGTCTAGTAAGTCCCTAGCTATTTGGTTGGTTTTTTAGTATGGTGTTTGGAGTGTATGGTCTATAATGCTATCTATAGCCCTATAGCTCCCTCCTCCGGCTGGAGTGAGATGACACCAGCAACTAAAGTTGATCGAGCTTTTATGCTAGTGCTTCTGCCTTAGCTACTATGCTTGCTTCTTCTGCTTCTAGATATATTCTATATGATGCCGCCTATGATGCTACTGGTTATGGATATGCTACTGGTGTTACTGCTCTGTAGCGAATCTATGGGTTTAATCGTGGGGGGAAGATCATTGGTCACTTCCCAAGGAACTGCCCCAAGTAGAGTTGGAACTAAGATTGTTGGAAGCTCTAGAGATTTACCACCCTGTCAAATTACAAGGTTGCCCTCATTTCAATCCCTTCCATTATTTTATTCACGCGAATCATATTGTTCCCTTTTTTTGAGTTTTGTATGAAAATAGTGATCATAAACTGAAAAATATTGGCATGGCATGGATGGTGTGTCATTGTGATGCACAGTTTATCTAATAATTTTGTATGCACTTCTTTGGTTTTGCTTGGTGAGGCCAACTTTAATGCAGTAAAAACAATGCTTTGATCACATTCTTGAATATTTATAAATCGAGTCACACTTGAATGTCGCCTATAATTGTTATGCTACAGCTTAATCACATGTCTAGTGGAGTAATAGATGACCTTATTTTGCTAGACGGATTTGGCAATTGGGTCATACTGTCATGAGTGTCTCCCATTACCATTCCACTGTAACCTTTTAGACCACAACTATGGGATGCATATGGGACAACTCACTGCTTAAACTTTAAATCAAAATACTTCCACGGCCAAGGGTTTAAACTTTAAACCTGTACATATACTATTGTTGTCCATAACTGAGAAATAACTATGAAAGCCTAGATGAGCTGTTGTTTCTAAATTTATATGGATATATATGTGTTGGTGTTTCCTACTAGTTCTTAGATGTTCTGTAAAGAACAGTCATATCTTCATTAGTTTACTAATTTGAAAGAAATTAGGAAAGGTCTAGTACCAGCTTGTAGAGTCACTATAAAAGTTTTAAAAGAAGATTGTGATTTACCTTCCTCTAAATGTGTTACTAGTATAGGGAGATCCTCTGTCCTCTACTTCCTTGATCTTCTTGAGACCTATTCATTCTTATAGTATGTAGTTCAGTTAATTCATATATCATACTAAAAACCCCATCTTCATTATTTTCATCATTAATCATTGAGAATAGATTCAAAAAAGTCATATTGTTTATAGAGATATATGTCTTCTTCTACTACACCCCTCCATGATATTGCATTAGTCATGTAGACTAATTTAACAATTGTGTTCTTACAAGAGCAATTCGAAGTGATGTGGCAAAGCTTGTTGCAAATATAGTAGATTATAGTTTTGGATCGAGGCTTGGGATACTTGCACTTGCAAAGGTAAGTGTGTTCGGAGCATGAAAATGATGATGATTAAAGGATCACTTACAAAAAAATGATTTTGTATTTTTTGTGAGAGTAATGCTTGTGAGTAAAGGGCTAGCAACCAAAGGGGCCAGTTTAAGGAAAGTAAGGATCATGAGACTTGTTTTATTGCTTAGTAAAATTTTGAATATATTTGTCCTGATTGATGAAATGAATTATTTCAATTTGAGCCATATCAATGAGATGAATCAAAGAACAAGTAGCAATAATTGTTGGTGTAATAGGGATATTACCTAGCTACTTCCACTATTAGGTCATTTTTATGCCTTATCATTTAAGTTTACTTAAGGTATACATAGGATACTTATCACTTTATGTCTCATATCATAAGATTAAGATACTTTCATAATCTTATGATATCCTACATGTCTCATCTTGACCTATATAATCAAGGGGTTCTATTTATAATCTCATTCATTCATATTGTAAACTTGCATTCATTGATAGGAATATAGTTTATTCGTGTCATATTGATCTTCTCATTTTGTTGTGCTTTCCATTAGACCTCTAGATCTTGGGTGGCTATCTCCATAGTCAAATCTTAAAATATTTACCTTTCTAGATTCTATAAAAGAAATGGTTTTATCAAGAATATCATATGGAATAGCTTCTAAATATTTGCATTTGATAACAATATTGTTAGAGAATTTTGCTTTATAGGAAAATAATCTAAACTAGACTTTTTTTTTCAAGCTAAGACAAAACAAAGTAAGGTAGTACAATAATCACTTTCTCTAAATTGAGATTTTTTGGCAAAATTTTCCAAAAAAATCTCTAAATTAGTCACATAAACATACTTTCTCACTATCTTCCCCTCCATATAACCCCTTGGATCAAATAAGGGTATAATTCTGAATGCTCTCAAGTTATACATAGTAATATCTTTGTCACATTGTTTTAAGTTTCATATCTCATGGCAGTGGTTACTCTTGTCATATGATTGCTATTGTGTAGATGGGTCCTTGAGCCCTGGTTTAATCCCATTTTTTTATCTATATCAAAGATATTCTTGGCATCCTCACTCAATGGCGATCAAGCTCTCCCTACCCAGATTAACCTATCTCTAAATTTGGAAAATGGGTGCAGAAGTTTGAGTATGAGTACTCTTCGGTTATTTGTCATGCTTGTTAAGGATTGAATGAAAAAAACTCTTGTTCATGGATCACCTTCTTAGCCTCCTATGGAAGTCATTCTTTGTGTGGTCCACCATGACCATAATCAGGGTCTTAATAAATGTATTAGATACTCTCTATTACCAATAAGAGAGTTATCATAATATAGTCGTGGTGAGTGGTTACAAATAAGATTAGTGGGTCCATAGTTCCCACTTGGTTTGTACTTAGAAACATTATCATTTCTTAGTTGTATGGAAACTACAAATTCATGCATCTAGCCAAAAATACACACTAGCTATTATATGATTCCACTAACGAGAAAAGCCTAGTCAATCTTATAGTTTGTGGAATTAGTCATGTCCCTCATATAGAATATCTATATATGGAGTATTCTTGCCTATAGATTACCTATTATTTTGCTTAATAATGTGATTATTTCACATACATCATAAAAGTGCCCTTCTAATATGTTTGTGCATCAATCTTGAAACCATATTTTTATTAACCAACCAATGATAAGAATTATCTTAAACATGCCTCTATATTTGAATCCCACTAGCTTTGATAATCAACCATAATAACCTTAACAATGCATCGACGGCAACAATGCCTAATAAATCATCAATTGTCTTAGGTGAATCTAGCCAAAGCCAACCCATCAAATCCACTAATCTCCCTTGCATCCCAATCATAAAATTTTATGGTTGTTGGAACAAGCTTGGGAGATTTAGTTCTTCCTTTGCAAATAAACATACCCTATTTTGGTTTCCCAAATATTTACTAAATAACTTTGAAGATAAATTGGGAAGAGAATCTATCATATAGATATTTCTTTTCAACAGCCTTAGAGGACATTGTTTTGTCTATCATTTACTATAATAGCTAATACCCAATTTTTTTATAAGATAACAAGCAAAACCTCCTCTTCACAAACTATGTTTTCCTTAATAATCCAAGAATGAAAAAAGGAACCCGCATAAAAATTACTTACTCCCTACCATGAAGGCAAAAGAACATCCAATTTAAAGATAGATGTACCAAAAGGAAAGAAATATCACCTCAAAATCTGTCTTGAACTTATACATTGAATCTATACACAAGAGAATCCCCTTAATAACTCCCTCACAACTTTCAATGCTAGAAGAATGAGTATTTTCACAAGACTTTCATACTAAGATATTTATATCAAGATTCACTTGCATAGTTTTAGAGTCAAGCTGACCCATTCTCATGAGTAGTTTACATGAACCCCTCATAAGAATGGATCACTTAGTACTCGTTTCATCAAAGTGATGCTCATAGTATTATTGAAAAATTGTATTATTGTTCCAAATTTTGTGGATATTTAGGAGACACAAATAAAATATAAATGTAATCATTCCATATTTTTGTAGGAGATATTGGAATGAGACTAATAGGAAGAGTAGTAAAGATGAGTCACAATGAGCACTTTAGAATAAATCTAAACATTATAAGGAAGAGTAGCTTGGAAAAATAGAAGCGTAATTTATTTTCCAATATGCAAGATTATTACTTGGGAAAGAATCTTGAAAGAGGATTGAAAAGATTCCTTGAGCTAACATTGTCTCACTTATCCAAAATTATGAGGAAGGATTCATTAATGAAATGGTCATTAACAAGATGGAGAGAATAATAATTAGGAAGAGATAGATTTCACATGCTACTAGGTGACTAGATTGGAGAGAAACTAGAGGCAAATAATTTAGCTTGGCCATGACACAAAGTCTTAGAATAGATGCCAACCTTGGTGAATGGAATGAAAATCCCAAACAATTAATGAGTGGTGAGACAAGTAGAGGCATCTATAAATTTTGTTTTGAATATATATAAAATAAAGAAAAAATGGGACTAAAACCAAGGGAAATGCACATGCAAAGGATATGATGAAAATCAAAATAAATAGTTTGAAGATAATATTAGTTACCTAAAGGATATTCCACTTGATTATTTGGTATATCATAACTATTTTGACAAATTTTGAAACCATTAGAGGTACCTTTTACTTCTGTAGATGAGGCATTCATTCATGTTGAAGTTGTGATAGCTTATTTGCCTCTTTATAGACAACAAATTATCCATACGAATTATCATATATACTTGTAACCTCCATCCCAAACCACCTATTTCACTCTTCTTCCTTTGTGTACCTCTTTTATTCTTCCATTACCTCTTCACTTACCTAAATTCAATCCAAAACATAGTGTATATAGCATCAAAAAAAATCCATATTTGATTAATATTATCCACAACATATCGAAAAGACAAATACCACACTTACTGTGTCATCAACCAAAAATAATTTACTTACATATTCAAAGAGTTCAATAATGGAGAAACATCCATGCGGTGCTCTACACATGTCCTTGAAGGTTCAAGAAATACTTATCCTCTATTGGTCCAAACTTTAAATCACTTTCCATGCATGAAAATAATTGCAACCATACATAATTTCCCACCCAATAGATTCTCTCAAACTAGTTTACTATCTTAACATAGGGTCAAGGAAAAGTGGGCCAAAATAGGAATCCAAGTGTCTTAAAATCCTTCAAGATCATAGTGGTGAGGATTGAATTTATTTCTTTAGTGGTATCTTTCTGTAGATTAATTAGTTGGGGATTGTATTAGGACCTTTTCCTAATTAAAAAAAATATATAAAGATTACATCCCTAAATATTGCATTCATAATAGAATAAATTTCTGCAATATTGAGACTATATTCATAATAGATTTATAGTGATGAATAAAGAAATATTTAAGATTATCAAAAAATTGATGTTTTCTTTCTCCCAACCGTCATTGGATATTGGGTGATCTTTGAGGCATTATGTCAAATAGTTCATGTGCCTTATCTAAGCTTACATATTTTGCATGCATGTGTACCTGGGCAGTTGCACTACAACATCTATACTCACTAATCACATTTGGTTGGAAGTTTCTAAATCCATTTCAAACACGTCTTGTGCATATCCTGCAATCTATGCTAACGGTGATTGTCTTTAATGGCTTCATTGTGTGCATAATTGATTGGCTCTTCACTCCTAAGACCTTCAAAAGTCTTTAATGGCTTCATTGAGTCCTTTTGTCTTCCAAATTCACCTGCACCAACTTGAATTCTCCTTCAATGCTTGATTGCCTATTCACTTGGAATTGAATTGATTTTATAACTAAGAGATCACTTGATTTTATATGTCTTGAAAGCATTTTATCCCGATGGCTTTAAATTAAAGTACTTTCTCTTCTATCTGGTATTGGTGGAGCAGATCCTTTTATGATATGTAAGTTGAGAATATTTTATGAAAGGTCCCTAAATGAATACACTTTAAAATGATTTTAATATACCTTGAAGTGTGCAATATGGAAGGTTTGTATTCTTAATCTCCTGCCCATTTTTTAATTTAAAAGATGATATCTTTATTAAATATCTTTATTAACTTGATTTCTCCTTCAATTCTTGATGAATGCTTGATTGCACGTTCACTTGGAATTGAATTGATTTTATAATTAAGAGATCACTTGAATTGTAGGTAAACCCCTTCAAATGACAGGGTAGGCTTCCTTTTATACCTAATATATGTCTTGAAAGCATTTTATTGGGCTTTAAATTAAAGTACTTTCTCTTCTATCTGGTATTGGTGGAGCAGAGGTTGCATTGCATCATCCTAGGATACATATTTCCGCAGATACAACACAAGTTAAATGTATCCCAGGTCGATGCAAAGCAACCTCTGCTCTAGAGATCACCAAAAAATAGAGAAAGAACTTTAATTTAATGCCATCAGGATAAAAGTCTTTAATCAAGACAGATAAAATTTGAGTTTGATTGTCATCATTTACTTTGCCAAATTCTTCACACGTAACTCCTAAATCAATTTCCTACTCACAAGAATTTTATTATGTCTCAAATATAGGGAAACAGAAGGCTTCAAATAGTAAACTTGAACATGCAACTAAATCCATTGACTAACCAGAAGAACAAAATTAAGAAACGGTTTGATCATCTGAGAGATGTTGTAGACTTGCAACTCACCAGCTAAGTTTTTGCGGGTAAGAATTTTTTTTGTTTTGGTTATGGTTGTGGTGTTTATAGGGAGACATTTACAAATTTATATCTATTTTCACTATTTAATGGTTTATGGGTTTGTAATGGTAATTTAATGTTCTTTCATATTTTTGTATATATTCTTTATAATAGCCTATTATATTGATTTGTTCTATTATGCATAATGGTGTGGGTCAAACGGCTTTGCCGTCGGTGCATGAAAGCATTGAATGAGTTCTACTTTTAAAAATTACATGAAACATTTTTAATTTATTTGATTCAGTGTTATTTGCAAAAAATGATTATCAATGATGTTTCCTTTCTCCAAGAATTGTGTAGGATCTTTCCATTAGATAATATGTAACATCGAATGACTAAATCTTTTCATTACAAATGCTTATTTTATTTAATTATTATCTGAGCGTGAATTAAAATTTATATTTGTACGGAAGCAGAACATACAAGTTCAAGATTCATGTGCAAGCAAATTTCCTAAAAGAAAGCAAGCAGGCATTATCTTGAATGACATGGAAACAAACTCATCAGCTGCCTAGAAGAGAGCAATTGGAGAATGGCAGAGGAAAGTGTTTAAGGGTGATAAATAGATAGATAGTATGCAATACAAACAAACAATGTCTGGAGTGTCTGATGTGACGTCTCTAATTTATGTCCGGAGGGTCTAATTGGTTTTGGAGTTCCTGCAAAACCTATTGGGCCACGCTTGGAGGAAATCAATGTGTCCATGCAAGGAGCACCTTTTTTCTATTATGAGAATGATACTTTTGCACCGAGGGATATTTAGAAGTCAATATCCAAAAATTTCTATAGTGTGGAACAAGAGTTGGCGGACTCAAAGTATAATTGTCAGCTTTCAGAAGACCAAGAGGTTATGTACACAATCTCCCAATAGAAGAGCGATTTCAAGAATTACCTCTCCCCCCCATGACTATTCAGGAAGCACTTCCTCAAACAGAGGACTATTGGCCTCCATGGGATCAAAGACAAAAATTAAAGCATAGACTCTAGACGATGTGGTGGTGTCCTTCGTGAAGAACTCTACACTATAATTGAAAATTCATGAGGGAAACTGCAAGATAGTGAAGAGAAATACAATCTTGAAAAGTGGGAAGAATGGATCTTGGTTTGGGTGGGGCCAAGTCAGGTGGCTCCTCTAGAGGTTGATGAGATAGAAATCATATTAGGATTTGAAAAAGATCACACTCATGGAACTTCGTGTGCGAGTGATCGATTGCAGTGTTTGGGTAATGCATTCCAAATAGATATAGTTGCATGCCATCAAGACATCACCCATTTGGAATGCAACTGTATCTATTTGGAATGCATTACCCAAACACCGCAATCAATCACTCGCACATGAAGTTCCACGAGTGTGATCTTTTTCAAATCTTAATATGATTTCTATCTCATCAACCTCTAGAGGAGCCACCTGACTTGGCCCCACCCAAACCAAGATCCATTCTTCCCACTTTTCAAGATTGTATTTCTCTTCACTATCTTGCAATTTCCCTCATGAATTTTCAATTATAGTGTAGAGTTCTTCATGGAGGACACCACCACATCATCTAGAGTCTATGCTTTAATTTTTTTCTTTGATCCCATGGAGGCCAATAGTCCTTTGTTTGAGGAAGTGCTTCCTGAATAGTCACGGGGGGGACAAGTAATTCTTGTGGTCGCTCTTCTATTGGGAGATTGTGTACATAACCTCCTGGTCTTTTGAAAGCTGACAATTATACTTCGAGTCCGCCAACTCTTGTTCCACACTATAGAAATTTTTGGATATTGACTTCCAAATATCCCTAGGTGCAAAAGTATCATTCTCATAATAGAAAAAAGGTGCTTCTTGCATGAACACATTGATTTCCTCCAAGCGTGGCCCAATAGGTTTCGCAGGAACTCCAAAACCAGTTAGACCCTCCGGACATAAATTAGAGACGTCACATCAGACACTCCAGACATTGTTTGTTTGTATTGCATACTATCTATCTATTTATCACCCTTAAACACTTTCCTCTGCCATTCTCCAATTGCTCTCTTCTAGTCAACTGATGAGTTTGTTTCCATGTCATTCAAGATAATGCCTACTTGCTTTCTTTTAGGAAATTTGCATGCAACAGACTCTTCAACTTGTATGCTCTGCTTCCGTACAGATATAAATTTTAATTCACGCTCAAATAATAATTAAATAAAATAAGCATTTGTAATGAAAAGATTTAGTCATTCGATGTTACATATTATCTGATGGAAAGATCCTCGACAATTCTTGGAGAAAGGAAACATCATTGATAATCATTTTTTGCAAATAACACTGAATCAAATAAATTAAAAATGTTTCATGTAATTTTTAAAAGTAGAACTCGTTCAATGCTTTCATGCACCGATAGCAAAACCGTTTGACCCACATCATCTCTCATCGTCGGAATTTCGACGACCACTAATGAAACGCCTGACAAGGATGTTGTGCATCCGACGGCACTCCTCTGTCAAAATTTTATACTTTGGTGTTGTAATTTCGACGACAGCCCGAGATGGCGACGGTATTTGTTCGTGGAATGAGCATGCATGGTGGCCGTCAGAAAGGTTGGAGGTAATGTCGAAATTGCGACGACCACAAGGATAGTTAGAACTTCCAACACAAAGTTTTCGACGGCCTTTTTTGTCGGTATTGCGATGAAATATGGTCGAAATTCCGACGATTGGCCATCAAAATCTTGACCCAAATGTACTAGTGTATGTGTCGATCTATTCATTTCTTAGCCGAGTGACCTCTTGTGTGCCAATCTACTCACATTGCTTACCCTGTCTACACATTTTTTAACCGGTCTATACTTTGTTTAACCAGTTAACCTCTGTATACCAATCTACTCACTGCCAATAGGAATAAGAACTCTTGTTATTTCCCGATTATCCTTTACTTCTTTGCCGATGGAGTGTGAAGACTTGGAAGATGATGTTGCCAACAATGACAACCATTTCATTCACTGGTCATACAAAATGCACCAGAATGCCAACAATTACATTTTGGGAAATCTTTTTTCCTTTCTAGAGATAACCTTTGTCTTGCCAAAAATGAAGATAGTTCATTTCTAGAATTTGGGGGCGGACCACAATGATTTAAATGAGAACCTCCCTGTTAAATATTACATATTTGGACACCATTATTTGGTTGGCAATTTGGAGGAATTGAGTATGTGTTGCATTGATGTTTGTCATTGATGTCAACACTAGCTTCTTTGGTTATCTACCGGGTTCTGGTAGAGTGGTGGGACTTTGATGGTGATCAGGAGATTTGTCTCTGGTATGCTTTGATTGGTGGAATTCGTTTGGTTCGGTCATTCATGTTATTTAGATGCATGTCACATTCAGTTGGTTTGGGATTTGGTGATTTGGAAGCTATCATATGTTCTAGTAATCATTTTGGTTACCGATAAAGGTTCTACCAGCAGAGCTTTATTGAAGATCTTTTGATGGATTCAATAAGTGGTGTTGGTGCGGCTTCTAGAAGGTTCTCAGGATGTTGATGATTATCTTGTTCATGTTCCATTTTATCAGTGGTGTTGTATTTGGTTTATGGCGACCTATTTTAGGTCCAAACTTAATGCTATTCTGTTAGGTTATGGACTGGTTTATGTAAAGTGTTGGTGGATGCTCTCGATGCATTACCGCTTGGATTTATTGTTTGGTTAATGTTGTTTCAGTCTTAGGCCGACTTGGATTATCATTGGTTTGCAAGTTTATGTAAGGAATTTATTGTATTATCTTTTAGATAACCGACTTAATTGTTTAGGTCTCGGGTTGGTATAAATATGATGTAAGATCTCTTTGTAGGTCATGGCATGTGGTCATGGGTTATGCGATCATCTATGTGTGAATAAAGTTATAATCATATGCAGAAGATTTGATTGATCATAGGTGATCAAATTGGGTTTGTGTAAGAGGTTTAAGACCTCTAGTGTTCAACTTAACCAGAACTGTACTTAGGCATAGGAGATGCAACTCTAGTAGTTCAATCTTCATTCCAAATTGTAGTTCGATGTTTTTTGTAGTCAATGAGACTCCTTTTGTGATGATCAGTGTGCTCTAGGTTGTTGGCTTTCCTACATGTGTGGGCCCCTTATTATAATATTTATTTATCCAATCAATGGATATATATTGTGGGTCTCCAATCCCATAGTGTTTTTTCCTCATTGAGGTTTTCTACATATAAAATTGTGGTGTTATGGTGTTCATCTGTGTGGTTTCATTATTACTTATTATTACCTGCTTTTATGTATACTGGTTGCTAAGTTGTTTTGTTAATAAGGTTAAAATTAATCATTCTGGCAGAACACTGATTCACCCCCCCCCCCCTCTCAGTATTCTTGGATCCCAACAATTGGTATCAGAGCCTAGTGCCTCCGATTAAGTCTAATAGCTTGAGGAAGATCATGTATCCAGAATCTATGGAGATAAGTTTGAGGAAGGAACTTCAAGACTATGACGTTGAAATGTTGAGGAACATGAATTTGCAAGATGAGCTGAGATCTGTGAAGGAATTCATTTTTACTTTGCAAGAGAGGTTGTCATTTGTGCAAGATAAAAGGAACGAACTATGTGATTAATTAAAAAATCAGGATGATGAAGAGAAGAATGATTTAAAGGAAATATGTCAGAAGCTGAGTTAGGAAAATGGTGTCATGAAGAATGAAATGAAAGCCCTAACCTTGAGGATGTCCAAGGAGATTGAAGATTGGAAGAAGAATGAAGAAAATATTGCTAAATCTATGAAAGATAGATCTGAAGAATGCATTAGGTTGGCGCATGAGAATGATATATTGAGAACTGAATTGGTGCAATCACAGAATAATGAGCAAAAGTTGGAAAGAATGGTGACAGTCCTAAGAGGTGATTTGGATTCTGCAAATGAGTACAAAGATAAGTTCAAGGTTAGTTTTTCTAAGCTTAATGAATTATTGAAGAATCAAAGGGATAGTGGAGACACTAGAGGTCTTGGATTTGAGCATGGAGAAAGCTCTGGTACTACAAATTAGGATGACACATTCAGTCAGAAGAAAAATAAGAATAATTCACCAGTCAACCAAAATCAGAGGTCATAGGTAAGGCAACCCAATGCACATAAATTTAATGGTAGATGTTGTGTTTGCAATAACTTTTGTCATATGGAAAGTCAATATAGAAATAGAGTCAATCAGAATAATAATTTAGGTGTCGATCAGTGTTTCAATTGAAAAAAGTATGGTTATAAGACAACAGATTGTAGAATGAATGTAAAATGTCATGCATGTGGAAAGTTTAGACATAGGGCTAATCAATGTAGGTCAAGGAATGGATAAGATTACAGTAAGGTAATTCAAAAAAACAATGTCACTTGTTATGGATGCAACAAAGTAGGACATATTGCTAAATTTTGCAGAAGCAAGAACCTACCAGCAGGGAATGAAAAATCCAATGAGAAGGGAAAGCATAAGGTTGATGATATTCGGAAGGAGCATGAGAAGAAGTGGGTTATGAAGTATAAGGATCAACTAACAGAATCAAATACCCTAGATGTTCATCTAGATAAAGCACATACCCCGGTTACTCAACTGGCAGAGCAAAATGTTTCTACACTGAAAGGAAACTCATCTGGTAACTGGAGGAAAATTGATGACAGATCTTGCATTGCCCCAGTAGTGGTCTAAAAGCCTGTTTAAGATTTTGGAGTAGTCAATTTGAAGGTTAACCAACGAATATTTGTTGATCATGGATCTGGTTTGGTTTATTGTTAAGTCACTTTATGAGTTATGGTTTGGTAATACATCTACAGTTAAGTTTTTTAGAATCTTTGGTAGTGAATTGGAAAGTTTGATCCTAGATATGATGAAGGAATATTTCTTGGTTATTCAAATGAAAGCAAAGCATATCATGTTAGACACAATGCACCACTGAGAGGGGGTGAATCAGTGGTTCTCAAACTTTTCCCTATAAATATCCCTATGAAAGTATACCGATTAACAAATCTGGCTGAATACAGACTTACCGGTTAGTGAGGAGACAAAACACAAATGCATTCACACAAAGGGACATCACATAACACCAGTATGTATGAGGAAAACCCAAGATGGGGAAAACCTCGGTGATCAATGTTGTTGGAGACTACTGCTCTAATCTAGCCTCATAATGAATCTTTGTTACAATGTTTAGGGCACCAACCAAAGGAGCACCAACCCCTAACTCATTTATGGGCTACAACCCAAAGGAGCTACAATCCCTGCTAGTTTATGGGCACCAACCCAAAGGAGCTACAAACCCTGCACCGAGCTGCAACTCAGTGATCACAATAATAGCTTCACATACAAAATTAGTCATACTGTTACAAGTGAATCTTGTAACCATTTCATATACCTCACTTTCTCGATGAGACACCTTCTCTACTACACCGGCTCACTCTTTTGTTGCTCTCATATGTTGTTGCACTATCGGTAAACTCTACCAGTTCACCTCTGCTCTTCTTATGCTCTACTGGTTCTCCTCCTCACTGCTTTGTTCTTCAGTCCTCTCAATTGTCTTCCTGCTAGTACAATCTCCTACTGGTTATCTCTTTAGATGCACTCTAGCTGCTATATCGGTTCACCCTCTGTTAAACCTTATCACTGGTTTAACCTTCACTCCCTCAATCAGTGCTATCTTTAGCTATTTTCTCTCTGACTAATCTAGCTTTCTCATGCAGCACTCAAACACTTTGCAGCAACACTATCCTCTTACATTCAATAGCAGCCTTCAATGGTTTTGGCTTCCTTATTTATAACCTGGTTCTCCTACCAAAAGCCAATTCAAAAACATGGGTGGTTAGGGTTTCCTCATCAAACTTGAGGCAAACCAAATCCAATTGGATCTTATCTGATTTGATCATCTAGACAGTTGTTTGCTCATCACTATCATTGTCACGCCTTCCAATACACGTTTTCCAAATATAGAAAACATGGCCATGTATCTTGACCTACATCTATCAAAACACCATTAATACCTTTATTGTTTCCTTCTCAAGGTCTTCTCACAAACTGGTTTTCTTGCTATGGTCTAGGCGCCAATAGCTCCCTAATTTTTCTCGGTCATTCACTCTTCCTCGAGCCGCATTCCTCTAATCTGATCCACAAATCACGGGATCCATATTAAATGCACACTTGTAAAGACACCTATCTCTACACGACACTTCACATACCTCTACGAGCTTAACACTTCATCTCTTTGTGGCATCCACATCAACCTCTACCTCTACTAGATCATCTGTGTTAGTATGAACAGGATCAATGACCAACTACTCAACCAGTTCATCTTTCCTGTCGGTTCACTAACCCTGTTGGTATCTAACATTCCACCAGTTAACTCCTCATGTCTTCTCTTTTTTGAACTGTCAGTGGAACTTCTTAACCGGTCACTAGACATGTCTATCCATAGCATGCTCATTATCATCAGGTGGAGTCACAACTCTTAACCTCTTTGCTTCGTTACCGGTAGTCATCCTGATGACATCATGTCATCAACCTTCAATGATTTCTATCTAAGGCATTTGCATGACGATTTCATTCTCTATTTTAAACTGCTCCACTTTGCCTTCTTCATCATCAGACTGAATATCATCTCAGTCGGTATGTCAAGATGACAAACCCATCACTCTTCATCTGCATCAGCATCCCAACATGCCTTCTCTATTGGTTCAGTGCATAACCATAATTTCAAGCACTTGAGGCATTCCTTTGTTTCATCGGTAGATCCGATGTGAGCCTTCAAGCACTTGCCTTTACCTCTTCTTACTTATCTCACATAACTATGATGCACATTGTGCATGATAGGAGATAAGCTCCTCTTACCGGTGGTAGTGATTCCTTGTCATCTGCATCCTACAATGCACTCATGTGGCTTCCCTGTTTGTTCAGCATATCTTCAAATAGGCACATGTGATTTGATGTGAGCACATTCATTGTCAGCCCTCTTAACATGGTGACTGCATCTTCATCTAGTGGGAGTCTTGTTGTTCTGCAATCACATAGCATATCGGTGACCAGTTCATTCTTCTCCTCCGATGTTGATGTGATTTTAGGTAACATTATGCCTCTTCATCACAAACAACATCCAAGCATCCTGGCCATTGTCAACACTTCACTTATCAATTGACATACTCTCCTTACTAGTGATATATTGTACTGGTACCGGTAACCTTACCATTCCATTCACACAATTCAGGAACTAACTTGTGTACCTATGACACCAGTGTTCATTACTCTAAATGACATTCTCTTCCTTACCTTACCAATGTTCTGCAACACAAGGCGATATCAAGGATATCTCATCTTGTACTCCTGCATGACAGTGTTGCACAAACATCTCTTCTACCAGTAGTCATCCCATACCAGTTGACATCAATGACAACACAATGCCAACAATCTCCCCCATTGGCATTGATGTCAACTCATGTAGTATCTGGCATACTACATAATCTCTCTCCCCCTTTGTATGATTCAATGGATTCTCACTCATGTAGTATGCAGTATACTACATAATCTTTCTCCCCCTTTGACAACAATGGCAAAGGGCACTATCAGGATATTATTCCTCCTTGTATTTACCGATCAATAACACAATTCTTTATCCCCCTTTATTTTCATTGGATGAATCTCCTCCTTTGATACCTCTTCTTACATTTTCTCAGGTCACAACACTTAAGATGGAGGGCTCAACCATCAACTTACACCAATTGAGCATGCAAATTTGATACTATTTGTTAAAACACTCAATTTGCAGAAGAATGTGTCAGTGAATACTACTCACCTGTCGGTCAACCTGCATCACCTCTCATTTGATCCCAAATTTATTTAGAATCAAATGTGATTGTACTATGAATACAACCAACCAAATGACAAGAAGATACCCATAACCATGAAATTCTCCTAGGTATTTCTACTACAACTTCCAACATCTGCAGTTTGGGCAGTCGGTATATTTACAAGTTCAAGCATGTCGGCTCAACATCATAAGCACTTGAACTCCCCCTGAGTCATACATCTCAGGTCCTCATTTCCGGTTAGGTCTAATATCGAGACTCCAATTATTTCCATATACCAATTGAACTGTGCATATGTATCATATGATGATCTTTAGCTCCATCATATCCAGCACAACCTACATTGACATTATCCTAAGTCCACACAATGCCATACAATGACATCACCATGCCATAAATTAAATCAGTTAACCCAAATATATGCATGCCTACATGATCGACAACCGGGGCCAATATATGTCATTCAAGTCTTCATCAACACCACCTGAGACATAACTTCACATTTCATGCTACCGGGGTTATTACAATGATCTCCAACCTCATTGTCTTACATAACCTACAAGTAATTGTTAGCATTCATGTCGGTAACATCCTACACATACCGGTTCCCTGTACCCATCCACTATCACTATCAGAGCACCTTCCTATGACTCCTGACATTTTGTGTCACCCTGTATCTGATTCCAATTGTTAATCTTCATCCATTGACACATGCAATAATGATCCAACTTTTATTTGTAGGTGTGTAGTCAAGGCAACCTCTACACACACTTATTATCTCATTTTCTTCCTTCATACTGATAGCAGCTTGTTCTTCCATGTGTCTTCTTCCACTAAGGGGGTGAATGATAAGTTCAGTGTATTACTCCCCCTTATATCTTGCATCTCCTTTAGGTCTTAGGAGATATCACTTGTGTGATGAATGCACAGTGTCATGTTAGGGTTTCAAGCAGATCCGAATCAAATATGAACTAACAATTATATGTCAATTTAAATACAAAAGATAAAGAAATAAAATAGGACACAGATAACACAAAGATTTAATGTGGTTCACCCAGAATGGGTTACATCCACCATACACAGTCATCCAATCTTTCTTATTATCCAACAAAAATAGTACATCAACCTTACAATGTCTTAAGCATCACAGCCGCTTATAACATGCATTTTTAGGGCAACAAACAAAGTCGACCTTTTTAGGGTTTTATTACAATGTCGGTTTTCATCAACAAAAAACTGGTTTAAATTCCACTATTATCAATCAAGAAGACCAACAGAAATTGATGAAGAAATCAGCTTCTCCTATGGAACTGCCTTCATGAACATATCAGTAGGATTCTCACTTGTGTGAATCTTCTCAAGCCGTAACCGACCCTCCTCCAAAATAGTGCGGATGAAGTGGTACCTGAGCTGAATGTTCTTTGTCCTTGAATGAAAAGCAAAGTTCTTTGCAAGATGAATGGCACTCTGGCTATCGGTATACAATGGGGATCCTCCTATGTCTAACCCAATTCCTCCAGAAAATATTGTAACCAAATCATCTCCTTGTTGGCTTCTATAGCAGCAACATACTCAGCTTCAGTGGTTGAAAGTGTAACAACCTTTTACAGCCTATAAATCCAACTGACTGCGGTTCCCCCTTAGTAAAAACATACCCTGTAGTACTCCTCCATGAATCAATATCACCTGTCAGATCAGAGTCAAAAAATCCACTCAAAGCAACATTAGATCCTTTGAAGCATAATGCCTTCGTAGTAGTTCCTTTCAGATACTGAAGAATCCATTTCAGCATTCCAATGTTCCATACTCGGATTCCTCATAAACCTGCTCACAACTCCCACTGCATGTGCAATATCTGGCCTTGTGCAAACCATTGCATACATCAGACTGCCAACAGCTAATGAATATGGGATGTTAGACATTTTATTTACCTCTTCCTGTGCCTTTGGGCACATCTCCTTAGTCAATTTGAAATGACTAGCCAAAGGTGTACTAACTGCTTTTGCATCCTGCATGTTAAATCTTTTCAACACCTTCTTTATATACTCACTTTGGGACAAATTCAAGATTCTATTTTTCCTATCCTGTGTAATCCTCATATTGAGAATTTGCTTAGTTGCACCCAAATCCTTCATAGCAAATGACCTGGCTAATTTCTGTTTAAGATCATTTATGTGTTGCATGTTAGACCCAGCAACAAGCATGTCATCAACATAAAGCAACAGGATAATATAACTGCCATTATCCAATCTCTTAAAATATACACAAGGATCAGAATGACATCTATGATAACCGTGTTCAGCCATGAAACTATCAAATTTTAAATACCATTGTTGGGGTGCTTGCTTTAGGCCATACAAACTTTTCTTCAACCTGCACACCAAGTTCTCCTTACCTTTCACCTCATATCCCTATGGTTGCAACATATAAATTTCCTCCTCTAAATCTCCATGGAGAAAAGTTGTTTTGACATCTAATTGTTCAAGATGTAAATCATTTGCAGCCACAAGACTAAGTACAATTCTAATTAAACTCATTTTTACAACTGGAGAAAATATTTCATCATAATCTATACCCTTTTTCTGTGCAAAACCTTTTACCACAAGTTTGGCCTTATATCTTTTCTGACCTCCTTCCTCCTCCTTCAACTGATAAACCCATTTGTTAGGCAAGGATATTTTTTCTACAGGTAAAGGGACTAAGTCCCTAGTCTTTTTTTTCATCAAGGAGTCCATCTCCTCTTTCATGCCTAGCTCCTACTGTTGTTTGGCATCCACCTACATTGCTTCTTCATATTCTTCTGGTCCACCAAAATCAGTTAATAATATAGAATACAAAGAATGAGAAAATCTTTTAGGGGGTCTACTTGACCTCGTAGAACATCTAACACTTGCAGGAGTTTGTGGGACATTCTGTTGTTGCTCCTGTGGCATTTCATTTTCAGGAATCTCATCCAACACCACATATTCTTGCTTGTCATGTTCATGCTTATTTTCTTGCATTTGTCCTTTATACATAACCTTCTCATTGAATATAACATCTCTACTTCTAATTATTTTCTTATTTTCAAAATCCCATAACCGATAGCCATATTCATCTATCCCATATCCAATGAAGGTACATTTCAAAGATTTAGCATCAAGCTTGGTTCTGTTTTCTTTATCAACATGGACAGAAGCTTCACAACCAAAGGTTTTTAGAAAAGAATAATTTACCTTTTTACTAGTCCATGCCTCCTCTGGAATACCACCATCCAAAGGGGTTGAAGGTCCTCTATTTATCAAATACACAGCGGTATGTACAGCATCTACCCAAAAATGTAAGGGCAATCCAGCATGCAATCTCATGCTCCTCGCGCGTTCCATGATAGTCCTGTTCATTCTCTCTGACACACCATTTTCCAGTGGAGTTCCTGGAATTGTCTTTTGCTTTTGAATCCCATTTAAGGAGCACTAATCTTCAAATGCTTTGCTGCAATACTCACCTCCATTATCTAATCTAAGACACTTCAACTTTTTTCCTGTCTCATTCTCAACCAAAGCTTTCCATTTCTTAAAAGTTTCAAAAACATCTAATTTTTGTTTTAGGAAATATACCCATCTTTTTCTGGTTGAGTCATCAATATAAATAACATAATAACAAGAGCCACCAAGAGATGATACCTGAGCCAATCCCCATATATTTGAATGCACAAGCTCTAACTTCTCACTCTTCTTCTCTATCCCAACCTTGAGAAATCTGACTCTTTTCTGTTTGCCATAAACACAGTTTTCACAGAACTCTAAATCAATATTCTTTAGTCCTGGAAATAGATTTTTGGAGTGAAGGATTTTCATCCCTTTCTCACTCATGTTCCCAAGCCTATGGTGCCACATTATCGAATCTGTTCTTGCAACATCTATTGTTATTGTCCCTGTAGTAACTTTATCTGTAGCAACTAAGGTAGAGTAAGTGTTACCAGTACACAGATATAATGTGCCTACCTTCGCACCTTTAGCTACTACTAATGATCCTTTAGTGACCTTCCAGATACTGTCTGAGAAGGTAACTATGCAACCTTCACTACCTAGTTGCCCTGTAGAAATTAAATTTCTTCTTAAGTTAGGAACATGTCTTACCTCCTGCAGAAATCAGTCATTTCCATTCTGCAACTTGATCTTTATCTTTCCTTTTCCAATAATTTGATAGGGCTCATCATCACCCAAATATACCTGTCCAAAATCACCTTGAACATAATCTAGAAAATATTTTCTATGGGGTGTAGCATGAAATGAAGCCCCAGAATCTATTACCCACGAATCATTAACGTTATCCAAACATAAGATTAAAGCATCTTGTAAAGTATTACTTGCAATATTAGCTTCCTTACTGTAATCTTTCTTTCCACAGTACCAGTAATCTTTATTTCCTCTAGATTGAGAGCGTCCTTTCTTTGACTTCCCTCGTGACTTCTCATTCTAAGGGCCTTTTCCTCTTTCCTTTGATCTTCCTCTATTCTCCACATTCAAAACACTACTTGATGATATTGAAGTCTCACCTGTGCTTTTCCTTTTAATTTCCTCACTTAGGATAACACCAACAATATCATCAAATACCAAAGTATTTTTACCAAAGACAGAGTTACTTACAGCCATAACCAAGCTATTCCAGCTTTCTGGCAAAGAACATAAAATCAAGAGAGCCCTAACCTCTTCTGCAAAGGTAATTTTTATCAAAGACAATTGACTGGTAATTGTATTAAATTCATTTAAGTGCTCTGCTATAGATCCTCCCTCACTCATTTTCAAATTAAACAAATGCTTCATAAGAAATACCTTATTCAAAGCCGAGGGTTTTTCATACAACTTAGCCAATGTCGCCATCAAATCTATAGTCATTTTTGCTTATGTGATATTGAATGCTACTGACGGTGCAAGGCACAATCGAATGGATCCTAGTGCCTTTCTATCTAAAATGTCCCACTCTTCATCTGACATTGTGGTCGCTTTCTTTTCCTTTCCTTCCAACGACTACCACAAATCCTTTTGATATAGGTAATCCTCCATTTGCATTTTCCATAACTGATAATTCTGGCCATTAAACTTTTCGACCTTGAATTTGGAATCCTCCATTGCTCCCACTCAAATTTGAAAGTCCTACCAACTTACATAAAACCTCGCTTTGATACCAATTGTTAGGGTTTCAAGCAGATCTGAAGCAAATATGAACTAACAATTATATGCAGATTTAAATACAAAAGATAAAGAAATAAAATAGGATACAAATAACACAAAGATTTAATGTGGTTCACCCAAAATGGGTTACGTCCACCATACATAGTCATCCAATCTTTCTTATTATCTAGCAAAAATAGTACATCAACCTTACAATGCCTTAAGCATCACAACCACTTATAACATGCGTTTTTAGGGCAACAAACAAAGTCAGGCTTTTTAGGGTTTTATTACCCTGGCGAGAACCGGAAGTAGTGCTATAATAGCACACAGTATCCATCCCAACTTCATGATTGGGGAAACTCTTGACATGTCGGTTTGACCATCTTCTTTTGGTCATGTTGTTGTGACTAATAATAGAAACCAGTGGACCTCTTGCTCCTGCAGGTACATTTATTCTTTGGTTCCATGCAGGCCTCTGACTTCCATATTCTCTATATCCACCTTTTTGCAAACAAAATTTTCTATATTGGCCTCCATGTGACTTCAGGTTCCTCTTCCTGCATTCAAACTCTCTATGGCTAGATCCATTGCAGTAATAACATGTGATATTTACATTATTAGGGACAGCAAATGGATTCTTTCTAGCATAACCGGGAGAGGGCACATGCATGTATCTACTCTTGGATACATTTTTCTCATATGCATGATGTCTATGAGATCCTAGATTATTCCTTCTAGATCTCCTTCTACATTCTTCTGCCCTATGGCCATAAGTATTACGTGCAAAGCAATAACTTGAGAAAGATGGCATATGACTTACAAATTTATTCTTCCATGCATGGGGAGATCTTACCAGTCTAGCATCTCCATTTCTCCTTCTTTGAGGATAGATCCTTGGTTGTCCATTTTGTGTAGCCCTTCCTTCTGGTTTCTTCTTCTCCCACACTTGCTTTGTCCTATGGGAAGTATCATTCCTTTGACCTCTACTGGTAGGAGGTCCTCTTTTCTATCTTCTCATATTCTTGCTTCTGGTGAAGTTGTCTTCTCTCATCTTCCCTTTTCCTTTGGGATCTGCATTGTTCCTCCTTACAGCATCCATCTTTATTCTTGTCTACAAGTCTTCACTGGTAGTAGTTAGGTCAACCTTCTTCTAAGGAGAATTTATAACTGTGAAGGTTTGTCCCTTATTTTCTCCATTTGAGGAGACAAACATAATGTCATTATGGGGGACATTCTTGTTGGTGGAGCATTCACCGGCACCACTATGTAAACCTTCAGTTTCCTTGGCATGTTTTTTCTTCTTCAACATTTTGTCCAAGGCATCACTGCTACCATCAAACCGGATTCTTACCTTGAGCTCATCCTGAAATTTCTCAAGGTCATTTCGGAGAATCTCCATTTCTCTAGGCAGCTGTTGACATTCTTCATTTTTTAGTTCTGTCCTAGATGCTAGATCTTTACACCAGCACTCCTTGGTGACTTCTTCTTGAGACTTCAACTCTAAGATGCATTTCTCATATTCTTCAAGGCATTTGATCAACTGGTTCTACTCCACCACTGCAGCATTCTTGAATAGCTTGTATTCATTCCTTACTCTTTTGAGTTCTTCAAGTGCATTTGCAAGCCCTCCTTCAAGATCAACTTTTGCTTCATCTTCTTCTTCACCTTCACTATCAAATGGATCTTGTTGGCTAGATCTATTTGCTTTATCTCCTTCTTCTTCATTATCACTTCCAAACACATCATACCGATGGGATTCATTTGCCTTATCACTTTCAGCTGTGTGCACCTCATCTTCAGATTCTTGTGCCATGAAGAGATGAGTCTCCTCGGCACTATTACTACTGCAACAATCTGATCTACCTCTGTCATCTATGCATGTGTATGTTTTATTTCTCTTCTCACTCTCACAAATTGATCTAGTGGTGTAGGGTTCATTTCCATAAAACTTCTTTAGTCTATCCCATAGACTCTTTGTCGATCTGCACTTATCCACTTGTGAAAAAACATCACCAGTGAGCCCACTGAATATGAGCTTCGTGGCTTCTTCATTACACATGCATATTCTTTCTTCTTTAGATCTGGTGGGAGGACAAACATTCCTAGGGAGACCATTAACAACTGACATCCATATGTCAAACCCTAGAGAGGACAGGTAGACTTCCATTCTACAACTCCAAATAGAATAGTTTGAGCCATCAAACACTGGAGCAGGGATTAACACTAAATAGACCATTGTGTCCTTAAGCTAGAATCTACCCAAGCGAGAGAAAGCTTGATAAATAGGGTACCTAAGCTCTAATACCAATTGTTATACAAAATGTACCACTGAGAGAGGGGTGAATCAGTGGTTCTCAAACTTTTCCCTTTAACTATCCCTATGAAAGTATACCAATTAATAGATCTAGTTGAATGTAGATTTATCGGTTTGTGAGGAGACAAAACACAAATGCATTCACACAAAGGAACATCACATAACACCAGTATGCACGAGGAAAACCCAAGATGGGAAAAACCTCGGTGAGCAATTTTGTTGGAGACTACTACTCCAATCCAGCCTCACAATGAATCTTTGTTACAATGTTTAGGGCACCAACCCAAGGAGCACCAACCCCTAACTGATTTATGGGCTATAACCCAAAGGAGCTACAACCCCTGCACTGAGCTACAACTCAATGATCAAAATAATAGCTTCACATACAAAATTAGTTATATTGTTATATGTGAATCTTGTAACCATTTCACATACCTCACTCTACTGATGAGACACCTTCTCTACTGCACCGGCTCACTCTCATGTTGCTGCACTTCTGGTAAACTCTACCGGTTCACATCTTCTCTTCTTCTTCTCTACTGGATCTCCTCCTCGCTACTTTGTTCTTCAGTCCTCTTAATTGTCTTCCTTCTGGTACAATCTCCTACTGGTTATCTCTTCAGATACACTCTAGTTACTATACCAGCTGCTCAAATCATACCGGTTAACCCTCTATTAAACCCTATCACCAGTTTAATATTCACTCCCTCATTCACTTCTATCCTTAGCTATTTTCTCTCTTATTGATCTAGCTCTCTCATGCAGCACTCAAACACTTCGCAGCAACACTATCCTCTTACATTCAGCAACAGCCTTCAATGATTTTGGCTTCCTTATTTATAACCTGGTTTTCCCGCCAAAAGATAATTCAAAAACATGGGTGGTTATGGTTTCCTCATCAACCTCAAGGCAAACCAAATCCAATTGGATCTTATCCAATCTGATCACCTTGACAGTTGTTTTCTCATCACTGTCATTGTTTCACCTTCCAATACATGTTTTCCAATTATAGAAAACATGACCCTGTATCTTGACCTGCATCTTTCAAAATGCTATTAATACCTTTGTTGTTTCCTTCTTGAGGTATTCTCACAAACTGATTTTCTTGCTTTGGTCTAGGAACCAACAACTCCCTAATTTTTCTCTGTCGTTCACTCTTCCTCAAGATGCACTCCTCTAATCTGATCCACAAATCATAGGATCCAATTAAATGCACACCTGTAAAGACACCTATCCCTACACGACACTTCACTAACCTCTGCAAGCTTTCCACTTCATCTCTTCGTGGCATCCATGTTGATCTCTTTCTTTGCTAGATCATTTGTGTTGGTATGAACAGAATCAATGACCAACTACTCAATCGGTTCATCCTTCCCGTCAGTTCACTAACCCTACCGGTATCTCAGATTCTACCAGTTAACTCCTCATGGCTGCTCTTTGTTGAACTGTCGGTGGAACTTCTTAACCAGTCACTAGACATGTCTATCCATAGCATGCTCATTCTCATTAGGTGGAGTTACAACTCTTCGCCTCTTCGCTTCCTTACCAATTCTCATGCTTACCAGTAGCCATCCTGATGACATCATGTCATCAACCTTCAGTGATTTCTATCTAAGGCATATGCATGTCGGTTTCATTCTTTATTTTCAGCTACTCCACTTTGCCTTCTTCATCATCAGACTGAATATCATCTTAGCCAGTTTATCAAGATGACAAACCCATCACTCTTCATCTGCCTCGACATCCCAACATGCCTTCTATGTTGGTTCAATGCATAACCTTGATTTCATGCACTCAAGGAATTCCTTTGTTTCACCAATAGATCTGGTGTGAGCCTTAAAACACGTGCCTTTACCTCTTCTTTCTTATCTCACATAACTATGATACACATTATGCATGATAGGAGATAAGCTCCTCTTACCAGTGGTAGTGATTCCTTGTAATCTGCATCCTGCAATGCACTCATGTGGCTTCCCTGTTTGTGCAGCATATCTTCAAATAGGAACATGTGATCCAGTGTGAGCACATTCACTATCAGTCATCTCTTCACATGGTGACTACATCTTCATCCGGTGGGAGTCTTGTTGTTCTGCAACCACACATTATACTGGTGACCTGTTCATTCTTCTCCTCCAGTGTTGATGTGATTTAGGTAACATTCTGCCTCTTCATCACAAACAGCATCCGAGCATCCTGCCCATTGTCAACACTTCACTTATCAGTTGAACTACTCTCCTTACTAGTGATTCACTGTACCGGTACCTGTAACCTTACCATTCCATCCACACAAGTCAAGCACTAACTTGTGTACCGGTGACACCAGTGGTCATTACTTTGAATGGAATTCTCTTCCCTACCTTACCAGTGTTCTACAACATAAGGTGATATCAAGGATTTCTCATCTTGTACTCCTGCATGACAGTGTTGCACAAACATCTCTTCTACCGATAGTCACCCCATACCGGTTGACATCAATGACAACACAATGCCAACATATAGATGTTACAACAAGAGATTGTAGAGAATTATGGAGAGTGCTAATGTCAAAGTAAACGAGTAGTATAGAGGTCAAATCAGAACTTATGAAAGGGAAATGGAACTGGAAATGATCATAACTCATCTGGTAACACCTGTACTGGAACAAAATGTTGAACTAGTTACCCCGGCAGTATCATAAAATTCAACAGTAACTAAAGATCAGAGCAGAGAAATAGAAAGTCAGAAGACTCCTAGGTTTGTAAGGTTGAATCATTCAAAAGATTAGATAATTGGACAAGGAGAAGGTTGGCAGTTGATGAGGTATGCTTAATATTTCATAATTGAATTGGCATCAGTAGTTGAAGCATGTAAGGATGAATGTTGGATGAAATATATGGAAGAGGAATTGGATCACATATAAAAGAACAACACATGGACTTTAGTTCCCTGGCCTAAAAATAAAAATGTTATTGGAACAAAATGAGTTTATAGGAATAAATTGAATGAAGACGGACAAGTTGTGAGGAACAAGGCTTGTTTGGTTTACAAAGGATATTCTCAGAAGAGAGGAATTGATTATGATGAATCATTTTGCTCCAGTAACAAGGATTTTCAGGTATGGTTTATGATTGTTGATGACTTTACACTATGTGCATATACAGATGCGGGTTAGGCTGGAGATATAGGTAACCGGAAAAGCACATCCAGTGGAGTTTTCTTTCTCAAAAAGAAAATTTTTTCATGGACCAGCAAGAAACAGTCATGTACTTCTTTATCTACTACTGAAGTTGAGTATGTTGTTGTTGCTAGTTGGACACAAGTTCTATGGATGAAGCAAATGTTGAAAGATATAAGGGTAGATTGTAATGAACCGGTAGTTATTCACTGTGATAACTCTGTTGCTATTGACATATCAAAGAATTCATTATTTCATTCTAAGACAAAACACATATCAATCAAGTATATCTTTTGAAGGAAAAGGTTGAAGCAAATGAAGTCAGATTGGTTTATGTGAACACTAAAGAACAAATTGCAGATATCTTCACTAAACCTTTGCCCAAGGAATCATTTGAGTACTTTAGATACAGATTGGGGGTCTCTGCCTCTCCAGTAAAGACTTAAGTGATGTTGATTGGCATCAGTCTAGTATGCATTATCTAAAATACCATGCATTCTCAATTGATGAGTTGGTGCTAGTACTTAGGGGGAGTAGTCATTTGTGTGGTTCAAAGGATCTATGGTTTTTCTTTGATGTTTATGTCAAATTTTTGGCATTGATGTCAAAAGGAGAGAGATATACATGTGAAAAATAGAGCTTAATAGAGATATCAGTCAAAGGGGGGGGAACAGATTTTTAGATTGGTTGTATCCCACTGGGGGAGTTTGGCTCAAGTCTATGGATGTTTAATTGGTACAAAGATATTTGGTTCAGAACTTCATTGATATATCATTTGTGGGAGATTTTCGGATGTCTTCCACTAGGGGAGACTTGTTAGGCACTTCTTGGCACTTGGATATTTTTCACATCTAGTGTTGCCATCAATGCCAAAGGGAGAGATTGTTGGCAATTTTGAGGAATTGATTATGTGTTGCATTGATGTTTTCCATTGATGTCAACACTGTCTTCTTTGGTTATCTATCAGGTTCCAATAGAGTGGTTGGACTTTGATGATGATCAGGAGATTTGTCTTTGGTATGCTCTGATTGGTGGAATTGGTTTGGTTCGGTCATTCATGTTATTCAGATGTGTTTCACATTCAGCTAGTTTGGGATTTGGTGATTCGGAAGCTATCTATTCATAAACTTAGGTAGTAATTCTGGCTTTTTATTCATGTCTTTCATTAATGAACTCATAACAATAATAACCTTATCTGGTGATTCAATTAAACATTCTTCTCAAGCCAATATCCATAAATTGGAAAAGCTTGTTGTTAGCAAACAAAACTTCAATAACTTTGTGAAAGTGTTCTCCCTCTTAGCCAAAAAATTGTGTTCTGACATATTTTGCCAATGAATCCACTTGAACTGGTGGTAGGAATAATTTAAAGTGATTTTATGGTTATGAATTGACTTTAAACATTATCAAATTGTGCATTTTGACATTTTGTAAAAAAAAATGTCAAAACTTGGTCTTTTGCATCTAGAATCAACCCCAAAAACCGACCCAATCATACCATGAGGTCATGAGAATTGGCAATCATGTAGATAGTTAACCAAAGATTGCAATGCAATAGATGGCTCCAAGAAATTCATTCTAAGGTGAGAGATATTGATTTCTAAAGTAGGCTCTATAATTGATTTTAACCTTATGCAAGTTTCAGATTTGCATAAATTGCATTTGGTTTAGGCTCGAAAAAAATACCAAATGGACTGATGGGGCTTTAAAACCTTGCACTATATTTCATTCTGATAAAAACAATTGCATGGATCAATTGGTTTTGTCTGAAGTTAATGTAAGTGTGAAATATTAATCTCAATGGAATATCACTTTGATAAACTTTGTAATGTGTGGGCAACAATTTGAAAAAAATGCAAATAGATTGGGCTTGGAAAAAATATTAAAGGAGGCCCTGAGATTCTGAAAAATGGTATAGGAATACTTTGTTGATAGGAGAATTGATTGGGACAATCAGTTCAGTATGAAGGCTTATAGATACAAAGATATTAAATCTTGAAAATGCCTACTCGAAATGGTTGTGTGACTCGAGCTTATGTGCACCCAAAATTTTGCCATCTAAAAATTATGTATCATATCTAACTGTGGGAAGCTAAATATGGGTGATCATTTTTATTTATGGGTGGTAAACATAATTTCAAGGTCAAATTGTGTATCCAGGTCAGGATTCATGGGTGCATTTTTAGGGATGTTCACTAGATTTGCTTCCTTAGGGGACCCTAAATTTTTGCAAAAATTTAGGGTTCCAACAGCCACATAATGAGTTGTAAGATGGAGCTACACATGTTTGTGTGTGTGTTTTGACACATCATAGAGCATCTTGTATTGGAGATAAGTTGGGCACTACTTTTTGGGTGGTTTTAGCTCATGGTTTTGTAATACCATTTGACAATTTCATGTATTGTATCTCCTATATATTGAGTGTATGAGATTGAGGTTGTGTGTAAGAGTCTTATTTCTATTTATTTACATCTATATCTCTGGTTGGTGATACTCCTGTGAGAAGCTTTCTCTACAAGTATATTGTATTCTATTGTTGATTTCTAAATAATATATTAGGCACTTTTTGGAGTGTGGGATTTTTTTTCTCGAAAGGGTTTTCCACATAATGTCTTTTATTTATTGTTGATCTATTTGCATTTTGTATATCTCTTTCTCTATGTGTTTCTTAATCTATAATAGTTTAATATTTGTAAGAAAAATTATGTTATCTCTACCACTAGATTAGTGTTAGGAAGTGTTTTCTACACATTAGCTTCCTTTTAGTTCCAACATACATCCACTCAACCAAGGGCGCAATGAAACCATAGGATCAACAAAAGCCTACTATTGATGATATTGAACATAGAAAAATAGTGATAGACTGATCAATAATCCCTTTATCCATAGATCCCTTCTTCATCAATTTATGTCCAGCCATCATCATGAGTTCAGTAGGACTCATCTCGGTAATGTTTTTCTTTTCAACTTGCGAGATGTCAATTGACAACAATGATGGACCTACTAGCGGTTTCCTATCGGATTCCCCTTTCTTCTCCTCTGATGTTTTATCCTTTATAGCTCTCTCACTTGCACTGGTGGCTTTGCCACTTGGTGCAATCTTGGTAGTTGTCGGTTCCTCTCTAGGAACTGTAACCTCATCCTATACATCTGTATCCGGATGACTGTTGTCCTCAACATTAGTATCTTGTACATTATCAACCTTTACACTCTCTGTATTTTCTGGTATCTCAACATTTGCCTATACATTTGTATCTACTGGGGGCTTAATTTCCACTATCTTAATGTTTTTCAAAATTGAGGGTGAAGTACCCATAATACCGTTTCTGTTTCCTTCAACCGAGATGTCTTTAGTATCTTTCTTAGATTCTGGTGAAGTATAAAAGCCATGGTTCTCTTCAAAGAACTTAACCCATGCCTTGTTGGTCTCCTTGATTATCTCATTTACCCTTCCTAACATAAGACTGGTTTTCTATGTTTGTTGTTAAAGATTTTCCTATCTATCACCTCAAGTGTCCTATCCATTTATTCTAATGCAATAGAAACACAAACAGATAACAGTTATTGAATTTTTATGTGCTTGTCTTCTTGCATTGTTGATAGTCTCCTAGCATCTAACATATCATACAATTCTGTCAGTATTTGGTCTTCAATTTCTATCAAGGTTTCCTTATAAATATCCAAATATAACAATATTGCTTCCTCTATTTTTCTTTATTCATCATCCTCTAAATTTTAATAAAACTATACATTCTTTAACATACCCGATGAGTTGAGACATTGGCATATTTTTATCCTCATAACTCTTAATTTTTTGTCATATTTTGATTTACATAATAGTAATGATGTATCAGAAGTTTACTATATGTATTTTAGATATTAGCCTGAACCTATTAAAACATGTTTTGTCTTTGCCAGTTTATTCCTGCAGCCATGTTATTCATTCTTGTTGCCATGCGGATTGTTTAGGAAATATCATATTTGAAATTAATAGATGTCTTGATTAATTAAAATAGATGTGTATGTTCTTGTATGTTCTTTCTTTTTGATATTGCGGGAATAAATTGATGTTGTTAGGAAGGCTCTCTTGTCGTGCCAGTTGCAGTTGGAGACATTCAAGGGGGGACTGAAAGATCAAATCAGCAGAAATGTTGATGAGCATAAGGAACGACAAAGGAAAACTAATTGCGCAAATTTTACTGATGTCTTACTCAAAGTAGACATTATTGTTGAAAATACCATCACGATGTACTATGATTGCGGTTCGGTTTAGATCCACATTATCAGTGACTTAACTCCGTTTGTTTCCTTTCTTGATTAGTTATCTGCCTCTTCTAATTGGCGTGATCTATGTAATAGGAAGTAATTGTTTTCTTTTAAATAAAGGTCTTTATCTCTTTTTTGAGGTTAGATAGAAAAAGAGAGAAAGCAGAGCAGAGGATTTTAGAAATAAAGTTACAAGTGTTTTGAGTTTCCTTTGATGTTGAATCATGTAATGACTTCTAAAGAACAATGAATAAAAATATGTTAATATGAGCACTTAGAGTTGTTTTTGGGAAGCCTGGAATCACTCATCCAAGGGGGCCCACTTGGTGAGTGTTCATGTGCCTTTGTTAAGATTAGTTTTCTTCTTTAGCTGTAGTAGACGTTCTTGCATTGACTATTCCTACAGTCATTGGAAATAGATCCATTGACTGTTCCTACAGCCAAACCAAAACAGAGTAATTTATGTTGAGCGGCATTGAACTTAGCCAGTATTACTTGAATGAATCTCTGTTAATGCATAATTTTTCCTATAGCCTTTCAATAGTTTCAATTCTTGCTTATCTTTTCCGCATAATGTTAGTTGTTGTAGTAATGCAGAGTAGCTAGTGCAGGAACTTAGTGCATATATAGTGCAGACCCATTTCAATTATTATATCCCTAGGTTGATAATCAAATGAACACTAGCTATAGAAATAGTGACTTTACCAAGTGAATATCCAAACTTAGGGTTGAGACTTCAACTAGAGTTATTATTCTTATTATTGGGTTGAACATTTTTGGCATCGTTGTCAAGGATGGTGTCAAACTAAGAACCTGTTATGGTTATTGTCTTTTCAGCTTTTAGTTAATTTTTTTTTTTTGGCATACCTAATTGTTCAAAAAAATTTACGAACCTGCATGCATAGGCGAAGAAGAGATGTTCTAGATAGATTTCTACCCAGTCATCCTAATCATGCGGAAATTAATTCCCCAGATATAAATCCTTTTGCTAAACTTTATCAAACCCTAGAGAATTTGAACCACCCTGAATCTGAATTTCCAGAAGGCAGTCTTCAGTTCCTTTTTGGACTACCAAAAGAAAAATTTCATTTGGTAACTCCCCCACTAGTCCAATGCAAGGAAATCCACCTCCTAGTGGGAATAATCCACCTTTGGACCCAACATTTGAGTTCCCCATATCTGATCAGCATGATAATGTTAATCTCAAGAACATTCCAGCTTCTTGCCTCCCTAAATTCTATGGATTAGTGACAGAGGATCCAGACACATTTTTGTTTGAGTTTGATGTTCTCTATAGGAGTTTTGATTATACTACAGATGCCCATAGACTCAAAATATTTCCTGCCACTTTGAAAGAATCATCTTTAAGATGGTTTATGAGTTTGGGTAGTAGCACAATCAATACATCAGATGAGATGAAACGATTATTTCTTGCCAAGTATAAATATTATTGTAGAGGCACTGGTCGTCATGGGGATGATATTTTTAGAATGACACAGAAGGAAGATGAGAGTCTTGAAGATTACCTGGAAAGGTTTCTGTTTAGTGTCAAAAAGTCCAAGCATAGTACCCTAAATGAAGATTCCCTCAAGCTGATATTTTTAAAAGGAATTGGTGATGAATGCACTAATGCTTTCAATCTTATAGGAAGAGGTGACATTACACAATCTACATGGAATGAAATAGGATAAATTTGTAAGAAATATTCTAGATCAGCCTCTAAAAAAATAGGTGTGTCAAGCAAAGAGTTCCTTCATCAACATCTAGTACTGGAGTTTCTAGAATGGAACTTAGCCATTTGTTGAAGGACTTTAAGGAGGACATCATAAAAAATATGGCTACTCAGTTGGATACACTCTCAGCTAAGAAGAAGCATGAAGAAGTTGATCCATTTCTTATAGAATTTTGCCCTCATTGTAGACAAAGAAAAAAGGACTGTAGATGTAAAATGGTTGCAAATCTTGAGGTTCCTGACTTCAAGCCAATACAAGGTGAGGATGAACAAGTTTTCTATGTTGCTCAAAGAAGGCCAAATTTCCAAAGACAAGGTATGCCTCCAGATCCACTTTCTTTTTCTGGTTATAGTGGAAATTCTTATGTACCAAATAATCAATGGCAATCACCATATCCTCAAATTTTTGGTAATTGTCCAAACTTGTATGGTCCTCAAGGCCAAGGGTAGCATTTTGCTAATCAAATGCCACAATGGCAGTAGCCACAAGGAAATTGGTATCCACCTTAGGCACAAGGGAACCAGTTTCAAGGGAATTGGCAACCTACTCCTCAATGGAGGCGGAGTCAACCATGGGCTACCCAATCTTTTGGATATCAACAGCCTATTCAACAACCACAACTGCCTGCAATAATGCCTCCCCCTACAGCCACTGTTATTCCACCTAAACCAATGCAATTGCCCACTTAGCCAATTCCAAATCCTAATATTAAATCTCAGCAACAACAAGAAGCTTATTCAACTGACCCTAATCAATACCTAACCTATTCTCTATCTATAAGTGATATTCACCTTAGATCCAGGACAACTCTGCCTAATACATCTCCTCCAGTTATAATTAAGGTGCAAGAAGAACAAGAAATCTCTAATCCAATAGACACAACACCTCAGAAATAGAGATTACCCCCATTTCCCCAGAGATTGCAAGAAAAGGAAGTTCTTACAGAATAGGAGCAAGGTTTTGATATCGTAGATCAACTGAAATGTGTATGTATTAAAATTAAATTGTTGAAAGCAATAAAAGATGTTCCTATATACAATAAGGCACTTAGGGAGACATGTCTAAAAAATCCTGGCAAGAAGAAGAGGGATCCCCAAAGAGTGCATGAGATGGGTCAACTGGCAGATATTATGCTCAGAAAGGTTTCAATTCCTAAATATTTGGATCCCGGTAGTCCTGTTGTGAATATAGTCATTAATGGCACTCAAATAAGGAATGTTTTAGTTGATTTAGGGGCAGCCATTAATGTCATGACAAGAGAAGTAATGCAGCAACTTAAAATTAATAGTCTTAGACCTACACCTACAATCCTACAGCTTGTTGACAGCTCTACAGTTTGACCTGATGGTATGATTGAAGATGTGGTTGTTACTTTGGATTCCTACGAATACCCTGCAAACTTTATGATTATGTCTCCAAAGGTGACATTGGCAGGATATCCAGTGATTTTGGGAAGACCTTGATTTGCCACGGTTGATGCATATATTGGATGTAGATCAAGGGATATGACTATTTCAGATGGGAACTCTACAAAAACATTAGCTTTGTATTCTCCTACTCAGCCCCAATTTGATCAACAAGAAGTCATTTGGCCTACTTTGGGAGAAGAATCTGAGGGAGATGACTCTATTAATCACCTTATGATGATTAATCGAGTGTCATGCATGCAATTACATGATGAAGACTCAATTCTTTATAAAATTCTGACAAATGAGTTAAAATAAGAACAGCAATTGCAGGAGCTGGTACAAAATATTGCAGATTTAGAATTTCCTGTAGCCACTGATATATTGCATACTCTGTTGCCGCAGGAAGTCTGTACTTCTCATTTTTCTGATATATCCCAGATTGATCTTACTATCAAAATAGAAGTTGGTTTGACTAAATATTTGAATATCAATAATGATCTTGCAGATACTCAAAAAGTAGCACTCATGGACCTAATTAAATGTCATAAACATGCCTTTGCATGGGATTACAAGGACATGCATGGATTAAATCCAACAATTTGTACCCACCGTATCCATATAAAAGAATATTATTGCCCACTCAGACAGCCACAAAGAAGAATCAATCATGCATTAAAAGAAATAGTTAAAGAGGAATTGCAGAAGATGTTAAAGGTTGGGTTTGTCTATCCTATCTTTGATAGCCAATGGGTATCACCTTTGGTAATAGTTCCTAAGAAAAGAGGAAAATGGAGGGTATGTTTTGATTATAGAGCTTTGAACTTAGCAACAAGAAAAGATCATTTTCCATTGCTATTTGTGGATCAGGTATTGGAATCTTTGGCTAGGAAGAGATACTTTTCATTTCTTGATGGATTCAGTGATTACAATCATATTCAGATAGACCCAGAGGACCAAGAGAAGACTACATTTACTTTTCCTTAGGGAACATATGCATATTTTGTTGTTCCTTTTGGATTGTGTAATACTCCAGCCACTTTTCAAAGAGCAGTGATAAGTATATTTTCAGATATTTCTCAAGACATCATGGAAATTTATATGGATGACTTTACAACTTATGGTTCTAAATTTGAAGAAGCATTGGGGAACCTAAAGAAAGTTTTGCAATGGTGTGAAGACTGTATTTTGTCATTAAACAGTGAGAAGTGCTTCATAATGATGCAGGAAGGAATAGGACTTGGTCATCATATCTCTATAAAAGGAATACAGGTTGACCCAGCAAAAATTGAAGTTATTCAAAATATCAATGTACCGGTAAAGCAAAAAGATGTTAGAAGTTTCCTTGGTCATGTTGGATATTATAGAAGGTTTATCAAAGATTTCAGCAAAATTGCAAGTCCCTTATATTCTCTACTTACCAAGGATGTGGAATTTAAATGGACTTCTTCATGCAATGAAGCTTTCTTGAAGTTTAAGCACCCTTTGACCCAAGCACCAGTTCTCAAAGGTCTGAATTGGTCTTTACCATTTCAAATTCATGCAGATGCATCTGATTATGCAATAGGAGCAGTCTTAGGACAGAATATTGATAACCTGGAAAGTGCAATATATTATATTAGCAAGAACTTGCAGGGGCCTGAGTTAAATTACACAATCACTGAAAAAGAAATGTTAGCAGTTATATATGCACTCAACAAATTCAGGCACTATCTAACAGGGTATCCCATATTTGTGCATACTGATCATACTGCAATCAGATATCTCATGAATAAGCCTTCAATCGGTAGATTAGCTTGTTGGTTATTGTTGCTGCAGGAATTTGATATCACAGTTATTGATAAACCAAGAAAGTCCAATGTGGTTGTAGATTATCTTTCAAGACTTCGGTTACAGAAAGATCCTATAGCCATAGATGATATTTTTCCAGATGAACATCTATTCCTTATACAAGCCCACACTCCCTTGTATGCTGATATTGCCAATTATTTAGCTGCTGCTAAAATGCCACTTCATTTCTCTCTTAAAGAAAGAAGGTTGTTAGTGGAGAAAAGATTTAACTTCTCATGGATTATTGATTGTTTGTTTTATACTGGACCTGACCAAGTCATGAGAAGATGTGTAAGAGAGGATGAAACATATGATATCCTGCATGCATGTCATGATGAGCCGTGTGGAGGACATTTTGCTGCTAAAAGCACAACACTCAAAATACTGAATACAGGATATTATTGGCCCACATTATATAAGGATGCAGCATAGTATACAAGAAAATGTGACAGATGCTAGCACATGGGGAGACCTACTAAATCTGATGAGATGCCATTATATCCACAAATATTGGTTGTACTGTTTGATAAATGGGGATTAGATTTTGTTGGCCCAATTGATCCCCCTTCTAATGGAAAATCTTACACTTTAGTATGTATTGATTATGTAACCAAATGGGTGGAAGCTTGCGCCATGACACATGCAAGAGATAATAAGGTAGTTGAGGTCCTTTATGAGGAGATATTTACAAGATATGGAGTACCAAGGGAAATTGTATCAAACCAAGGCCCACAATTTACTTCAACATTGATTGCAGCCTTGGTCAATGAATACAATATAAGGCACGGAAAATCTACCCCATATCATCCACAAGCTAATGGACAAGTAGAGGTTACAAATAGGGAGCTTGAGGCTATTCTTACCAAGACAGTAGTTGTTCATAAAAAAGAGTGGTCTCATAGACTTTCAGATGAAATTTGGGCATACAGAACAACTTGGAAGACACCGATTGGTTTTACACCTTTTGAGATGGTGAATGGAAAAGCAGCAATGATGCCTATTGATTTTGAGCATAAAACTCTAAGGACAATTATGCAATTAAATATGACACTTTCTGGAGCACAAAAAGAATGTATTCAGCAATTGAATGCTTTGGATGAATGGAGAAAAATGGTTGTCCAACAAACATAACTGATACAAAATCAGAGAGCAAAATGGCATGATAAATACATCAAAGAGAAAAAGTTCAAAGCAGGTGACTGGGCACTATTGTATGACTCAAGATATAAAGATACTATGGGAAAGTTGAAAACCAGATGGTTAGGTCCATATGAAATAGAGGAAGTTTTCAATAATGGAGTTATTCGTTTGACCATAATTGACCCAGTTCGGTTCAAGCTTTTGGTAAATGGTCATAGATTGCATCTTTATCATAAGCCTACCAGCAAAGAGGAGTTCTTGCAAAAATTTGCTAAAAAGGATCAAACACAAGTTCCTACAGCAACTGATCAAGTTCCTTTTGCAATTGAGCAGAGTATTGGAGGTAAGGTTCTTGCAGCCACTGTAGTGAACATGCTTGCCACCTCATAATTCTCCATGCGTCATTTCACAACAATATTTCCATGTCTTATGGATTCTCCATAAATAAATTTTCCCATCCACATCATCCCATCTCATTTCGTTATATGTCATTTCATTTCATTTCACCATTCTTTTCGCACAACTGCAGGTATGTACATATTTTATTTTATTTTAACTAGGCTTTATGATTTCATTATGATTATTATCTTTGCTAAATCCCCTCACACTTCCTAAATCCTTTCAGTCTGTGTGGACACGTGCCAAAGTAAGTTGGGGGGGTGTTTTATGGTTCGGTTTCCAAAATTAGTAATTACTCATCCTTTTCGGTACCTTGATTTGATTGCTTGCCATCATTTCCTTAATAAGATATTCTTTGGCATAAGAAAGTAATGAACTCTGCCGCCAAATTTGGAAATAAGTAAGGAAGTTTCAATTTTCAGTCTGTAGAGTATTATGGTTCTTTGTTTCTCACCTCCAGAGTTTGCTACATTAATAGATTAAGAAATGGGTAGAGATCCAATCCGCCATGAACCAACAGTCCATGATGTGTTGCTACAGGATGCTCTTTGTGAGCATTATTTCAGGCAGCATGTTTGGATTGTCTACTTTTTGAAAATAAGGGATTATAATGAAGAAATTGCCTCTAAGTTTATGCATTCATTCAACAAAGGAGAGGCTATTGTTAAAGGATTAAGGGTCATTGCTACAGAGCAGCAAATAGATGAAGTTACAAGGTTGCCGCAAGAAGGAGAATTGTTTCCAGAATCAAAAGATGCCAGAAGCGTCAGAGCAGAATTTACACTCCCCACAAATGGACCTCTAATAGTGGACAAGCAAGGAACCAGGAGGGTTTCCCTTCCAGCAGAGTGGCCCCAAGTGGCTTTAAATGTAATGAAGTACATTACTTATGAAGGGAGGTATTCAAATTTACATTCACCCCATTTCAAATTGCTTAGTCATTTACAGCATGGCCGGAGAGTGAATGTTCCTAATTTTTTATATCACCTCATTTCCACAAGTGCCAAAGAAACACGGAAGAATGGAAATCGTTCTATCAGCCATCATGGTTTGATAAAATTGTTGGTATAACATTCTCTTAGGGATGTTTCACAGGTGGAATGGGGGGTATTTGAAGACATATTGTAGTTTAGGGTTGAGGATGCTCCTGTAGAAGATGATTTAGCAGTTGAAAAGGAGAAAATGGGAGAACCCTCTTCTCCCATAATATCCACAGAGAATGAATTGTTCATCGCTGAAGAAGTTGTGATTATTACGGAGGAAGAGATGGTAGAGACAAACATGGAGCATCCATCCACTTCTTTTCATAGGGAATCAGCATCTTCTAAAAGAAAAGGGAAGGAATTAGAAGGAATTAATGCAGAAGATGAGCCTATGGTTCAGTCGCAGGAAATTCAAGTTTCTCCTGCAACCAAGAGGCATAGACCGAAGAGAAAACTCCTATAGCAAAGTCGCAAGTAGAAACCATTCCTGCAACCACTCCAAAGGTTTATGGAAGAAGAACTAGGAGTACTACCCAAAAAGTTTGTCCAGTAAGTGATACAACAGAAGTTATTTCAGTAGAAGCATCAGAAGAAGAGAGCCCAGTAGAGGTTGAAATTCAGAAGGAGGATGATGTTGAAAAACTTTCAAGTCTGGCATATGTGGCAAGACATCTTGAGGAACCTGTTGAATAAATTCCACGTCCAAAGGTAACAGCTATTAGACCTCCATCATCTCTCAGCAGTTTATCTATTTCATTAACATTTTATAGGCAGCAGGAGATAGAAAGGGCTAGATTATAGGGGATTATTGACAAACAATAGAAGGAAATTAAAAAAAGGGATAATAAAATTGAAGAATTAGAAGCCAAAGTTGATACAATCACTAATATGATCCTAGATTTAATGCAATGTAGGGCACCGCCAAGAGTTTATGCTTTGCATTTGAAAGAGCGATATTTAAATTTTAAATTAAACCGCATTGTTGGGGACCTTAGCCCTTCTTTAGAAACCCCTGAGGAATTTTATGATGCCTATCAGACTTCCCCAGCAGCTGTGAAAAATTTATTGTGTGAGCTTTACTTGCATAACTATGTTGTAAATTTTGATAGTGAGTTGAATCCCTTGTTATACATAGGGGATATCCACATAAAAGCCTTAATGTCATGGATTCAGAATGAGATCAGCATGGGAGCACAAGACAGAACACATAGGGATGTTGAATTTAATTGTCCACTACCACTAAGGAAAGAAGCAAAAGAGCCAAGATTTCTCTATTATGAATGGCAGAAGCTATTGGTAAGGCAAGATGTGAGGAATCAAGTGTTTCCAATGATGGAAGAAATATTCCAAGCATATAAGCATTTAGTTCAAAATGAAAGTGCAGCTGCAATTGAAGGCCTAACTCAATGCTGGAATAATTTGCCAGAAGAATTGAAACAAGGAGAACCTCATTCACTGCCAAATTTTCATGCAGCTATGCAAAGAGCCCCTAAATATATCTAATTGGGCAGGATGAAAACCAATAACTGGTTACCTTTGATTTTTCAACCCCCTATACTTATGTGGCCATTGTTGGGATGTAAGGTTACAGATCACCCCTATGACACTATAGAGGAGGCCAGATGGTCTAGATTAGAAAAGATGAAGGGGTTTTATTGGAATTTGCCTTCAGGAGGAACTGATCAAGGAACCGTTGGTGACTTAAGAGAGTGCCAGAATCAGGAATTTTCCTCTTGCTAGAGGATCAGCAAGACCTTAAAGTTGGGGGCCATGATGAGTTGAGACATTAGCATATTTTTATCCTTAGAACTCTTAAGTTTTTGTCATATTTTGATTTACATAATAGTAATGATGTATCAAAATTTTACTATATGTATTTCGGATATTAGCCTAAACCTATTAAAACATGTTTTGTCTTTGCCAATTTATTCCTACAGCCATGTTATTCATTCTTGTTGCCATGCGGATTGTTTAAGCAATATCATGTGTGAAATTAATATATGTTTTGATTAATTAAAATAGATGTGTATTTTCTAGTATGTTCTTTCTTTTTGAGATTGTAGGAATAAATTGATGTTGTTAGGAAGGCCCTCCTGTCAAGCCAGTTGTAGTTGGAGACATTCAAGGAGGGACTAAAAGATCAAATCAGCAGAAATGTTGATGAGCGTAAGGAACGGCAGAGGAAAAGTAATTGTGCAAATTTTACTAATGTCTTACTCAAAGTAGACATTAGTGTTGAAAATACCGCCACGATGTGCTATGATTGTGGTTCGGTTTAGATCCACATTATCAGTGACTTAAATCCATCTGTTTCCTTTCTTGATTAGTTATCTACCTCTTCTAATTGGCGTGATCTGTGTAATAGGAAGTAATTGTTTTCTTTTAAATAAAGGTCTTTATCTCTTTTCTAAGGTTAGATAGAAAAATAGAGAAAGCAGAGCAGAGGATTTTAGAAATAAAGTTACAAGTGTTTTGAGTTTCCTTTGATGTTGAATCATGTAATGACTTCCAAAGAACAATGAATAAAAATATGTTATTCTGAGCACTTAGAGTTATTTTTGGGAAGCCTAGAATCACTCATCCAAGGGGGCCCACTTGGTGAGTGTTCTTGTGCCTTTGTTAAGATTATTTTTCTTCTTTAGCTACAGTAGACGTTCTTGCATTGACTGTTCCTGCAACCATTGGAAACAGATCCATTGATTGTTCCTGCAGCCAAACCAAAACAGAGTAATTGAGTGGTATTGAACTTAGCCAGTATTGCTTGAATGAATTTATGTTAATATAGAATTTTTCATTTAGCCTTTCAATAATTTCAATTCTTGTTTACCTTTTCCGCATAATGTTAGTTGTTGCAGTAATGCAGAGTAGCTATTGTAGGAACTTAGTGCATATATAGTGCAGACCCATTTCAAGTATTACGTCCCTAGGTTGACAACCAAATGAACACTAGCTATGGAAATAGTGACTTTACCAAGTGAATGTCCAAAATTCGTGTTGAGACTTCAACTAGAGTTATTATTCTTATTGTTGGGTTGAACAATACCATCCTTAGTAATCTCATTAACTAACTCTGCAGAAGTTTTTGGTGGAATGATAGTTACATTACCATATTCAATTGCCAGATCAATGTCTCCCTTCTTCTTCCTTCTACCAGTATCGGATGGGGCAGAAGGTGTTACTTTTGGTGCTTGCTTCTATGTCGATAACTTGAATGTAACTTTCCTAACCAATTTATTTTTAGTCCCTACCTTGGTTTCTTTTATTTTCTTACTTATGGCCCTTTTGAAAGCCAAGGGTGTGTCATCCTCAGATGTAGAATCTGTTGTAATAGACTCAATGAATACTTTTGGTTCTTTTCTCTTCGTACCTTTCTCTAGGACAACATCAATCAATTCTTTGATGTCCTATGAAACCTTTTCTACAAACTTACTTTCCTTACCTTCCTGCTTCTCTCTCTTCTTCCGGTTGAACTCAATTTCAACCTCTTGTGTTTTATGCTTTGCAGTACCACAGAGCTTCTCAGCTTCATCAATAGGTGCATCAGTCAACATTTTTGCATAAGCATCTAAAATTTGTGTATCCACTTCATAGCCCATCTCCTCAATCCAAATCTTCCAGGGTTTTACCGCTTCCATGAGTGTTTCATCTTTTTTCACCATGAAGCATATGTCAGCTGGGTATTTTTCAACAATATGCTTAGGAACCCTTTCTCTAGATTTCATAGCTTTCTAGAATGCCTTAAAATATCCCCATACTTTGTCATCCCTTTGACTGCCCAATATAGCAATTGACTGTTTCAGTTACCTCCCTACTAGGATATCAAATTCCCATTGTCTCTTCCCAAAACTAGGAGTCTCATTCATGAAAAATAGCATTAAGTAGACAATTAGGTTACCATATTAGAAAGTCCCTTTCTTTTCACCTTTAATCTTTCCTAGGTTTATCAACAGTTCATCCAACATCCAACCACATAGATCCAATTTCTCATTTCCTCTCATCATCTTATAAGCTACGAAAATGCAGGAGCTAGAAACATAATTTTGTCGGTTTGATTGAGTTACCTTATAATCGATGACCATGCTACCAAATTTGATGTCTGTGTCGGTGATAGTGCTTATTCTCATAGATCGCCTCTCTGATGTTGCGCCAGTAATCTTGTTGACATAATCATTAGAAACCTTCTTATCCGGACGCTGCCCAACCTGTGGTAAACCAGTGATCGCCTTGATGGCCTCCTTTGTAATCTTATATGGTCTATCTAACCAGATAAAATCTCCATGTACTATGTTCAAAAAATACCTAATTATTTCATCTTCAAATTCTCGAATGTCCAGAATATCGGTAAACCCTAGATCCTCAATGTGCTTGTACTTAGGCTTAATCTTTCAAGAATCTCCCATAAGCTCAGTCATGTACATGCTCTTGATATCAAGTATTCCCAAATCTTCAATGTGATAGTGTATGTATGCCCCAACATCTTCTACATACACAACTCCTTCCAGGACATGGGAAAAAGTGCCAACCGAATCTTCCAAAGTAGCCACATGCGGATACCGCTTGAAAATCGGCCTAGGACAGTCCTTGACCTCAACTACAGTCAAATTTGCAACAAAGATAGGTATTGATGATGATCTTTCTTCCATTATTAAAGAAAAATACTTGCGAATTGCTTCCGGTAAAAAACCTTAAAGACTTATTCCAATCGTTGGTGAAATTGCTCAAGAAGATATCTGATCGCACTAAATCACCCTTAATCACTTTGAATCACTCTTAATCACACTGAATCACTCTAAATGCAAAGTGATCAAGAGTGAAGTAGATTCAACCTTTTATCCTCCAGGAAAACCCCTAATCTTTCATTGACATCAATAACTTTCGGTGAAAGATACCGGATCTCGAACAAAACATATCCATGTCAGATAAACATCTCCAATGCCTGGAACATCTTCCAGAACCTCTTCTTGGGGCATATGCACCATCTTCATGAATTTTTCCTACCCCTAAGAAAATTGTCTCGGTTACCGAATGAGCTACCTGTCAGTGCAGGAGCAACCTCCTCAGCCAGATAAGTAACCAGAGCATTCCCATCTGCAGATTGTTCTTCAGTCTTCCTGACCCATCTCTGGGTATCATCTTGTCGGATTTCATTAACCTTCTCTTTCCCTTTCTCATTTTATCCTCCATTACCAACCGGTGGATTTCTACTTCTACAAAATTTAGCAATAAGTCCAACCTCATTACATGCATAACATGTAACATTGTTCTTTTGAATTGCTTTGCTATAACCGGTATAATTTCTTGACCTATACTGATTAGCCATATGTCCAAATTTTCCACATGCATAAAATTTTACATTCATTCTGCAATCTTTTGTCTTATGACCATACTTAATACATTTAGAACATTGACCGGGAACATGATCAGGGTTCTAATTTGCTCTATTTCTACATTGCCTAGCCATGTGACAAAATTTATTGCAAACAAAACATCTACCATTAAATTTACAAGCATTGAACTGCCTTATCGGTGCCTTATGGTTTTGATATTCATTTGCAGTACCAGAACTCTGTCCTTGCTTAAATCCAAGTCCACTGGAATCTCCATTTTGCCTTTGTCTATTCAATAACTCATCTAGTTGTGTTGAACTAATCTTGAATTTTTCTGTATACTCACTTGCAATAGTTAGATCTTCTCTTAGAATTATCATTTGTCTCTCAAGGTCTTATTGATAGTTTTGATACTAAATGTTTAGTACAGATGCCAAGCTAACAAGATGAGAGGGGGGGTGAATCATACAAACTTAATCTTCCATAAAAACAACAGATTCAACCTCGGTAACCTTATCAGAAAAATAGTAAAGCATGCAGACTCATAAACAGATAAGATCACAAAACATATAACACTAGATTTAACGTGCAAACCCAAATAGGGAAAAACCACTGTGGGATTTCGGACCCACTAAGAAATATACTCTTCTAGAGTATGCTCGGTTGAAAGCAAATCTTGTTAAAGATTACAAACACATTGCTAGATGTGACCTGGTTAAGGGATTTCCTTCAGATCTGTTAGGATCTTCACCTTGTTAGAAGTGACCTTGTTAAAGGATTTCAAACACTCAATCAGAATGTCACCTTGCTAGAGGGTTTTACAAATAAGACTATTAAGTCCACTCGGTTAAGAGATTTTCTGTTACTTCACAAAATAACAGTAATAAAAATATATCTGCAACTTCACATCTAAAAAATGCTAAAGCAAATTCTTATTTGCTCAATACAATCTAGTCATAGAACTTATCTTGTCCCTCTGTTGGGCTCTATACTTTGTTAATCAAACAGGTCTTCAAACTTATGTGCTCAGTAATCACTATGTAGCATCCTTGTGCTTACATTTGCCCGCATACATTGTTTATCAACAGTTCCTTATTTATAAACAATTTGCTAACCACTTAATCTCCTTGATCACATTTCCCATGATCAATCATAGCCATCAGATCTTCAAACTTGACTAGGTTCAATGTATCCTTCGATCTGAAAATGTTTTACCTTGCCTTGGAACTTGCATACATTTCTTGGAACTTGTGCTAAGGTATTGTGGTTCAATCTGAGCTGTAGATCTTCCTGCCGATCTTTCATTGCCATAGATTCTTAACAAACTTCATACACGTTGTCCCAATCATCTAATCATAACTAACCCATACGCTTCCATCATTAAATAACGCTTTTATTCATTCAATGCATTCTATTATTACTCGATTGCAACTCAATGAATACTAAACTTCACTTGGTAGACATTTCGCCTTCATTAACCGATAGCGATAACCTTAGGGTTTACCGACTAGGTTCCTTAGGGTTTACCAACTAGGTTCCTTAGGGTTTACCGACTAGGTTCTTTGCTCGGTAACATAGTATAGTATTAACCTTACAATCAACAACATATGTAGGATATCAAAACAATCTAAACATCATGATCTCATCATTGTCTAACTCAGTAATAGTTGCCCATTGAATAACTTATTCCTCCCCTTATTCATCACATTCTTTCTGTGTCTTTTACTGACATCTTAATTCTCTTCAAAACATACTTCTTAAGATATGGCAACATCATACTAAATTAGAAAATCAATTTCTTGACATCAATGACAAAATAATGTTATTAAGACAGTAAACATCCTTAATCAGTTATATCCATAATCATCAACAACCTTCTCAATATCCTTATTGAAATGCCAACAATCTCTTATTGTAATTGGAATGCCAACAATCTCCCTTTGTCTGTTATAATGCCAACACTTGTTCATTACTCTGGGAATGTATTAAAACAGTTTTCAACATATCATTATCATGAACCAACCTACCACATTCTTCAAATTTGTTATTCAGAGATACAGCAAGATTTTCTTCGTTTTTCTTCTAGTCCTTGATCTCTTTAGACATTCTCATAGTTATAGCTTGCATTTCATTTCTCATAACCATGTTCTACTGACTCAGCTTCTAACACTATTTCTTAAGTGCATCTTTCTCTTCATCATCTGTATTTTGTAAAAGTTCATTGCTCCTAGCTTGAACAAATGATAGCCTCTTCTATAGAACAAGAATGAATTCCTTAGCAGAATTCAATTCATTTCGTAACTTCAAGTTCTTCATCCTTTTAGAATCATAATCTTCAATTTCCATCTCAAGTTTCTTTTCCAAACCCATATCCATGGATTATAGATTCAAGATCTCCCTCAAGTTGTTAAACTTCCTTCGAGGCACAAAGCTTTGATACCAATTGTTGGAATCCAAGAACACTAAGAGGGGGGGTTGAATCAGTGTTCTATTGGTATGATCAATTTTAACCTTATTAAACCATGCATACACCAACTGGTACACTGGTACATATAGAATTGAAATAAGTAAAGCAACAAGTAAGCTAATCACATAAATGAATACCATAACACAAAGAGTTATACGTGTAAAACCTCAAATAGGAAAAACCACGATGGAATTTGTGACCCACAATATCAATCCACTGGCCATATGAAGAGATATTACAAAATATAGGGGCCTGCACTTGTAGGAAAGCTTACAGCCTAGAGCACATTGCTCAATCGCAAAAGGAGCCTCACTGGCTACATATTAATCCACACTACAATCTGGAGAAATGAGTGAACTGCTAAGATAGCATCTTCTATGCCAGAATATAGTTCCAGTTAAGCTCTGTCTGTTCCGGTCTGAAACCCTAAACCCTTACCAAAATACCCCTTTACAAAATTATCCTCTCATACATAATCTCTCCGATATATTTCTCATCTTCTATCCATCCGTATTTGCATTCATATCATCCACATATTCCACACGATCTTACATATCACAAAATGATCTAATCCAACTGACCTATATACCCTATACAGTTTATCATGCCTTATGTCGGCTTACAAAGATAATTACAATATCAATATACATGTTGTCTAGATAACATAAATACATGAATATCAAAAACAATTGCCGATGTCGGATCCAAGAGATGTTGGCCTCCAATATTGATAACCTTATTCTAAACCATGTTGTCTTGCATTATCAGTAACCAGAGAAATCCTTCCATCTTGTCAGTGTCGATGTTGGTGTCGGTGCTAGTGTAGTGTCTGTGAAGTGCCTACCGGTACACAACTGAACCAAAACATGAAGATGGAACAAGATACCATGTTTCCATCAATGACAGCATAGTGAAACCAACCAATTAAGTGTCAATTTCCAATCACGCTGAAATCTTGAAACAATACAAACAACATTCATTATGTTAGGCCTAGTCTGAGTCAAATAAAGCAGAACTCCAATCATAGATTTGTATCTTAGAGGATTTATCGGTGCATAAACATATTTTCTTGTCAATTTATCACTTGTAACCATAGGAGTACTTATTGGTTTATAATCTCCCATACCAAATTTCTTCAACAACTCCTTAGCATACTTAGGTTGATAGATGAAAATACCTTTGTCAATCTGAGTAATCTGTAAACCTAAGAAAAATTTCATCTCTCCAATCATAGACATCTCAAACTCTTTCTCCATATTGTTAGAAAATTCCATGCATAACTTATCTTCACCTCCAAAAATAATGTCATCAACAAATGCTTCAATATTTAGTACATCATCATCAGTGATTTTATAATATAAATTACTGTCAACACTACCCTTAGTAAAACTAAGCTTCAAAAGATATTCATCCAACCTTGCATACCAAGCTCTAGGTGCTTGTTTCAATCCATATAAATTTTTCCTTAACCTGCAAACCATGTTTGTATCATCTCATAGTGAAAAACCATCAGGTTGCTCAATATAAACTTCCTCATCAAGATCCTCATTCAAAAATGCACACTTAACATCCATCTGATAAACCTTGTAGTTTTTATGAGCAGCATAGGCAAAAAATAATCTCACAGCTTCAATCCTAGCTACAAGTGCAAAAGTCTCTCTATAATCAATTTTTTCCTTTTGAGAAAATCCTTTACAAAGCAATCTAGCCTTATTCCTTACAACTTGACCATCCTCATTCAATTTATTCCTAAAAACCCATTTATTTCCACCAACATTCTTATTTTTAGGCCAGGGAACCAAAGTCCATGTATTATTTTTCTCAATCTAATCTAATTCTTCTTCCATAGCTTTCAACCAATATTCATCTTTACATGTCTCAATTACTAATACTGGTTCAACTTGTGAAATTATACATACCTCATTAGTTTTCAGTCTTCTTCTTGTCATTACCCCATTGTTCTTATCCTCAATGATCTAATCTTCTGAATGATTCAATCTCACATACCAAGGAGTCATCTGACTCTCTGTTCCTCTTCTTGGTTCTTCAGTCACTATAGAATTTTCTGATACTGCCGAAGTAACTGGTTCAACACTCTGTTCCAATAAAGGTGCTACTGGTTCAAATATAATCATTTCCACTACCAATTTCTTCTCATAAACTTTGATTTGACTTTTGTTCAGCTCATCTACTTTGACATTAGCACTCTCCACAATTCTCTGTCATCTCTTGTTATAACATCTATATGCCTTACTTTCATTAGAATAACCAATAAATATGCCTTCATCACATCTAGGATAAAATTTGCCAATGATATCATCTCTCCTGATATAAAATTTACTACCAAAGATTCTGAAATACTTAACTATAGGTGTATTGCCAAACCATAATTCATAAGGTGTCTTATCGGTTTCTCCTTTGATATGTACTTTGTTGAATGTATAAACCGATGTGCTTACTGCTTCTCTCCAGTAGATATGAGGCAGACTAGCTTCCATCATCATTGTTCTAGTAGCATCCAAGATAGTTATGTTCTTCCTTTCTACAACTCCATTCTGTTGCAGTGTCTAGGGATCAGAAAATTGTCTTCTTATAACATGCTTCTTACAAAAGTTATTAAACTTACCGGATGTGAATTCTCCACCATGATCTAACCTCAAACATTTGCTCTTCAATGTTGTCTCAGTTTCCACTTTAGCCTTAAATATTTTAAACTTTTCAAATGCCTCATATTTTTCTTTTAGAAATGGAACCCACATCATTCTAGAATAATCATCAATGGTTAACATGAAATATCTATCACCTTGAAAAATTTCAAACTCTAGCAGGGCCACACAAATCTGTATGAATAAGATCAAGAACATCATTAGATTTATCTTGTATACACCTAAAATAGGTTCTGACATGTTTGTTGGCATTATAACGGACAAAGGGATATTGTTGGCATTCCAATTACAACGAGAGATTTTTGGCATTTCAATAAGGATATTGAGAAAGTTGTTGATGATTATGGATATAACTGATTAAGGGTGTTTATTGTCTTAATATTATTATTTTGTCATTGATGTCAAGAAATTGATTTTCTAATTCAGTATGACGTTGCCATATCTTAAGAAGTATGTTTTGAAGAGAATTAAGATGTCGGTAAAAGACACAGAAAGAATATGATGAATAAGGGGAGGAATAAGTTATTCAATGGGCAACTACTACCAAGTCAGACAATGATGAGATCATGATGTTTAGATTGTTTTGATATCCTACATATGTTGTTAATTGCAAGGTTAATACTATTCTATGTTACCGAGCAAAGAACCTAGTCGGTAAACCCTAAGGAACCTAGTTGGTAAACCCTAAGGTTATCGCTATCGGTTAATGAAGGCAGAATGTCTACCGAGTGAAGTTTAGTATTCACCAAGTTGCAACCGAGTAATAATAGAATGCATTAAATGATTACATGCATTATTTAATGAAGGAAGCTGATGAGCTGGCTATGATTAAATGATTGATACAACGTAAATAAAGTTTGTTAAATAATCTATGGCAATGAAAAATCAGCAGGAAGATCTACAGCTCAGATTGAACCGCAATACCCTAGCACAAGTTCCAAGAAATGTATGCAAGTTCCAAGGCAAGGTAAAACATCTTCAGATCGAAGGATACATTGAACCTAGTCAAAGTTTGAAGATCTGATGGCTATGATTGATCATGGGAAATGTGATCAAGGAGATTAAGCGGTTAGCTATTGTTTATAAATAGGGAACTGTTGATAAACAATGTATGCGAGAAAGTGTATGCACAGGGATGCTACATAGTGATTACTGAGCACAGAAGCTTGAAGATCTATTTTGAATAACAGAGTATAGAGCCCAGCAGATGGACAAGATTAGCTTTATGTCTATATTGTATTGAGCAAATAAGAATCTGCTTTAGCATTTTAGATGTGAAGTTGCAGATAGATTTTTATTACTGTTATTTTGTGAAGTAACAGAAAATCTCTTAACCGAGTGGACTTAACAGTCTTATTTGTAAAACCCTCTAGCAAGGTGACATTCTGAGTGAGTGTTTGAAATCCTTTAACAAAGTCATTTCTAACAAAGTGAAGATCCTAACAGATCTTAGGGAAATCCCTTAACTGGGTCACATCTAGCAATGTGTTTGTAATCTTTAACAGGATTTTCTTTTAACCGAGCATACTGTAGAAGAGTATATTTCTTAGTGGGTCCGAATTCCCACAGTGGTTTTTCCCTATTTGGGTTTCCACATTAAATTTGGTGTTATGAGTGTTATGATGTTTATATGCTTTTGAGTTTGCAAGTTTAGCAGTTTTGGTTATATTACTGAAGTATATGTTACTGAGGTTGAATCTATTGTTTTTATGGATGATTAAGTTTGTATGATTCACCCCCCCCCCTCTCATGATGAAGTATATGTTACTGAGGTTGAATCTATTGTTTTTATGGATGATTAAGTTTGTATAAGGTTTTGGTAATGGAATGATCTTAAACTGGTACTAAACCTGGCAGAGTTGATGCTATTTTGAAGCAGTACATTGTATTAGATTTCATAATCCACTTTTGTAGTCAGTGTGACTCTTATTGGGCAGTGTGCTCTACGTAGTTGGCCTTCCTGCATGTGCAGGCCCCTCATTGTAAGTAATATTTATTCATTGGCCAGTGAGTGAATATTATGGGTCACAAATCCCACCAAGGTTTTTCCCACACCGGGTTTCCTCATTAAACATCTTGTGTTATGATGTGTTTTTAATGTTGTCTTTATTATTCTTGCTTAGTGCATTAATTCTTATTTACCGGTACACTGTTTTAGGATGCAAAGTTTTTAATAAGTTTAAATATTTCGCAAACCAGTTAGATATTGATTCACCCCCCCTCTCAGTATGTTTGGGACTCTCATTAATCCTGACAATTGGTATCAGAGCTTGGTCCTCTATTTTCAAAAGCCTAACAGCTTGAGGAAGATTCTGACACCGGTACAGATGGAAAACTTAAGAAAAGAATTGGAAGGAGCTCTTGTAGATTATGATGCAAAGAAGTTGAAGAATATCAAACTTGAAGATGATCTAAGGACTGCACAGGAATTCATTCAAGGACTTCAGGAGAATCTTACTATAGCTCGAAATAAAAGAAAAGAACTTCATGAGAAGATGTAGAATGATAATGATGAAAAAGAAACTCTTAATGAACTTGTGAATAAGTTGAGACAAGAAAATTGTACTATGAAGAATGAAATGCAAGATATGACTATGAGGTTTTGTAAAGACATTGAAGACAAAAACAAGAATGAAGATGGCTTGACTAGGAGACTCAATGATGTTGGAAATGAAAATCTAAGACTTAGTCATGAAAATGATATGTTGAAGATAGATCTGATTCACATGCAACATGATAAAATTGAACTTATGAGACAAAAGGGAATTCTGGAAAATGAGTTGGCTACTGCAAATCAACACAAAGAGAAATTCAAGAAAAGTTTAGAGGAACTTAATGATATGCTAAAAAGTCAAAAACCAAATGGAGATACTAATGGACTTGGATTTGAAGTTGGAGAAAGTTTCGGTACTGCAAACAATCATGATCACGACAAACCTGTAAGACAACCTAATGCTTACAAGTTTAATGGAAAATGTTTCAAGCAACAAATATGGTTATTAAGAAAATCAATATAGATTTAGAAACAATCAGAACATTAATGCACCCACCGATCAATGTTCCAATTGCAACAAAGTTGGTCATAATTCATAAAATTGTAGAATGAATGTGAAATGTTATGTTTGTGGAAGATATGGACACTTATCTAATCAATGCAAAATACAAACCGGCATAGGATATGGAAAAGCTCTTCAGAGACATAATGTGACTTGTTATGCTTGTAACAAGATTGGACATATTGCAAAATTTTGTAGAAGTAATACTTCACTGGCAAATAATAAAGGATCCAGTTTGAAAGGCAAAGAAAATGTAGATGAGGTAAAGCAAATATTTTCAAAACAATGGATTAGGAAGACAGATCAGAATGTCGATGAGACTATTTCTTCACCGATAGAACAGAGTATTACTCCACCAGCAGGAGATTCTTCATCCAACTAAGAAGTAACCCTTTGGGGGTATTGTAGCAAATTGAATATCATGCAGATTACCCTCGGTCAATGGTGAGAAGATAGATTTCTTCTTTACTGGCAGATGTGTCAAGTTTTCACTTAATCGGTGAGCATTTAATGTTGTTGTTGAAAGAAATTTCACTATAAATCATCAGATTTCCCTCATTTTTGATTCACCGAGCATTCAAAATCAGCAGAGAGCATTGAAAAGAGCTAAGGTATTCAAGGCAAAGGTGTGAAGCTATTTCTTTCAAGCATTCAGATATTATCAGGCAGCTAAAGGTATTTTTCAAATGCCTTCTTCTTCTACTCCTGAATTTATTGCAAACCCTACTATCGTGGAAAACGTAAAATGCCCTAGGCCCATGTTTAAGATAATTCCCAAAGTAGCTAAGCAAGATGATTCCATAGGTGCTTTTTCAAAAATTCCCAAAGGTGTAGCTTATGCTGAAGACCCTAGGATTTATATTCATTGTAACATTGAAGAATTAGGTTATGAGGAATTCTTGAAAATGTTTAGAACCATAATTTGTGATGAAAATGGCACTAACAAACCTGAACACAAGATTGTGGAGACTTTAGGTTTTGTTGAAATATTGAATATCCCTGAATTTCTGGAGGAAGTAGTGAGAATTGTCCTAAGTAGGGCACATGGAGAATTTCTATGGTTGGATTATGTCTACAAATTTACCAGGCAAGCAATTAGGGCAGTAACTGGTTTACCCTCAACCAATAGTAGACCAGACAAAACAAAGAAAGTTCTTAACAACAAAGTAATGACCCTAACTGGAGCAGCATCAGACAATAGATCACTAAGAGTGAATGGCATCAAAGACATCAATGTGAGATTCATAAGTATGATACTTGGTTACAAGGCTACACATGCAAACTAACTTAATTCAGTTTCTTGTATTTGCATTAATAGTGCTTATGAAATGGTCAACAACAATACAATGATTGATGTGTGTGAATGGATGAAAGATGAACTCATTGATAATTTGAAAAAGATTAAAGGAGATAAGAAAGGGACATTTCGCTTTGGTAATCTTTTAGTATGCTTAATGTTGTATTTCACCATAGGAATTCCCGGTATAGGACAGAAAGACTTTGGATATGACATACCGGTAGGAAAACAATTACAGGAAGCTTTTACCGACATGGGAACTGCAAAGGACAAAAATATAACTGAATACTTTAAAGCTTTTCAAGCCAAAATGAAAACTAGAGAAAGACTACCATAGAGTGTAGTGGACAAATATGACAAAGAAATCTATTTTGTCATCAAAAAGGATGAGACATGGATGGAAGTTGTACTCCCTAGGACTGTATGGGTAACTGAAATGGACTATGAGGTAGATCTCAACATTATTGAGACATATGCAAAAGCTTTGTTAGATGCACCAAGAGAACCAGTAGGAGAAGTTTTTGGTAGTGCAGAAACTATTGAGAGTGGTGTGAAAAAAATGAAGTAAAGGAAGAAAAGAGAAAAATATATTAGAGATGCATCAAAGAAGGTAAAGGAAATCAAATAAAATGTTATGAACATTACTAGTATAACGGCTAGTGAGCTGGAAGGACTGCAACCGGGGGCACACATTTCACCAGTTGGCACATCTTCTGACAGTGAGATACCAGTTGAATTCAAAAGAGTTGAGAGGAAGAGAAAACCATCACCGGTACCCTCTCCTTCACCCAAAAGAAAAAGGACTTTGAGGAAGAAACAATAGGCAGTAAGGCAACCAGCTAAGAAACTAACTCCCAAGAAGAAACAGAAACCTATTATACCTTCATTAGAAAATTTGCTAAATGAAATAACTGATGATGGAAATTTGGCTAATGTGAGTAAATTGTATAACACATTCAAATATTCAGACAAGGAAAGCATTGAAAATAGTATAATTTTACATCTGGATATGTACAAGAAAGTTTTAATTGAAGTTGTGGATGATTTGCCCAATGAACTATATAGAAGATTAGATGCTAAGAGGATTGCAGTGATGGAATTGGACAAGAAACTAAAAGTTGAAAAACTTCTAGTTGTACATCCGGTTAACTCAAAAGAGGAAATTGATGACCTGATTTGTGAGGCTAACAAATCTATTTTTGCTAGTGGTCACCGGCAAGTAAGTTTGATGGCAGGTAGAGTAAATGAGATTGCAGAGGAGACAGCTAATAAATGGGATATCTTTTTTGTGGAAAAGGAAAAACAAGAGGAAATGAACATGCCAAAGAAAACATTAAAGGTATATCAGAAGGATAAGGACAAAGGAAAAGGTAAATTTGGTGGAATACCGAACATCAAGATAACTGATAATTTTCCACCACCTTTGGATATTGCACCGGTACATACTGTTGATCCATCGGTTACTGACAGTGAAGGAATCACACATGATAACACTAATCCTAGAATCTAAAATACTATTCACCATGAATGTGGATACTCAGGAAGTGAACATTGTTGTGGATAAGGACACTACAGAAGTTAAGGATGATAATGTTGACAATGGCAACATTGCTGAAAAAACCGGTAGAGATTCTTGAGGTTGAGATCCCAACAGAGAAATCATTACAAATAGAGAAATCACTAGATATTGGGAAGAATACTGAAGGTATAGATGTTGGCACAGAGAAACCTATTGAGACTGAGACACCGATAGTTGAGCATACAGAGAAACCTATAGAAGCAGAGGTACATATTGAAGCATAGAAATCAGTAATCACTGAGATACCTAAACAATCAGACAACCCTTTACTAGTTGAAATGCAAACTCAGACTGATCCACCAGAAGATAACACAAGCAAAGTGGTTACAAATGTTGGAAGCATAGAGGTAATTAAGGTAATAGGTCTAACATCTGGCACTTCATTAAGTGAATTCAGACCTACTAATGTAACAGAGGTACTCCTGGATTCAACCAAGAAGATAGCAGATTGTAATGCATTGGCCTACAAGGAAATTGATGACACCATACCAATTCTTAAATTGATAGCACCAAAATGTAACATAGATCATGTAAAGGATTATTTAGGTAAATTGGACACATTGTCCAAATTCATTACTGACAATGTAATAACGGTTGATAAGGTGAATGAGGACACCTTCAAAGAGAAAGTTGAAAAGGAGAAGGATAAATTCTTTGAGGATGCAATAAAGAAGTGTACAAAACACTTGAATACACTATTACCAGCACTGAACACTACAATTTTAGAATATAAAGAGTTGTACAGAGAAACATGCAAACCACAGCTTTTGACAAAGGACATAGAAAAGGAAATCAACAGAGTACAGAAAGAAATAGATGATATAGCTAATAACATAATTGGTTCATCTGAACCTATATCAGTTATTGAGTAGGAAATAGCAGGTTTTGAGGAGAAATTGGAGAAATTTAAGAAAGAGAAGGCAAGGATTAAGGCTAATGCTAGAGAACTTAAGTACAAACTTGGTCCTAAGTTGGACAATCTAATCTCTCTGAGAAATAAAATCTCTAAGGCATTACTTGAAGGAGAAAGATCACAGGAAGAGCACATGCATCATCTCACTGGCACGATCCAACAGACTAAGGTAACCCTGAACGACAGCAATAGATTCATGTAGAGTCTTAATTTGGTTTTGGCAGACATATTTCAGATTGTAACCAACTGGTTACAAACTTTGAGGTGACATTTTTTTTTGCACTCGTTTGACAACTTTTGACAACCTTTGTCATTGATTTCAAAGGGGGAGTAGTGAAAAGAGAAAAATGATTATTCAAAGGAGATCACTTGCTCAAGGGGAGCACATCTTTTTGGTAACTTTTTGGACTTCGGTTTTTGGAACAGTTTTTGGATTTTTCTCATGAGTGTTGCCATCAATGCCAAAGGGGGAGATTGTTGGCATTCTACACTCTTATGAGAATAGTTGGTGTTGTCATTGATGGAAACCATCTGAAAACCTTCTGACATTCATCTGGTAAGCCACCGATAGTAACCAGCACTGGCAATAGACATCTACATACACCGACAGACACTTCACCGATAGCGGCAACAATGCATACTGACACCCCAGCCGACAGGGAATAAACTTTTGTTTATTGTATTTAAATGTAATTATCTCTTGTAAAGCCGACATGGAATAATGTAAAAGGCTCATATATATGTATGAGATCTTATAGGTCATTATAGAGAAGTAAGTATGTATGTATGGAAGTATGAAAAATTGTGTATAAGGTGATATAGTTGACAGTGAAGGTTTTGGTAATGGAATGATCTTAAACCGATACTGAACCTGGCATAGTTCATGCTATTTTGAAGTAGTACATTGTATTAGATTTCATAATCCACTTCTGTAGTCAGTGTGACTCTTATTGGGCAGTGTGATCTAGGTAGTTGGCCTTTCTGCATGTGCAGGCCGCTCATTGTAAGTAATATTTATTCATTGGCCAATGAGTGAATATTGTGGGTCACAAATCCCACCGAGGTTTTTCCCACACCGGGTTTCCTCATTAAACATCTTGTGTTATGGTTTGTTTTCTATGTTGTCTTTATTGTTCTTGTTTACTGCATTAATTCTTATTTACCGGTACACTATTTTAGGATGCAAAGTTCTTAATAAGTTTAAATATTCTACAAACCAGTTAGATAATTATTCACCCCCCCCCCCCCTCCCTCTTAGTATCTTTGGGACTATCATTAATCCTAACAACCTCCAATCATAGATTTGTATCTTGTAGGATTTACCGGTGTAGAAACATATTTTCTTGTCAATTTCTCACTTGTAACCATAGGAGTACTTACTGGTTTAGAATCTCCCATACCAAATTTCTGCAACAACTCCTTAGCATACTTAGTTTGATAGATAAAAATACCTTTGTTAGTCTGAGTAATCTATAAACCTAAGAAAAATTTTATCTCTCCAATCATAGACATCTCAAACACTTTCTCTATATTGTTAGAAAATTACATGCATAACTTATCTTCACCTCCAAAAATAATGTCATCAAAAAATATTTCAATAATCAATATATCATCGTCAGTGATTTTATAATATAAATTATTGTCAGCACTACCCTTAGTAAAACCAAGCTTCAAAAGATATTTATCCAACCTTGCATATCAAGCTCTAGGTGCTTGTTTCAATCCATATAAAGTTTTCCTTAACCTACAAACCATATTTGTATCATCTGATAGTGAAAAACCATTAGGTTGCTCAATATAAACTTCCTCATCAAGATCCCCATTTAAAAATGCACACTTAACATCCATTTGATAAACCTTGTAGTTTTTATGAGCAGCATAGGCAAGAAATAATCTCACAACTTCAATCCTAGCTATAGGTGCAAAAATCTCTCAATAATCAACTCCTTCCTTCTGAATAATATCCTTTACAAACCAATCTAGCCTTATTCCTTATAACTTGACCATCCTCTTTCAATTTATTCCTAAAAACCCATTTAGTTCCACCAACATTCTTTTTTTAGGCCGGGGAACCAAAGTCCATGTATTATTTTTATCAATCTAATCTAATTCTTCTTCCATAGCTTTCAACCAATATTCATATTTACATACCTCAATTACTGATACCAATTCAACTTGTGAAATTATACATACCTCATTAGTTACCAGTCTTCTTCTTGTCACTACCCCATTGTTCTTATCCTCAATGATCTAATCTTCTGAATGATTCAATCTCACATACCTAGGAATCCTCTGACTCTCTGTTCCTCTTCCCGGTTCTTCAGTCACTGTAGAATTTTCTGATACTGCCAAAGTAACTGGTTCAACACTTTGTTCCAATAAAGGTGCTACTGGTTCAAATATAATCATTTCCACTACCATATCCTTCTCATAAACTTTGATTTGACTTTTGTTCAGCTCATCTACTTTGACATTAGCACTCTCCACAATTCTCTGCAATCTCTTGTTATAACATCTATATGACTTGGTTTCATTAAAATAACCAAGAAATATGCCTTCATCACATCTACGATAAAATTTTCCAATGATATCATCTCTCCTGATATGACATTTACTACCAAAGATTCTGAAATACTTAATTGTAGGTGTGTTGCCAAACCATAATTCATAAGGTGTCTTATCGGTTTCTCCTTTGATATGTACTTTGTTGAATGTATAAACCATTGTGCTTACTACTTCTCTCCAGTAGATATGAGGTAGACTAGCTTCCATCATCATTGTTCTAGTAGCACCCAAGATAGTTATGTTCTTCCTTTCCACATACCCATTCTGCTGAGGTTTCCGGGGAGCAGAAAATTGTCTTCTTATACCATGCTTCTTACAAAAGTTATTAAACTCACCAGATGTGAATTCTCCACCATAATCTGACCTCAAACATTTACTCTTCAATCCTGTCTTAGTTTCCACTTTAGCCTTAAATATTTTAAACTTTTCAAATGCCTCAGATTTTTATTTTAGAAAAGTAACCCACATCATTCTAGAATAATCATCAATGATTAGCATGAAATATCTATCACCTTGAAAAAATTTAACTCTAGCAGGGCCACACAAATCAATATGAATAAGATCAAGAACATCATTTGATTTATCTTGTATATTATTAAAATAGGTTATGACATGTTTACCCATTTGGCATTATTTACATACTAGATTATAGGGCTTTAATCTTAGGTATATCTTTATCTGTCTTAGTTGAACTGATCTTTACAATGTAATCAAAATTTGCATGACACAACCTTTTATGCCATATCCAACTCTCATCAATCTATGTAATCAAACATATGTTCTCACCGGAGTTCAAATGAAATATATTACATTTTGTTTGTGTACAGATTGCAATCTCCAAACCAGATCTGGTAATGATTTTGCATTTTCCATCCTTGAACTATAATTCAAATCCTGTATCTACCAATTGTCCTGCACTCAAAAGATTATGCCTTAAACCTTCAACATAATAAACATTGTCAGTATTATTCTTACCATCGAGTGATATAGTTCTTTTTCCTTTGATCATAAATGCTTTGTCATCTCCAAATCTAACTAGACCACCATCAAATTCTTGCAAAGATAGAAACTTCCCTTTATCTCCAATCATATGATGTGAACAACCATTGTCAATTACCCATTCATCCTTATCTTCAATTTTAGCAGAAATTTTCTTCTCTTCAGGTACATTTTCTTCCAGTATCGAAACATCTTCCTCGATAGCCAGGAACACCCATTCCTTCCCATTGTCGGAACCACTAGCAAATTCTTTTGTCAGTTCATCATCAGAACTAGTAATGCCTTCCTCATCCTCTATGTAGCATGACTTGTCTCTATTTTTCTTGTACTTATACTTGTTCTAATATCTAGGGTTAGGCTTAAAAGATCTTTTAACTCTTTCTTCAAATCTTGAATTCCTTTCAGGACATCTAGATGCAAAATGACCAAACTTATTACATGAAAAACATTTAAAAGGTGATTTTCCTTCATACTTACTTCCTATTGGTCCTTTAGGTACCCTTCTAGCAAATAGTGCTTCAAGTTGCTCAAATGCATCATCTTCTCTCTTCATATCTTCTAATTCCTTTGCATATAAAGCTTTCCAATCTTGCTTACCGGTTGCTAATGTAGATGCATGAAAAGCAGGTTCAATCTTCACAGCTCCAAAAGGTCCAAATTCGTCAAGCTCAAAAGCAGATAGTTTCCCAACCAAGGTATCTATGTTGATAGATATATTATCCATTGTTCTCAACTCATTAATAGCAGTAGCCTTCATTTTGTAAGCCGATGGTAGGGCTCTCAGAACTTTAGAAACAATTTCATCTTCACTCAGAGTTCCACCACAACATTGAATTCCCATAACAATCTCATTTACCTTTTCCATGAATGCAATAATCCTTTCATCTTCTTCCATCTTCAGGTTTTCATATCTCGCCCAGTAACCATCAAGTTTAGAAATATTCACTATAGGTTCACCTTCATTAAGAGTCTTCAACTTATCCGATATAGCCTTTCTAGATGATTTGTCTGTTAATCTCATTATTTGTTGATCAGAAAGTGCACACAAGGGGACTTCTCTTGCTCTAAAATAATTCTCAAGCTCCTTATCTAGGTTTTTTGGAGGAGGATTTCCAAATTCCGGATTATAAGGTGTGACACCATTTTGTGTGATCTCCCAAATCTCCTTGCCAAGACATCTTAGATGAGTCTCCATCTCAATCTTCCATACTATTTAATTTGTTCCATCAAGCCTAGGAATATCTCTTTGAAAGATAGCTCCAGATGAACTGGATGAACTTAAATTGTTAGTCGCCATAGCATATTCCTCAAGCTGTTAAGCTTTCTGTAGAGAGGACCAAAGCTCTGATACCAATTGTTAGACAGTTCAAATAACCGGAAGACAACTGAGAGAGGGGGTGAATTAGTTGTCACAGATTACCAGAACCATTAGCAATTAAAACTTTAATATTGGAACCCAAAATATTAATACCAGAATATAAGTTAAACCAATTAAGCATAAACAATTCACAAAATAAATACCATCCACATGACATCAATATTTATACGTGGAAAACCCAGTAAAGAGAAAAACCATGGTGGAAAGCCTACCCACAGTCAAATAATACTTTTGCAGTCAGTATGTGAATTACAATTAAGGGTCATGTACTTGAAGCACTTGCAGGAAGGCCAACATCTTGGAGTGCACTGCTCATCACAAAAGGAGTCTCACTGAATACATAGAAATCCAGACTACAATCTGGAGAAGTGTTGAACTGCAAAAGATAGCATCTCATATTCTTGAGTACAGTTCCTGTTAAGCTCAATACCAAAGGACTAAATCCTCTTACATAAACCCAATTTGATCTCCAATGATCAACCAAATCCTCTACCTGAATGATATTACATTATTCGCACATTACATCCCTTGACCATTCCTATATCTCTACCATTTGATCTACAATGAGATCTTACATCTATATATACAAACCATCGACCATAAACAATTAGGTCTGTCACTAGACAATAAACTAATTACATAATTACAAAACATGTCAGCCTTAGAACAAACAAATAATATCCAACACATAAGACATCTTGGAAACACATCGAGAGGTCCAATCCACACATTACATTAAGTTGGTCCTAACCTAGATCAATCGGGACCCAGTATAGGTCCACACGCTACAGAAATGATCTCCATCCACCAAGTCTCGAATATGATCACCAACAACATCTTGAATCTCCATCAGAAGCTGCACCAGCACCACTTATGCAATTCATCAAAGATCTTCATCAAAAGCTCTGTCGGTGAAACCCTCGCCGGAACCAAAAGCCAAGCTTCTAAGCAAACAAGATAGAATCCGATCACCAAACCAAAACCAACTGATTGAATATGAACATGAGTATCATGAATAATCTAATTCCATAACCAAACTATACCGGAGCCTACCAGATCATGATGGATCCAAAACAACTAGAAACCACTCAACCTTGTTGTCATCAAAATTTGATTCCCTTCAATGTCCTTAGGATAATATGGTCTAAACTGGGTGCAGAGAAAACATCAAGAGTAAGGAAATTCCAGAGACAACATATGACAAGGTTTGATTAGACCTTCTACACTTCGGGCTTCCTTAGAGCCCAGGTGGGTATACCTTTGTGAATTGACTTCACACTTTTAAACAATAAACCCACAGCAAACTAGTCCAGAAAACCAGTGGATTTATTCACCTTGAAATCAACTGAAAACAATGAATAGAAACTGTACTTAACTTCAGCATTTTTGATCAACAAAGTATGCAATAAACAACCTCGATTAACACCAGTGCCTTATCCAAGGTTACAGAGTCACCTAAACTCAAATAAAACTCCTGAAACAATATATCTTTATGCTTCCCGTCGGCTTGGTCTCCACTAATCCTGATATATGCCTGACACATACAAGAATTCAATCATTCTAGACTAAGCTATGGTCCTCAAAATTCAAAGTTCCTTCCAAGGAATTTACTGGTATGAGTGATCCCGCGTATTTAATTTCCCCCCTAAAGAGAAAAGCTAACAAACACTTATATTGAGATTGCTTTGCAATTCCATTCAAACTAAACAACCCTGGATTATTCAGAATAAAGATAGTAAATAAATTTGTGAACAAACTTGAAGACAACACATAACTTTTACTCAAAACCGATGGCCTGTATATTGATATTCATTTCAAAGAGTATTACAATAAATTCTGATTCTCCATTAGACTTAGAAAAGCTCAAATAAATTTCTGCAGCGTTTTCTTACAAAATTTTGTGATGATATTTTCCTCTAGTCCTGGTATCCATTTATAACAACATGGATGCACAAAGCTTCGGACTTCTCGATGAGAGTTTGTTACAATTATTTCAAAAATTGAAGAGATTACAATTTTTTGCGTAAAAGCAGTTATGCGCTCTTTTCAGCCTCTGCAGTTTGTGCAACGGGCTGTTCAGATGCAACCTCTTCTATCTTTTCAGGGGTGCTCTCCAACTGCTCCGGATCATGGGTGGAATATTTAACTTCCCACTCATTATATGTCTCTTCTGTCGGCCATGAAAAATTAATCACATCATCTTTATTTTTAGTCAACCTTTTCCAAGAATTTCTCAGTTTGTTGACTTCTGAATTAAGAAAACTATAGTGTGATTTAATTTTTTCTATTTCCTGTATTGTTATAACAAAGAAAGAGGTATCATCAAGATCAATGATTCCCTTTACCCTTGCTGACAATTTGACTTCTATCTCTTTAAGCCATATTTGCTTATCTTTCAACTGATCTCCGGATTGGCAAAAATTCCTGGGAGCAACTCACAAACTTGATCAGTGTATTCCTTCTTAAGTAATTTAACCCTTCTTTCCACATTATCCACATCTGTTGCCAATTGCATTAAGACCTTAGCGACATCAGAAGTGGATTTGATAATGGGATTAGCTCTTGCTTCATCACAGGATACACACATGAACTCTAAATCTTGCTCCCTAGGTCTCCATTTGTCAAAAATGGGTGTCAAAATTGCCTTATCTCTTCTCACCTCATTCCATATCTCCATAATATTTCCCACATTGTTGTAGAGCAATGAGGCATTTATTGTCTCTGCAAAACTGGAGATTGTGGCCCTTACTTTCTCCTCATATTTCCCTGCATACAAGGCCTGAGCCTGTTTCAGGCTTTCTAGTTCTTGAGGAGTAATCTCAATCATTCGGGAGCTGGAAGGTGCTGGGGATAGTGGAAACTCGATGATAGGGCTTGTAGGTGGAGGTCTTGCAGGTGAGGAAGAAATCATTAATGTTGAAGACTCACCTTGTTGGTGCTGTCCCATCAACTGGCTTTGTAATCTAGCAATGATGCTATCTTTACCTCTCACCTCTTCCTTGGCATTATTGTAGGCCTTCAAAACTGTTTCCAACTTAATTTGGAGGGCCTCCTTTTCTTTGGCTTCCTTTTCAGCCACTGCAACACTGAATTTTGCAGTTTCTAGCACAGTGCTAGCAGCCTCTACTACCCCTGTACTTTGCACTCTTTTTACCATCAATCCACCAAGGTGACTTGACCCTGGGGTGTCTTTACTTTTCTTGTCCTCATTTCTCTTGAGGGACCACATAACCAGTGCAGCATTATCCTTACTGAATGTAACCCCTTCCATGGGTTTAGTTTCTTTTCTTACTGCATCTAGCACCAGAGCATCAGCAATATCCCATTTTGGTAAGATGAGCACTCCAGCTTGTGCTACTAGATCTCTTCCCTATTCAGGAGTGATGGTTTTGAATTCTTCCATCATCTCCTATTTTATTTCTTCCTCCACTGAGGCTGGGTCTTTATCAGGCTGCTCAACCTTCCTTGTCTCACATCTAGCATTATATCTATTTATATGTTGTTTCCAAATGAACTGCATGAATGCTTCTGATGTAACAAAGTTGTCATCAGCTAAAAAGGCATTACTTGCCTTTTTTATTTCAGGATCCCACTCCTGGCCTTTAAGTTCAATAGAGGTGATGTCCATTTCAGCATCAATGGGCTCTTCTGGCATTCCCTCCTCCACTTCATCATAAGTGTATGCGATTTCACCCAAGCTACCCAACTGCAAGAGGTATTCGGCTGCTGCTTGTTCATCTCCTATATGGATAGGGGATTGGGATGGGGAATATAAAGGTGTATCTGATTGCACTTCCTTCCCCACCCTTTGCTTCTTTGGGCTATCCCAGATGTGAATGACATCTTGTACCTTCCTCTTTCCTTTGGATGTGGAGGGCTCCCCTGTGGTAGGCACTAGCATACTATAACCTGATTTCTTGTGCAATGTGTAATCACCAGGAGGAATTGCTTTGGTGGAAGTTGATTTGCTCAGGATCATTCTAGTCTTTTTAGGGTTACTCTTAATCACAGCTTCCCTCTTCTCCTTCAGTGTTTGCATCACATCTTCAAAACAAACAATCAAGAATTTTATTTTTTCTTCCAATGGGAAGAAGCTAGACAATGGGTCATAGCTAGCATCAAATTGATGCACAAAATCCAAGGCTTTCTTATAAGCAACCCACTTTTCCTTCCTTAATTCCTTCTCATCCAAATCAAATTCATTTCTAATGAGGTCTTCAGGAAATTGGAATTGATGAGGCCTACCTCTGCATGCTACCTTCTTCCTGAACACACCGTTGAAGAAGTCCTCTGGATCAGCACACCTGGACACTGCAGTGGATAAATGGTAAGGTTTGAGGAAATCCTCAAAGCAATTCCAGCCTCCCTTTGTAACTACGAATTGGTGGGCTATGGTAGCTGCAGGGAAAATAGTCCCTTTGCCTCTGCCTGTTAACTCTGCTTCTTGTAGGCCACCAATTTGCCTAAGGATCTCCGCTAATCCCACTTTGAAAGGGACCTGGTAAGGTAACAAAAATGGAGTACCCTTGAAACCAAAAACTCTGAAAACTGTGGAGACTGGATATAAATACATGTCACCCCAGTTATGAACAATTTTGATGTTCTCTACGAATTCTTTTGGCCTTATGAATTCCAGAAGAACTTTGGGGACTCTTGGGTTATCAGAGCAAAGGAGAGTCCTTATTTTAGATGCAAAATATTTATCAAACTTTAGGAAACTAGCATCCTCTTTGTCCCATGACAACACAGTACTCCATAATTGTACTGGCATTTTCTCTCCTTCCTTCTCTTTAACTAGGTCCAGTCCACTAGCAAAATAATCACCACCTTTGAAGAGAAAAAGGTGCATTAAGAGCGAATACCATCCAAAAGGTCTATCCACCTTTCCATTCTTTATTCCTATCAACCCTCCATGGATAGCATTGGCAATAAAAGAAGCATAATCAAATGTGATAGAAAGAGAAGGATTCAAAATATGAACAATCATTAGCAAGTAATGATTTGGTATATTTGCTTCAGCATCCTCTCCTAGAATTTGGCAAAGTGCCCAATACATTCCTTTAGCCCTCAAGGTAAACATACTCAATGAGAAAGGCTCTTGTGTATTGGGTCCTACAACTGCTAACCCTCCAATTTTCAGAAAAAGTTCTTTAAGAGGCCCATTCCTGAGGTGACTCCTCTGTGCACTGTACACTTGGGCTAATGATGTGAAATTTATAGGTTCCAGGAAGTTTGTGAACTCATTGAGTCTGAATGCTGTCCTAAATTCCTCAGCATTAATTTCCACAAAGGTTTTCCCATTTATATCTCGGATGCATCTTGTTACTGGATCATAATTTAATGTCATTTGGGTTAACAAGTCTGTATCCATGAATACCCCTGGGACTACTAACTTCCCAACATCTAGTTCCCAAATACTGTTTTGAGGGGCAGGAGAATTTCTCATTCCAAATCTGACTTTAAATAACCCCAACCCGGTCATTCCCACCTGTGGGTCTCTCAGCCAATTACCCTTGTCATACAATCCTTCTCCTATCTTCAGACGGGAAGCCCTAGGCACTAACTCCTTGGCCTTTGATGTCTGGTTAGTTGACAATGTCAACTGTTCTAAAAAATCATCACATACACTTCATTCTAAATAATTAACCTTGCCAGAAAATTCCCTTTTAGGAGCCATTTGAAAATGCCAGAAAATGAATATCACTCTTAAACAACCCTGCAACACGAGAATGATTTTACTTAAAACACCCTACAAGAATTGCTACAAAATATGAGCGAACCTGATGCTTGCTTGAAAGAAATTGCTCTGCAACTGAACCGCCTACTCTGTATCTGAAAAAGATAACTCTGCGTCTGCTCTTCTGCAAAATCTTTTTGAAAGATATCTTCACTTGGTTGTTAGGAAATCAAATACTTGTACTCAGGGCCTTAACTATGACACTAATTCCGCATGCTTCGGTCGTCCCTTCAAAATCGAATTCATACGAGAATTCGTATTTTTCGCTCCAACGGATCATAACATTCCTGCAAGTGTTTCACTGTTACCTTTTCGTTACTGACGGCTTTGTCTTTAGTCTGGGTCCCACTTTTCTATTGGCTAGATAATACCATGTGGCATCAGATCATTGGCCTTAAAATTCCCTTCATATTCTATTTGATACTGGCCGCGTGTCTTTTTTTACAACGACGTTTCCACCTTAGCGGGCCCACTCTTTCGTCTTTGACCACGTGTCATCATGACACGTGGACGGTTCTTGTTCATTCTCGCTATTTTGCGGGCATAAGGAGTGAGCACTTAACCCTTGCAAAATAACGCGATCCATTGGATCATCCCTCAAACTGATCACTAATTAATCTTTTGAAAAGGTTCTCATGAATGGTGGGCCCGCGGACTCGTCACCAACACCTGGCATCCAGTCACCTGCGGCACTGATTTGTCACTCTGTCATTCACCAAAAGGAAACTACGAGGGGCCCCACTTTTGTCTCAACAGGTCTATCTCTCACGTCATTATCATGACACGTGGACGGTGCTTATTCATTCTCTCTATTTCGCGGGCATAAGGAGTGAGCACTTAACCCTTGCGAAATAGCGCAAGCCGTTGGATCATCCCTGCAGTTGATCAGCATTTAATCTTTTGAAAAGGTTCTCATGAATGGTGGGCCCACGGACTCATCACCAACACCTGGCATCCAGTCACCTGCGGCGCTGATTTGTCACTCTGTCATTCGCCGAAAGGAAACTACGAGGGACCCACATTTTCCTTTGAGACCGCACAGCATCATGACACGTGGACGGTTCTCGTTAATTCTCGCTATTTCATGGGCTTAAAGGGTGAGCATTTAACCCTTGTGAAATAGTGCGGGCCGTTGGATCATCTCTCAAATTAATCGGCATTTAATCCTTTGAGATGGCTTTCAGGAGAGGTGGGCCCGCTAACTTGTCACAGACACTTGGCGCCTTGTCATTTTCAGAGCTGACTTGTCACTCTGTCATTTGCCAGAAAGAAGCCACAAGGTCTCAATAGATTGTTAACAGCTGTACCTGCCAAGTCATTTCTGGGACCCACTTCGAACCTTTAATCTTAACCCGCCGACTGTGATGACTTGTGCCACGTGCTACCTTTTAATATGCCAGAAGAAAGCCACGGGGCTCCAACCACCTTTGACAGCTACACCCTTTACTTCCTCCATCATGACAAATGGACGGCCCTCGTTAATTCTCGCTATTTCACGGGCCTAAAGGGTGAGCACTTAACCCTTGCGAAATAGCACGGGCCGTTGGATCATCTCTCAAATTGATCACTAATTACCGGGCCCAACAACTTTAGAAGAAAAGCATACAAGGCATAAAATTTTCAAATAATCAACGTAACCGCCTATGAAAATAATAAGGGGGGACACTTCCCACGACCCCGCGACCCATACTTAAGTGAATAAAGTAACTGAAGATTAGAAACTAGAGGGTTTAACACAAAAGGATAAAAAATCAAAAACCCTTAAACCCCTAAGGTTTAGAACAAAGCTGAAGCACTTGGGATTACACCCTATTTGAAATTTTTTTTTTTTTTTTAACCATAACCAATTATGGAAAAGAAGAACCCAATTTTAAACAGTGATAACAAACCTACCGGGACCAGAAGGGTGTCGGTAAAGCATCCAAATAGCTAGTGTTGACATCAATGACAAAACATCAATGCAACACATAATCAATTCCATCAAATGGCCAACAATACAAACACCATCAAAATCAAAGTGGCCCCAAGAATATTCCACGGGTTCATCTCTACATGTTACATGTCTATGTGCAAATCACATAATAAATAAAATATATTATTATACAAGGTGTACAACACCTTATTTCTCAACATTCTTGGCATATGCTTTTAATTTCATGTTGTTTGGGATACTTTATGATGTATGGTTAGACTAGATGTTATCATGATTTAATCAAACAAGTGTTATATATATGCTTAATCAAATCTAGTGATGTCCTAAAATGATATGATCATTTAGGTGAATGCAATTTCAAAAAATATGCTTAATCTAATTTAAGATAATGAACATACTAACTTACAATTATATGAAATAAATTAATGCATAGAAATAGAACACATATGTACCTAATGCCTAACAAGAGAAATCATCCATACATGTTGTGATGGTGTAATTTGGAATTAGGGTTTTACTAATTAAGATAATAAAGCCACTAACTAGCCAAATTAACCATGCATTGAAAGAACTGTAAATCTAATAGATCTAGCCACAATCCAAATAAGGCATGAAATTCCTATTAGATTCACTGGTTTGTAGACCTGTCTCCTTCTTTCTAGTTAAAGATTAGGTGTGAAATAGGAAATTAGGGTAAAACTATGAATAATTAAGGTAAATTGTCAAAAATAGACTGTTGCAGATATCCCATGAAGCCACCAACTGAGATCTAGGAAAAAAAGGATATTTAGAACCTATTCCTAGAATTTTGTCTTGATTTTTCGAGACTGGGTAGTACAAATTTTCCCTAGTCCTTCGAATTTTTCTCTATGAAAAGCTGAAACTATTCATCATCGTCAACTCTATCAAAATCTCTGAGTACAACTCATGAGCCTGTTCTTTGCACATAGAAAGCGAGGAAGAATGTTGTGGATAGGGGTTTTCCTTAGGTCAAATGCTAATTTAGGAATTAACCTTGAATTGAATATTGTAAATGTTGAAGTAAGTGTTAGGAGATATACCTCAAATCTGCAATGGTTGATAGAAGGATTGATGATGCAATTTTCTTTGAATGTAAACATAAATGTTGAATTTAATGGTATGAAAAACACATGAACATAGAAGACCTAAACGCACATGCTTGCATGAAGATTGATGTAACTTCGCTCCATAATGCTTGAAGGATGAAATATTTCCTGAAATATTTGAAAATATTGGATGAAGAATGCTTGATGGATGTACAAATAATGGGTTATATAATAGATGTCCAAATGAATTGATAAGAATTATTTATATAGGGTTCCATAGGTATTTAATCAATTAGGTCAACCTCTAATGGTTGAGTGTAGCCATGGGGACTGGAATCCATTGGGGAGAGAAAGGGCCTACCCCATTTCATATTGGGGCTAGTTTAAGCGGGACCAAGATGTTTTGGGATGCCTTGATCCTCCAAAAATAGGACCAATCAATTAAGAAATGGGAGAGGACAACCTCTAGGATGGAGCCCACCCAGTCGTGTCAACAAGTGACATCAAAAGTTGGAATAAAGAGGGTCAAAATGGACCTAGAAGGATAGAAATGGGACACACTAAAGTAAGAGAACAAATATGATGTGTGAATTGTACTAGTTACAATTTACGATACTACACATGCACACATCATAACACAATGAAAAAGGAACATTGTGCTGATGAAGGAATGTCATAATATGATGAAATCAACATTAAAAGGGGCAATAAGTACCATGCACATGACACATAGAATGTTTCTATGCATAGTATCAACACAAGTGCATGGCATTGATAGGTTCCTTTATTGACATACCATCTATTTTAAAGTGTCAAAACCATAAACTAAGGTGACTACATAAGGACCTAACCAATTAGGGTTGAACTTCCCCTTTTGGTTGGGTGGTGCAATTTCATTTTTATTATTCTCCTAGAGAACAAGGTCACCTATGTTGAAGGTATGAGAAAGAATGTTCTAATTATATTCCTTTGATAAAGATTTTTTATAATCTTTAAGGTGCTCAAAGGCCTTTAATTAATGCTCATAGAGAAACTCAAGCTAACTTAGATGATTTGTATGGTAAGTGTCATTGTAATTCAACCCTCTAAGGAAAACTCACAATGAATGAATGTCCAACTCCAAAGGTATAATAGCATTAACACCATACACGAGGTCATACAAAGTGGTACAAGTAGTCATATGAACACTCATGTGATAGGCCGATAATGCCTATGCCAATTGAGTCATATGCCAATCTTTACCATGTTTATTGACTGTCTAATGCAATATTTGTTTAGTGATGTTATTTGACGCTTCACCTTGACCATTGGATTGAGGATAATAAGGTGTAGAAAATCAATTCTAGATACGAAATTTCTTGAGGAATTATTTATGTTTATGAGGAAAATTCATCAATGTTAATAGACTGAAAGATAAGCATGAAACCTATCATCTAATCATAAATCAATAAAGGAATACAAAATGAAAATCAACAAATTGAAAGCATAATCAAAAGATCAACAAATCCATGAACATTGACTCCAACGTACCTAGCCTCCATTATCCTCCTTCTTGTGGAATGTAACTCTCAAAATTATGCTTTGGAAATACCTCCAAGTTTCCTCACCTAGATTTGGCGATCTCGCCTCCCAGGCAGGAGGAAGGAGATATTGAAAGAGATATTGAAGATGGGTGGTCTATGCCAAACCCAACTCCTGGCCCCGCTAATGTATGGGGAAAAAAAGATGACCCTGATCCTCCACCCTTATTTGCCTCTTCTTTGGCTTCTTGGGGAAGTTTTTTGATGAATAGCTTATTGTTTTTTTGTTTCTGTCCACTAGCTGAGTGACTCTCGCGGGGTGATCTCGTATCCCCCGACCTTTTTTTGTGAATATGTACTTTAATATTTCTAATTAATAGTGAATGCCTATTCATCAAAAAAAAATGGAAGATTTATGTCCAATCTATATATTCAAAGAAGCTTGATTCAATGATTGAGATCAAATTGGAAACAAGATCGATCGATGGTTGGGATTCAATGAGGCAAGTTGGTGAGAGAGAATTACTCATTGACTAGATATGATTGAGAGATTAACTCACTTAACTGATTAGTTAAGTGACATGATTGGGAGTGGAACTAAATTGACTGAGAGTTAAGAGAATTGATTGGTTTGTTAACTAATTTGACTAATGTAAAGACTAAATTGATTGGGTAGTTAGAAAAAAGTTGATTCAAGGTTGCCTGAGAGTTAGTAGCAAATAGGAATTTCCACATCTGATGTAGGAAATTGAGATGAAATATCATTTGACTTGCATTCGATTTTTTGAAAATTCAAAATGAAATTGTGTAAAGACGTAAATTACTCTATATGACATAATCTACTCTTTATTCATAAATAAACTCATAAATTAGTTAATAAGTCTATTTCATACATAATATAAACCAAGTTTAATAAATTGCTATAACAATCATAGATATCAAGGAGTTAAATAAAATTTTCATATACAATGGAAGGTACAAATTTCTCATTACATATCATTATATCATACTTAGGCTCTCCAATGCCTTAAGTTTTAAACAAACATAAAGAAAGTGAGATACATCTGTCGATCTCCAATCTAAGTCGCTTCCTTTCAGTCCATCGAATGAAGACGAGAACAAGCTTCAGTCGCTTTTTCCGCCCAACCTTGAAGCTTAGAATACCCGACCCTGCACGAATTGCTTTAACAAAAGAATTCAAAAGACAAGATGGAATCTGGTGTGTGCCTAGATGATACAAGCATTTTCAATTTTCTAATTCTTTTAAGAAACAAGCAATATCGATCAAGGATATGGTAGAGAGCATCAATAAAATAATTCCATCTATTTCAATGGATAATTCAATTCATTACTCAGATGAGTATAATGCCATGCATAGCAAAAATAGATAGTTTGGAAAAAGCAACTATTCTCTCTAGTATTCCATATTTGGCACCCGTCCCGGAAGGTAACTTTCTATACACAAGCCTATCTAGCTTGGTTCTCATAAAACAAGAATACATTTCCATAAAGAATACAATCTTTTGACTAAAATGATTAACATCTTTCCGAATACTTTCATAAATAAAGCACTATTTCATTACTTTCACCTAATTGAAAACAATCTTTCACATAATAACATTTTCACAATTTTGATAAGCAAACATATTTCATCAAATAAATCAACTAAGTAAAAAAATAAGAAGAAGGTGTAACGCAAGTATGATTCTTTTCATATAAATGAGTTAAATTTGAGTACACATTCTTTAAATGAATATCTATCCTAACCCATTAGCATTATTTACCATTCTTAAACAATATAAATGCATTTCTTAGCTATTTCATTCCATGTACCACCTAATGTTTTCCCTCAATGTCTATTCAAAGAATAATAAAACAAATTCAATATAAACATGGAATATCATAAAAAAAATCTTATGCTACAGTCATAGCTCTATTTCACTATCATTTCTTAGTGCAAAATAACCAAAATGAAATGAAGATCCTACCTCCTTACGCTTTGATATTGACTTGGAGTGAACTCTTTCATGCCTCCTCTAGATCGGCCTACTTATTCCTTGATGGTTCAAGATTTCTTTATCAGATCTTCCTCCAAACACCTATCTATTTTCTTTATATCTATACTCTAAAGTGCTCTCTCTCACATCTCTCTTCTAACATTACTATCTTTCTCTCTGCTCCAACTTGCTATTTGTTATCTTTCTCTATATCTATTTTTTTCCTCCCTTTAACTATCGAGCCTATGCCTCTATATATACTATTTTTCTCCTATGAAATCTGCTATGTCTAACGCTCAGTTATTGTTATGAATTTGTCATCTTGGCTGCATTATAGATAGGTCCGATACTTAACTACTCCACGTCTTCTCCTTCCCAAAGTATTACCAGTTCTCTTTGTTGCTCTTGTTGACACGTCTTGGAGTGGTGGGAGGCCAAGTGATGTTTTCTAAAGTGATCGGCCTTGGATCGTGGAAGGGGTGGTTGGTTTTCTCCATCTTCACCGTGGAGACTGCAGTCTTCCAACTGCCTCCGTGGATCAATGAGAGATCTATGATTTCTTAACGCCATTGCACTACGTGCCCATTTACTCCCTCCCCTGTTGGTCATGAGCTATTACCAATGGTCATTCTGCAGTCCAAGCAAAATGATCTGCAGCTCATGGGGAGTAAATGCAAGTTGGTGGGGAGGTTGACTTTGTCGACTTCTGCTAGTCAACCAATAAGTCACCACCGCCACCTTTGGTGAAACTCATTAATGTTTTTTATTAAGGAAAATCAAGTTTTAAGGGACTCAAAACCTGCTTACAATACGATAGATGATAAATAAAGGAACAAGAGAAGATAAGATCAAGACAAAACAACTGCAAAAAATTAGCACAAAAACCAGCAGCTAGGACAAAAGGACAGCAAAGAGCCAGCGAGAAATTGGCGTCCAAAACCCAGCATTACATATCAAATGAAAACTTTTATAGACTCCTCAGCATTCTGAACCAAAAGCATCATGGCCTTAGCATCTTCTCTCAGATCATTGATCTCCTGTTTCAGTTGGATGTCTTTCATTTAATGTTTCGTGAAACTCATTAATGTTAACTTAACATAAATGATAACATATTTATAATTAACACTTGCATTTTAATTATTAGAAGTTAAATAGAATTAAATTCTAATTTGATCTTCGGTGATATTAATAAACTAATTATATATATATATATATATATATATATATATATATATATATATATATATATATATATATATATATATATATATATATATATATATATATATATATATATATATATACGAATATATATATATATACATATATTGATCGATTTCATTAAATTAAATATGAAATTTATACACATAAACTATTACTTAAATCGCCGAGACCATTATTCTCATTTTCAAATGAAAAATAATAATCAACATCATACGATTGCAATCATGTCAACATAAAATTTGCATTCTAAATCATATTTAATAGGAATGTTAAGTCGCTGATTTATTAACTCCAATTTTTTAACTAATAGTCATTTTTATATATGAAATCAACGTAACGACTACTTTTTACTCAAATCATTTCAATTAAAAATAACGCATCGACGAAGTCATAATACAAACAATTTTTCTATTCTGGTGTGTGAGATTCCTCTAGTCTACTGAAGTCATAAGCTAAAAACAACTCTACCTGAGTCTTGTTCTCATCTTCATCTTCGTTCACCTGTCTTTGCATCACTGGCACTCAATGGTTCATCAGTAATGACTGTATACACCTAAAATGTTCTAAAGATAGTTAATTAAATAAGCAATTATTTAATTAATCCCCCTCCCCAATTTAATTGAATTCATTAGCAATTTGATTAAATTCTTCCACACATCTACTTATTAATAAATCTAAGGATTTATTTAATAGGTTCATTTCAATAGTCCCCTTTGATTAATTAATTCAAATTAATTAATCCCTCTCCATTTAAATTCATTTCTTCTAATCTTCTAATTATTTGAAACAAATGAATTTTTGAATTTTTGAAAGTTAATTAGTCTTTTCCTATTATTTGAATTTTTAAATTCAAATTACCCACATGCCTCCTAACTTCTAACCACCAAGCCTAACCACTTCTAAACCTAACCCATTCCATCTAACCCTGGGTTTAATTAAACCTATCTTAGCTTGCACATCTTAACCTCCTTATCCTAACCTCCTATGGCGTGGATACTCTTCCCTTGAGACACATGGTATTCTTGGGCCACATGTCCCCTCTCTTGGAAGCCCCTTGACACTTGTCACCATAGAGATAACAAATGTCCCCTTTCCTCTAACCTCTTTTCCAACCTCATCCAATTTCACCATTGATATCTTCAGACTCAATCTTGACTGTTGATTCTTGCCACCTCGCCCCTGGCCTTGGAAATCCTATAAATATCCCCCATTTTGGAAAAATAAGGATCCCATCTCATTTGCATTTTAGGCATTGTTACTATAGGCATAATATCTCTTAGCATATCATTTGAGCATTTTTATTATAGGCAATTGCATCTTAGATCTAGCTTAATTTGATCATTTTCTAGCATAGTTGTTGAATTGTGTAGCTTAATCATTCTCTCTTCTAGCTTAATTACATCATTATCATTTCAAATCCTCCATCTAGCTATAGTCAAGTCACTGGAATTTGCTTATCCAGATCTGAGAGCAAATCCACACTCACATCTCTTAGGAGGTGATAGATCGCTTTACCATGGTTTTATCTTTCATTGTTTTAGATTTTCTAACCATGCTTGTAATGATATATTGAGTGTTTGTGTTGCAGCTGCAGGTATCACACTTCATAGGCATGACATTTTGGCACCCACCGTGGAGCCAAAAATTTCATTTTTTTTGCCTCTCAAGCATCATCAAATCTTCATTTGTGGTCGGGTTTGAATCAGAATCTCGTATGAGTTCCTTTTCTGGCTCATACGAGCTCCTTTGTGAACTTGGACAATAATTCTTTCTTACTCGTATGAGCTTCTGATTTATCATAAGAGCCTTCTTCTGCACTCGTATGATCTTGGAAATATTCTCATAGAAACAGGTAAATAGTGTCGTACGACATTCTGCTTCTGCATTTTTAAAATAGACTGCATTTTTGGGGTTTCATGCTTTGATTTGATTATTACTAATGCTAACCCTGGTCTGTTTGTGAGTTTTTTGGCAACCTAACTGGTTTTTTGCAGGACGATTGTCGAAGATTATGCTTGTCAAAGACTCATTGTATAAAAATACATCATGACTACTAATGCATCTATTTTACAGGTTGCCTAAATGAATTCAACAAAACTTTGTGTATTTTCTTAAATCTTTGTAGGCACACCCTTTTTTTGCTAATGGAAATGAACAATCATGTTTTATGTGTTTTGATGATAGGCGAGTATGCTCTCACCTTTCTTAGGTGATCAGAAAGCTAGACTCATCATTTGCTTTGATTAGTGCATTTCTTTGGCAGGCCTGCCCTCCCGAGGAGCTAATAACTCTTAGCCATTAAGTTCGATGAGAGGGGACCGACCTAAGTGGGAATGGCTAATGCTAAGTAATCCAACCCACTATAAAATAAATGTGATTTGATGAAAATCAAGTCAACAGTAGTGCTCGGGAATAGCTCTCCTCTGTACCTTTAGGTATATCAAACCTTGGTTTTCAAGGCTGGGAGACCTCTTGATTAATTTTATACCTCGACGCATCGAACAGATCCCTTACTAGTTCTAGTTAAATTAGAAGCTACCCAATTCACCTTCGAAAGGGTGATAATCTTTGTGCAAGAGAGATAGTAACTCTCCCAAGACACTTTCCATATCATGCCCCCATTAGTGTTTGGAGTCAGATAATACGCCATTGAGAATCCATTGTGTGAGACTCAGCGGTCATGTTCTGATTAGCTATTGGGTGTGTACCTAAGTTTGCAAGCAAAGGTTTTCTCTCTCGACCAACTTCTTTAGGGTTTATCATGCTTGAGATCACTTAACATATCACGTGTTTGCTATGTATTCATCCCTAAATCAGAAAATCAGACATTTAAAACTAGAAAACAGAAGCAAAACATCAGACTTCATTGATCAAAATTCAGCCAAACAAACATATTTTTCTCCATTTTGTTCTCTGTCGTACGATGCATATAGTTTGTCGTATAAGCCGGTGATAATTGTCGTATGAGCCTATTTTCTTAAAATATTTTGTCGTATGGCTTATTAAGTTTTGTCATACGAGGTATTTTGTTTATCGTTTGGCTTAGGGGGAATTGTCATACGAGCATGTGCTTTGTCATATGAAATTTCTGATTTGTCGTATGGACTTATATGTATTGTCATCTGAGGTTGCTTAAACTGTCATACAAATTTATGTCTCTGTTGGTCCAAAATTGTCTTCTTGCACATCTTTTTCATATCTGTCACATTTGCTTGGTCAATTTACAGTGAGCATAAACACCTAATATCTGTCACTTTGTGCTTAGATTGTCTTCTTTGTTCACTTGGTCAAGTTATCATTTGTCAAATCAGACTCTAGAACATAAACACCTCAAGATTTTTAAGTGCTCACATTCAACAAGTTCAAGATCTAAGCATCTTGAAGTGCATTATCACCCTCTTTGATAAACTGGTCACTCAAACATAGTTTCTCATCAGAATCTATCATCCTTTATCACGAAACTACAACGCTTGGTCAGAATAATCTTGTCCCACATCGTAGGATATATCATTCCTATTGGACTTGATTTTTATCAAATCATTATCATTGCACTCCAAAATCGAAGATCGAAAAACTTGCAAACTTTTAAACATTTGAATCATCTTTTCATGTCATATCGCTCTATCACATTTACATTGATAATTGATCACTTATCAAAATAACTTTTGGACAATCGAATCCTAGCAAAATATCTAACATACGTGTATGCTCATTCTAACTAGAGCTCAGAGACGAAGAATCACAGAGATGGAAATCGAAACATTGGAAATAAATGAAGAGCATAGAACCATGGAACATGAAGATGAAATACAAGTTGAAGGAGAAATAAAAAAACAAAATAGCAAAGACATCAAAAAAGATCCTTAATTCGATAATTTTTTGCAAAAATTATTGGAGGGAGAAAAAGAAAAATATTCCCTAATGTTAGCAAAATCTGGTGCTACACTCCCTCAAGATTTTGATGTGAACAAATTGACACAAAAGAAAAGTGACCCTCCCCCTAATAGAAAACAATATGAGGATATTTTTGGTCTCAAAATGAATGACACGTCAATTCCTAGTAATACCAAAACCAATGAAGAAACTTACATGCCCCAAAGAGATGAAGTAGAAATTTTGAATAACGTTCAATCCAATGAAGATACAAGAAGGGCTAGAGATGAAACAAGAAGAGATCTAGATCATCCTAGAATAAAAAATCATGGTTATGCAAGAATAAATCATGTTGATAATCTTATCACAACTCTCACACAACAAATACAAACACTACAAACACAAATTCAAGATATGCAAAGAGGAAATGTTAGAAGATACTCACTTCAAGAAATTTGTCCTTATCCATTCGACAGAAATCTAAACATGATACCATTTTCTATAGGTTATGAAACTCCTAGATGCAAAAATATAATGGAAGCACTGACCCTCAAGATCATATACGAGAATTTTGCACAATGAGTATGGAGTTTGCACATGAGGATACCTACTTGATGAGATTATTTCTGAAAAGCTTAACTAGACTAGCTATGGAATGGTTCTCAAACTTCCACCAGGAATCAAATCATTCTCAAAGTTGGTGGATAAGTTTGTTTCACAATACTATTACAACATACAACATGAAGCAACAATGCTAGACCTATGTAATGCCCAAACAAAAAAGTGGAGAACCTTTCATGACATTTTTACAGCGATGGAGATGGTTAGCTTCACGATATCCTCGTACAGTGCCAGAGTATGAAAAAATGGACATATTCATTGACAACCTAAATGATCAAATGAGTTATTATCTAAAAATTCAAGAAAATCAAAGTTTCAGAAAGATGATTGATAATGGAATCAAAATGGAGGAAGCCATGATAAAGAAAAGTGAGTTGAAAATATACAAAGGAGTCCATCCTCCTAACAACAACAACAATAACAACAACCACAATGATAAGCCAAATTTTTGGAAAAGAAATCAAAATATCATCAATGATGGAATAGTGGATAACAACAATGTGAAACCAAAGTAACTGGTTTTTAATTTCTCCACTCACTCAACAGCGACTGAGCAAAACAACCATCACCAAAAAGCAACTATCAAAAATTTCTTTCGAAGGTAATTTAAAAACATTGGTGAACCCCTTGGGTCATCACTAAAGACACTTCTCACAAACAAATTGATTACTTTGCTGGAAGAAAGGAACTATGAACCTCAAATAAAAACCACCTTGGTGGAATGATAACCATTATTGTGATTTCCATCGAAACAAGGGACATCAAACAGATAATTGTCAGCAGTTGAAACATGTCATCAAAGATTTGATTGATAATGGAGTAATAACTATGGATACACATACAACAAATGAATCTTTGTATAGCTTTTAAAACTCCACTTCCAAATTATGAGAAAGGTGAATCATCAACAACAAATAATGGTAAGGGTAAAGCGAAGGTAAACTACGCTTATACATATGATAATGTGGTAAATGTGATTGTAGTTAAAGAAAAGCAAAATCAAGAAATTGCTCATGCTATCACATAAAGCAAAGCCAAAGTAGTTTTGCCAAGTCCTACAACAAACATGTCATCTACTACCAAACAATACAATCTAGTGGATCAATTGCAGAAAACACCCACTCAAATATCCATCTTAGAACTTTTAAAGCTTTCACCTGCACATAAAGAAATTATTGAACGAGCATTAGTAGATACAACAATGTCCAAAGATCTTGATATCGATCAATTCCAAACCATGGTGGGACACCTCACAACCCCTCATTGCTTATCATTCACTAAAGAAGACGACATGTCCTTGCAATATCCCCATAATGCTTCCTTGTATATCGAAGTCATCATTCATATGACATGGGTTAAATGTGTCCTAATAGATGGAGGAGTTGGCTTAAACTTTTGCTCTTTGAGTCTTGTCTGTGCTCTAGGTTATTCAAAAGATGCATTTGATCCTCGGAAAAAGATCACCATTAAAGCCTATGATGAAGAAGAACGTTCCTCTAAAGGAATTGTCATGTTACCCATCAGAGTGGGACCTTTGCAGAAAGACACAGCATGCCAAGTTCTAGACTTGGACTCATCATACAACATACTCTTGGGAAGACCTAAGATACATGACATACAAGTTGTTCCATCTGTTAGGTCCTGGAGACAACTGAGAGGGGGGGGTGAATCGGTTGTCAAATAAATTTAAATCAAAAATAACTTAGCCAACTTACTGCTTAATACCAGTGAACTAGTTTGTTATACCAGTGGACAGTTTTATCAGATAATTGCAATATCGATAAAGATTAATGCATGAAACAAAAAGACAAAGTCATCCACAACACATAACACCAATATTTGTACGTGGAAACCCTATAAGGGGAAAAACCACGGTGGGAAACCTTACCCACAATCAGATGATACTACTGCAGATAGTAAGTGTATACAAATGGGGTCTACACATGCAAAAAGGCCAAGCGCCTAGAGCTCACTACTCAAACACAAAATAGGAGTCACACTGACTACAATTGGATGGTTAAATCCAATAAGGATGTATTGCTCAAAATAGCATCTTCATATGTTGGATTCAGTACCGGTGTAGTTCTGATATGCTTTCACAAAAACTTTGCTTCACCTTCAGAAGATGTCTGTGCGTATAGCTCTTCTTATTCTCGCATATACCTTCACACAATTCTTTTTTGCATTCCTCATTCGATCTTACAAATAAGATATTACATTTATACCATAACCTAAGACCAATTTTAGTAGGTCGGCTCTACAAGATATTACAATAAAATCATTTTACAAACAAAACAATATCCGATGCAATAACTGATTCAACATGTCGGCTTGATGCATTTACAACAATAAGAAATCATCTTCATAGCATGTCGTGTTGATCTAGAAAAGATAAACTTAACGATGCATAACCTAGACCTATTTGCCGGTAACAACAAATATGCAAATCAAATATACCAATAAATAATTCTCCAAGACAAGATGTCCAAACAATGTCTTCAATATTACCAAGTTTTTTCCATGTCATTCCAAGTGTCGGTGCTCATTATATTCTGCCAGTGTACCATATACCGGTGACTGTGCATAAGTCACTTGCTTGCCGGTGAATGTTGTTGATTCTCCAAAGTACCAAAGTTTTAGTAGGTGTTGACATCAATGAAAAAACATACCAAAATACCAACAATCTCCCCCTTTGGCATTGATGGCAACACAAGATGGAAAAACCATTAAAGTGCCAAAACAGAAATGCCAAATACCAAAATACCAATAATTACCAAAGTATAAGTAAACTCTCCCAAAGTAACAATTTCTCCCCCTGAGAGTAACATGTGTTTCCTTGTGTTTTTCTGTTTTTCCATACCAATCTCTCCCCCTTTGACATCAAATTTCAAAGTTACAACAAAACCAAGTTCATTTACAAAATACCAACCAATTTTAGTATACCAACTACTCCCCCTGAGAAGTAGCTTCCTCATCAAAGCCGGAGTAAAATATTTCTCTGTTAATTATGTCAGTTGATGATGAATATCAACTCTCTAAGTATCTACCAGTGGGGGTATGACCCCAAGTTGTTCTCTAAGATATTCAAAAGTTTCCTTAGGCAGAGATTTAGTGAAAATATTTGCAATCTGCTCTTTAGTATTCACATAAACCAGTTTTATTTCTTTTGATTCAACATTTTCCCTTAGAAAATTCAGTTTGATGGAAACATGTTTTGTTTTAGAATGTAGTATCGGATTCTTAGATACATCAATTGTTGATGTGTTATCACAATAAATAGTTATAGGTTCCTTGCAGTTTACCTTTATATCTTTCAACATTTGTTTAAGCCATAGTACATGTGTACAGTTAGTTGTTGCTGCAACATATTCTGATTCTGCTATTGATAAGGATGTACAACTTTGTTTCTTACTCAACCAAGAAACTAATTTGCTTCCAAGAAAAAATGCTCCGTCGGTGGTGCTTTTTCTATCATCCACATCTCCTACCCAATTTGCATCTGTGTATGCATATAGTTCAAATTTTTCATCTCTAGGATACCATAATCCAAGATTTGTAGTGCCTTGTAAGTACCAAAAAATCCTTTTTATTGTTGATTCATGATTTTCTGTAGGATTACTCTGAAATCTTGAAACAGTACATACTGCATTCATGATATCAGGTCTGGTTTGTGTCAAATACAGTAAACCTCCTATCGTAGATTTGTACCTTGTTGGATTAATAGGTGTAGATTCATCCCTTAGTGATAGTTTGTCATTTGTAGTCATAGGTGTGCTTACCGGTTTAGAGTTCTCCATCCCAAATTTCTTTAGTAACTCTTTTAATTATTTGGATTGACTTAAGAATATACCTTTGTCAGTTTGTGAAATTTTCAATCCTAAAAAGAATCTTATTTCACCAATCATAGACATTTCAAATTCTTGTTGTATTTTAATAGAATAGTCTTTACATAATCCATCTTCTCCTCCAAAGATTATATCATCAACAAAAACTTCTATAGCCAAGATGTCATCATTAGTCACTTTATAGTATAAATTATTGTCAACATTACCTTTAGAAAAACCAATTTTTAAAAGATACTTATCCAATCTTGCATACCAAGCTCTTGGAGCTTGCTTCAATCCATACAAGGCTTTTCTTAACCTGTAAACCATATCTTTGTTATCTGTCAAAGAAAATCCATCAGGTTGTTCAATGTAAACTTCTTCTTCAAGATCTCCATTTAGAATGTACATTTAATATCCATTTGATATACTTTGTAGTTCTTATGTGTTGCAAAAGCCAAAAATAATCTGACTGCTTCAATTCTAGCTACTGATGCAAAAGTTTCATTATAATCAATTCCTTATTTCTGAGAATATACCTTACACACTAGTCTTACTTTATTTCTGATAACCTTACCATCTTCATTAAGTTTGTTTCTGAATACCCATTTGGTTCCAATTACATTTTTATCTTTAGGTCGGGGAACTAATGTCCAAGTGTTATTCTTCTCAATTTGTTCTAATTCTTCTTCCATAGCTTTAGTCCAATATTTATCTTCACATGCCTCATTAACTATTGATGGTTCAATTTGAGAAATAAGACATACCTCTTCATTTGCCAATCTTCCTCTTGTCATAACTCCTTTATACTTGTTTCCAATTATTTGATCTTCAGAATGATTCAATCTTACATACTAGGGTGTCTTTATTTGCTGCCGATCCTTAGTTAGAGTGGAATTTTTAGATGATACCGATGTATCTGGATCTTCTTTCTGTATCGGTGGGTTCAATGTAGATTCATTTGTTAGAATTTTTGTTGCCGGTTTAGAATCTATATACCTTGAAGTTCCTCATAATTGTTCATCAATCTTCACATTTGTACTCTCAACAATTTTTTGTGATCTTTTGTTAAAACATCTATATTCTTTACTCTTAGATGAATAACCAAAAAAAATTCCTTCATCACTTCTACGATCAAATTTCCCAATATACTCATCTCTTCTAATATAACATTTGCTTCCAAATATTCTAAAATATTTAAGAGTAGGAGTAATACCAAACCATAGTTCATGAGGGGTCTTACCAGTTTCACCTTTGATGTGAACATTGTTAAATGTATAGACCGTTGTACTTACTACCTCTCTCCAATATACATGTGGTAGGTTTGCTTCTGATAACATACTTCTAGCTGCATCCAAGATAGTTTTGTTTTTCCTTTCAACAACTCCATTCTGTTGTGGTGTCTGAGGTGCTAATAGTTGTCTTCTGATTCCATTTACTTCACAGAATGCATTAAATTCCTTAGATGTAAATTCACCTCCTTGATCTGATCTTAGACATTTGATTTTCTTACCAGTTTTATTTTCAACCATTGCTTTGAACAGTTTAAACTTTCCAAGTGCTTCTGATTTTTCTCTAAGAAAAGTAACCCAACACATTCTAGAATAGTCATCAATGATTAGCATGAAATATCTATCACCTTGTAAGCTTTTAGTTCTTGTTGGACCACATAAATCAGTAAGAATTAAATCAAGAGCATTATTGGATTTTTCTGGAATACTTTTGAAACTAGCTTGAACTTGTTTTCCAAATTGACACTCCTTACATACTGTATTGTGAGGTTTGACAATTTTAGGTAAATCTCTAACTGCCTTAGTAGTACTGATTTTTACCATGTAATCAAAGTTTACATGACAGAGTCTTTTATGTCATAGCCAACTTTCATCAATATGTGCAATCAAGCATGTCTTTTCATTGTTATTCAAATGAAAGATATTACCTCTAGTCTGATTACCGGTTGCAATTTCTAAACCAGTTCTATTCATGATTCTGCATTTTCCATTTTTGAATTGTAACTAAAATCCTTTCTCAGCTACTTGACCAACACTCAAAAGATTATGCTTTAAACCTTCAACATAGTAAACATTGTTAGTATTATGTTTACCATCAAGAGATATTGTACCCTTACCTTTGATCAAGCAAGCTTTATCATCTCCAAATCTCACTAAGCCTCCATTATATTTTTGAAAGTTCAAGAATTTACCTTTATCTCATGTCATATGATGTGAACATCCTGAATCAATGATCCACTCATCCTTTACTTCAATTTTAGCTGCCAAGGCCTACTCTACCGATTGTGCTGTAGGTGTCGGTTGATCTTATGTTATAGCAACAAAAACCCATCCATTGTCTGTCAGATCCTCATCAGAACCATCAGTCACTCCTTCATCAGCAAGATAACAAGACTTGTCTTTATTCTTTTTAAATCTATATCTCTGATATTCAGGGTTAGGCTTGTATGTCCTTCTAGCTTCTTCTCTTAGTCTAGCATGTCTATCAGAGCATCTTGAAGCCATATGACCAATCTTATTACAGTTAAAACATTTAAAGGGTGCTTTACCTTCATACTTACTTCCAACTGGACCTTTAGGCATTTTCCTTGCAAATAGTGCTTCAAGTTCTTCAAGCTCTTCATTTTCTCTTCTTCTTTCCTCAAGTTCTCTTGCATAAAAGGCTTTCCAATCAGATTTGTCAAATGATGATGTAGATGATGTTGATGCTTTAAAGGCTAAATCTATCTTTATAGTAGCAACAGGACCAAATTCCTCAATTTTAAAAGCTGAAAGTTTTCCAATCAATGTATCCCTAGTTACTGATGTATTAGGCATTATTCTTGACTCATTTATAGCAGTAACCTTCATTTTATATGTCGGTGGAAATCCTCTTAAAACTTTTGAAACAATTTCATCTTCACTTAAGGTTCCTCCACAACATTTAATACCCAAAACAATTTCATTAACTCTTTCCATAAAAGCAGAAATCCTTTCATCTTCTTCCATTTTCAGATTTTCATACCTGACTCGGAAGCTTTCAAGTCTTGCAATTTTGACTGTGGAATCTCCTTCATTCAGTGTTTCCAAATGATCACAAATAGCTTTAGCAGTTGATCTGTCTGATAATCCCATGATTTGTTGATCTGTTAATGCGCTCAAAAGTGCTTCTCTTACTTTGCAATCATTTTCTTCATCTCTTCCCAAGGTAGGAGGATTAGGCTGACCGGGAGTAGGAGTAGTATAGCCATTCTTTGTAACTTCCCAGATGTCCTTTCCAATGCAATTTAGATGTGTCTCCGTTTGATCTTCCATATGCCATAGTTGGTTCCATCAAGTTTAGGACTGTCCTTCCTGAAATAGTTAGTAGACATTGGATCTCCTCAAGCTGTTAAACTTCTGCAAAAGAGGACTGAGCTCTGATACTAATTGTTAGGTCCCAGAGACAACTGAGAGGGGGGGGGGGGGGGTGAATCAGTTATCAAATAAATTTAAATCAAAAACAACTTAACCAACTTACTGCTTAATATCAGTGAACCAGTCTGTTATTCCGGTGGATAGTTTTATCACATAATTGCAATATCGGTAAAGATTAATGCATGAAACAAAAATACAAAGTCATCCACAATACATAACACCAATATTTGTACGTGGAAACCCTGTAAGGGGAAAAACCATGGTGGGAAACCTTACCCACAATCAGATGATACTACTGCAGATAGTAAGTCTATACAAATGGGGTCTGCACATGCAGGAAGGCCAAGTGCCTAGAGCTCACTGCTCAAACACAAAATAGGAGTCATAATGACTACAATTGGATGGTTAAATCCAATAAGGATGTACTACTCAAAATAGCATCTTCATATGCTAGATTCAGTACTGGTGTAGTTATGATATGCTATCACAAAAACCTTGCTTCACCTTCAGATGATGTCTGTGTGTATAGCTCTGCTTATTTTCGCATATACCTTCACACAATTCTTTTTCGCATTCCTCATTCGATCTTACAAATAAGATCTTACATTTGTACCATAACCTAAGACCAATTTTAGTAGGTCGGCTCTACAAGATATTACAATAAAATCATTTTACAAACAAAACAATATATGATGCAATAACCGATTCAACATGTCAGCTTGATGCATTTACAACAATAATAAATCATCTTCATAGCGTGTCGTGCTGATCTGGAAAAGATAAACTTGTCGGTGCATAACCTGGACCTATTTGCCAGTAACAACAAATATGCAAATCGAATATACCAATAAACAATTCTCCAAGACAAGGTGTCCAAATGATGTCTTTGACATTACCAAGTGTTTTCCATGCCATTCCAAGTGTCGGTGGTCATTATATCCTATCGGTGTACCATATACCGGTGACTGTGCATAAGTCACTTGCTTGCCAGTGAATGTTGTTGATTCTCCAAAGTACCAGAGTTTTAGTAGGTGTTGACATCAATAACAAAACCATACCAAAATACCAACACCATCAATGTACCATCAGTGCTTAAAGTTTCCCTACAGTGGGCAGGAATCACGATCTCAGCAAATTCAAATCCATTTCAGTATTGTAGTAATCTTAAACCAGTTCAAGAAGTCATTGTTTCTCATAATAGGGAGGCATCATCTTCGAACACACAATCCAAGGAATAATCATTTGCCTCTATTTTGTCAAGTATAGAAAAACAAATGCAGCTAAGAGATCGAGGGAACGGAGAATATTCAATATCACAAATACCACTTTCTCCTAAATCCTTTGGAAAACCATCAAACTCTAAACAACAACCAATTGTGAAACATCTTCCGATGTTTGATGGAACATTTGTTAGTGTTGGGACCTTATCAGAGGAAACAAAAGACAAAGATATACTACAATGGCTATACAAGGACGAAGAATTTCAACAAAAAATCAACAATGTCCGCATACCTACAGAAAAGTATGGAAAAGGATATAACATTCTCAAAAAAATGGGATACACTAGAACAGGTCCTATAGGAAAAAGAAAAGAAGGTATCTCGGAACCTATTCAACCTTATACTCAATAGGCTACTGAAAAAATAGGCTTAGGGTATGGACAAGTCACTCTACTAGAAGATACATCTTTTAGCCAACAGCAAGAGGAATATGAAAATAGACAACAACAACTGGCAATTGGAAAAGAAGAAATTATGAGCTAAGCAACAAACACAAGCAAACATGAAATGGAAAAGAAGTAACCTTCAAATCAACAAGAAAAACAAACTAAAAGCACCACCCAAGCAGCCTTAAATATCAATCAAAATAAAGAAGAAACTAATACTAATCAAGGAGAGCTCATAGCAAGGTTGACAAAAATCAATCTCAGTCCTGAAGAGGCTGAATATGAAAGAAGAAAGGATATAGCAACAAAAGCTGACGAAAAAAATCAAGTACTATATGAACAAATCTATAGATTGCAAGCTGCAAGTGATACAAATTCTAATGAATGGGAATGGGATTCCTATCACTCTGAAGAATCAGCTGAAGAAAATTGCTTTGAAGAAGATGTAGGAGTCGATGTAGTTCACATGTATGTAGGACAAACGTCAGGAAGTAGCCCACTTGAATTAGAATCACAATCGGCTGACTTGGACTTAACCGAGGACGATCAAGAATTTCTTATGTGAGGTCATTCTAATGAGAGCACTGTTCTAGACATCGATATACATATTGAAAACTTTGATACATCTATCATTACCCTTGATACCCTCGAACCATCCCAACCCGAAGACCCCTTACCTCTACTCCACCGTGAGCTTATTGATTGGGAAAATGAAGGACATGTCGCCATTGATACCTTTCTGAATGACCATGCCATATCTGTATATCTTAATGCAATCGAACCTGTAACAACTCTCACTAGGAATTTCAATGACACATCTTCCAGTCGGGTGGGTGCCAAATCTCCCAGTCGCAAAAGTGAAAATAATGAAAAGAATATCAAGTCTAATGCTGAAAACCATTTCTTGGCAACATTAGATCAGGAAAAAGTAAATAGAAAGGATGTATCTAATAGTGAAAACCTCCTCGAGGCACCGAAAGATGGGAGATTTGACACTTTACCTGAGCACTATCAATAAAGGTCATCCATTTTGATCGAACCAACAAAGACAATTAACATTGGCACAACAGAGCAACTAAAGATTCTTCATCTAGTGACTTCTCTATCTAAGCAAGAAATACAACAATATATGGAATTCTTCAAATAACGACAAATCAATTTCGTCTGGTCCTATGCATACATGTTGGGGTTAGATCCAAATCTTATTATGCATCACATAACTGTCAATCCAGGGGGTACTTTCTGCTGGAACGTCATGTCTTTTGAATTAAAGAACACAGGTGCTACATATCAAAGACCTATGACAACTATATTTCATGACATGATGTATACAATCATGGAAGACTATGTGGATGACATATTGGCTAAATCATACAACAAAGAAGAACATATAGGGATACTGGAAAAGATCTTTGACCGGTTAGAGCAATACAAGCTACGGCTAAACCCTAAGAAATGTTCTTTTGGTGTCACTTTTGGAAAGCTATTGGGATACATTGTTTCAGTTAGAGGTATCGAAGTGGATCCAGCTAAGGTCAAAGCAATCATGGAAATAACATCTCCCTGGAATATCAGTCAACTCAAATCACTCCAAGGAAGACTCCAGTCAATCAGAAGATTTGTTGCTCAACTAGCAGATAAATGTCAACCATTTACTCATCTATTGCACAAAAATATTCATTTCAAGTGGGACCATCAATGTGAGGATGCATTCAACAAGATCAAGGCATATCTCATGCAACCACCCATCCTAATGTCACCAATTCCAGGAAAAACATTGTTACTTTATGTATCAACCACTGAAGCATCATTAGGAGTTCTTCTTGCACAACAGGACAATGAAGGAAAAGAACGAGCTATCTACTACATCAATAAAATACTAGTAGGATACGAGATCAACTATTCAACAACAAAAAAAGCATGCTTGGCAGTAGTTTTTGCTTCTCAAAAATTATGACACTATCTACTATCTCACTCCATCAAGTTGATTGCTAAAATTGATCCATTGAAGTATTTAGTCAGCAAGGCAACATTGACAGGACGACTAGCCAAATGGATCATGATTCTAAGCGAGTTTGATATTGCGTACATTGACAAAAAAGCTATAAAAGGGCAAGTCATTGCAGACCAACTAGCAAAGGCACCACTTCAAGATGATCATCCTTTACAGATTGAGTTTCTTGATGTTGATATCCTAACAGTCACCACAAAAACATGGCAATTATACTTTGATGGTTCATATACACAACATGGATCAGGAGCAGGCATTCTATTCATCACACCACAAGGTCATAAAATTCCAAAAGCATACAAATTAATCTTTACATGCACCAACAACACAATAGAATATGAAGCTTTGGTTACAGGTATCAAAATGGCTATAGAATGGAACATTACACAACTTCAAGTCTTTGGAGACTCTCAGCTCGTCATCAATCAAATCAATGATGATTATCAAACAAAGGACGAAAAATTAATGCCTTATAAAAAGATGGTTGATGATATCAAGAAATACTTTGTAGAAATAAATTTTCAGCAAATTCCAAGGCATCACAACAAAGCAGCAGATGCCATGGCTACACTTGCTTCTCTCCTTCAGACACAGGAAAATCAACAGCATTATGAATTCCTAGTGGAAGAGTTGTTTTACCCTACTCATAATTGTCCTGATTCCCAAACTATCTATCATCTTGTTGGGAATGATTCCTCTCGTTATGGCCAAACCTACACATACCTAAAAGATAACAGCTTACCTCCCGACTTATTGAAAAATCAAAAAAGAAACTTTATTCTCCAATCCTCCCATTTTACTCTTGTCACGGATACCCTATTTAAACGAAGTCTAGACAATACTCTTTTAAAATATCTCGAACAAGAAGAATCTAAGAAAGCCTTATATGAAGTCCATAATGGCATTTATGGAACTCATTCAAGTGGTCTTACCCTTTTGAAAAAACTCATATGCTTGGGCTATTATTGGCCGACTATGGAACGAGATTATTTTCAGATAGCTCGAGCATGCAAATAATGTCAAATTCATGGGAATTTTATTCATGCACCAGCACAAGAACTTCATGCTTTGGCAACATCTTGGTCTTTCTGCCAATGGGGTCTTGATCTAGTAGGAAATATAAATCCTTCTTCATCTAATGGTCACAAATTCATCCTTGTAGCTACAGAATATTTCATAAAATGGTTTGAGGCAGTACCTCTCACAAATATCACAGGAAAATAAATTGTTGCATTTATCTTGAATTACATCATCTATCGCTATGGAATACCCATGACCATTATCACTGATAATGGGTGACCATTCAAGAATTAGGATGTACAAGAACAATGTGAGAAATTCAAGATACAACACAGATTCTCCACACCCTACTATCCACAAGGAAATGGGCAAGCAGAAGCATCAAACAAAAATATTTTGAAAATCCTCAAAAAGACAGTGAATGATGCTGGCAAAGATTGGCATATTCAATTAAACCCTGCTCTATGGGCCTACCGTACCAGTATTCGTACACCAACAAGTGCCACACCTTTCTCTCTTGTTTATGGATTGGAAGAAATACTGCCAATAAGAGTAGAGATACCTTCTCTACGAGTATCATTAAAAGGTCTCATCCCAGATGAAGAACAACAAGTATCTAGATTACAAGAGTTGGAATTAATCCATGAACGAAGACAAAATGCCTTTGATCATTTAAAGATATATCAGCAAAGAATGTGTTGGAGTTGTAATCACAGGGTCAAATCATGAGTCTTTCAAGTTGGGGAACTAGTACTAAAAGAAAATCCACACAACCAGGCAGATCAAGAAAAGAAAGGAAAGTTTAAACCAAACTAGTTAGGTCCGTTTGTGGTCACAATAGTATTTAGATCAAAAGCATATCAGCTATCAACATAGGATGGAGATCAGCTCGACGAACCCATCAATACCATGCATCTGAAGAAATTTTATGTCTAAAAAAGCGAAAAAATAAAAAATAGTGAAAAAGCAGAAAAATCAAAAACAGTGAAAAAGCAGAAAAATCAAAACAAGTGAAAAAGCGGAAAATACAAAAACAATGAAAAAATCAAATATGAGAAAAAGTGCAATAAAAATAGATTGTGAAAACTTGGCAAACAAGCACTATCTATCCGCTAGCTCTTCCATCTATTAATTCATGCATCCTTCCGCTAGCATTAATTCATTTTCCATCAACATTGTCCATATCCATCATGAATCCTTTGTACATGCGCAGGCATCCCAGCTAATCTTTCGCCATGGTTTGGATCATTGATTATATCATAATGACTTTGTTTCTAGGCTTGGGGCAAAATCCTACACCTAGCTGGGGGCAAAATTCTTGATTATTTTGAGCTTAATCAAATTGGTAGAACAATAGTTAGACAACTCTTATCAAGCGAAAAATGAGACATATCCAACATTAAACACGAGATCAAATTATCAACCATCAACCTATCACAAAGTCAATCTAAACACATGGATGATATCTTTTGGATAATGATTTTGTTCAACTTTTCTATATTGATTTTCGCTATCATGATTTCTGAGTGACTCTAGGATGTCTTTGACTAGAGGAACATGGAAGGAACATGATATTTTCCTTGTCTGTTGTCTGTAAATTTATCATTAATATGTGCAAATTTGTCTCGAGACATGATCATCAGAGTATCATTGAAGACATTTCCGATTTGCATATTAAAATGGTTAATACTGCCTATTTTATGCAAGTAACACTTAGGTCATCTTGGTTTAATTATACCTCGATGCTTGTGCTAACTTTCCATATCAAAATCTAGGAAGGAAGTGCTCAGGTCATCATGGTTTAATTATACCATCGATATTTGCACTCACTTCCCACATTTCAAAACCTCAATGATGACAAAAATGCAATAATCCAATGACTAGTGAGATCGTAGCTTTGCATTAGCATTGGCATTTAAGCTTGCATTTCATTCTTGCATGGGATCCCGCATGCTCATTTTATCCAAGGTTAAATCTATCACAAGAATCATCAAGGTATCATCACAAGTGTATACGCAATCAGACTGATGACTCATCTCTATCCAGATATTATCGACTCGGTGAAAATCTTATATTACTCTGCCCTAAACAAAACCAACATCAACATATCTAAATCTTTCTGCAACTTGATATCAACAAACTGTTAGTTCTTTATCCTATCAATCTTATCAATTTTATCAATCGATCACATCTCATCTATTCTATCATGTCTTATACAGGATGTATCTTTCCTGAAACTAGATGTTATGATCATGTCTTATACAAGATATATCGTTCCTGAAACTAGACGCTTTGATCATCTTTGTCTTATACAGGAGATGTCATTCCGAAAACCAAACTTAACCTCGATCTTATCAATCTAACCAATCAAGCTTTATGAATAATCAAGATCCACATCACCATGATCGTAGAACTTGCACTTTCATCAACCACAGTTGCAGAAATCAAATCATTTCTAATCGAGATATCAATTTCGCAAAAATTTGCAAAACTCCAAAGGTCAATTATCTCAATTGATCTCCTGAGGAGGCATCATCGTATCACAATCTATCAATCAATAGCTGGGGCATCCTATTGAACCAATTTCATCATCAAAATGAGATTATTCTTTGAATCAACGCGTCATCACACCTCGCTTCAAAGAGGGGCAAAATGTATACACCTAAAAATGGTCTGAAGATAGTTAATTAAATAAGCAATTATTTAATTAATCCCCCTCCCCAATTTAATTGAATTCATTAGCAATTTGATTAAATTCTTCCACTCATCTACTTATTAATAAATCTAAGGATTTATTTAATAGGTTCATTTCAATAGTCCCCTTTGATTAATTAATTCAAATTAATTAATCCCTCCCCATTTAAATCCATTTCTTCTAATCTTCTAATTAATTAAAACAAATCAATTTATGAGTTGTTGAAAATTAATTAGTCTTTTTCTATTATTTGAATTTTTAAATTCAAATTACCCACATGTCTCCTAACTTCTAACCCCCTAACCTAACCACTTCTAAACCTAACCCATTCCATCTAACCCTAGGTTTAATTAAACCTATCTTAGCTTGCACATCCTAACCTCCTTATCCTAACCTCCTATGGTGTGGTTACTCTTCCCTTGAGACACATGGTATTCTTGGGATACATGTCCCCTCTCTTGGAAGCCCCTTGACACTTGTCACCATAGATATGACAAATGTCCCCTTTCCTCCAACCTTTTTTCCAACCTCCTCCAATTTCACCATTGATATCTTCAGACTCAATCTTGACCATTGATTCTGCCACCTCACCCCTGGCCTTGGAAATCCTATAAATATCCCTTGTTTTGGAGCAATAAGGATCCCATCTCATTTGAATTTTAGGCATTGATACTATAGGCATAATATCTCTTAGCATATCATTTGAGCATTGTTATTATAGGCAATTGCATCTTAGATCTAGCTTAATTTGATCATTTTCTAGCATAATTGTTGAATCATGTGGCTTAATCATTCTCTTTTCTAGCTTAATTGCATCATTATCATTTCAAATCCTCCATCTAGGTGTAGTCAAGTCACTAGAATTTGTTTATCCAGATCTGAGAGCAAATCCACACTCGCATCTCTTAGAAGGCAATAGATCGCTTTGTCATGGTTTTATCTTTCTTTGTTTTAAATTTTCTAACCATGCTTGTAATGATCTATTGAGTATTTGTGTTGCAACTACAGGTATCACACTTCACAGGCACGACAATGATGATCTCCAATTAAGATAATACTAGCTATCTAATTGTATATTGCATAAGTGAAATGCATACATCATTTCTTATTATTTGCATACAAATTGCATTATCATCAAAATGAATGTTCATATTTGTTTCAATTTTAATTCATAAATAAAAACCTAGATTATTTCTCCTAATAACACATTATCAAAAATACGGTTCGTGACAAATTGAAATTAGTGAAAAATGAATTAAATTAGAATTTGGAGGCAATTCGGTTTATTCGAAATGACGGGGAAATTAGATTAAATAAATTTAAGAAATTTATTTAATTAAGAGGACATAGTTAGATAATTAAATAATTTAAAGAAATTATTTGATTATGGGAAAATAGAAATTGAATTTAATTAAATGACAAAGACAATTTAATTAAAGTGAAATGTTTTGGATTAAGGCAAAAATAGGTTTTGAAGGGGCCCCGAAACCCTTTACAAAGAAGATTCTAAAAAGATTAGAATCAACACACAATAAAATAGAATCCAAAACAAAACAGGTTGTAGAGGATAAAGCAATACATTTGGCAGCCAAAGAGGCAGCAAAAAACCAGACTAGCAACAAAAAAAACAGCAGAGATCCACAGAGCAGCTACCAAACAGAGACAGAACCAGAAAACTAGAGAATAGAAATTACATGGGGCTCATAAGGGTCTTAGCGACCTCAGCCTCTAGAAGACTCATTTTGTCAGCAGTAGACCTAAGATCTTTGTAGTCCAAACCCTGAGTAGTAGTAGGCCATTTAATTAAAGTGAAATGTTGAGATTGATTAAATAATAAAATTATTTAACTAATTTGAAATGGGGGACAATCAATTGATTAAATTATTAAGAATGAAATTGAATAATTAATTTAAAATAAAAAAAGGGAGATATTTTTATTTTTTTAAAATAAAAGTGGATATTCCACTAAACTTTTTTAATAATATATTTTTTATTTTACATAGGATTCAAAGAGCATACCAGAGGAAAGAACCCTGGCAAGAAAACCTCTGGTCATGGCCCATAGAATAAAACCCATAATACCCCACATATCAGTTCATACCAAAGTCCCAAACACAAAATCTACTAGCAAGGTTCAGTCATAACAAAATTCATCAGTTACATAGAGCCCATATGGTTGATTTCATAAAGACCTTATAACAAATTCACATATATGAATGAGGACCCCATAGCTGATACCAATCAAAGGAAACAAAAAGCATTTCAAGTACCAGATTCCATATACCATCCTCCTTTCTGCAAAAAGAGAATATCAAAAACCTATGGAGAAAAAACACCATTATATCATTATATCAAATGCTAAGAGCTCGGGCTCTCCTCTGGAGGAATGCCTGGAAATGCATAAGAAACAACAACCTGCAATGGAGTTGCAGGAAGAGGAGGAGATATTGACTTACAAGAATGAAATTAGATTAATTAAATAATTAAAATTACTTAATTAATATAAAAGAATAATTAGTGATATTGACATTATGTCGATATGGGACAATTTTGAGTTTCTACATTTTGCCCCTCTTTGAGACAATGCATTTCTAGGCATTGTTTCAAAGAATAATCAATAAAAGCATGCCCCATTGGCCATAGTGTATAATGGAAACCCCTCGAGAAATTGATCAAAAAATTGCAATGTGAAGACCAATTTGGTGATAATGTGACTAGGATCTGATATATGCAATTTGGAGAAGTTTTAGGCTCATATCAATAACCTACAAGGCATTTGAATTTGTACTTCACCGCGACCAATAGGGTGAAAAACCCTAATTAGGGCTCCCTTTTGGCTATAAATAAGAATTTAAAGCTTCATTTTGACATTTTTTGTCCTTGGAGCTTGAAGTTCTCAGAGCAAATTTGGAGCTTAGTTCAAGCATTTTAGGAGCAATGGTGAGCATCGGGCAAAGACAACATTTGTCGAAGTGAGTCAAGATGTTCAACAAACCAGTAGGTTTAGGTGTCGGGGTAAGTATATCCTTCATACTTTTTGATTTTAGCATTAATTACATGTTTAAATTTTGTTGTGTGATATCATTTTTTTAACAATTCTACATTTCTAATTCAATCCTTTTCCAATTGTTAATTCATTTTCACAATTGTTTGTAAATTTTCGCATTTGTAATAATTTTGTATCTGTCTGTCAATTTTCACAACTATTTTTTTGAATTTCTGCAAGTGTTAAATTTATTTTGCAACTATTTATTGTGTATCACATTTTTTTTGTGGAATCTCGCAACTGTTTAAGGGTTTCACATTTGATTTTGTAAATTTTTGCATTTATAGAAATAGGGTTTTTTTGGCAATTGCACTTGCAATTAGGAGTTCTCACTTGGTCAATTAGGGAATTCGATAGTTTTAGGATGCCAATAAAATGCATTTTTAGGCCATTCTCCCATTCCTTGGTGCATGGAAGAATAAGCCTAAGGGCCTTGCCTTGCATCATTAATTGGATTAGGAGTGGGATTTCTTTGGTCAAGTTGGTCTATATCATATTTTATTCATGCCCAAGGTTACAACTAACTGGGGCTTTATTATAACACTTGTGGACTGATGGCATTTAGACACAAGCTCCTTCCATTTACCTACTTGTAGTGCCCCTCCCTAATTCATCTTTTATGATAGGATGTGTTAGATACTTATGGGTTTGTTTGTGTTCTTGATACTCCTTGTTTCTTGTTTTGCTCGGTATATTGATATTCTCTTTTATATTAGTGGATTCAATATGATTATTATGATGACGTTGATTCTATACTCGAGATTAATGATTGAAGTTAAGTTTAGGATCAACTTCGTGATTATTCACTATTTAGGAAATGTGGTTCATGTTTATTGCTTATGATGATTTATCTTGTGCGACCCCTAATTTGGTGTCTACAATAGATGTAAATGATATTGATGTAATTTATTATGTTATGTCTTTTCTATGATGTCTGTTATTGTGAATGTGAAAGGGATAATGTCACATCACTCATAATTGAGCGGGGTGTGATGTTGCACATGATTCTCTTTCACCTGTGTGTGTATCTTATATTCATATATATGTTGTTTATAGATGTTTGGTGTTATGTAGGATACAGTTACTAGGCATCAGCTTCACCTGGTCTCAGTGTGCCTTAAATCCCAATGGCAATTGATCGGAGGTGACATAAGGCCTTACCACATTCTTAACCTAGTTGATATCTCGACAGTTTTAGTGTTTAAGCCTTGGTCGTCTTGTTGGGTTCTATGTGGTCTGAGTTGATGTATTATTTTTGTTGATTTGTTCTTGTGGTGGTTAATAAATGTATTATTATGCATATCCTTGTGTGTGAGTAATTAATTATTCATGTGTAAATATTGTAAGTTCTATAATTTGTATTAATATTATTTTTTGGATTATAATATATGGCATTTATAAATATGCATGGAGGTTTATTTATTTATCCAATATATTGTGTACATATTGTGGAAGATTATTTATCTATTATATTTTATGTGGATGTGGGAGATCTTATTTGTAATTGAGTTTAAATTATATTATTTGAGCATTTTGGATTATATATGAATTTAATTATTTATTTTATTGGTTATTTGGAGTTGTGGTAATTAATCAATTAATTAATTATTATATATAGCTCATTGGTGCAAATTATTAAACGATGGTAGGTATGAATAAATATTGTAGACACCTAAAATTGTCATGTCTAATTAAATAAATATCTTTATTTATTTAATTACTTTAGCCTGATTCTTCTATTAATTAAATAAATCTTTATTTATTTATTTATTTAATTCATTTATCCTCTTCTAGCCTTATTTCTCATTTAAATAAATACTTTTATTTATTTAAATTATCCTTTTCCTTAAATTAAATAAATATCTTATTTATTTAATTGATCCCACTTCCTCTATTAATTAAATGAATCTTTATTTATATAATTAATTCATTAAACTTTTCAACCTATGACACATGTCATTCATCTCTTAATTCATACACTACCTACCCTCTCATTATTTTATTATTTTCTCTACCTACCCTCTAATCATAGCCGACCATTTATCTTTTACACCTCTCAATCTTATCCCTCCATTTCTTATAGTGTCCTCTATATAAGGAGATGCTTCCTTCATTATCAACCCTAACTACTTGATCAATTGACTACTCGACTACATTGCGCTTTCGAACATATGAGATCCTACTTGCAACCGCATTTCCGTTCTTTATTGAGCTCTTGTGCACATATAAAATCTGAGAGCAAATATATCAAGCAAGATCAATGGAGATAGGAAGAATGGAGATTCAAACCCTATTGGACATGTAATGTTATAATCTTTGTGATTTCATTTGATTTGCATTGTCTTAGGTAATCTTCATATGTTATGGTGGATCTTTGTTGTTGTTAGGCTAGGGTTTTGTGGTTGAATTCATTTAGTCTTTCATTATTGTTGTATCCATTTTCACTGTAAACATTTTGGCATACCCGGTGGGACCTTTGTCCCTTTTGCATTTAACATCTTTAGTTGCAGAATTTGTGTTTTGAAGTTGCAGATCTGACATTTTCGACAACATTTTGATATTTTCGCGTCTGCGACATCTGGAATCGTGTCTGCATCCTCGACAATATTTTATTTTTCTCTAGATTTATGGAACCGCGTCTGTGAAGCCTTCAGGCGCGTCTGCGTCTAGAAGTCGCGTTTGTGTTCTGGAACCACGTATGTGTTACATATAAGCACGTCTGTGAAGGGGTATAACGTTTGTGTTTCTAACAATCACGTCTGTGTGCAGTTATTTCATTTTAGGGATTTTGATTCCATTTTTTTTTCATCATTTAAATTTTTTAGATCTGGTTTATTTTGAGCTAACATCTTCAGATCTAGCTAACGAAATTGGTGCAGCTTGTCTTGAAAGCAAAATCGTTTTGTTGAAGGCCCCTATTTCACAAAGTCTTTTGAATTTAAAATTTACCTAACTTGTGTGTTTGCAGGAAGGGGTGATCATTCGAAACAATCCAAACTACTAATACATCTTTGTTGCAGGACCTTGGCAAGGGTTTTTTATCTTTATTTTGTGCCTTGTTTTCATAGACTAGCAAACACTTCAATTGGTGCACTAAAATTGAACCATTGTCTTTTGTGTCTTGAGCAATAGGTTCTTTTTGTTTAATCTTTAGAGGGCATGTCTCCCCATGTGGTCATTAGGGCTACTAGGGAGGAGAGAACGACCCAAGTGGTAGCAAAAGAAAAGCCATCTTCTTCCAAACCACTATAAATAACTATATTCATGGTGAAAACTATGGATAACGTGTGCTGATTAGTTCATACCGACACTATGTCTCCCCATAAACCCATTTGATCAAATTTATTTGATCAGTTGTAGGGCGTAACCCCTACTGGCTGGGAGCCTTCTGTATTTACAGAGCTAAAAGTGTCGCATGTATGGCAACACAAGCGGATGCCCTTACTAGCACCTTTTTGTTTTAGAAGCCAAAATCCTTCTAGTTGTTGGGGCAGGAGGTCGGACCTCTGGTAGCGGCCCACACACATACGGTTCTTAGTAGAGATACAAAGTTCACCACGGGGAGTTTTCATGGGGACTGATGCTTGGCTGCCCCGAGAAGTGAGCACCGAGGGTGGAGCCAGTGGGGTCAAGCATCTAAGTATCCACTCCGAATAGCGTAGCCTTGGGGGAAACTCCATGTGGGATCAACAACTATTGTCTTGGCCAGCCATAAGAATTGTGCTTGACTTATTTTAAACATTCAAACATTCAAGACCAAACATCAAAACATTGTGTCTTTTGTGTCTTCAAGTGTATGCAAAACAAATTTTACATCAAACAACACACTTTTCTTTGAGTCATTTTTGAGTCTAAACACTTGCGAACATTGAGTCTTCATCAACATTGTGTCCTCTTGTCACGAAAAAATAGTCAAACATTCAGATTTGGTCACAACAAGCAACTTCACACATTGGAAAAATTGCACAAAATCTCCAGAAATGCATTTGTGTCTGACAGAACCACGTCTGTGTCATATAACCACGTCTGTGAAGGGTAGAAACATGTCTGTGTCTATGAGCAACTTTGCATTTCCAATATCTCAGAAACGCGTCTGTGTCTGACAGAATCACATCTGTGTCGTCTAACCGCGCTGTGAAGGGCAAAAAATTGTCTATCTTTTGAGAATCATTGCATTTACAACATCTCAAAAACATGTCTGTGTCTGTCAAAATAGCGTCTGTGTCATATAACCACGTCTGTGAAGTATACAGGTATGTCTGTGTTCAGAATTGAAAATCTTTCACCATTCAGCAAACAAGAATAGTCAGTTTCAGACTTATTGAGGTTCCTAGGTTATCTCTTTGGGTTTTTCATCTAGCATTCAACCTATCTTTGGGTCTCACAAAGTCCATCATTGCTTTACACCTTACATTACATTCACATTTTTCTAAACTTGATTCAAAAGGTCACTTGCTTGTCCTCATCATACTTTGTCAACACATTACATACAACAACATTTTGCTAAGTGGTCCCTCATCAAGGTCTATCACCTTTGGGTCTCATTTGGTCCTACTTAGAGTCAAGGTCAACTTACCTCATCAAGAGAAACTATCATCTCTTTGGAAGCCACACCTACTCTACTACATACATACTTGGTCTTACACTTTGGACATTACAAGTAAACTTCAGATTCATTTACATTCCATCCAACTCTTGGTCTTCCATACTCTTTCCATTTTCATCTAGTCTCACACATCTTGGCCAATACCTAGTTCGTGGTTGAAACCCATTCCCAAAAATCTAGGAGAGAAACTAAAGAGGCTCAAGAATCTGCAAACATGAGTTCTTATGAGTATGACAATGATATCTTTTTCAATTCTGATCATGCTACATTGCCTGACATGGATGCTTATAGAAACATTCCAAATGTTGAGAACATGGACACTACAAACAACAATGATACACACAATGATGATATGGCCAACTTTTTTGTACATTCAGCAGATGTGGAGGAATCCATTATGGATCCCCGTTTCATTCGATTGGTTGAGGAGATAATGAGGAGGGATAGACAATATTTCTTACAAATGATGGTGCAAAGTGGAGCCAAGATCCCTCATGATTTTGACATGTCTCAAATAATGGAAAATTGACCTTTGCAAAAACCTCACTCCAACATGGATCAAAGGAGACCTAATAGTGGAGGCAATAGAAGACCACATCTTGTGCCCGAGTCACCATCATCTTCGTTTCAAAAACCAGAGGTCCCATACACACTGGTCAAGCAAATGATACTCACATTTGCAGACCATTATGGAAGTCTTATGTAGAAAAATATGCTCAACCACATGCTAATACTAAGGACCAACCACCAAAGCAATTGGATATTCAAAGGCATGCTCAAAATTTGGACATAAGGAAACCCCGCATCAAATTTGGGGGCAACACACTAGAACAAACTCATGACATGCCTATAGAGTATGGTATACATGGACAAAGCAGATATTCCATTCCTCAACATGACTCTATACCAAGTGGTCCATATACACACCATCATTATAAACCTCCTCCATATGAACATGTGTATGATCAATATCATCCATATATGCAACATGCTCCTCCACACATTGGGTCAGGCATGGGGTATGGCCCAAGAAGTCGGTCTCCACCTAAGAATAATTTGGAACAGCAAATCAAGGACTTACAAAAGAAAATGGAGGACATAAATACACCTGTAAAGCAGAAAAATCGAACCCTAGTCGTTCTCCCCTCCCCAACTCCGAGGAGAGAGAAGGGAGAGTCACTAGGGTTGATGGTTTTCACTTAGGGGAGACTTTACATTCAAAAGAGGGGTTGAAACCCACAAGATCCAATCCCACGCAATGCAAGATTGGATTCTAAATGAGTTTCAAGGGTTAAGACATCAAGGATACCCTCTTTTGTAAAGAAATGTAGATAGAAAGATTGAACTAGGAATGCGTGTAGAAGCAAGAAAGATTTGCTTATAAATAGAAATAGGGATATGGGATGAAGCTGCGGACCTGGAATTAGCAGTAAAATGTCGAGACGGTGCTGTTCTGCAAATTTGAGCGAAAGTTGACGGGACGATGGCGCCCGGCGTGCACACGGTCCTCCGAAAAATCCGCGAAACGAAGGGGGATCTGTTCGTCTCTGCACAAGGATTCCAGATCTTCAATTACAGCCGTGTACCTGCAACCTACACACAGAAAAGAGAGGACAATTGGGGGGTTAGGGATGAGGGGTTTGCCTTTAGGTGAAACCCCGGTTTTGGAATTAACCAAGAAATAAGAATGTTGTAAATGTAAATGTTTGCAATGTAAACAAGTACTGATACCTTGTTGTAAGAATGTTTGTATTCTTACATGCGAAGGTGTAATGTATGTAGTATGTTGTATGTTGTATGTGATCTCCTCTTCAATGGTTGAATCCTTGTCTTGAATGCAACACTTAGCCTTGAATGGAGACTTAGAATGATCAATTGCTTGAAGGAATGCTTGAATGCTTGAATGCTTGAATGCTTGAATGTTTGAATATCATTTCCGCCTTTTTTTCCATCCCCCAAAAAGGGAGAGGAAATGTAGTTTATATACTTGTCAATTAGGGTTGAAAGACTAATTTTCCCGACCTTAGGCCGACCAGGAAACATTATTTTCCAATTTGCAAACTTAAAGACCCGAAGCCCCATAAGAGACTGGGCCCAAAATAGGGCCAGGGACCAGGGCGCTGGGCGCCATGGTCCTTGGGGACCAGGGCGATGGGCGCCATGGTCCTGGGGGACCAGGGCGATGGGCACCCTAGTCCTGAAGGACCAGGGTGCTGGGCGCCATGGTCCCACCTCCAGGGACAGCAGGGTGCAAGCAGGATCAGGCCAGGGTGCTGAAAAATGCAGTTTTTGGTGTCATGAACAAGTTTCGAGGTCTCCATTCAGGTTCTGTATTGCATCACCATCGTGAAGACCCAAATGCAGTCAAAATTGCAAGTGTCACAATTTTAGGATGCTACATTTAGCCCCCACTTTAGCGGGAGTATAAGCGTACGCTCATTCTTCCGGTAAAGTACAAGGAAACAACATTGAAAAACTTTCACCACGTCAAGGAGGCAAGATACACCAAGCCCCCAGTGGACTAAGGATCTTACGACTTCAATTGACAAAGTAAAAGGGAAGATCACGAGGGAGAACCATGACTGTCAGTAGTAAGGTTCCCTCACTATGAGTCATGCAAGAAAGATATCAAAAAATTTCAAGGCAAAGCTAAATTTGTCAAGAAATTTTCAAGTATCTAGAAAAGATATGAACGGGATGTATGCCCCCCTACATTAAAGTGATCGCACACGCCTCACCGGGGGTGATTGCTTTAAGGTAGTGATACATATAAGAAATGAGAAAGGAGCATGTTATCACAAGGATTTAGCCCCCAAGTGTGAGATAAGCCCAAGGATAATAGACACAAAACACAAAGCACAAGGTGACTTCGCTTTCCTCGGGGTCAGTATGTTGTATGATAATTCATGTATATCATATGTATGTATGCATAATTGTTCTTCATTCCCCAATCAAATAAGGTCACCTAGAAGAAGGGAACACATGTGTCTTTTGAGTCAACATGAGAGAGACCAAAAGAGATCTCAATGCTTTGCATCGTCCTCAAGTAGACAACACTAAGGACGACAAATAGAAGAATGAGAATAACACATAGAAGAAGTAACAAAAGAGATCAAGAGAGGAGGAGAGAGTCTGCTATGCTAATGAACTAGTCCAGCATGTCATCTACCCCCCGATCTTGCTGATCAATATTTCGGGAAGGTAGGAAACACACTAGAGGAGGAACATCCAACACAGCAGATGGAGCTATCACAAGATCCAAACAAGGGCTATGTTCATGTTCCGAGCCACGTTGTTCTTGTCTAGGAGCTAGGATAAGTGCTTTAGAAAATTCGTTAGATAAATGGTTATCGACATCAACATATTCATATTCACTATCAGAATGAACAGGAGTAAAATTTTCATCATGAATAACATTTTCATCTATATCATCATCAAGATTTATAAAAATAGGATCTTTAACTCGCACAGGATCAAGACCATCATGCATCTTATGTTTAGGAGATTTCGGCTCAATCGTCAGCTGAGGAGAAAATGGAATAATACTGGTTGAAGGTGTTTTTGGGGATTGCAAAGTTTGAGAAGCAGCTGCCTGAGCTCTAAGACGATGCTTTCGTCGGCGTTCACGTGCAAAACGATTTCGTCTAGTCTTAGTAGGAAGTTGAGAAGATTGAGGAGGAGGAATGTTCTCATCCTTATCACTTGGGTGTTTAGGTTGTGGTCTCTTAGGTTGAACAATAGGAGAAGAGGAAGGTCTCTTCTCTCCATAAGAGGAAGGAGGAGGAACTGCTCCATATAAGGGAGGAATATTTGGTTTAGGAAGAAGACCAAGCCCATCATGATGAGGAGGTATAGGTCTACTTTTGGGAAGTTTATTAGATATAGGCATAGTCACATCCATAGGGATGGGTTGGGAATCTTCTTGAGGAAAGACATTAGTTTTATCTTTCAAAGGAAGAACTTCCTTCTCAAGAACGATAGGAATATCAAGTTTGGGTGTTCTAGGTTCACTTAGAGATAGGATCATATCTTTTTTCCACTTTTGATAAGATTTGAAAAGATGATCACTTCGCGGAGGAAGAGATCGGAACTGTTTAGGCCAAAAGTAATCAATAGGAACGCTAGAAGTTCTTTCAATTGGTTTAAAGAGACTATGATTGATAGTAACAATTTCACCATTATGGGGAAATTTCAAACACTTGTGAATAGGAGAAGCAATAGCTTTCATGGAAGATAGCCAAGGATAGCCTAGCTTCACACGAAATTGTTCGGACGATGGAATAATAGCAAAGTCCACATCACGGGATTTGTTATGGACCTCAATAGGTAATGTAATAGAACCAATTGCAGGAGAAGAAAATGCATCAAATAGTTTCACAACCACATTTGTTTCATCATAGATCACTTGATTCAATTGCAAAGTAAAAAGAAATTCTTCAGTAATGACATTAACCATACAAGAAGGATCAATAAGCACTCCACGGCAAGGTGTATTCTTGAATTTTGCAACTATATATAAAGGACCATCAGGTGCCCTGATGGTTTCACTGGAATCAAATGTGATGGAAGGTTCTTTAGGGATTTTTTGCTGTTCCACAAAGTTAATCACATTAGGAGTCATAGACACAAGATCATCAGGTGAGACAGAGGAATTAGTAGTATCAATTGTATTAGAGGTATGAGAAGGCAATGGATCAGTAAAAATCTAAAGATTTTGGTTAGGAGGAGCTACAGATGTGTTGCCTTTATCATTCACACCAGAAACAGAGATAGTATTATTATCAATCAAATCTTGAATTTTACCCTTTAAAGCAAAACATTTTTCAGTATCATGCCTAGGATGACGATGAAATTGACAAAAAGATTTGTTATCAAAATAGGGTGAATTAATCTTTGTAGGATCAATTTGCTTTATAGGAGGGAGAGTAAGCACATTTTGTTCCAATAACTTATTCATAATACTATGCAATGATTCATTCAAAGGAGTAAACTTTCTTTCTTTCTTGAAAAACTTAGAAATAGGAGGCAGACCTGATGCTGCATTCACATTGTTGTTGATGATGTTTTCATTGAATTTAATTGACTCTATGTTCAGTTTAAACTTCCCAAATGGTTGTTGACTACTATCACCCTTATCACTCGGAGCCATAGGATTTTCTTGTTCCATTTGACTCACAGTCAGTTGATAATTGTGAAGAGTTGCGCACAACTGTTGGAAAGAAGTAAACTCAGAAAATAGGAGTTTTTCTCTAATATCTTTTTGTAAATTAGAAATAAAGATTCTTTGAATATCATTGTCAGGCACAGGAAAAGAAATTTGAGCATACAAATGCTTATATCTACCAATGAAATCAGTCACTTTTTCTTTAACACCTTGTTTACAATGCATTAAATCAATCAAAGTAACTTTAGGACTTATATTGTTTTGAAATTGTTGAATGAAAGCATTTGCAAGTTGTTCGAAAGAAGTAATAGAATAAGAAGGCAATGAGCAATACCATTGTAGGGCTTTATCTCTTAATGTTCTAGTAAACAGTTTTGCAAGCAACCTTTGGTCATAAGCAAAATCGGTACATATTGTTTGGAATGTCTTAACATGTGTTAGGGGATCACCCTTACCATTATAAAGCTCCAAATGCAGAATTTCAACATGTTTAGGGGGAATAGCTCGAACAATGTCAAGAGAAAGTGGGCTCGCAACATCAAATGTGGGCACACTAAACTTAGATTGATTCATAGAGGCAATTTGTTGCTGTAAAGAAGAGACAGTTTGTGCAAGATTGTTAATGGTCGCTTCAGTCGAAGAGTTCATATTAGATGTGTTAGATTGTGATGGAGGTGTTATGTTATTGAAAGAAGGTAGAGAGTAAGGTGGTGGGACACTATGATAGTTAGTCATAGGAGATGATTAGAAAGGAGGAACACTACAAGGAGGAATGGAAGGGTTAAATGAATTGCCCCCTTGCGTCATGTTCATTTGTGGAGATATAGTAGGAACACTCATTGAAGGAATGAATGAAGAAGTTGGATTGAGTGAAGGCAGAGGGTTGATTGAAGAAGAGGGATTGCCCCCATGATTGGTGATCATAGGAGGAATGTCTTGTGTTGAAGTAGTCATTATGTTTGATGTAAAAGTAGGAATACTAGCAATAGAAGTTGTCAAAGGAATAGAATGATTAACTTGAGTAGGAGGTTGTGTATAACCTAAAGTTTTGGCACAACTCTTCATAGGCATCACATTCGAATCCACAATGTGTGCAATACCACGCAAAATATCAATTCCATTCTTATCACTTTGAACCATACGTTTTAGACCCTCAATTAAGGAAAGAGCTTCACTATCAGGGTATTCTTGAGACATCCATTGTCGAAAATCATCAAATTGGTTATCCAATTTTGAAAGTTGTTCTACAGAAACCTCATGGAGAGCTTCTTCATCATTAAGAGGATTAGAGGAATTACCCATGTCCTCGTTAAAAAGTCCATTCAAATTAGGTTCCATCTCCTCAGTAATTAAACCTTGGAAGGACTTAATTCTAAGGCTTCGTCTAACGGGAATAGTGTAAGTAGGACTTATTGTTGTAAAACTCATGCACTAAAGAAAGAGAGAAGATTTTGAATTTTAGAGGTAGCAAATTTCAATAAAATCAGCCAATCTCCTAGATTTAAGCTGTTAAATACAATCAGGACAATCTCCCGAAATTTCAGAAAAAATGTCCGGGACCGTAGCGAACGGAGTGCACACGGTCCTCGCAATTTTTTTCAAAATTTTCAAGGATGAAAGTGATGATGATTTTAAAGCTAATCTGAAAAAATTGGGTGATTTTACGATCTGTAGATAGGCCAAATTAAAGTTGCAATCTCAAAATTGAACCCTACCAAGATTGTTGAAAAATGTAAATTTTGAATTTTGAAAAAGAGAGGGAAACTAAAATTTTGAATTTTATGATTTTAGAGGGAATACTGAAAGCAACGCAGGCTTTGAAATTTAAAAGTTGACTCGATTTCATGCAAAATTTGAATTTGAAAGTGGAAATCAAAGTTGTTGCAATTAAACACTTAATTTCAAAAGTCACAAACTGCAAAAATTTGAATAAAGCACTGAAATTTCGAATGAATGCCAACACACTTTTCAGATTTAGGACTGTAAGAAACACAATTTTGATAGGAATTTCAATTTCAATGATTTTTGAATGATTAGAAGCCTCAATCCAAGCAATCGCTAGACCAACTTTGACTTTAATTTTGAAAGTGTTAAATTTGATAAAATCAGCCAAAATTCTGGATTTTAGCAGAAAAATATAGTAAGATCTAGCTCCCGAAATTTCGGAAAAAATGTCGAGGACGATGGCTCTCGAGGTGCACATGGTCCTCGCAACTTTTTTCCAAATTTTCAGAGATGAAAGATATTGTGATTTCGTTGCGGAATCCAAAGTTACAGCCGATTTGGAAGTGTTTTGATTAGTGAAATTATCAATCAAAGGTTGAATCAAGAAGGTTTTAAAAATTAGGGTTTTGACATTTAACCACTTAATTTTCAAAATTAAAGCACAAATATGAATTGACAATTTGCAATAGAAGGGTAGATCTGAAACAAGCATTAACAATTAAACATTTCACAAGTTTAATTACTAAAAAGAAAATTTTAGGGTTTTTATGCAATTAGCCTCTAAAATTTGCAAAAGATCAAACATGGAAATGTAATTAAGGAAGAAAATTTTTCAGATCTAACCATGAATAATCAGAATAAGGATGTTCATGTCTGGTTCACCAAAATGTAAAGTGGAAAAATCGAACCCTAGTCGTTCTCCCCTCCCCAACTCCAAGGAGAGAGAAGGGAGAGTCACTAGGGTTGATGGTTTTCACTTAGGAGAGACTTTACATTCAAAAGAGGGGTTGAAACCCACAAGATCCAATCCCATGCAATGCAAGATTGGATTCTAAATGAGTTTCAAGGGTTAAGACATCAAGGATACCCTCTTTTGTAAAGAAATGTAGATAGAAAGATTGAACTAGGAATGCGTGTAGAAGCAAGAAAGATTCACTTATAAACAGAAATAGGGATATGGGATGAAGCTGCGGACCTGGAATTAGCAGTAAAATGTTGAGATGGTGTTGTTCTGCAAATTTGAGCGAAAGTTGACGGGACGATGGCGCCCGGCATGCACACAGTCCTCTGAAAAATCCGCGAAACGAAGGGGGATCTGTTCGTCTCTGCACAAGGATTCCAGATCTTCAATTACAGCCGCGTACCTGCAACCTACACATAGAAAAGAGAGGATGATTGGGGGGTTAGGGATGAGGGGTTTGCCTTTAGGTCAAACCCCGGTTTTGGAATTAACCAAGAAATGAGAATGCTGTAAATGTAAATGTTTGCAATGTAAACAAGTACTGATACCTTGTTGTAAGAATGTTTGTATTCTTACATGCGAAGGTGTAATGTATGTAGTATGTGATCTCCTCTTCAATGGTTGAATCCTTGTCTTGAATGCAACACTTAGCCTTGAATGGAGACTTAGAATGATCAATTGCTTGAAGGAATGCTTGAATGCTTGAATGCTTGAATGTTTGAATATCGTTTCCGCCTTTTTTTCCATCCCCCAAAATGGGAGAGGAAATGTAGTTTATATACTTGTCAATTGGGGTTGAAAGACTGATTTTCCCGACCTTAGGCCGACCAGGAAACATTATTTTCCAATTTGCAAACTTAAAGACCCGAAGCCCCATAAGAGACTGGGCCCAAAATAGGGCCAGGGACCAGGGCGCTGGGTGCCATGGTCCTGGGGGACCAGGGCGCTGGGCACCCTAGTCCTGAAGGACCAGGGCGCTGGGCGCCATGTTCCCACCTCCAGGGACAGCAGGGTGCAAGGAGGATCAGGCCAGGGTGCTAAAAAATGCAGTTTTTGGTGTCATGAACAAGTTTCGGGGTCTCCATTCAGGTTCCATGTTGCATCACCATCGTGAAGACCCAAATGCAGTCAAAATTGCAAGTGTCGCAATTTTAGGATGCTACAACACCGAAGCCAACTTACACAATGAGAGACATATGTCCCAATCCATTTGACAAAAGCATTCCAATGCCTCCATTTCCTACACACTTTGTGACACCTAAGTTTGATAAGTATAAAGGAAAAGGGGATCCTAAGGCACATATCAGACAATTTTTCATAGCTTGCATTGAGGTAGCAGCAGAAGAGACATATTTGATGAGATTATTCCCACAAAGCTTAGGAGATCAAGCTATGGAATGGTTCTCTCAACTTCCACCTAGTATTAAGTCATGGGGTGACTTAGTAGAGGCATTTATCCAACATTTCTCATACAACATACAGACAGACATATCAGTCACCACTTTGTGCAACACCAAACAAAAGGATGGAGAATCTTTTTCATCATTTTTACAAAGATGGAGAAATCTAGCTAGCAGATGCTCTTGTGAAATTACACAAAAACAAATGGTAGAAATGTTCACCCAGAATGTTAACAAAGACATTGGTTATGACCTAAGAAAAGCTTGTTTGTCCACCTTCAAGGACATCATTGAAAAAGGCTTAGCAACAGAAAAGGCCCTAATTGAACAAGGAGTCATTAAGATATTCAAGGAAAACAAAGATGACTTTAAAGGAAAAGATAAGCCAAGATTTTGGAATAAAAACAAGAACACAGTCAATGATGGTGTTGTTGACGCCAATACAGTACGACCCAACATCTTTTTTTTTGGATCAAGCTCTACAAACAATCAAGTGAATACTCAAACAACTTCAAAGCACGAAGGAAGTACACACCATTGGGACAACCACTTGAGTCAGTTTTCAAGAAGCTAGTGGCAAACAAGGTAATCACTATTCCAGATTTTCCTCCATATGAGCCAAAGGTTAAACCAAATTGGTGGAATGATGATGAATATTGTGAATTTCATAAGAGAAAGGGCCACAAGACAAGATATTGCCATCGACTAAAAAACATCATACAAGATCTCATTGATAGAGGTGACATTGAAATCAAAGGACACTCATCCAACCAAGAACATGAAATGTTTAAGGAACCATTCCCAAAACATGACAAGGGAAAAGCTAAAGCCACAGATGATCAGACCAACTATACTAGAGAATCCTATAACTATGATTCAACTATCAATCACATTTCGATGGACAATTATGTCTCTACCATTATCATTAAGGACAAAATGCCTAAGAATTCTACCCGAAGACCCAAGATTGTCCTAAAAGGCGTTGGATCTTCTTCTGAACCTACCTCTGAATGTAATGTCACAACTCGTCGAGGTAAATTCACTTTGCAAGGTGCTCCAGTCATAAACACGGCTTCCGCATCAACTAAGCCTGAATATGACCTTGTAGAACAGTTAGGGAAAACACTCGCGCTCATCTCCATTCTTGAGCTCTTACGCATATCCCCCGCACATAAAGCCATTCTTGACAAAATCTTGAGAGACACTGTTGTTCCTACTGATCTGAACGTGGACCAGTTTCAAGCCATGGTGGGATACCTTTCCATTCCACACTCTCTTACATTCACAGAAGCCGAGGATGCCTCCGTAGGTCAGCCATATAATGCACCTTTACACATCGAAGCCTTCATACACAAACATCGAATAAAATGAGTCCTGATAGATAGAGGAGCAGGTCTAAACATTTGTACATTGAGCACTATTAAACAATTGGGATATTCCGATAAAGTTGTGAATTCTACAAATAAAATTACCATCAAGGTATATGATGATAAAGAGCATTCATCCAAAGGCACAGTCACCTTACCTCTCAGAGTTGGGCCAATTACAAAGGATGTGGTTTGTCAGGTCCTAGACCTGGATCTCACATATAATATATTACTAAGACATCCTTGGATTCATGAAATGAAGGCAGTCCCATCTACATATCACCAATGCATTAAATTTCCTCACAATGGAGTTGAAATAACAGTTAATGGAGATCCTAATCCATTCATATACTACAATAACTTGAGACCAAAGACTGAGATGATCATCCTAAGTAATAGGGAAGTTGTCCCTTCTTCTGCTTACATTGATCCTACATCATTAAAACCTTCGACATCAAAACAAGGTGAGCTTAAAGGCAAATTCCAGGACAAGGGCATGGGTGAATACACTTTGAATCAAACCATGTACTTACAACAAGTCATGAATTCACCAAAAGAATATGGACGACCACATCCTACTAAGTGGGTATCCATCATTACACTTAAATGGGATCCTACAATCTTCCAAAAATGGGGTGAAGTGGAAGAAGACTTATACAAAATGCTTTACAAAGACCCTGAAAGTAATACACAAGATCATGTTAGCATACCATGTGAGAAATATGGCAAAGGATTCAATATCCTACAAAAATTTGGGTAGGATGGCAAAAGTCCTCTTGGATTAAGAAAAGAAGGAATCATTGAACCTTTACAACCAGAATTGACAGTTAAAAGGGAACTCTCCAAAGGACTTGGTTTCATGAGTTTCAAGGTAAATACTCAAAAGACAGGAGAAGCATTACAAATCAAAATTCAACAAGAGAATCGCTATTCCACAGATTCCAATGAATGGGAATGGAATTCAGACAAGTCCTCCAATGACTATGAGCTCACCAAGACATTCAGAGAACCAGGTGAACCCATAGAAGAAGAGGAATTTTATAGAAAATTCAAAGTTGGTCAAGAAACAACCCCTGAGGATCCCACATAGTCCTTACCTCTAGGTTCTAGGTCGAAATCACATAGAATGAGGACACCTATCCCAGAATGCGCTACTAGTGATGACAATTTGGACTTGTTCACGATCGAGATAGATGAGGAGAGTGCCAACGATGACCTTGATAACTACCTCAACATACCTGAATATAACTGCATCTTCACTCTTAGCCCTGCTAACTTCGAAGACATCAAAGGCCTTCCCCTTGTGCACCACCAACTTATCGACTGGGACCATGAAGGACCTGCACAGTTTGACACATTCCAAAATGATGAAGCTTTTATTGACTATCTTGGCATACGAGATGATCTTCCCCCTGGGGACCATAAGGCAGGATATACTATAGAACTCAATAGCGTGGCATATTTTGGTGAGGGTGTCGGGCCTTCCAGTCACAAAAATATAAAAATAAAAAACAAATCAAGGGTCTTATGGAAAAAACCACATTGTGGCGCTGGCTGACCTCAAAAAAGTAAAAGAAAGGACGTATCTGAGGGCAAAAACCTCTTTGAGGCACCCGAAGATGGAAGGCTCGACATTTTCCCAGCATCATATGAAGAAAAGTCATCCATGTTGGTAGAGGAGACTATTAAAACAAACATTGGCATAGAAGAAGTTCCACACAACATATTCCTGGCTCAATCTTTGACAGAGATAGAAAGATCAAAGTTCATAAGTTTCTTCACAGAATGACAAATCAATTTTGCATGGTCATACGCTGATATGCCTGGATTCGATCCGAATTTGGTAATGCATCATTTGACAGTTAAACCAGAGGCAAAACTAGTGAAACAAAAATTAAGAAAGATGCATCCACAAGTGGCATTATAAGTCAAAGCAGAGCTTGAGAAATTATTGGATGTCGGATTCATACACCCAATTGATTATCCCAAATGGATCTCCAACTTAGTGCTTGTCAGTAAACCAAATCGCAGCATCAGAATATGTACAGATTTCAGAGACATCAACAAAGCCTATCCTAAGGAAGATTTTCCATTACCAAACATTGACTTGATCATTGATCTCACAGCAGGTCATGCAATGTTATCTTTGATGGATGGATTCTTTGGTTATAATCAAATAAAAATTACATCCGAGGATCAGCACAAAATGGCATTTACTTGTCCTTGGGGATCCTTTTGCTGGAATGTCATGCCCTTTGGGCTAAAAAATGCAGGCGCTACATATCAAAGAGCCATGACTACTATCTTTCATGATCTCATGCACGTTACTGTGGAAGATTATGTTGACAACCTCTTGAGAAAATCAATAGATAGAGATACACATTTAGACATACTTTTAGTCGTCTTTGATCGGTTGGAAAAATATAAAGTAAGATTAAACCCCAAGAAGTGTGTCTTTGGAGTAACCTCCAGGAAACTCCTGGGATTCATTGTCTCAAAAAGAGGAATCGAAGCTGATCCAGCAAAAGTCAAGGCCATCCTAGAGATGCAACCACCAAGAAATATCAATCAACTTCGATCTCTGCAAGGGAGACTCCAGTCCATACGAAGATTCATAGCGCAACTTGCAAATAAATGTAATCCTTTTCAGCACCTACTACACAAAAACATCAAATTCAAATGGGATGATAATTGTCAATGAGCTTTCCAGGCACTCAAAGATTATCTTTTGAATCCACCAGTTTTGATGCCATCAGTTCCAGATCAACCTCTATTACTATACATATCAGCTACTTCAACAGCACTGGGGGCACTCTTAGCACAACAAGATGCTGAAGGCAAAGAAAAGGCAGTATACTACATCAGTCGCACATTGGTGGGATATGAGCTAAATTACACACCAATTGAGCGTGCATGTCTCGTTGTGGTCTTTGCTTCACAGAAATTAAGATATTACATGCTAACTCATAAAACTAAGTTGGTTGCAAGGATCGATCCATTAAAATACCTTCTTAATAAAGCAACGCTTACTGGGCAACTAGCCAAATGGGTGATGCTTCTGAGTGAATTCGACATTGAGTATGTGGACAGAAAAGCAATAAAAGGATAGGCTATCGCAGATCAGTTAGCAGATGCTCCCATGATAGATGATGTTCCTCTAATTTTAGAATTTCTAGACGAATCCATCTTAATAGTGTCACATGCAAAGCCTTGGCAACTATACTTTGACGGCTCATACACACAGCATGGGGTAGGAGCTGGCATCCTCTTCATAACTCCTCAATGGGATTCTATACCAAAATCATATCGATTATCATTTCCTTGCACTAATAACATAGCAGAATACGAGGCATTAACAATGGGATTACAAATAGCAGTTCAATGGAAGATCTAGGAACTCTGTGTTTATGGGGACTCTCAACTTATAATTCGTCAAGCAACTGATGACTACCAAACAAAGGATGAAAAATTAATGCCTTACAAAAGAATGGTGGATGACCTGAAACAACATTTCACGAAGATAGACTTTGAGCAGATACCAAGAGAGAAGAACCGAGTTGCGGATGCCATGGCTACAATTGCTTCACTAATCGATCTACCCCCGAATGAGACCCACTACGAGTTCTTGGTGGATAACCTTTTGGTTCCCTCGTATGAGGTCACTCCTACTAAGATGATATGTGTTGTCAGTCCTGAGTCCTAGTTATATGGTTCCATTTTCACATACCTTCATGACAATACCCTTCCTCCTGACCTATCCAATAACTAATGTCGCACTTTCATTCACCAATCTTCTCAATATGTCATTTTAGCCAATATCCTATACTGTCGAGGTCTAGATGGCACTCTTCTTAGATGTTTAGAAAGAGATGAAACTCAGATTGCATTACGTGAAGTACATGAAGGGATATGTGGTACACATTCTAGTGGTCCTACCTTAGCCAAAACTCATCAGGACTGGATATTACTAGCCCAATATGGAAAAAGACTCATATCAGTTTGTCAAGAAATGTAAGCAGTGCCAACTTCATGGAGACCTCATTCATGCACCAACGCAAGAACTTCAACCAATTGCGACTCCTTGGCCCTTTTGTCAGTGGGGACTCGATCTCATAGGCAAAATTCACCCTCCTTCTAACGGTCATAAATTCATTATCACTGCCACAGAGTATTTCACAAAATGAATCGAAGTCGTGCCTCTCACACAAGTCACTGGAAAACAAATTGCTACATTTATCCTCAACTATATTATTTGTCGATACGGTATTCCTGTTTCCATCATCACCGATAATGGGTGTCCCTTCAAAAATCAGGATGTTAGGGAACTCTGTGACCGCTTCCATATTACCCATCGATTTTCCACACCATATTACCCCCAAGGTAATGGTCAAGCTGAGGCATCTAATAAAACAATCCTTAAAATCTTAAAAAAGACAGTCGACGATGCTGGCCGCAATTGGCATATCCAACTTAATCCCGCACTTTGGGCCTACCGCACAAGTGTCTACACACCTACAGGAGCTACACCCTATTCACTTGTCTACGGCACTAAAGCTATCTTGCCTATTGAGGTCAAGTTACTCTCTTTACGAGTCTCTTTGCAAAACATTATCCGTGATGAAGACTACAGGGTCTCTCGCTTACAAGAACTTGAACTATTGGATGAACGAAGACAAATTGCTTTTAATCATCTCAAGGCTTATCAACAATAGATGAGTCGCAGTTACAATCATAAAGTCAAGCCTCGCACATTTGAGGTGGGTGACTTAGTTCTCAGAGAAAATCCTAAAAATCAGCAAGACAGAGAGAAGAAGGGCAAATTCGAACCAAACTGGCTTGGTCCTTACATCATCACAATAGTCTATGGATCTAGTGCATATCAGCTTTCAATCCAAATGGAAAACCTTTGGAGGATCCTATCAATAGCATGCACCTTCGCAGGTTTTACACATAGCTCTTTAGAGTATCCTAATTCAAAAATACAGAAAAATCATAAAACATAAAAAATCGTTACTTGCTGAAAACCTGGCAAACAGGCGCCTTGTGACACAAAAAAAATTGAAAAATCAAAAAAATAAAGAAAAACATTTCGTCCAATGGTGAAAACCACTTCGGTGGTGCCCTGGGCAAGTACCTTGGTGAAAACTGGGTCACCAACGCCATGTGTAGAGACATTGCTCCTCCCTCCTTCAGGATTTCATTTCATCACTTCACTTTGCACACACTCACAACCTCTTCATTCATAATAAACTTTACACATTCTCATCATGGCTTGTTATTGATCTACCTAAGATTGGTTCACCATTCCTAATAAACATTCCTTTTCATCCCTTTCCATCCATAATAAATCAGCTCCTATCTGTAGCTAAGGCAAATCCTATGTCTAGTAATGGGTGTGGAACTAAGAGCATCACATGTTTCGAGGAGTACAGTTTCTTCCAATTTTCTTCAGTCTATCCGCACACAATCCGCAATAAAGCAACAGTTGCATCGCAAATCCGCAATAAAGTTTCATTTTCTCTACAATAAAGTATCAGTTTCATGGATTCAGTCAGTTTCAGATGAGACACAGCAGCAACAATGGGCTTCAACAAATCAAATCTTTCAACAGACTCAGACAACATTATGGTTCAGTGTGATCTATCCTTTTTGTGAAAGTAAACATTGTGACCACAATCAAATAAGACTTATACAAGTGACAAGAGACACTAATCTTAAGGACTACAGTGGATGTTGGTGTCGAGTCTTGGTTTTCTTTGATTTTATCTTTTTGGTGACATGTCTTTTAGCTTTTCCGGGATGTCTCTGACTAGAGATTTTATCTCCAGGATGTCTTTGACTAGAAAGGTGAGGATGGGGTATCGTCACCTATTTTTCTTTTGCTGTCTATGGATTGTCTCTTAGTAATGCTATGACTTGTCCAAGGATATGAGGACACTGTGAGTCTAGTATGAACTAGAACATTCCCTATTTGTGACTGTCTGATCTCCATGCAAATGGGTACAATGACTTTCTGGGTCAAACATATGCCTCGATTGTCATAACCTATTTTGCCATAATAAAGCTCAATGATGATAACGCACAAGAAGCACTTTCATATCTTCTATCTTCCATCCCCCTTTCTTGATTGACTTCCATCGTCCTTCTTGAGTCTGTGTAGCCTGCTATCACATGACTGAGTATAATGACACACCAAAAACATTTGCATCTCATGTAGTTGCACCTGCATTATCACATATTAAGCATTTCATACATACATATAGATATCACAATTGCATCACATCCTACACACAACACATGTTAGCACATCTTACATTTTTATCATGTAAATTGTTATTTGCATTATCATATTCATCTGCATTTCATACATTCACATTTGCATTGGCATAACATTAAAAACATAAAAGAACAAAAATATGGCATTTCATCATGTACATATTTGCATCCATATCATAATCGTCATCATTAAACATATCATAAACCATCACATAGAAACATACATCGTAAAACATCTCATCACATAGGTACACATGCATATAGCTACCACAAGAATGCATCTCATATATATATAATCATAAGTGTCATGATACAATGATGTCAAAATCATATGGCTACAATCACCCGAAGGTGTCATCATACAAAAATGGTACAAAAACTGATACATGGGGAGCCTTCTACGGCTATGATGAACTCCTTCCCTTGGAGCCGCCTAGCCTCGACAAAGTCTGAGCCCTGGAAGGACCCGCCCCAAGATCATCTCTCCTACCTCCCCTATCTAGTGGTGGTGGAGGACCCATGACCCCACCACTAGACGTCTGTCTCCTGTGACTCCCGCCAGAGGCCATCACTGTCTGTGGTGGTCTGCAGAAGCTCCTAGCCCGCTGCTCTGGTGGCACTGCCCTATAGTATAGGTCTCTCCAATAACCTATCTCCTCCCCTGCCCACAGAACATAGGCATATCTAGCCCCTGTGTCCTCTGTTGCCTGTCTCCTTGCCCTCAGTGTTGTCTCAACCTCTATATAGCGTTGAATAGCTTGATCCCTCTCCCGCTCTATGTCCGTCAACTGTCGCCTGAGCCTAGTTGTCTCCCTCTCTAGATCCTGGATCTCATCTGCCTGTCCTTGGCAGATCTCCCTCAGCTCTAATAGCTCATCCTCCTCCTCCTCGGCCCCCTGTACTGGTGGCTGTACCTGTGGCTTCTCATGTGGATGCCCCTGCCCCTATCCTCATCCCTGTACCTATCCCTGCACTTGTCTAGGACCCTGTGCTGCTAGCATCTGTAATGGCAAACCACCGCAACCCCTCACCACTTGACCCTCTATCTCCTCTCCACCCTCCCTCCGTGGAGCCACTCTCCTATCTCCTACTGCACCCCGCCTCCTTCGTCGGCCTCTACCCCCACCATCTCCATCATCATCCTCATCCCCACCACCATCCCCATCAATCATCTCTCCTGGATCTATCAGGCGTGGGAATGGATGCTCAGCCCAATATGCAATGTACTCTGCATCCATACCTACATCCTCAATCTCCAGCCACATATCCTAGGGCAAGGGAATCATCTCCACCAGCTGCATCAATGCCTGATCATATGACAATAGTGGCCCAGAGTGTGCCTGGTCCTGCACTATCCGTGCATACATACTGGAACCCCGTGGTATCCGCTGAATCCTGTCAAACTGCCTGCCCACCCGGTCTACTAACTACCTCTCCAATACATAGGGTGTCCACCCAATCGGATATATGCTCCTAAAGGTATAGGGTAGCTCCACTGCATCATCCCCCCACTGCTTGCACTCTCGGTACGACCTCCATATCACAGTGTCAATCTCATCCAGGACTCGATGTCAATGCTCCAACCTGCCAATCTGAGGTTGCGATATAATCATATCGTATAGATGAACAAAACTATGTCCATGACCCCTACCCCTGAAATGTATCGGTCAGGCAACTGGTAGGTGCTCATATGCCCACACCTGTAGCAATGTAACTCCGCAACCCAATCCTATGGATCCATGGTAAACAAACTGATGCAGCTCAAGTATAAGTGTGCTAGCATGCACGGTCCCCAGGCATATCTGGTATGATGTGTAACCAGTGTCTCCAAGGTGCTCCTCCAGCCTACAGCCAACCCTCGTGTCGCCCGATCTGGACACAGGAACCCACTGATCACTCCTCCCAGCATTGCTGGTAGCGCCAGTCCAGTCTATGTCATGGTATCCTAGGCAACATGTCCAGCCCTCATCTCCAGTCCTGGATCCTGGAACACTCGTCTCAGGGTCTCCCTGTCTCCATCTCGATCATGGGGAATCAACTCCCCATCGATCGGTATCGTCAGAATCCTATATACATCCTCTAAGGTGACTATCATCTCACCCATCGACAAATGAAAACTACATGTCTCAGAGTGTCATCTCTCAACAAGTGCAGTCAGCAAACCCATGTTCGCCCGAAACTCAGGCACATACAGAATGTGGCATAAGCCCATAGCATCAATCATATCCCTCTCATCAACTATCAGCTCAGCTCATAATCTTTGAGTCGATGGGAATCTCTCCCATGACTCCAGCATGGGTAGGTACTCCTGCAGTCAAGCAAATCAGCTCATGTCAGTCAAAGTGGCATTCACTGTTCATCACAAAATGCTGCTCTTTATCCTAGTGCTTATATCTATCATATGGCGCTCTATCCTAGTGACACTCACTGTTCATCACAAAGTGTTTCTCTTTATCCTAGTGACACTCACTATTCATCACAAAGTGTTGTTGTTTATCCTAGTGGTACTCCCTGTTCATCACAAAGTACTACGTGTTATTGCACTCCCTGTTCATCACAAAGTGTTGCTCACATTTGCACTCCCTGTTCATCACAAAGTGTTACTCATACTAGTACTCCCTATTCATCACAAAGTACTATGTCTTAGTACTCACTGTTCATCACAAAGTACTATGTCTTGGTACTCACTGTTCATCACAAAGTGCCTTGATCTATTCCTAGTCTTCCCTAGAGGACCTGCTTGAGTGTATCCTCTCAGCAGCTTATCCAATCGACAGCGTATGTTCATCACAGAACTGTCGATTTGGCCTTGAAGACACAAACGCATCTTAAAGACATAAACGCGCTTGCATACTGCATAAACGCGCCTTCTCTGAACAGACGTGCCTAGAATACATAGACATGCCTCTGCTCTGCACAGACGCATATGTCCTACGCAGATGCGCCCACATTGCACAAATGCGACTGCACAATGCCGACATGCTCGCATTTAGCACAGACACCTTTTCCCACATAGACGCGCCTGGCACAAACACAGACGCGCCTAGCCAACCCAGACGCGCCTAGCACCAGCACAGACGTGCCTACACGTTTTTGACATTTTTTTCTAGACCTACCTAATGCACATTTATTGCACTACCTAATATGCATTTATGACAATAATTAATGCGACAAAGTACAAGGAGGTTTTGTGGTACTTATCGGCTCTCCTGCATCTGCTGGCCTCTGAAATTGGCGAACGTGATCGAATCTATGCACCAATACCATCGCTGCTAACTGTTGCTGCTCTATTCTCTCTCTGCACTCTGATCTCTTGAAGGTGTGGATGATAATGATGATGTATTCCCCTCGTGGTCTATCTTATAGACTACCCTAGCCCTCGCCCTCGTCTCCCGAGTTAATCTTCATTATCCCGTGACTCTATCACTCTATCCGGTCAGTCCATTCTAGCCTTTCTTTCTTATCGAGAGATTGTCTGCGATCTTTCTAGACATTTTCATCCAATCTCTCAAGGGGGCATACCATTCCCATCTTGGGGCAACTTTGTATCAGTTCATATTATCTTCTTTGAAACAACGCAACAAGCTGCATTGTCTCAAAGAGGGGCAAAATGTAGACACCTAAAATTGTCATGTCTAATTAAATAAATATCTTTATTTATTTAATTACTTTAGCCTGATTCTTCTATTAATTAAATAAATCTTTATTTATTTAATTAATTCATTTATCCTCTTCTAGCCTTATTTCTCATTTAAATAAATACTTTTATTTATTTAAATTATCCTTTTTCTTAAATTAAATAAATATCTTATTTATTTAATTGATCCCACTTCCTCTATTAATTAAATGAATCTTTATTTATTTAATTAATTCATTAACCTTTTCTACCTATGACACATGTCATTCATCTCTTAATTCATACACTACCTACCTTCTCATTATTTTATTATTTTCTCTACCTACCCTCTAATCATAGCCGACCATTTATCTTTTACACCTCTCAATCTTATCCCTCCATTTCTTATAGTGTCTTCTATATAAGGAGATGCTTCCTTCATTATCAACCCTAACTACTTGATCGATTGACTACTCGACTACATTGCGCTTTCGAACATATGCGATCCTACTTGCAACCACATTTCCATTCTTTGTTGAGCTCTTGTGCACATATAAAATATGAGAGCAAATATATCAAGCAAGATCAATGGAGATAGGAAGAATGGAGATTCAAAACCTATTGGACATGTAATGGTATAATCTTTGTGATTTCATTTGATTTGCATTGTCTTAGGTAATCTTCATATGTTATGGTGGATCTTTGTTGTTGTTAGGCTAGGGTTTTGTGGTTGAATTCATTTAGTCTTTCATTATTGTTGTATCCATTTTCACCGTAAACAAATATAAATATATATTTATTTATTGAGAGCTTATAATAATTGATGATTATTTGGTGGAATTATATTGGTTGAGTATTTATGCTTATTTGTGCATTTATTTATTTATTATTTTGATTATTTAATTATTTGTTTATTATTTATTTATTTATTGGTTAATTTATTTATTTATGATTTATTTATTTATTGTTTATTTGTTTGTTATTATTTATTTACTTACCCCTTTTTTATTATTGGTCTTTGGTAATTGCAATTGGTGGCTATTATTTATTTTATTTTATTTTCTCTCGAATTTTGAGAAGCATTGTTATAATTATATTATTATTATTATTATCATCATCATCATCGTCGTCATCATCATCATCATCATCATAATGATAAGAGGTGACTCATTATTATGCAATTTTGGGCTGGAAAGGGGTTTGTCATGAAATTTTTTAAGAAGGGTTTGTTGGTAGCAACAATGCAGGAAAACTGAAAGGGGGCGGGTGAATTAGTTTTCACCAAACTCAACCAAATTAACCTTAACTACATATCTGATCATAAACAAAAATAACAAAAATAATCACCACATCACAACACACAACACATAGATTTTTAATGTGGAAAACCCAGTAAAGGGAAAAACCACGGTGGGAAGCTACCCACAATATGATGATACTCTGCAGTAGTATGTGTAAATATTACAATGGGGAATGCACATACATTCAGGAACACTTCCTAGAGCTCACTACTCAAAACAACAAAGGGCTACAACCTTGGGAAGGTTCACTGCCTTGCAAAGATCAGACAACAATCCAGTTTACATGAACTACAAGAATGGCATCTCTAAATGCCTCATTATAGTTCCGGTTAAGCACAGTTTACACAATACTTCTCTGCTCTTCTCCACTACCAAAAGAAAAATTCACTTGTTCACACATACAATACTCTCATAGATCATAGATGCAATTGCAGACACTCGCAGACACACCACTTACATGAATACATCACCTATTTATACAAATCATCAACCTTAACTCTAAGTTCGGCTCAACACATAAGACATAATTATAAAATTACACCACACGATACATAAATTAATAACCAGACCAATACAATGTTGGCAAGGACATAGCATGGACCCAAATCAAATCCTCAAACATGCAACACCATCAAATAATTCACCAAGATCATCTGCTACATGCTAAACTACTGAATAGTTTGCATAACACAAAGAATACCACTAAACCAATAAAATCTTCAATAGCATGCACCATGATCAATGTAGATCGCCAAAACACATAGGACACGATTAGAGAACATCATCAAGAAACGTGAATTCCACCACAATCACCGCAACAATTCGGATAACAAGAATCATCATTATTTCATCACCGAAGCTCAATAACACCAACAGACAAACTGAAAGATATGCTTGTGAAGTTCCAAATCATGAACCATCTGATCTAAGGACACACATGAATGTCCCAAAAACTCTCCAAAATCCGTACCACATAAGGAATCAATTCCGTAGCAAACCAATCCATAAATCACAACTCTACAATACAGAACAAACAGAAAAACAAACCATCAGTGCACCAGATCACACAACTTGATCAAATCACCTTCTGGAACATTGAAACTCATATTGAATAAACTAGAGATAAGCATCTCAAATCCCATTAATACACATCAGTATATCTACAACAGATCACCCAAACCAACTCTTTGCAACAAACCAATTTTTTGCAACACAGGAATATGTTGACATCAATGACAACAACACATTCCAACAACTCTAATATCCAATAGTATCCCCCTTTTGCATTGATGGAAACATATGAATGTGATCAATACAAATAAATAAATGATCAACTCCAGCAATCTTGCCCTAAGATAATGCACACATAGTTATTTACCTTAGATAGATAAGACAATTTGTCATATGCATCTCTCCCCCTTTGACAACAATTCCAAAGACACATACAAATCATTATTCTCTCTCTGATAATCTCTCTCCCCCTTTAGAACAAATACTCACAAATCTAATCTACTGAACCACACACTAACTACTCCCCTTGGAGCAGCAGCACCCACTCATCAATCTAGATAATAGGATAAGACAATGAAGTCCACTGCATCGATGCAACTCAACGCATCTAGTTCACAGCAAGAGGGGCAATCACCCCTAACTTCTCTCTTAGATATACAAATGTATCTGTAGGAAAAGGCTTAGTAAATATGTCTACAATCTATTCCTTTGTAGATACATACTCTAATCTAACTTCTTTCTCATTCACCTTTGCTCTCAAGAAATGAAACTTGATTGATATGTGTTTTGCCTTAGAATGCAATATTGGATTCTTAGAAATATTGATAGCACTAAAATTTTCACAATATATAACAATAGGCTCATTATAAAAATCCTCTGATATCCTTCAGCATCTGCTTCATCCAAAATACCTGAGTACAATTGCTAGCAGCAACAATGTATTCATCTTCTACAATAGATAAAGAAATATAATCTTTCTTCTTACTTATCCAAGGAACCAACTTATTTCCCGAAAAGAATGCTCCATCGGTAGTGCTCTTCTGGTCATCAACATCACCTGCCCAATCAGCATCACTATAAGCATTTAAAGTGAAATCATCATTCTTTGGATACCATAGACCGTAATCAACTATTCCCTTCAAGTACCTGAATATCCTCTTGATATAAGTAACATGACTTTCATTCAGATTAGCCTGGAATCTTGCAACAAGACATATAGCATTCATAATGTCAGGTCTAGTCTGAGTCAAATAAAGCAGTCCACCAATCATAGATCTATATAGGGTTTGGTTAGCCTTCAGAGATTCATCATCTTTTGTCATCTTGTATCCAGTCACCATAGGAGTTCCAACAGGTTTGGAATCATCTAACCCAAACTTATTCAGCAACTCCTTCACATACTTTGATTGAGATATGAAAATGCATTTATCAGTTTATGTAATTTGCAATCCCAGAAAGAATTTCATCTCACCTATCATAGACATCTCAAATTCTTTTTACATATCATCAGCAAATCTCTTACTCAAATCATCATCTCCTCCAAAAATAATATCATCAACAAATACTTCAACAATCAAAATATTATTATTATCAATCTTGAAATATATAGATTACTATCAATAGTACCTTTATAGAATCCCAACTTCATCAAATACCTATCCAATCTGGCATACTAAGCTCTATAGGCTTGTTTAAGTCCATACAATGCTTTCTTCAATCTACATACCATGTCTTCCTCATTTGTCAATGAAAATCCATCTAGTTGCTCAATATAGACTTCCTCTTTCAATTCATCATTCAAAAAGGTTGACTTCACATCCATCTGATATACCTTAATTTTGTTATGACCAGCATATTCAAGAAATAGTCTAATACCTTCAATTCTTGCTATCGAAGCAAAAGTCTCCTCAAAATCAATACCTTCCATTTGTGAATATCCCTTACATACCAGTCTTGTTTTATTTCTAACAACTTATCCATCTTCATTCAGCTTATTCTGGAACACCCATTTAGTACCAATTACATTCTTGTTCTTAGGTCTCAGAACAAGTTCCCATGTTTTGTTCTTCTCAATCTGATCTAGCTCTTCTTCCATATATTTTACCCAATTTTCTTCTTTACAAGCTTCAACAACATATTTAGGCTCAGTCTTAGAAATCAAACATGTCTCTTTAGTATAAATTCTTCTCCTAGTCATCAAACCTTTATTTTTATCACCAATAATCTGATTCTCTGAATGATTTAATCTTACATATGTCAATGTCTTCTGATTATTTTGATTTTCTGTTTCTTGAGCTTCTTTGCCGGCAGCAGCATCTACATTCACTATCTCTACTGGATCACTTTTCTTCATGCTCGGACTTTGCACTTGCTTTGCAGTAACATCCTAGTCATCATATTCATATCCACATGCTCTAATTTGCTTCTCATGATTCTCATCAACCTTCATATTTGCACTTTCCACTATCTTTCTCAATATTTTGTTGTAATGCTGGTAGGCTTTGCTCTTAGTAGAATATCCCAAAAAGATTCCTTCATCACATCTTGCATCAAATTTTCCTATATCCTCATCTCTTTTGATATAAAATTTTATTCCAAAGATTCTAACGTATTTAATTGTAGGAACATGACCAAACCATAGCTCATAAGGGGTGTTATCAGAATCTCCTTTTATATGCACCCAGTTGAATGTGTATATAGTAGTGTTAACAAATTCTCTCCAATAGATATGTGGAACATTTCCTTTAATCATCATAGTTCTAAAATTATCCAAAACAATTTTGTTCTTCCTTTCAACAACACCATTCTGCTAAGGAGTTCTCATAGTAGATAAATGTCTCTTGATTCCATACTCTTCACAAAAAGAATTAAACTCACCAAAGGTGAATTCTCCTCCTATGTCAAACCTTAGACACTTCAGCTTCAATCCTATCTCTATATCCACTTTAGCTTTGAATATTTTGTATTTCTCGAGTGCTTCAAATTTCTTCCTTAGAAAAGTGGCCCACATCATCCTAGAATAGTCATCAATCAGCAACATAAAGTATATGTTTCCCTGCAAGCTTCTCACTCTATAAGGTCCACATAAATCAGTATGCATAAGATCTAATAACCCATTAGATGTATATAGTTCTCTCTTGAATAAAATTCTTGTTTACTTTCCCAATTGACATTCTTTACAGACTGGATTAGTAGGCTTCACTATCTTAGGCAGATCTCTAATAGCTTGAGTAAAGATAATCTTAATAATGTAGTCAAATTTAACATGACACATCCTCCTATGCCACAACCAACTCTCATCAATCTGAGCAATTAAACAACTTTTCTCACCATCATTCAGATGAAAGATATTACCTTTAGTCTTAGTACCTAATGCAATCTCTATACCAGAGTTATTCAAGATCTTACATTTCCCAATCTTGAATTGTAAATCATATCCTTTATCAACCATATGTCCAACACTCAAAAGATTATGCTTCAAACCTTCAATATATAACAAAGCAATATTATCCTTAACATTAAGAGAAATAGAACCTCTACCACAGATTATACAAGCTTTGTTGTCACCAAATCTCACTACACCGCCATCATACTTCTCCATATTCACAAATTTTTCTTTATTGCTTGTCATGTGATGTGAACAACCACTATCAATCACCCATTCATCTTTCTCATCAATTTTAGTAGCCAAAGCTTTCTCTTCAACAATACAGCTTGTAGCATCACTAGATACTGGATCATCTTCCTTGATAGAAATAAACACAAATTCTTCTTCTAAATTCCCTTCTCAAACTCCTCATCTATTACACCTTCATTATCAGCATAGTAACACTTCTTTTGATATCTATACTTTCAGTTATGTTTGTAAGCCTTATCATGGACACTTTTTCTGCTCTTTCGGGACACCTAGAAGCAAAATGACCAATCTTATTACATCAAAAATATTTCAAAGGTAACTTCCCTTCATACTTACTGGCTCCCTTAGGCAATCCTCTAGCAATAAGTGCTTCAATCTCTTCCAATTCTCTTTCTTGTTCTTCCCTCTCTCTCAATTCTCTTTCATATTTAGACACCCTATTTGAACTCTCTCCCAAATCATAATTTTGCTTCCTAGATATAGTATCTTTAAATGCAGCCTCAATTTTACCATGTGATTCACCAAGTTCACTCAATTCAAAACCAACAAGCTTACCAACTAGCATATCTCTTGTCACAGTTGTCACAGTTTGAATCTCATCAATAGCAAAAACTTTATGTTTATAAGTAGGAGGAAAAGATCTCAACACTTTAGCCACAATCTCATTTTCTTCAAGAACTCCATCGGCACATCTGATGTTCAACACAAGATCATTCACTTTAGCCATAAAGGATGAAATATTCTCATCTTCTCCAATTCTTGGCAACTCATGATTCCCTTTCAAACTTTTCAATTTAGCAACTTTCACATGCTTATCTCCTTCATACAGGATTTATAGCTTCTTCCAAATCTCATGTGCAGTCTGCAATCCTATCACTTTAGTCATCTTAGCATCAGTCAAGGTACTCAACAATGCTTCTTTACCTCTTATATTACATTCAACATCTTTGATCTCAACTGCAGTAACAGGACCATTTGGAGGAACAATATATGCATTCTTTATAATCTTCCAATAATCTTCTCCAAGACAATTCAAGTGAACTTCCATCTGGTTCTTCCATATAGAGTAATTTATTCCATCAAATCTTGGACTCTCCTTGAAAAAAAAAGTTGCCATACCTAATGATGCAGAGGGTCTAAGAGGTTCTACAAAACACCAAGACTATGGTTTCAAGCCCAAACTTCAGTTTGCACAATAGGATACTCAACCCAAGGTTTTTACCCTTTGACAACGTATCACAATGTGGCCATTTGAGATAACACGACAAAATACATAAAGAAAGACTTCCAGAAGGAGTTCCATCATATTCACAGATCCAAGTGGACTCAAAACAACCAATTTCTCATTTGGAACAAACCCTTCTAAGCCTGATGCAGAGAGTCTTGAAGCTTGATCCAACTCACCTTTTGGATTGACTTGTCATCCTTAACCCTTCAACTACTCAATCCCATCCAATGGCACTTAGTAGGGGTTTTTTCTAATGAGACCTCCAAGGTCTGAACCACTTTGGCTTTCCTCCAAGGTACAACCAATGGTTTTGGATAATAAACTCCTATTGAGGTTGCCACCTCAATCACACACACACACCACTCCAAGGCTCCAACCACTCATGCAAGGATCACAACACCCAACCACTTCAATGTACTCAAAATGAATCTAAAAAATATCTTTGAAGTCTTTATAGGCTTTAATCATCTCCAAACCCATCGTTATGGTTTCCTAACCCTTCTAGGTCTCTACCAGACTCAAATAGGCCTAATTAAATTAGCCCTCCCTTGGTGGTTTTAGGGACTTAGTTTGCAAAATTCCCAAAAAAGGCTATAAATAAATTATGGATTTGAGTAACCCTTTTCAGAGTTTTATACAATACTAAAAATTTGCATCTGGGTCATCCGTACAAATAGGGTTTCCAATACTGCACTAATTTCAATGGTTTAGGCTCATCGGGTGACTTGGAAAGAAGGTTCTGAAACTCTTCACCAATCAAAACACATGCTCAAAAAAATTAGGGATTCTTCAAGGGCATACTCAGGGCTTTCCAACCATATGACACTTTTCCTTGTGCCAATCCTCTTGTGCTCTTAAAAACACAATTCTTCTGATGTCCTAACTCACCTACTCCCAATGATGAGCCTAGGGCTTCATTGTCTCTCCTCCACAAGGATCTGCAAAACAAAAAAACCTATCCTAAACCCATGTATATACCCTAACCTATTATTGATCTTGATTTCAATAGGTTCCATCAATGAATTCTTAGGTTAGAACCATTTTTTCTCTTAAACCCTACTTGCAAGGGTTTTACACCTAGTTGCAAAGAATGGATGAAATCTCTGCAACTATAAATAATCAGTCCTGCAAATTCAACTTATTGGAAAGTAAAATCAATGAGCACTCATTCCCTGCAATGAGATTGTACAACCAAGTCCATATTGGACCATACCAAGCAATGAAAACAAGAGAAAACTATCAAAAATGGTGAAAGACAAGATTGCTTCAAAAACCAAAAACTTGTTCTTGCATTCCCAATTGTCCAACCCGTACAATGAAGTGAATTTTGGCTTTTATGTTGTTGGTTCAGTTGGTTCGACCAAATTTTCAACTCCATCTACCAAAAATGCAACTTTTTACATCTTTTTACTCCTAAGATGCAACTTTGCATTTTAATGCATTTCAAAACTCTTGAAGGTCCTCAAACACCCTATAAGACCTAAACACAAAACAATAGACCCCTATTACATGATAACTGTATACACCTAAAAATGGTAAGAAGATAGTTAATTAAATACGTAGTTATTTGATTAATTCCCCTTCCCAATTAATTGAATTCACAAGCAATTTAATTAATTTCTCTATTCATCTACTAGTAAATAAATCTAAATGATTTATTTATATAGTTCATCTCACATCCCCCTTTGATTAATTAATTCTAAATTAATTAATGTCTCCCCATATTAATCAATTCTTCTAATCCTTAATTAAGATTAACTTGTTGAGATTAATTATCATTTTTAAATTATTTGAATTTCTAAATTCAAATGAGCACATCGCTCCTAACTTTAACCATCTAACCTAACCATCTCCTAACTTAACCCATTCAATCTAATCTTGGGTCTAACTAACCCTATCATATCTTGCACATCCTAACCTCCTTATCCTAACCTCTCATGGTGTGGATATTCTCTCCTTGAGACACATGGCACTTTTGCCACATGTCTCCTCCCTTGGACACTTGCCCTCTCATGAGAAAGGCTCCTTGACACTTGTCACCACAGAGATGACAAGTGTCCCTTCCTCCAACCTCTTCTCCAACTTCCTCAATCTTGGCCCTTGATATCTTCAGATCAAATCTGGACCATCGATTCCTGCCACCTCAGCTTTGGCCTTGGAATTCCTATAAATATCCCCCATTTTGGAGCAATATGGATCCCATCTCATATCAATTTAGGCATCATTACTATAGGCAATTTGCATTTCAATTATCTAGCATTTAGCTTTTGGATTTATCATAGCATGTTAATCTAGTTTCTTAAATCATGCATTTCATATCATCTCCATTGTCAATCATGATCAAATAGCTACTCAACTCTTGAGTTGTCACTTTGGAGGTCATTGCTCCGCTGAGAGCCCATCAATCCAACACCTTCAAGGTCCTCAAGAATAGAGGAAAATGGGACATTTCAAGGAAGGCTTATGGTTTGCATGTTTGATTTAGTTTTGAAATTAAGCTTTTCAATTATACAATTGTCTCATTATATGTGTATGCCTCCTATATACCACATTTTTCACATCATAATAACAATCATCTGGAGTACTGCTCCTGTGATCTACCTTAACATTTCACTTCTCAGGCTGACAGCATCCTGAACACCAATGACACAATCCAAAACTTGGATAACTCAATCATGGCTCTATTGAGTCCCAAATGGTTGGTCCGTTATTACATCATAAAGACAACACACAAAACTTCAAATAAAACAAAAATCTCATGCTTCGAGTGTTAGGTTCCCTGCACCATACTCCCCTGGGACAAAGAACTCAAGTCCCTTGAGTTAAGAGGTCTGCAATCTCCACTCCATGTTTAAGTATATCTGATTTTGACATCCACATAGCATTTGAATCAGGTAACCCTTCCCACTTGACAATATAGTGCTTGTAGACTCCTTCCCTTGTCTTCTTTAATACCTTGGTGTCCAAGATACTCTCCAACTTGACCGGTTGGCTTGGTGGAAAATCTCTCACCCAATCTTCACTAATCTATGATGACATGTCTAGCTGATGTGTTTTTTACTCTCCCTTGTATGGATAGAGATCATATTTTTTTAAGATAGGAGATATACCCAAGGTGGGAGGAATTTCAACTTCATATGCATTTTGTCCATACTTGTGTACCACCTTAAGAGGTCCAATTTTCTTCATCATGAGCTTGATAGGCTGCCCTTTTGGAAGTCTCCCCTTCCTTAGGTATGCTAACATATCCCACTTTAAATTGTACATTCCTCCTTTTTTTATTAGCTTGAAACTTATACTGCTCAAACTTTTTTTGTAAGGACTGCCTTACCTTATCATGCAATTCTTTAATACCTTCTGCAAAATTCTCCCCTTGTGCACTCTTAGTTGCCATTGAACTGAGATCTCTAAGCTCTAATATGCTCCTAGGATGAAATCCATACACTATATCAAAGGGACTTTTACTTGTGCTATGATTCGCTGAGTCATTGTATGCATATTTTGCCTGACCGAGTACTAAATCCCAAGTCTACCCATGTTGTTTTGTAAGACATCTTAGCAAGTTACCCAATGATTTGTTGACTACCTCTGTCTGACCATCTGATTGAGGATGATAGGAAGATGAAAAGGATAACTTGGTCCCCAACTTTCTCCAAAGTGTCCTCCAAAAGTGGCTTAAAAATTTCACATCTCTATCACTAACAATGTTGATTGGAAGACCATGAATTCAGACTATCTCCTTGAAGAAGAGGCCTGCAATATAGGTCGCATCATTGGTTCTCTTGAAAGGTATGGAATGTGCCATTTTGTTGAACCTATCTACCACCACATACACACTATCAAATCCCCTTGGGGTCTTAGCTAACACAAAATTCATACTCAAACAATCTCAAGGCCTCTGAGGGATGACCAAGGTTGATATAGACCTGCATTACTTGATGATCTTTTTGCTCTTTTGCAAATTGTACATTTCTCTACAAACCTTCTCACTTCTGATTGCAACTTGGGCCAATAATAAAACCTACCAACCTGCTCCAAAGTCTTATCTATGCCAAAATGACCTCCTAGTCCTCCTTGATGCTTCTCTTGGATAATATTTTGCCTCATAGAACATTGAGGTATGCAAAGAAGATGACCTTTGAACAAAAAACCCTCTTGTATCATATATTTTGAATAAGAGAGATGTGAGGTATTAGAAAAATTGGAACAAACACTATATATCTCTACAAAATCCTTATCATCCTTGTAGAGGTCTTTTAACTCACTCAAACCCACACTTTGCAATTGTATCTCCTACATAGTCATGACTCTCCTACTTAGTGCATCAGCTACCTTGTTGGATGTCCCTTTCTTGTGTTTGATAGTGAATGTATAGGATTGTAGGTATTCAACCCACTTTAGGTGTCTTTGGGTCAACTTCTCTTGTCCATTGAGGAAACTAAGGGCATGGTTGTCAGTGAAAACTACAAACTCTTTGGGAAGGAATTAATGACACCACTGCTTCAATGCTTGTACCATTACATACAACTCCAAGTCATATGTGGAGTACCTTTGCTTAGCTTCATTCGACTTCTCTAAGAAGAAAGCTATAGGGTGACCCTCTTGTCTTAAAACTGTCCCTATTGCCTTTTGGCTAGCATCACATTCTATTGTAAATGACTGATTGAAATCAGGCAATCTAAGGGTTGGCAGCTCTGGTATCTTAGCTTTCAACATTTCAAATCCCTTATTGGCTTCCTCTATCCACTTAAAGTGACACTTAATCCCTCCTTTAGTAGTGTTGAGAATAGGAGCACAAATATGGCTAAAGTTTCTCACAAACTTCCTATTAAAAGATGTCATTCCATGAAAACTTCTAACATCACTTGTGCCCCTAGGGATAGGCCAATTAATTATTTCTTCTACCTTACTTGGATCCATCTTTAAAAATCCTTGAGAAATAACAAAACCAAGGTATACAAGCTCTATTTTCAAAAACTCACATTTTTCAAGGTTAATCTTGAGTTGAGCCTCCTTCAACTTCTTCAAGACCATCTCCATATGCTTGAGGTGTTCCTCCTTGGTCCTAATGAAGATAAAAATATCATCAAGATACACAATAACAATTCTACCAATAAACTCGGCTAAGACTTCATTCATGAGCCTTTGGAAGGTACTAGGTGCATTGGTGAGGCCAAATGGCATCACCAACCACTCATATAGGCCTGCATTGGTTCTAAAGGTTGTCTTACATTCATCTCTAGGTCTGATTCTGATATGATGATAACCATACTTCAATTCCACCTTTTTGAAGTAGCTTGCACCTTCTATATTTTCCAATAGGTCCTCAATCCTTGGCATGGGAAACCAGTACCTTATATTGATCTTATTGATTTCTCTGGAGTCTGTGCACATTCTCCATTTGCCTCCCTTTTTAGGAACTAACATAGTAGGAACAACACATGGACTCAAACTCTTCTTGATAAACCCTTTGTCTAAGAGTTCTTGCACTTGTTTGGTGATCTCTTCATTTTGACTAGGTGTCATTTTATAGGCAGCTTTGTTAGGCATATTGGCCTCTGGTATTAAGTCTATTTGATTATTTACATCTCTCATTGGAGGAAATGAATCAAGCATTTCATCTCCTATTACATTTTTATATTGTTTGAGTAGACCTTGCACCTCTTGAGGCACTTCATTCATTGGATTTGCCTTAGCTTCATCTCTAGGCTTCAACACTATAGCATGGCCTTGTTGACCTTCTTGCTTTAATACTTTGAGAAACTCTTTTCCTCTCATCAACATCACACTGGATCCTATTTGATTTTCCTCTTTTGGATCAGGTAGGGGATCCATTTGGTACTTCTTCCCATTCTTGGTGATAAGATAGTTGCTCTTTTCTCCATCATGACTAGCTCTCACATCATATTGTCATGGACTGCCCAATAGCAAATGACAAGCATCCATAGGCAATTTGTCACATAATAATTTGTCCTTATAATCACCAATTTCAATTTCCACCCATGCTTGTTCATCAACTAATACATGTTGACCCCGGTTGAGCCATGATACCTTGTAAGGAGTGAGATGAGGTAATCTTTTTAGTTTGAGTTTATCCACCATTTCAACTGAGACAATGTTCTCAATGGAACCTCAATCTACAATCACCTTACAAATCTTCCCATGTGACTTACAAGTGGTCCTAAATAAACTTTCCTCTGTGGTGGTTCTTGAGCTTGGGGTATCTTGAGCATTGTCCTCCTCATCATTAAGTTTTCTCCATCTGTCACTAGCCCTGCCTTGCTGATTGAAGAAGTCATGCTCTGAGTGTCCTCCTCTTGCACCAATTGAGTCCTTCTTTCACCCATGTAAGAGCTTGATAAAATTTAGGCTTTTCCCGGACACTTACTCATGGTATGCCCAACTTGATTGCAATGATAACACCTACTGGTGAAGACTGTATTTCCTCTTCCTGAGTTTCCAAACTTGCCCCTAAAATTGCTCCTTCCTCTAAAGGATCCTCTCAATTTTCCTCTTTGAGAGTCCCCAATTCCTTCTTGTCTTTGTTGCTCTTCATTTCTTGATGATTGTTGCCCCCTACCAAAGGTTCCTCTACCTCTGAAATTCTTACCACCTCTATGTTGTTGATTTTGTTCACTTCTCCTCTTAATCTTTTTCTTTGCCCTTAAGGCCAACTTAAAACACTTATGGACAATGTCCGATGTGAGGATACTTATCTCATCTTGTATGTTTTGTCTAATATCATTCATGTACCTGGCCAACTTCTCCAGTTCATTCACATGCTTTCAAGCCCTCAAACTGAGTTTATGGAATTCCTCAGTGTATGCATTGACATATAACTCCATTTGTTTCATATTTTGCAGTCTCTTATGGATTTGAACTTCATAATCCCCTAGTAGGAATTGATCCTTAAGCCTTATCTTCATACGTTCCCATGAGGTTATCTTCTTCTTACCTTCTTGTATCCTTTCTTCTTGCATCATATTACACCAAACTAATGTTGATCCTCTTAATCTTGATTTGGCCACATTTACTCTTTTCTCCTTTGCTACCTCTTTATAATCAAAATGATTATTTAGGGCCTCTATCCAATCTAGCAACTCTTCTCCATTTAGATTTCCTCCATAGGTGGGTAATCCATCCAAGTTGTCTTTGCAAATAGATTTGACTGCATCCAAGAATAGATTTTGGTCTTGAGGAATTGCTACTATTGTTGGTTCCTCTCCATCTTCCACTTCTTCATCAATCTCATCACCCCATTATATCCTAACCTTCCCCTTTTCCTTCTTAACATCTTTGGTTCCTCTACTTCCTTCTACATCCTTCAATCCTTCTATCATCTCTGCCACCAATTGTCAGATGGCTTCTAGAGTCATTGCCTTTCGAGGCATTGAACTTGCTTTTGATTCTTCACAATCTGACATACACCAAATCTTTCAAAGAATGGCTCTGATGCAGAGAGTATTGAAGCTTGATCCAACTCACCTTATGGATTGACTTGTCCTCCTTAACCCTTCAACTACTCAAGCCCATCCAATGGCACTTAGTAGGGGTTTTTGCTAATGATACCTCCAAGGTATGGCCAATGGTTTTGGACAATCAACTCCTCCTATTAAGGTTGCCACGTCACACACACACACACACACACACACACACACACACACACACACACACACACCACTCTGAGGCTCCAACCACTCCTGCAAGGATCAAAACACCCAACCACTTTCAATGTACTCAAAATGAATCTACAAAGTGTCTTTGAAGTATTTTGAGGCTTTAAGCATCTCCAAACCCATCATTATGGTTTCCTAACCCTTCTAGGTCTCTACCGGGCTCAAATAGGCCTAATTGAATTAGCCCTCCCTTGGCAGTTTTAGGTACTTAGTTTGAAAACTTCCCAAAAAAGGATAGAAATAAATTATGTATTAGAGTACCCTTTTTAGATTTATAGACAATACTGAAAATTTGCATCTGGGTTATTTGTACAAATAGGGTTTCCAATACTGCACTAATTTCAATGGTTTAGGCCTCACCGGGTGACTTGGAAAGAAGGTTCTGTAACTCTTCACCAATCAAAACACCTACTCAAAAAAATTACAGATTATTCAAGGGAATAATTGGGGCTTTCCAACCATATGACACTTTTCCTTGTGCCAATCCTCTTGTACTCTTAAAAACACACTTTTTATGTTGTCTTAACTCACCTAATCCCAGCGGTGAGCCTAGGGCTTCATTGTCTCTCCTCCACAAGGACCTACAAAAAAAAAAACCTATCCTAAACCTATGTACATACCCTAACCTATCATTCCTCTTTATTTCAATGGGTTCCATCAATTAATTCTTAGGTTAGAGCCATTTTTGCTCTTAAACCCTACTTGCAAGGGTTTTACACCTAGTTGCAAAGAATCGATGAAATCTCTACAACTATAGACAATCAATCCTAAAAATCCATCTTATTGGAAAGTAAAATCAATGAACACTCATTCCCTACAATTCTATTGTACAACCAAGTCCGTACTAGACCGTACCAAGAAATGAAAACAAGAGAAAACTATCAAAAACGGTGAAAGACAAGATTGCTTCAAAAACCAAAAACATGTTCTTGCATTCCCAATTGTCCAACCCACACAGTGAAGTGAATTTTGGATTTTATGTTGTTTCAGTTGGTTCAACCAACTTTTCAACTCCATCTACCAAAAATGCAACTTTTGCAAAAATTGCAAAATGTTGCTCAGTAACTTTTTACATCTTTTTACTCCTAAGATGCAACTTTGCATTTTAATGCATTTCAAGACTCCTGAAGGTCCTCAAACACCCTATAAGGCCTAACCACAAAAAAATAGACCCCTATTACATGATAACAATCATCTAGATTACTACTCCTGTGATCTACCTTAACATTTCACTTCTCAGGTTGACAACATCCTGAACACCAATGACACAATCCAAAACTTGGACAACTCAACCATGGCTCTACTAAGTCCCAAATAGTTGGTCCATTATTAAATCATAAATCCAACACACAAAACTTGAGAGAAAACAAAAGTTTCATGCTTGGAGTGTTAGGTTCCCTGCATCAAAGCCACTCCCCACCATTGGCCTTCTAGGATGACTAGACTCTAGTAGCCCTACTCAGAGATCTTTTTGGCCATAACTTTTCACTCATTGGCTCTAGAGAAAAAATAAACCCATTTCCAAATACCCTTTTGTAATTCCTTAGACATATGTCAAATTTATGGTAATGTGCTTTGTATCAAAGTGTTCATAAATTGATTGTTGTAGTCTTCCAAGAGCCTTATTAGGCCTCCAAATACACTAAAGACACCCCTTACACACTCCACCAACCTGCACCCCCAACTTGGAATGTAAGGGAATAGAAAATATGAAATTATTTCATATTTTTAATGTCTTTTTATTTGTTTTGGTACCATAACACCAAATACCTTCTCAAACCCTGTCCAACCGGCTTAACACATGAGGATGTAAAGCCCTCAAGTGCTCAAAACTCCACTTATACTCTTCATCTGCAAATATTATTTAAAACCCATCTGGAGCACTACCATATCTACCATTCCACAAATTCTTGAGTCAATTCCTTGATGGAATTGTCAATTATGCATTATTCTTGACAAAACCCCAAAAACTTAGGGTTTTAGAATAGTTTGGGTAAATCCTCTTGTAGAATGATCAAAACCTAATGGAATCAATCCAAACTAGTGCCAAATGAAATGTAACATATATTCCTTTCCCAAAAAGTCCATTTTTATATGTTAACTCATTTAAATAAGGAATTTTTGAAGCAAAGAGCAGTGTTTTTACATAAAATTGCAGAGAAAATGATCTTCAAATTTCCTTCAAACTGAGTTCTCCATACAAAATCACCATCCAACCCCACCTCAACACTTGATGGGTCTATTTTAAATTCAAAACCAATGGTCCTAACCATATTTTGAATTGGTTAGTCGTTGGAACCACTTTTCCTAGATTAAGTTGTTTGACAACTTTGAGAATTTGTCAACAACTTTTACAACTTTACTCGTTTTACACAACCGACACAAATGACCTCCAAAAACCTTGCAAACATGTCAAATGGGGCATAAAAACATCAAATACATTATAGTAACTCCCACATCACACATTGGGAGGTGTTCCCCCACTTTGACCAATGTGGTTCTAATTGAGTATATGCAATCAATTGGCATCAAGGCCTTACAAAGTGACTTCAAAAAGACTTCAAATGTTTCAAGGTGGTCCTTAAGACCTTATTAAATCCAAATGAATAAAAAAACATGAAAATAAATGACAAACACACTTGATAGGCCCCTTGGACCCATAGGTGCCCCTGCACCATGCTCTCGGGGAGAGAAGAATCTTAAGTACCTCTTAAGATGAAGTCTTCAATAGATACTCCATGTTGCTTGATATCATTCACAGTCATCCAAGTTGCATATTCTTCAGGATTATCTTGTCATTTTATTAGGTACTCCTTGTATGTCTTTCTTCTAGTCTTCTTCACCTCCTTTGTATCAAGGATACACTCAAGCTTCATTGGTTGGCTAGGTGGCAACTCCTTCACCCAATCATCATCCTCATTTTCTTCTACACTTGCATCAGAACCTGCAATCATAGAGCTCTTATATAGATATGGATCAAACACATTTAAAACAGGAGATATGGCTACCCCAAGCGGTAACTCAATCTCATAATAATTTGAGCCAAATTCATGGACCACCCTACAAGGTCCTATCTTTTTCATCATCACTTTGGTATATTTTCCTTTAGGAAGTATTTCTTTCTTCAGATCGACTAACACCAAATCACCAACCTTGAATTGAAGGTCTCTCCTCTTCAAATCTCCCCTTTCTTTATACTTTTCCACATTATTTTGAAGGGTTTCTCTTATTTGCTAATGAATATCTCTGATTGCAACAACAAATTCTTCCCCTTGAGCACTCCTCCTATCAATCCCTTGCAAGTCTCTCAACTCATATACACTTGTAGGGTGCATCCCATAAATAACTTCAAATGGGCTTCTCTCAATGCTCCTATTCATGGAGTCATTATAAGCATACTCCGCTTGAGGTAGGATTAGATCCCAAGCCTGTCCATGTTCTTTTGTAAGGCATCTCAATAGATTTCCCAAGGATCTATTAACAACTTTAGTTTGGCCATTTGTTTGTGGATGGTAGTTTGAGCTATAAAACAATTTTGTGCCAAGTTTCTTCCATAAGGTCCTCCAAAAGTGGCCTATAAACTTGGAATCCCTATCAGAGATAATATTCAAGGGTAAACCATGTATCCTCACCACTTCTTTGAAGAACAAACCTGCAATCTGAGATGCATCATTAGTACATTTGCATGGAAGAAAGTATGCCATCTTGTTAAACCGGTCAACAACCACAAATACACTGTCAAAACCCCTTGGAGTTCTAGGCAGCCCTAACACAAAATCCATACTCACAATCTCCCAAGGCCTATTTGGAATTGGAAGGGGTTGATAAAGCCCTGTATTTGATGAATTTCCTTTAGCTTTTTGACATATGGAACACCCTTCAACATACCTCCTTACATCCACCTGAATTTTTGTCCAATAATAGAACCTTCTAACTTGATCCAAAGTCTTGTCAAGCCCAAAATGACCTCCCAAACTCCCACTGTTTCTCTTTTATGATATTATCTCTCATTGAGTATCTAGGTACATATAATTGACTCCCTTTGAAGAGAAAACCATTCTGAAATAAAAAATCAGGATACTCACTACGGAAAGTATTCAAAAACTGATTACAAACCTCATAAATCTCTTTGAAATCTGCATCATCATGATACATGTCTTTGAGTGCATCTACCCCCATGCTTTGTAGTTGTATTTCTTGCACCATGAGTGCTCTCCTACTAAGAGTGTTTTCCACTTTATTGGCTTGGCCTTTCTTGTGCTTTATAGTAAAGGTGTAGGCTTGCAAAGATTCAACCCACTTCATGTGTCTATGGTTGAGTTTGTCCTATCCATTCAAGAAACTTAGAGCATGATTGTCAATAAAAACAACAAATTCCTTGGGTAACAAATAGTGCCTCCACTTTTTAAGTTCTTGAACCATGGAATACAATTCTAAATCATATGAGGAATACTTCCTCTTTGCCTTATTGAGCTTTTCACTAAAGAATGCAACTAATCTTCCCTCTTGGCTTAAACACCCCCTATTGCTTGATTGCTAGCATCACACTCAATGGTGAAAACTTTATCAAAATCAAGGAGCACAAGGATGAGATGTTGGGATACTCTTTTCTTCAAATACTCAAAACCCTTATCAGCTTCATTAGTCTAAGAAAACTTACTCGTATTACCTCCTTTGATGGTGTCAAGGATTTGTGCATATATGTGGCTGAAATTCTATATGAATTTTGTATAGAAGCTTGCAAGTCCATGGAAACTCCTGACATCTCCCACTGATTTTGGGGTTGCCCAATTGATGATAGAATCCACCTTGGAAAGATCCATCTTCAAGCTTCCCTTGGAGATGACAAAGCCTAGGTACACTAGCTCTTCCTTCATGAAGTCACACTTCTCTAAGTTTATCATTAGTTTTTCCTCATGTAATCTTCTCATAACCATGTCAAGTTTCCTTAGATGCTCCTCTTTGGACCTACTAAATACAAAAATATCATCTAGATAAACAAAAACAAAATTTCAAATAAAAGGTTTCAATACCTCATTCATTAGGTGCATGAAGGTACTAGGTGCATTTGACAACCCAAAGGGAATCACCAACCAATCATAGAGGCCCTCATTGGTCTTAAAGGTTGTCTTCCATTCATCCCCTTCTATGGTCCTTATCTAATGGTAACCACTCTTCAAGTCAATCTTTGAAAAGTAGCATGCTCCTCCCAAACAATCCACGAGATCCTCCATTCTTGGCATAGGAAACCCATATCTTATTGTGATTCGGTTAATGACTTGAATCAGTACAAAGTATCCATGTTCCATCCTTCTTGGGTGCTAGGATAGTAGGTACAACACATGGGCTCAAACTCTTTCTCACTATGCCCTTGTCCAACAATTCTTGCACTTGCTTTGCAATCTCCCCATTTTGAGTCGGTGTCATTTAATAAGAAGTTTTATTAGGCAGTGTATCCCCTAGGATCAGGTCTATATGATTGACTTATATCTCTGATTGGAGGTAGGGAGTTGGGTAATTCCTCCACTACAATGCCCTTATACTTCCCTAGCAAGTTTTGAACCTCACTAGGTATGGCTCCTTCTTTGGGTTTAGGTAAATTTGATCTATTAATTAGCTTCACAATCAAGGCAAATCCTAGGCTCCCCTCTTCCTTCAAGGTTTGCATAAACTCCTTCTCACCTACCACCATGAAACTAGATCCCACTTGTTTATCCATGCCTTCATCTGATAAAGGGTTCAAGGTAAAAGACTCGCCATTCTTGGTTATGGTATAAGTGTTTTTTTTCCCATCATGTTGACCATTGAGATCATACTGCCACGGACATCCTAGAAGAAAATGACAAGCATCCATGGGGATCACATCACATAGGACTCTATCCCTATACCCCCCAATTTGAAATTCTACCCAATATTGTTCATTTACAAGCATTTGTTAGCCCTTACCTAACCAAGACACCTTATAAGGGGCAAGATGAGGGTTTCTCTTTAATCCTAACTTCTCAACCATTTCTAATGACACCAAACTATCTATAGACCCTGAATCAACTATGGCTTTACATACCTTCCCACCAAATTTACAAGAAGTTATAAAAAGTGACTTCCTTTGTAGTGGTTCCTTGGTACTTGGCACCTTCAAGAGAGCTCCACATCATTAGACTCTCTCCAAATTATGGATCTGCAGGCTTAGGTGGTGTTTTGACACTTTGGCGATCCTCCTCTTGCACTAGTTGGTTCCTCATATCTCCTCCATGAGAACTAGAGGCTTTCTTTTCAAGACACTTGAAGGTTGGATGCCCTACTTGATTGCAATTATAACACCTACCATTGAAGGTTCTTGAACCTCTTCCTAATCCACCAAATCTTCATCTTCCATTGGGTCTCCTCCCTCTAAAAATTCCTCTATTACTTGAGTCTCCACTTTTTTCATTATGGTTAGACTCTCCTTGTTGTCTTTGGGACTGATTTCTGCCCCCAAAAGTTCTTCTCCCTTTGAAACTTCTACCTCTTCCTCTACTTTGTTGATCACTCTTCCTCTTCAACTTTTCTTCTACCCTCAATGCTACTTGGAAACACTCATCCACAATCTTGGGGACAAGGAGGCTGATTTCATCTTGGGTATTGAACTTTAATCCATTAAGGTATCTAGCCACCTTTTCTCTTTCATTCTCCTCATGTCTAGACCTCATATTGAGTTCATGAAACTCCTCAGTGTAGGCAGGCACATTCATGTCTTTTTGTTTCAGGTTTTGCATCCTTTTGAATACTTGAACCTCATAATCAGCAAGTAGGAACTGTCCTTTTAGTTTGTTCACCATCCTATCCCATGAATTGATCATGGATTTGTTTTGCTTCACCCTTTCTCCTTGGGTGTAGTTCCACCAAACCAAGGCAGAACCCTTCAACTTTGTCTTGGCAAACTTTACCTTCTTATCTTTAGGTACCTCCTTGTACTCAAAGTAACTATTCAAGGCATCAATCCACTCTATCAAATCCTCAGCATCCATCTTGCCTCCATACATAGGAAGCTCCATTTTCACATCAGTAGCATCCCCTTTTATTGATTTCAAAGAATTGATGAACCTTCTTTCTTCAGGTTGGATCTCCTCTTCCTGAGGTCTTGCAGGAGGGGTCTCACCTTCACCTTCTCCTCCTTCTTCTTCTTCGGGGTCACTATCACTCTCTTCACCACTATCTCTCCTTCTCTTTTGCCTTCAATTATTCTACCTCTTCTCTTAGGGCTTTCAATTCCCTAGCCACTACAGATTTAGCTTTTGGAGGCATATTGCTCACTCAAAATCACCTACTCTTCTTCACACATCGGTACTTTCCCTTACCAAACTAAAAGGTGGCTCTAATACCACTTTGATTTAGAGGGTCTAAGAGGTTCTACAAAATACCAAGACTATGGTTCCAAGCCCAAACTCCAGTTTGCACAATAGGATACTCAACCCAAGGTTTCTACCCTTTGACAACGTTTCACAATGTGGCCATTTGAGACAACACAACAAAAGACATAAGAATTTATTCAAGAAGGATTTCCATAATATTCATAGACCCAAGTGGACTCAAAAAAACCAATTTCTCCTTTGGAACAAACCTTTCTAAGCCACTCCACACCATTGGCCTTCTAGGATGACTAGACTCTAGTAGCCATACTCAGAGGTCTTTTTGGCCATAAATTTTGACTCACTAACTCTAGGGACAAAATGAACCCATTTATAGATACCCTTTTGGAATTACTTAAACATGTGTCAAAGTTAGGGTAAGGTTATTTGGACCAAAGTGTTCAAAACTGACTGTTGCAGTCTTCCAAGAGCCCTATTAGGCCTCCAAATACACTAGAGACACCCCTTAGACACTCCACCAACCTGCACCCCCAACTTGGAATGTAATGGAATAGAAAAAATGAAATTATTTCATAGGTTTTAAGGTATTTTTGTTTGTTTTGGTACCAAAACTCCAAATACCTTCTCAAACCCTGTCCAACCGGCTTAACACATGAGGATATTAAGCCCTCAAGTGCTTAAAACTCCACTTAGACTCTTCATCTGCAAACAATATTTAAAACACATCTAGAGGACTACCATTTAACAAAGTCTTGAGTCAAGTCGTTGATGGAATGGTCAATTATGCATTATTCTTGACAAAACCCAAAAAACTTAGGGTTTCAGAAAAGTTTGGGTAAATCCTCTTGTATAATGATCAAAACCTAATGGAATCAAGCCAAACTATTCCCAAATGAAAGGTAACATAGATTCCTTTCCAACAAGTCCACTTTTATGTGTTAATTCATTCAAATAAGGAAGTTATGAAGAAAAGAGCAACATTTTTACAAAAAATTGCAGAGAAAATGATCTTCAAATTTCCTTCAAACTGAGTTCTCCATACAAAATTACCATCTAACCCCTCCTAAACACTCGAGGGGTCTATTTTAACTTCCAAACCAATGGTCCTAACCATACTTTGAATTAGTTAGCTGTTGGAACCACTTTTCATAGATTAAGTTGCTTGACAACTTTGACAAGTTGTCAACAACTTTTACAACTTTATTCATTTTGCACAACCGACACAAATGACCTCCAAAAACCTTACAAACATGTCAAATGGGGCATAAAAACATCAAATACATTATAGGCACTCCCACGCCACACATTGGGAGGCATTGACCCACTTTGACCTATGTTGTCCTAATTGAGTATATGCAATCAATTGGCATCAAGGCCTTACAAAGTGACTTCAAAAAGACTTCAAATGTTTCAAGGTAGTCCTTAAGACCTTATTAAATCCAAATGAATAGAAAAACATGAAAAGAAATGACAAACACACTTGATAGGCCCCTTGGACCCATAGGTGCCCCTGCACCACCAAATCTCCTCAAGTGGCCAAGCTTGTTCCAAAGAATCTAGCTCTGATACCAATTGTTGGCAACAATAATATAGGAAAACTAAGAGGGGGTGAATTAGTTTTCAAAAAACTCAACCAAATTAACCTTAATTACAGATCTAATCATGAACAACAATAACAAAAATAATCACATCAACAACACACATAATAAAGATTTTTCACGTGGAAACCCAATTAAGGGGAAAACCACAGTAGTATGTGTAAATATTACAATGGGGAATGCACATGCATTCAGGTACACTTCCTAGAGCTCACCACTTTATAAAAAGGGGCAATAACCCTAGGAAGGCTCACTATCTTACAAAGATCAAACAATAATCCAATTTACATGAACTGAAAGAATGGTATCTCCAAATGTCTGATTATAGTTTTGGTTAAGCACACTATCTGCACAAGACTTCTCTTCTCTTCTCTTCTCCACTACCAAAAGATAAATTTTCTTGTTCGCACATACAATACTCTCATAGATCATAGATACAACTACAAACACTCGCAAACACACCACTTACATGAATACATCACCTATTTATACAAATCATCAATCTTAACTCTAAGGTCATCTCAACACATAAGACCTAATTACAAAATTACACCACACAATACATAAATCAATAACTACACCAATACAATGTCGGCAAGGACATAGAATGGACCCAAATCAAATCCTCGAACATGCAACACCATCAAATAATTTTCCAAGATCATCCACAACATGCTAAACTACCAAATAGTTTGCATAACATGAAGAATGCCATCGGACCAATAAAATATTCAATAACGTGCACCACGATCAACTCAAACTTCCAAATCACATAGGATACAATTAGAGAACATCAACAAGCAATGTGGAATCCACCACAATCACTGCAACAATTCAGATAACAAGAATCATCATTATTTCATCACTGGAGCTCAAGAACACCAACTAACAAACTAAAAGATACGCTTGCAAAGTTCCAAATCATGAACCATCCAATCTGAGGATACACATGAACATCCCAAACACTCTACAAAATCTACACCACATAAGAAATCAATTCCTGGAAGAAAACCAATCCATAAATCACAACTCTACAATACAGAACCAACAAAAAAACCAACCATCACACAACTTGATCAAATCACCTTTTGGAACATCTAAACTCATAATGAATCAGATAGAGATAAGCATCTCAAAACCTATTAATCTAGATCAGCACATCTACAACAGATCACCCAAAGCAACTCTCTACAGCACAGGAATACATTGTCATCAATGACAACAACACATTCCAACAACTCTAATATCCAATAGAGCTTTAGATTTGAATTTTTGGATTTTGGATGGGAGGATATTTTCTACGTATGTTTGAGGATTGGAGTTTCTTTTTGAATTTATTTATTGCTATGTTGCATGGAAGGAGGTTGCTAGTTTGAGGAATATTTGGCTTGGCAAAGCATTTTCTCCTTCGAATTTCTTGTCCATTTCTTTAAGTCTCCAGGTCAGTGGTTCTGATCTAATTTTGTTTATGCGATTGTTTTTAAGGAAAAGATTGCATTTTGAGTGTTTGGAAAATATCTTGTGTATATTGGAAATTTTGTGTGTCACTTTTATCTCTGGAAATGAATGGAAGGATTTTTACTATCATCTCCTTTGTAGGATTTGTGTGTGATTGCATTTCTGTGTTTTTCTCTTCCATGTATCTATTGTTTGGATAAAGGGGTTTTGTTGTTATTTCCTTGGAAGGCTATGTTGTATTGCTTTTTTGTGTTTTGATTTGTCTATACTTTGGTTTACTCGAGAGGTAGTTCTGAGTTTCTTTTTCCTTCCAAGAGATACTTGTGTATTTGGAACTAGTAGTTTGTTCCCACTTTATGATTGCTAATCTTTTTATTGGTTGTAAAACACCTTTTTCCTATCATGTTCAAAGTCAAAAATGTATTTGAGTCTTGTTTCTATGTTAGTTGTTTACTTTCATTTCCTTCAAAGTCATGTTTTGACTTCTACTATAAATGCACTAAAGTGGGTAGCATATGCACTAATAATTTTTTAGTATGTGCTATTTTTTTTAATGTATGCACTAATCAGGATAAGGAATGTGGTAGACTATTTTGTGTATGAGCTATTCTAATTAGTGTATGCACTATTCTATTTCATGATTTCACTATTTTGAGTTTCATATTCACTATGCTAGTTAATATAAGTGCTACTCTGAGTCATAAATATGCTAAAATATTTCATAAAGGTGCTAGCATAATGTGTGGATGTGCCAGAGTTTTCTGTAAAGGTGTTGTTTTGTTTCTTTGACTTTCCTAGTTGAGGTTCTGAGTTTGTGTCAAACCAAAGGATTGTTTTCAAGATTTTGTGATTCCTTATGATATTTCTAGTTTTGATTTATTTGGTTTTGAGGATTTTGATACACATATTTTAGCTTTGAGAGAGATTGTTTTATCATGCTATTGAGATTATTGGTTCCACATTTGGATTATTGTATGAGATTATTAGAATATGTCTTTATGGTTCATAAGCGATTATGATTTGATTTGACAATGTGGATCAGATTTTGTTATGAATTCAATGTATAAATTTTCATGTGGAATTATGAGGTTCTTGTTTATGAGACATGATTATGATTATTAATAATATGAGCTATGGATGTTATAATATTGTTGTGATTATTTTGTTGTACCCTAGGTCTAGGAGCATATTAGGGGGAGTGCCTTCCAAGTGTGCGTCAAGGCCTAGGTGGCTGCAAGGAAATCTCATTGGAAGTTTCCTCTCAAGTGGGTGTCACATGTTGAATAGACCAGTTTGTTAATCCTATGAGGAAACAGTTAATATTGTGAGTGGGGGTGAATCAGTATTAAGACCAATTGAAACTTTAAACCCAAAAACAAAATTATATCAGATCTGAAATCATTTATTAGAATGTCTCAACTTCTTTTATCAGATCTAACAACCTCTTTATTAGATTTCCTTAACACATTAATCAAATCATTTACCACATCTATCAATTATTTCACCACTTCAGCAATCATATAGATTTGATCATTTACCAACTCATTACCCTCATCAATCAGATCAAAACACTTTCTCTATCAACTCTTATTAGTACCAGTAACCTTAGATAAACCTTTGATAAAACATCATAATCGGTGTACTCAGAAATAATGCATGAAATGAAACATAAACAAGAACATCACATAAAAAACATTCCACACATGAACACCATAATTTGTGACATGGAAACCCAAATAGGGAAAAACCATGGTGGGAGTTGGCACCCACAAATATTTGTACTCTTTTTAAGTACGCCCTGTTAGGAGTCACCTGGTTAAGGGATTTACCTAGCAGCCTAGTTAGGAGCTTGATGATTTGTTAGGATCAACCTCATGAGAGGATTTAACACTCTTTTGAGAGTTGCCCTGTTAGGGGACTTAAATGTTTAAGGCCTACTAGGACCTACCCGGTTAAGGGATTTAACCTGCTGCAACTGTTAGGGAACAACAGTGAATAAGTGATATGTTACTTACACTTCTCAGCTTGCTTGATCAGATCTAGTTATGCACAACACTCTGCAACTCTCAAGCAGATCTCACACTTCACTTGGATGGCTCAACACATTCTCTTAAGACCATCAACATAATAAACATCAACTGTGTCATCCTAAATAGCCATCTCAACTAGGTCGGACACTAAACCCTAATTACATCTTAAAATTACAATAAAAATCATAAGAAATCATCTCAGATTGATATACAAATCATTACATCAACTTACAATGCAATATCAACCGTTGGTTGATGGTAACCCATCATGAAAATCTGATTTGTACCAAAGTCAAAGCCTCAAAACACTCTACTAAGCATTTCGCTGATTCCCAAGAAACTCTTCCTTGAATTGTGCCAAAACAACAATCAAATATTTTCACACGATTTGTGTCATGTTACCACCTTCATGTAGACTCGTCATCGATCACGGTCATAACAAAAATCATTATCGGTTTAATGATTTCTTCACCGGTCTTAAACTCTACTAAAACCTTAGCAAAACTTCATCAAAAATTTGAAACACGTCTTCCGGTAAACATCACAAGTTTTGGTTCTAGTTAGATACTCCTTTCCATGATACAATTTCACATTCCAAACCACAAATCACCAATCATCATTGATCGCCCAATTCAATCAAAGCATATCTTCTTTACCGGTTAAAGTCCTATTTCACAAACTTCAATTCTCTGTCAGTAAACCCTATCTTCCAGTAAACTAAATCACTTAGATAACAAAACAAAACATCGGGAACATCAGTAATCATCATTTGACATCAATTGCCATCAATGACAACATAAATAACTGATCAATTCATCTAATCACAAAATCTCAATCTCTTCATCACAAATAGACTTCAATCCTTTACCGATGCGGTCATCAATCTTCAACTGCATCACCTTATTTGTATGAGTTATGCCAAATGCCAACATTCTCCCCCTTTGGCATTAATGGAAACACCAATCAGATATACAATCAGAGTAACATCATCATCTACAACTTTCTTGTCAATATCACATCATCTGTCGGTTCTCCTCCTTTTATCTTCTCCCCCTTAACCAATGCTTCTCTTAATATAATCTTCTGATCTTCAACTTCTCTCATATCTTTTCTTCTCCCCCTTTGACAGCAATGCCAAAGGTATAAATGCATCACTTGTCTTCAATTTTTCTGTTGCCTCTTCCATCATCTCAGAAAAACTATATCAGAACATTAAATAAGAACTTTACATCAAACTTGCTCCCTCAAAGGAGTATCTTGCACCTTCATCAATCCTTATGGAAAGATAAACATGAAATCCATAGGATTGATGGATCTCCATCATTCTAGTTCTTTCGGTGTAGGGGTCTAAGCCCTAGTTTACCTCTAAGAAACTCAAAGGTAGCCTTCGATAAGGGCTTAGTAAAGATATCAGCTAACTGATCTTTACTCTTCACATATTCCATCTTTACCTGTTTTTCTTGAACTATTTCCCTTATGAAATTATACTTCAATTCAATGTTCTTGGTTCTAGAATGAAGTACATGATTCTTAGAAATATTTATTGCACTTGTATTATCACAATAGATAGTCACCAGTTCAGACATATCTATCTTAAATCCTTCTAGCACATGTCTCATCCATATTGTCTGCGTGCAATTCATGGATGCAGATGCATACTCTACTTCAGCTGTAGATTGAGAAACACAAGTTTTTTTCTTGCTCGTCCATGCCACTAATCTTCCACCAAGTAGAAAAGCTCCATCGGTTGTTCTTTTCCGATCATCCACATTACCTGCCTAATCAGCATCACTAAAGACATCCAAAGTGAAATCTCTTTTATAGGGATACCATAAACCATAGTCTATTGTGCCTTTGAGATACCAAAAAATTCTCTTCACAGCCACCATGTGACTCTCCCTAGTCTCTTTTTGAAATCTAGCCACTAATCCAACAACATGAGCAGTGTCTAGTCTGTTATGAACAACATAGTGTAGCTTGCCAATCATAGATCTATACTCTTTTTCACTAACAGCAGGGGAATCATCTTGTTTTGATAATTTGTAGCTTGTTACCATCGGTGTTCCTACCGGTTTGCAGTCTTCCATGTTGAATGTCTTCAACACGTCTTTGATATACTTGGTCTGACAAATAAAGATACCACCATCCATTTGTTGGACATGTAAGCCAATAAAGAACTTTATTTCACCAATTAGAGACATTTCAAATTCCTTTTTCATTATATCAGCAAAATCCATACACATTTCATCATTTCCACCAAAGATTATGTCATCTACAAACACTTCTGCTATCAACATCTTGTCTCCATTAGTCTTCAAATAAATTTTGTTGTCCTCACTGGTACGTTGGAATCCAATTTTTATCAAATATGCATGTAATCTCTCATACCATGCTCTTGGTGCCTACTTTAGACCATATAGTGCTTTATGCAATTTACACACCATGTCTTTATCGTCAGTCAAGGAAAATCTATCTGGTTGTTCAATGTATACTTCTTCTTCTAGAATTCCATTCAGAAAGGTTGATTTGACATCCATTTGGTAAACTTTGAATCCCTTGTATGCAACAAATGCTAGCAGCATCCTTACTCCTAATCTAGCAATAGGTGCAAATGTTTCACCTTAATCCTCACCTTCTTCTTGAGCATACCCTTTGCAGACTAACCTTGCCTTGTTTCTTACAATTCTTCCTTCTTCATCCAATTTATTTCTAAAGACCCATTTTGTTCCAATTATATTCTTATCCTCTGATCTAGGAATAAGTGACCATGTCTGATTCTTCTCAATTTGATCTAATTCTTGATTCATTCCATTCACCCAATCATCATCCTTTAGTACTTCCTTAACTGTCTTAGGTTCAATTGTAGAAATCAAACATGAGTTCTCTCGGATCTTTCTCCTGGTTTGCACACCTGCATTCTTATCACCAATTATCTGCTCTTGTGAATGGTTCAATCTGACATATCTAGGTATTGCCTGTGTTGGTTCTGCATCTTTTGTATCAGGTTCTTCATTTTCTTCCTCAGTGTCATCACTTACCGGTTGAGCATCTAATTCTGCATTTGTCGGTTCTTCATTGTTCTTTGTCTCCGATTCAATGATCACAAGTTTTTCCTCATTATCATCCCTTTCAGGTTCTGATCTGCTTGTACCTTTTGACTTATCAGATACATCATCAACTTTTACATTAGCACTTTCAACAATTTTCTTAGTTCTCTTATTGTAACATTTATATGCCTTACTCTTAGAATAGTAACCAAGAAAAATTCCTTCATCAGATTTTGCATCAAATTTCTCAGTGTAGTTATCTCTCTTAATAAAACATTGACTTCCAAAAAATTTAAAATAACTTACACAAGGTGTTTTTCCATACCATAACTCATAGGGTGTCTTATTGTTACCTCTCTTTATAAATACCCAGTTTAAAGTGTAAAAAGCAGTACTGGTCGCTTCTCTCCAAAATATTTTGGATACATCACCCTATAATAACATGGTTCTTCTAGCTTCAACTACAATTATATTCATCCTTTCTGCTATGACATCATGTTGTGGTGTCCTCATAGTAGACATCTGTCTCTTGATACCCTATTCATCACAATACTTAACAAATTCATCAGATGTGAATTCACATCCTTGGTCTTATCTTAAACACTTCAAGTTCTTCCCGGTTTTATTCTCAAGCAGGTCTTTAAATGATTTAAATTTACTAAATGCTTTTGATTTCTCCTTCAAAAATGTCACCCACATCATTTTAGAATAGTCATCAATAAAAATCATGAAATAACTATCACCGTAATAACTCTTTGTTCTCGTAGGGCCACAAAGATCAGTATGTACCAAATCTAAAATATTCTCAGAAATACAATTCTTGCTCTTGAAAGAAATTGAGGTCATCTTACTGATTTGACAATCTTTGTGTATCACACTATCCGGTTTGACAATTTGTGGCAATCCTCTTACAACACTTGACTTTCTTATCTTAACCAAATTATCAAAATTAACATGACAACATCTTTTATGCCATAATCAATTATCTTCCATTCTTGCAACCAAACAATTATTAATATTACTATTCAAATGGAATAAGTTACCTCTAGTTTGCTTCCCGGTAGCAATCAGTTCACCATTACCTCCAAGAATTCTGCAGACTCCACTTTTAAACTCAACAAAATAACCTTTATCATTGAGTTTTCCAACACTTAAAAGATTATGCTTTAGACCATCAACCAAAAACACATCATCAACATTACTCTTCCCATTTAGAGAAATTGAAACTTTACCTTTCACCATGCAAGGAGAGTTATTTCCAAATCTAACAACACCTCCATCAAATTCATTAAGGATTATGAACTTACTTTTATCTCTGATCATGTGGTGTGAGCAACCACTATCTATAATCCATTCATCACTAATCTCCATATGAGATATTAGTGCATTTTCATCTGTCAGTTCCTCCTTCATGGCTACAAACACAATTTCCTCATTGTCATCTTCATCTTCAGACTCCTCATCGGTCACACCTTCATCTACTGCAACATAACAATGTTTCTTGCCCTTTCATTTGAATATTCTAAACTTCTCTTTCTTATCCATGTTAGGACAGTTAGTAGCAATATGACCAATTTTACTACAAGAGAAACACTTCAAAGGTATCTTTCATTTATACTTACCAGTGCCTCTTAGAAATATTTTTTCTAACACTGCCTCAAGTTCCATCACTTGATCTTCATTGTCTTCATTTCCCCAGTTACTTCCATGACTTGACCTGCACTCATGATTTTGACATATATCTTTTCCTTTTCTAGTAGATGAACCGGTAACAGAAGCTTTAAAGGCAGATTCAGTAGATTTTGTTACACTGATGTCAATACTATTTAACTCAAAAGTTGTAAGCTTACCAATCAATGAATCAATAGTTACCTTATCCTTTGATATGGTTCTAAGTTCTTGGATTGAGGATACTCTTATAACATATTGAGGTTGAAGAGTTCTAAGCATTTTACTTACTATTGCATCATCTTCCATTTTACCTCCAACACTCTTTATGCCGCCAACAACTTCTTTGATTCTCTGACCATACTATGCAATATTTTCTCCTTCAAGCATTCTCATGTCATCGAACTTTCCTCTCAAGCTTTCCTCTTTGGATATGAACATCAATATATTTTGAATCAGATAAAGTACTTACAATAGCTTCTAGGGCTTGCATGTTATCTTGTTGCTCTCTGAGTTCATCTAGTGTCAAGGGAGTAGTGGTAAGAGCAACATATGTTGTTTCAACTTGCTTCCAATATTGTGCACCAAGACCTTTGATGTAGATCTTCATTATATCTTTCCAGATCTTGTAGTTATCATGGTTAAACTTAGGACCCTCTTTCTTCATCATCTTGACTTCCTCAGAATCTTTTCCTCAAGCGGTTAGGCTTTCTGCACACAAAGGACCAATGCTTTGATACCAATTGTTAATCCTATGAGGATCCGGTTAATACTGAGAGGGGGGGTGAATCAGTATTAAGACCAATTGAAACCTTAAACCCAAAAACAAACTTATATCAGATCTGAAATCATTTATCAGGATTTCTCAACTTCTTTTATAAGATCTAGCAACCTCTTTATCAAATTTGCTTAACACATTAATCAAATCATTTACCACATCTATCAATTTTTTCACCACTTAAGGAATCATATAGATTTGATCATTTACCAACCCATTGCCCTCATCAATTAGATCAAAACACTTTCACTATCAACTCTTATCAGTATCGGTAACCTTAGATAAACCTCTGATAAAACATCATAACCGATGTACTTAGAAATAATGCATGAAATGAAACATAAACAAGAACATCACATAAAAAATATTCCACATATGAACACCATAATTTTTGACATGGAAACCCAAATAGGGACAAACCACGATGGGAGTTGTCACAAATATTTGTACTCTTTTGAAATATGCTCTGTTAGGAGCTTACAATATGCCCTGTTAGGAGTCACCCGGTTAAGGGATTTGCCTAGCAGCCCGATTAAGAGCTTGATGATCTATTAGGATCAACCTCGTGAGATGATTTAACACTCTTTTGAGTGCTTCCCTATTAAGGGACTTAAATGATTAAGGCATGTTAGGACCTACCCGGTTAAGGGATTTAACCTGCTGCAACTGTTAGGGAACAACAGTGAATAAGTGATATGTTACTTGCACTTCTCAGCTTGCTTGATCAGATCTAGTTATGCACAACACTCTACAACTCTTAGGAAGATCTTACACTTCACTTGGATGGCTCAACACATTCTCTTAAGACCACCGACACAATAAACATCAACTGTGTCATCCTAAATAGCCATCTCAACTAGGTCGGACACTAAACCCTAATGACATCTTGAAATTATAATACAAATCATAAGAGATCATCTCAGATCGATATACAGATAATTACATCAAATTACAATGCAATATCAACCATTGGTTGATCGTAACCCATCATGAAAATCTGATTTGTACCAAAGTCAAAGCCTCAAAACACTCTACTAAGCATTTTGTTGATTCCCAAGAAACTCTTCCTTGAATCATGCCAAAAAAGTAATCAAATCTTTTCACACGGGTTGTGTTGTGTTACCACCTTTATGTAGACTCGTCGTCGATCACCACCATAACAAAAAATCATTACTGGTTTAATGATTTCTTCATCAGTCTTAAACCCTACTAAAACCTTAGCAAAACTTCATCAGAAATTTGAAACACGCCTTTTGGTAAAAATCACAAGTTCTAGTTCCGATCAGATACTCCTTTCCATGATACAAGTTCACATTCCAAACTACAAATCACCAATCATCACCAATCACCCAATTCAATCATAACATCTCTACTTACTGGTTAAAGTCCTATTTCACAGACTTCGGTTCTCTGTCGGTAAACCCTATCTTTCAGTAAACCAAAACACTTAGATGACAAAACAAAACATTAGGAACATCAGTAATCATCATTTGACATTAGTTTCCATCAACGACAACACAAATAATTGATCAAGTCATCTAATCACAAAATCTCAATCTCTTCATCACAAATAGACTTCAATCCTTTACCGATGCAGTCATCAATCTTCAACTGCATCACCTTATCTATATCAGTTATGTCAAATGCCAACACGGATATGAGAGGGGGTGAATCGGTAATTTACTTCAAATTCTTGAACTGAAAAAGTTAATATGTTGAACATAACTTAATCTCCATTATCTTTGAAATACATAAATAAATTGCATAACACAACCATAAAAGAGACACCAAAGATTTTTATATGTGGAAAACCCAAAGAGGGAAAAACCATGGAGAGGGTTAACTCTCAAGATAATATAACTAGTTATATGAGGTTACAAAACAAGCTCACTGTTAGAGGGCTCACTGCCCGGAGAGCTTACTACTCAAAATACAAATGGCTTACTTCCAAAAGGAGTGAACTAAGAAAGTTGTATCTACACATGCATGAAAATAGTTCCAGTTAAACCTCTGACATCACACTATTTGATTGTAACAAATCTGATTAAGAACCTTTGCAAAACGCTTCACCAACTTACTGCAATACTCTGACTATTTGCAATAGATACGATTAGGAACCTTTACAAATCACTTCACCAACTTACTGCATAATTTTTCTTATATCAAACCACACTTCACCTCTATCACTTACCACTTCTATTATTCACTCATACACCTATACACACTTACTCACATATACATTCACACATTCATACATTCATGCATAAACTTCTCATCATAAAGAGATGGACTGTGTATGTACATGTATATCAATTTATAAATTAATCAAGTTGGCCTCTAAGGTATTTGACAAAAGAGCATTTTAATGACACACTACAATCACTAGAGCATAGTATCAATATAGATCTTCAAGGTTGGTTAGACCATAAAAGATCATATCCTCGAAGCAGCAAAACAACATGCTACCATAATGCCTCAATTACCAGAGCACAAAATGGATTAACCAAATCATAGCTAAGACCAAACAATTTTGAGTGCACCAATCATGATCCAAGTCAGCATCACATGATTCAAGACATGAAAACCAAAACACCAAATGAATGTTACCAGTAATGAAAGAAAATGGAGGAAATTGGAGCACAAGAATTTGCTCACCACAATATATCTAAACATACAACTAAAACATGACATCCAGATAATAGCTTCTAAAGAACTTAAAAAAATGTCACAACCAATACAAAAACTCTCACATCCATACACTCATATCCTCATGATTCCAGAGTAATAATCATCTCATATATTGTGATAGCAACAACATCAACAATAACAAGGATCATGCTATCTATAACATACAAACCTATATTCCATTGTGCTCTAACTAAGCATGCAACCTTTCACATATCAATCTACATATACTCTATCTCTCATATTAATCACCAACATCATACATACCAATCTGAACCAATCCAAAGTACCGGATTTGAAATCAGTGACAACATAGATAAGTAATTCCAACAGTCTCTCAACAATCTCCCCCTTTGTCATTGATGGCAAAACACATATATCAAAATTTTCCATAACTCCCCCTTATATAATGCTTCCAAGATTCCCAAAATTCAAGACTCAACAACACAATATTTCTCTGATACACAATACTTCTCCCCTTTGACATCAAGGACAAACCTGGTAATAGCAAAATGAGTTACCAAAAAAAATTGCACTCAAAAGGAAAGATTGATTCACTTACTCTTCTAAAAGATCCTCTTCTACTTCTCCTTCAATTCTGGATAGAAAGATTTCCAATAACTCATTTCCAAATGGGTACTTAAGCTCAAACTGTCATTCTGCACAATTATATCAACTGCATCTGATAACAAACCAGGAACATAGATGTTCTGCACACACTTCTCAGCTTCAGAAAGAAAACCAGAAAGATGTTCTAACTGAGGTTCAACAATCTCTTTTACTTTGAAGAATATACTTTTTACTTCTTCTTTCTATTTTTGATAAAATGTAAGATCTGATTGCAAAAAAATTATCTTCCTTCTTTGTGCACCATCAATATCACTAAAAATATCAAATGCCTTACCCAAGGAGTACAACTCAGATTCAATAGAATCAATTTTCACTTTGAAATGCTCCACAACAACAGGCCATTGGAAACAATATCTGTAAAATTTTCTTGCAAAGCACAACAAACTTGAAAGAACTCAAAATATTTGAGTTACGTGGCCTATTTCACTGTTGTTCATACAGGGAATGGCAAGAACTAATTGAAAAAATGAATAAGAAATGTCTTTTATTGAAGTCTCTCCTGAGATTTGAAATTCAAAATTCTAGCTCCTTTAGGCTTGATGACTCAACTGGCTTATTGAATGTGTTGGCTACTTCTTTCCTTAAAATCAAGTAGTTGACTGATTGAAATTTTGATATTGGACCTTGTTGGGTGCGCTGATTTGAAAATCCCTCCAAAAGTGGCCTAGAATTGAAACTAAGGAGCTAATTTCACTCCCAAAACTGCTCCAATTTGATGACTCACCCCTTGGAGCCTTCAAATCAGGGGGAAGACTGATTTTTAGCTTTCAACAACCTCCTTTAATCATGAAATCTGTTTGTAGGCGACCTCCTCCATTTGATTTTGAAATTTGAATTTGATAACATTGATGACCAATTTGAAATTCAAATTTCACCGTGACAATCAATCCTTATAATCATCTCATGACAGTTAGCCTCATCAAACTCCTCAAACTTGTCCTTTCAGGTCAACCATGATGAACAAGTAACAGTGAATGAGCCATAATTTGCTACTCATAGGGATACCCATATTGACTTTCTTACATTCATTCACATTGTTTACTGTTTCTATATAAAGACTTGCCTTGAGTCTTTAGCCTGTGTGATGACTCTACCTACATAATTTAGTTTGTCTTTTGGTAATGATGCATTTTGTGTTTGAAAGGAACATCCTTGTTGTCTTGATTCATGCTAGAACTATCTTGCTCATTGTGATTGCTCTTTAAGACACTTTCTCAGTCCTTCATGGCTGTGAACAATGTGTCTCTGACAAGGGCATCTCTTTGGTGTTGATGACTACTATAAATTTTTTGATTGTAACCTTGACCTTAGGACAGTGAGCTGGGAGCTGCGCTTTTCAAAATATATACCTACTTTGTATTGTCAAAATGCTATCTTGGTGAGGATTGCACTCTTCTATCTTTTAGGAAAAAAATGTTTCTCTTCATACTGTTATAGTTTGTCATGCCTTTGTATTGACTGCATTTGATTCTCATCTCCATGGTTTCTCTGAAACATCTCAAGACTCCCTTTATGATTGAAGTGTTCATGGGGTCACCCTTGTATTGCATGCATGTTTATTGTGAATAGCCTTTTGACAGTGATTGTGATTTTCTCTGTCAAATTTATGTCTTACAGTTGTGTGGGTTTAGTGAATGCCTTTGATGTTGAATGAGCAAACCTTGGCTCTATCTTGGAATAGTTACCTATAAGTTCTAGACTTTCATAACCACCTCACTGTCCAAAGATCCTCAATGACTGAATTATTTCTCAAGCCTCTGACCCAATTGGATATAGTAAGTTACCCACTAGGTGGATGCTTTTGATGTTCTTGATGAAGACATTTTTAAAGACAAAGTGGAACTGCTCTTTTTTTATCTTGAAGGGACTTCTCATCCATTCTTTTCATGGTATGGAAGATCTAGGGCTCCTCTTTGATAGTTATCCAAATAAAACATAGTACCCTTTTATTGTATTCAAAGCATATATAATGAAGCAATCAGATATCAATAGTCAAATAGGATTGTTCATACTGTTGCTAGACATTAGAGGTTGAGCATTCTCTTTTGCTTTTGGGGCTTTTAAATGTACTAATATTTATATCCTTGAATTCTCTTTGAATAAACTCAATGCTATGTAATATGACTATCTTTTGAATCATGTTGACTAATTTCGACAATGATTTTCCTATTTGTTGTTCACTGGATTTTTTACTAAAATTTGTAATTGCGCTTAAGAAAAAGATGCTAGGACTGCCCTATAATATTGCTCAGAGGTGTTGCTACTTCATCATGACTATGGTTGTGAATTGCCCCTATACAATGTGTTATTAGTTTAACAGTTGTCATTTCTATACACTTCATGACTATTCTTTGTTTTATGATTCCGAGACACCTTGAATTAACTCTCAAAGGGCTACATTCACTGTCATATCACATTCTAACACCATCAACAAGTTATCTTTTCCTTTGGATTGTGCCTGTGCCTTTTCCATACTATATACTATTGTTGCTACTTTCTCTGAGACTATGAGATGTTAATGGAATCTTAAGATTGTTGACCTTAGTTGTGACATCTTCCATTATTGTCCTTATTACCTTATTATCATAAGGTTGTACTTATGACATGGCTGCTAGTGACTATGACTTGAGACAATATTGATCTTTTCTACTAGAACTGTTGCTATACTATCTTCAAAGTCTATCTTTCTTTTAAGATCACTATGACAAGGCTCTTTTGGAGGTTGCCTTCTTAGCAATGTGTATTGAGCATTGTATACCATCACTGTCTTTTAGCATTCAATCTCTTACTTGTCCTATAAAAAAGACAATAACTTTCTAGCATGTTTTTATCTCTTGTCATAAACCCTTGGACTATAATGTTCATCATTTCTTGTTCATTGTATCTTCATTCTATACTTTTCCTCACAACCCCTATTTCTCTTTTGTGATTCTTTTACAGTGATAAGTGTCTTTGTTTGTGATGAGATCAATGTCCTTTGTTGATCTCATCTGCCTATGTGACAGTCAAGGTGGTTGTCCTTCATCGATCTATTTACAATGTCCTCCAAGACATAGCTTTGGTTCATTGTCCCTGTCCTCATTGATCTATTGCTTCTCTAATGGTGTCTCGATGGGATGTTGATACTTTATTTGCTCCATCACACTAAAACCTTATACCTTTTGTATGCTTGAAAAGGTCTAGAAACATATCTCAAAGACTCATGCCCTGCTCTTTAAGAATAATTAGGGTCTATGAGCATTGTCCTTCTCTGCACTTTGATATCACGGTCCTTAAGGAGTAAGCTTTTGTCTAATTAATGACTGCATTTTATCATAGACTATTCTTTTGTAAATCATCTTTTGTATTGGCAGTCACCCCTTTGTGCTGACTCATTATTTGATCATACCTTACCTAGGACTAATCTTAGAATATCTCTTATCCCTCGAGGACTATAATCATAGCTTTCATTTTATGACAGTCACAAGGATGTGTGTGTTGCTACGATGATATTAATGCATTTGTTCTTTCTTTAGCTCCTAAATCTTTAAAGTCTGATCTAAACCTTTAATCACTGCTCCCAAGGTTTGACTTGACTGCTCTTTTCAAGATATTAGGCTATGTAATGCATGTCCTTTGATGGGACTAAAACTTTTACATTAAAATGCCCTAGAGAGTATTCTACATGTAATCAAATGTTTCAAAGCTATCTTAGTTAATTCATTACTGTGTTATTGGTGGGCATGCTATTGTAATTGTCTCATAAGGCCTTTTCGATAGCGCTTCTACACATACATTTATCTTACAACAAACCCTCTTTTGGCTGAGATAATCACCTTCAAGCCCTTTTGGCCTAATCAAAACCTTTATCATGCAACTATGAATGGATTCTCTGAAATAAATAAGTCAAGATGATCGCATACTCGTGATATGCATGAATTATGCTCATCAAATGGCCTTGTGAGTTCTTTAACACATGGATTCCAACCCAGCACATATCTTGATTGAGCACTATGTTAAACTATTCTTCAACTGTTGAAACTATAGAATGCATCGAGGATTAGCTTCTCTTGAATGATAAACTAAAGATGACAGTGCAAGAATAACTCAAGATTTCCCTTGGTCTTGGTCAGAGATATCTACCACCATTACTAATTGTACAAAGGGAAAACATGCAACAAACATAGGGTTTCCTCATGTCTGATAATACAAATATTTTTCTTGCAACCTCTAGTCTACTCATGCTACGTGGATATCTTTCTTTTTGAACTCTAACTGTAACCTCTAGTCTACTCATGCTATTTGACTCCTCTTATCATCTCAAAAATTTTATTTAAAAAAAAAAAAAAAACGTTTGGCTAATGAAACCAATAAGACTATTTTTGACTTGATGGGAAAAAATAGGTAACATTATGGCAACCTCTCAGGGGTGTTTGCCTGCTAAACAATAGGACCAGTAGACTTGAGGGTATCCATTGGGCACAAAGACTTAAGAAATAAAAAATCAGGCTTGGTCAGACTAAGACCTTGTTGTTAGAAACTTAAAACAACACTTAAGACTCAGACCAGACCTCTGCATATTCAAGTTTGACTGAAAACTTCTTAGAAAAACTAGGAGACTGCTACTAAAACTTATGCTCAAGCACTTGGAGGAATACAAATTGAACTAAAACATGACTGAAACAAGATGTTACAGTCCTTATTGAAAAGAAAAACTAACCTACTCCTAAACTAATTGACAAAATGATGACTCAAAAAAAACCATTCACCAACTTTGAAAAATAACTACCCTTTCTTCTCAACTTTGGATGAATTAAATGCTTATGGATAACTAGGAATAAATGAAAGATGATTGGAAATGCAAGCACATGTTGCAACATTTCTTGAAAATCATATGCAAGATCACATACCCTTTGATTTTGACCAAACACACTGTTGGTTTGGGGTGCATATGAAGGTTGGATCTGTTGCTCTTCACCATCAATCTCAAGCTTGGCCTTCATCTTGGAAACATGCTTGATTGGGAATCCTCTTAAGATGCCAAACTTTTGAGATTCTATGATAGTTTCTACTTTTACAACTGATTCCTCAATCACCACCTTTTCTTGCTCATAATTTTGTTCCATTTGAACTATACTTGTGTCTATATCAACCTCCAAACTTTTCTCAACAACGTTGCCCTCACTTGATTTCTCATGGATCAAAACTCTATCCAAATGATTTGCTTTCTCTTTATCATCACAACTTTCCAATTTTTTTAACTCATACACATTCTCTTCAGCATTACTAATAAATAAAGGAAGCTCATCAAATAAATCACCTTGAATCTGAGCATCAACAACTACTTCTTTGATAACAGACTGTTGTCCCTGATTTACTTCTTCAAGAGATGGATTCTTTCTATCTAAATTTGAGATAAATACCTCAAGGTCATTCTAAAATAGGTCATCTTCACCATTCTCATTGCTTTCCTGTGATAGAGTACTATTCTTTACCTTATTGTAGCTCTCTTGAGTGGTTAAAACATCAATACTTTGAACTTCTTCTTGTTGCCCTAAAGCTGGTATGGTTGTGATATGATCTTTGTTAACTTTATCTTTCACAAAAAGTTGTAACTCGTCAAATAAATTAGTTAGAAGTGCATCCTGATGATCATTTTCTTGCTCTAAACTATATTGTTCCAGCCTGCTATGCTTAATATGACAACCTTCTAAAGATACAATAGGACTTGCTAGATCAACTTGTGTAGCCTCTTGGGCTATTGGAGGACAAATAGGTTCTTCAAGAGGCTTCTCTTTAGATATTATAGGTTGTACTTGTTCATGTATGGGTTCTTGTGATGAAGGATAACTCCTAAAGCTTGGAATTTCACATCTAGAAGGCTCAATAGGTACATCTTGCCTAAAGCATAATATTTTGAGTATGGGAACATCTTTTCCAAAGAAAGGATTTTGAAAGGTAATAGCAAAATGGGTTTCTTGTTTAGGCTAATCCATTGTAGTTGTGAGAGCTTGTTTGAAACTAGGAATTGAAGAAGCTGATTGAGTCTAATTTTTTTGAACTTGAGCAAGCAAGACCTTCATTTTCTCATCTTTGGCTGTTATCTGCCTTGCTAGGTTTTCTTCATACCTTCTCTTCTAATCTTCTATATCTTTCTCATGTAGATAGGATTTATAAGCCCACTCATCCTGTTGTAAATCAAATTCTTGTTGTCTCTTTATTAGATCCAGTCGTTCATTGAAGTCTTTCAAGGTTTCTTTGATTTCCTTTAATCTGAAATAATCATTTTGGAGTTTAATTGACTTGATGTCTCAGGAGAAGGAGGGATCAATTCAGCTGAGACATCAAGTCAAAGGCAGCCAACAATTTGAAATTTTAAAATTTTGGGGCCTCTTTCTGTTATAAGTCAGATTTCTTCTCTCTAGTTCTCAATCTTTCTTCTGTTGTAGAAGCAAGACATGTATTGTTGTAACTCATTCCTTATGAGTAATTTAGTTATTTTGCAAGCATTTTCAGATTTGTTATGTAATTGACTTCTATTATTCAGTGAAGAAGTTGACCTCCTTTCCAATTCTCTCATTGTCCAATTATTGTATGTGAATAGTGTGATTAAAATATTGTGATTTAGTTTCAAAATCCTTTATTTTTGTATAATTCCTTCAATGTTTGGTTTAATAGAAGCATGTATGGTGCAGGTCTATGAATGTGTTTTCATATTTTGGTGTGTAAGTTGTGAAACATTAGTGTGATCCTTCAAATAGTCATCAAAAAATCAGAAAACCTTCCATATGAAATGTTTTAGCAGCTATGTGTAGCTGGATTGTGAGTTGATTTAGCTTCATAGTTGAGTATTTTGTGAGATTGACAACATTTCAAGTCATTTTCAGTCATTGGTGCATCACCTCAATTTCATGTAGGTTTGATTTCCAAAGCATTTCTTCTACCCTTTTCTTTGTCAAGAATTAGTAGTTTTAGGAAAATTCAAAGGGAACCAGCCCTTCATTGGGAGGTCTACTTCCATCATAGGGTACCCACAACCTAGAAGTAGTCCCATGTGTCATAGGTTAGCTAATTCTAGGCTTAGTTAGGGTGCAAACCTTTGTGATAACAACTATTGCTTATGATTTAGAGGTTGAGCAAATGGATGTGAAAACTGTTTTCTTTCATGGTGATTTGGAGGAGAATATTTATATGACATAGCCAGAGCACTATGTGGTAAAAGGTAAATGTAATTTGGTTTATAAATTGAAGAAATATTTGTATGGCCTCAAACAGAGTCCTAGGATGTGGTACCAAAAATTTGATACACATATATTGAGTTTAGAATTTGAGCGTTCTAAATCAAATCATTGTATTTATTATAAATCTAATGGTGATCATTTCCTCTACATTGCATTGTATGTTGATGATATGTTATTCATTGGTAAAGGTAAAGGTATGATTTTAGAAATAAGTCTCATATTTCTATTAAATTTTAAATGAAAGATCTTGGTGTGGCAAAACACATTCTTGGGATAGAAGTTAGAAGAGATAGAGTGAGTATAAAGTTATGGCTAGGTCAGAGTAAGTATGTGAATTTAGTTTTACGAAGGTTCAACATGTAGGATTGTAGGCCATTATTTGTTCCTTTTACAGTTGGAACAAAACTATCTATTTCATATTGTCTTACATCCCCATTAGAGATGGAGGATATGATCCACGTGCCTTACTAGAATGTAGTTGGAAGTTTGATGTATGTTATAGTCTGCACTAGATCAAACATTACCCAAACAATGGGAGTTTTTTCCAGATATATGTCTAATCCTAGTAGAATTTATTGGGATGTACTTAAAAGGGTCTTTAGATATTTGAAGGGTACCTCAAAATATTCTTTGTGTTATCTTGTTAATTTGATACAAGGAAATATTTCCATTGATATTCAAGGTTAGGTGGATTCAAGATAGGTAAGTGATGTTGATAGTAGAAGATCCACTAGTGCTTATGTGTTTACTTTATTTGGTGGTGCAATTAGTTGGATGAATAATTGACAACTTGCAGTTGTTTTGTCGACTACTAAAGTAGGGTATATGGAAGCTACTCATACTTGTAAAGAAGCCATTTAGATTAAGAGACTATGCTCAAATATTAGAATAAAATAAGTTGTAATGATAGTTTATTGTGATAGTTAAAGTGCGATATGTCTAGCTAAGGACCTGACATTTCATTCCTGGACTAAGCACATTGATGTTCAGTATCATTTTTTCAAAGATATGGTTGAAGATGGTAGGGTGAAGCTAGTTAAGGTAGAGACTTTGTTGAATGTTGAAAATTCTTTAACTAAGGTTGTGAGCATAGAGAAGTTCAGATGGTGTTCAGAGTCTATGAGCCTCATGTCCCCTAACAATTAATTAATGGTGTAGATACTCCCTTTACTCTTGCAAGGTGTTCGACAAGTGGAAGAATGTTGGGAAAATGGTGTCTCAACATTGCATTTACATAAGGTTACTATTTATAGTAATTGTTTATTTGATTATGAATTGACTCAAAAAATTTCCCAAAGCTTTGGATTGGCTAGATAAGCATGGGCCAGTAAATTTTTGTTGCAAGATCATGATTATATTTGAAGATTTTAAAGTTTCTATTTTTGAAAGTTGTGAAAAAAAGTTGTAGAGTCAATTTTGAGGGCTTTAGAGGCTTTTAAATGGCTTGAAAGATAGAGCACATCATGACCTTTTGGCACTTCAAATGGTTCATCAATCAAAACCTAATTCAAAAGTTATGGCCTCTGAAAGTTGGGTCTCATGAAATGAGAAATATAAAAATGCATTAGACTCATAAATGAGTTGTAAAAGGGAGGCACACATGTTGATGTGTATTTTGACACTAGGGCTAGATATAAGATGGGTTCCACTTCATTGGTTGGTTTTAGTCCATGGTTTTGTAATATCATTTGATGGTTTCACATATTGTATCTTCTATATATGAGGTCCATGACATGGAGGTTGTGTATAAGAGTCTTATAACTATTAAATTTCCTCTAAATCTCTGATTGGTGATACTCTTGTGAAAAGCTTTCTTTGCAAGTATAGTGTAATCTATTATTGATTATTGAATGATATATTGGGCAGCTTTTGGAGTGTGGGGTTTTTCTCCCGAAAGGGTTTTTCCCACGTAAATCACTGCGTTGTGGTATGCATGTTATCTATGTTTATTTATGTTAAGTTTTTGTGACTATTGTAAGGATATCTATTTTTTTTTGCATTACTCTCCTCTCAAGGTTACTGTAGGAATTGTTTTCAGTACCTAACTTCCTTACAGTACTAGCCTACTAATGAATTAAAATTATAGAAACAAGTTCAGTAGCTACAACTGCAATAAAATAAGCTAATTGATGAGAAGATATGGTTACAACATAAATTTGAGGAAGAAATATAGGAGAAAGAAAATGAAATTGCAAGGTTAAGAGGTAAGGTAGATACTATGGCTACCATGGTCCCCCAAGTCGTTAATTGTAGACTGTTGGAAAGAGTTTATACATTTGATGTAGGAGCATCCAAGGTGTAAGAGCAATCTTGCATCACCCAAAAATATTGTCTAGTTTGTCAATAAGGGATAATAATGACAGGGTTACTATTTTTAGTAAGTTATCAATTTTGCACAACATAAGCCTTCTGAATGTTGGAATGAAGCTAGTGGTGAAGGAATTATCCCAATATATTGTGGCATTCAAGACATATTCATTTTTATTTTTTTTGAAATTTCTCCAATAAAACTTCAAATGCATTTTTTAGGGCCTTAGAGGCTCTAGATGGGCTTGAAAGTTGATTGAAGAATGTACACTCCATCACTATAGGTCTTCTCACAAGCTTTCCAACGTTGTTTGGCGATTGAAGATCCAACGATCAATTTGAAAATATGGCCCCTAAAGCTTCGCGTACTAAAAATTGATAGAATATTTTCTTAAGCCAAAAGTTGGTTGGTTAGGATTTTTGCGCCCAAAAATAAGGGATTCCACTTTCCAAAACATTCTACGATGGTTATACATTCCATATAAATAAGGTTAATGGGGGTTACCAAGAGAGAGTTCCAGTAGTGCAGATTGTGGCTCTCACTTACAAATTATTGTAATGAAAAAGCCCATGTGGTTGTAGCATGTTATTTTTTGAATGTTGTAATCTCTTTTCAATGAGATGAGAGAAAGAAAGTGTTTCATTTCTTGCATTTTTTGTCTATTTATCTATTGTTGTTGTGTATTTGGGTTTGTAAGGGGAGTACCTTTCATCAAGTGGTATCAAAGCATAATTTCCTAAGTGTGTAAACAGATCGCCAAACGTGACGTAGTTTGCACTAGGATTGTGGTTCCGGGTTTGTGAGAAAAGTGAGAAAAATGCCTCCATGAAGGAACCATGGTGGAAGAAATGTTGGTGTTACAGAAGAGAGTTTTAGAGCCCTCCAAAGACAAGTTCGGGCAATACAAGAGGATTTAATATTAGGGAAAGAGATGAAAGTAAGGATGAATTTGAAGAAGAATATCAATTCAAAGGAGAACAAGAAGTAGCCACATATCCTGATAAGGCTAGGTTTATGAGGGCCAATTCAAAGATTGGACAAAGGCCAAAAAGTGAAGTGTTCACATTTTTTTGAAAATTTTAATCCAAAAGAGTTGATTGATTGGATCAATGATATAGAAGAATATTTTGAGTATGATGAAGTGGATGATCCCAAAAGGGTCAAGCTTGCAAAGAGCAAGCTAAAGGATCATACAAGTATTTGGTGGAAAGAAGTTCAATTAAAAAGAAATAGAAGAGGAAAAGAGAAAATAACAAGATGGGATTGTTGGCAAAAATGCAACAAACTAAGAGGGGGGTGAATCAGTTTGCACAAAAACTTTACTTAACTTAATCACCATTTTAGATCTGATAATTAATAATAAAAGCATAAATGAACACCACATCAATAACACACATAACACCGAGATTTTTGACATGGAAAACCCGGTTAAGGGAAAAACCACAGTGGGAACCTTCCCACAAAGAGATGATACCCTGTTAGAAGTATATGAAATATTACAATGGGGAATACACATCAATTTAGGCACACTACCTAGAGCTCACTGCTCAAAACACAATAATAACAAGGGCCATAACCTTGGGGAAGACTCACTGTCTTACAAAAGGATTCAGATTACATCAAGAAGATCATGAACTGATAAAATAGAATCTCCTCATGCCTGGTTACATTCCGGTTAAGCACACAATCTGATCTGTTTTGTCACACTTCTACACACTTCTAAAAGATCAAAACACTTATTTGCACACCTCACACATTCGTAGATACCACGCAGATACATATCTCATATGACTATTACATATATTTCAAGGTCGGCTCAACCCATAACACAAATAACAAACATACAATCATACACGCTACAACAACATATGCAGACCAAAACAATGTTGACTAAGACATAGTTTGGACCCAAATCAACTCCTTGAACACAAAACACCTCCAATAATTATGGCTCGAACATCTGCAACATGCCACAATCATCTAGTCACCAAGAAAGTCACATAACATGAACATACTAGAGAAATTCATCAACAACGAGCACAACGATCAATGGGGACCATCAACACAAATAGGTCACAATCTAGAAACATCCACAAGCAATGTGAATTACCACAACATCACCACTTACTAGAATCTCCAACACCATTTTATCGAACCTCAAGAACACTTACTGAACTAACTATCAAACTAAAAGATTCACTTGTGGAGCACCAAATCATGAACCATTTAAAATTAAGGAAACACCAAAATGTCCCAAACACACTGCCAAATCCACAAACCAAAATATTGGAACACGAAGCAAAATCTAGAACACTGATCAACACTGAATAACTAAAAAAATAACCTCAATACCAGACCTCGTAACTCAATCAAATCACTATGCGGATCACAGAAACTTCAGCTGAATCAACTAGAGATACTTATCTCAAAACCCTTTAATCTGCAACAACTCATCTACAACACACTGGCCAAACCAACTCATTTAATCTGACTACAACACTGGAACACATAGAGGAATATGTTGACATCAATGACAAAACATTGTTCCAGCAAACTTCTCAACAATATCCAACAGGGATTGGATGGTGAAAAATTCGAAGCAATAATTGATTCATTCCTAATGATTATGAGCTTGATGCGTTAAAAAATATGCAAAGGTTAAAGCGAGTGGGAAAATATCAAAGAATATACAAAAGAGTTCTATCGAGTCCTAATTAGAAAATGCCATTGAACTAGGCCAACAAGTAGAAAGTTGTCAATTACATAAATAGGTTGAAGTCAAGTTTTCAAAAAGAGTTGATTGTTGGAAATTGACACTCATTTGATTGGTTTCAATATGTTGTCATTTATGGCAACATGTTCCAACTTTCATATTTTGGTTTGGTTATTTACTTCCAAACACTTCACCGACATCGATAGGTATTTTCATCGGTAGGAGAAACTCTATGGGTATTGGCATTGTAGGCCGACATGACTTCATCATTTTGGGAGATCCGACAATCGACAATTGATTTTGATATTTATGTATATATGTAATTGAGTCGACATGTATATTCACTTTGCAATTATCTATATAAGCCAACATAAGGCATAAAGGATTGTAAGGGTATATAGGTCAGTTGATTAGATCATTTTGTAATGGGAAAGGTGTGTTGAAAGATATGGAATGTTGCAATGCGAAGATTATGTAAGAGGTTATTCTAGTAAGGGTTTAGGGTAGTAGACCCGGAACAGACAGAGCTTGAACCAGAATGCTATCAGGCATAGCAGATGCAGTTTATGAGTTCAGTTTTATGTTTTCTTATTCAGAGTAACTGTAGTCAGTGAGACTCTTTGTGATGAGCAGTGTGCTCTAGGCTGTAAGCCTTCCTGCAAGTGTAGGCCCCCATATTTTATAATATCTTTTCATATGGATAGTGGATTGATATTGCGGGTCACAAATCCCACCATGGTTTTTCTTCTTTGAGGTTTTCCACGTATAATTCTTTGTGTTATGGTATTCATTTGTGTGATTGGATTATTGATTGCTTTACTTCTTTCATTCTTATATATATATATATATATATATATATATATATATATATATATATATATATATATATATATATATATATATATATATATATATATATATATATATATATATATCAATTTACTGGTTGGTGAATGCATGTTTTAATAAGGTTAAAATTGATCATTCTGGTATAACACTGATTCATCCCCCCCCCTCTCAATGTTCTTGGATTCCAACAATTGGTATTTGAGCTTTGTGCCTCAGAGGAAGTTTAACAGCTTGAGGAAGATCCTGAATTCGGAATCCATGGATATGAGTTTGGAAAAGAAACTTGAGATAGAGGATGAAGAACTTGAAGTTACAAGATGAATTAAATTTTGCTCAGGAATTCATTCTTATCCTACAGGAGAGGTTGTCGTTTGTTCAAGCTAGGAGGAAGGAACTTCTGCAAAACTGGGATAATAAAGAGAAGGATGCCTTTAATGAAAGATGTTAGAAGCTGAGTTAGAAGAACATGGTCATGAGGAATGAAATGCAAGACCTAACTATGAGGATGTCAAAGGAGATTGAAGACCAAAAGATGAATGAAGAAAACCTTGGGAGATCCCTGAAAGATAGATCTGAAGAATGCATTCAGTTGGTTCATGAAAATGATATGTTGAGAACTGATTTAGTGCAATCGCAGAGCAATGAATAAGAACTTGAGAGACAAATGATAATTCTGAGAGATGATCTGGCTATTGCAAGTGAGTATAAGGACAAATTCAAGGCTAGTTCAGCACAACTTGATGAATTATTGAAAATTCAAAGATAGAATGGAGATTCCAGTGGACTTGAATTTGAACAAGGTCAGAGCTCTGGTACTGCAAATGAAGATCAAAATTAGAAGGCATTGGTAAGGCAGCTTAATGCTCACAAATTTAATGGTAGATGCTTTATTTGTAATAAATTTGGTCACATGGCTAGGCAATGTAGAAATAAAGCAAATCAGAACTATAATTTTGCTCTTGGACAATGTTATAAATGCAATAAGTATGATCATAAGACAGAAGATTGTAGAATGAATGTTAAATGTTATGCATGTGGAAAATTTGGACATATGGCTAATCAGTGTAGGTCAAGCAATTATATCTGTTTTAGCAAAGCAATTCAAAAGAACAATGTTACATGCTATGCATGCAACAAGATTGGACACATAGCTAAGTTCAGTAGAAGCAGAAATCCACCGGTTAACAATGATGGATCAAATGATAAAGGAAAAGAGAAGGTTAATGAAATCCGGTAAGATCATATCAAGAAATGGGTCAAGAAGTCAGATGATCAATATGCAGATGGAAATGCTCCGGTTGCTCAACTGACAGAGGAGTTTGCTCATGCACCGGTAGGAAGCTCATCCGGTAGCTAAGGCAGATGCCTTAGGGGTAGGTAAAAATTCATGATAATACTGCTTAAGCTCCGGGAAGAGGTTTTGGAAGATGTTCTAGACATTGGAAATACTTATTCGGCATGGAGATGTTCGACCGAGATCATGTATCTTTCATCGGAAGTCATTCATATCAATGACAGATTAGGGTTTCTTGAAGGATAAAAGGTTGAATCCACTTCATTTCTGATCACTTTTCATTCAGAGCGATTCAAAGCGAGTCTAAGGAAATTTAGTGCGATCGATATCTTCTTGAGCGATTTTAACAACGATTGGAAGAGTTCTTTAGGGTTTCACTGACAACTATTTCTTAGGTACTTATCAAAATTATCTTTCATCATGGAAGCAGGATTATCCTTTACACCTACTTTTATTGCAAATCCTACTTTTGTTGAGGTAAAGGATCATCCTAGGCCAATATTTCAAACGATGTCCGCATATTGCCACCTTGGATGATTTGGTTGGCACTTTTTACCATGTCCCGGAAGGACTTGTATATGTTGAAGATGTCAGATCATACATCATTGCCACAATGAGGATTTGGGAACCAGTGATATTAAGAGCATGTATATGAGCAAGTTAATGGGAGATTCTGGAAAGATTAAGCCTGAGTACAAACATATTGAGGATCTAGGGTTTACCGACATTCTGGATATTCCTGAATTTGAGGATGATATTGTCATGTATGTTTTGAGCAGAGTGCATGGAGAATTCATCTGGTTGGACATAACTTAAAAGATCCCAAAGGAGGTCATTAAGGCCATCATCGGTTTGTCGCAGATTGGTCAGTGTCCAAAGAAGAAGATTTCTAATGATTAGGTTAACAAGCTCACCGACGCAACTTCAGACTGTTGATCGATGAGGGTTAGCACCATCACAGATAGAGACATCAAATTTAGAAGCATGATTATTGGATACAAGGCAACTCAATCAAATCGTCTGAACTCTGTTTCTAGCTCCTGCATTTATGCATCACATAAGATCATGAGGGAAAATGAGAAGTTAGATCTTTGTGGATGGATGTTAGATGAGTTGTTAATTAACTTAGGGAAGATCAAAGGAGAAAAGAATGGAACATTCCGGTATGGAAATCTTATTATCTATTTGATGCTATTTTTCATTAATGAAACTCTTAGTTTTGGGAAGAGACAATGGGCATTTGATATCCCGGTAGGAAGACAATTGAAACAATCTATTGCTACATTGGGTAGTTAGCGAGATGATAAGGTATGGGGTTACTTCAGGGCATTCTAGAAGGCTATGAATTCTAGAGAGAGGGTTCCAAGCAAATTATTGAGAAATACTCAACCGAGATATGCTTCATGGTTAAAAAGGATGAAACTTTGATGGAATTTGTCAAGCCCTGGAAGATATGGATTGAAGAGATAGGTTATGAAGTTGATGCACAGATTTTGGATGCTTTTGCAAAGTTGTTAATTGATGCACCTATTGATGAAGCTGAGAAATCCTTTGGTACTGCAAAATAGAAGAAGCAAGAGGTTGAAACTGAGTTTAACCGGGAGAAGAGGGAGAAATAATAGGGCAAGGTAAGAAAATGTGTTGAACAAGTATCTCGGGATATCAAGGCATTAATGGATGTTGTTCCAGAAAAAGGAAGGAAGAGGAAAGAGCCTGAAATTTTTATTGAACCTATTCCATCAAACTCTAGATCTGAAGATAACAAACCCTTAGCATTCAAGAGGGTATTGAGTAAGAAAGGTGAAGAGACTAAGGAGGAAGCAACGAAGCAACTAGTTAGGAAGGTTACAATCAAGGTACCTACACAAAAGAGAGCTCCAAAGGAAACACCTTCTGCTCCATCTGGTACTGGAAGAAGAAAGAAGATGAATGGCACTGATCTTACACTTGTCACTGATAATATAACTATTATTCCACCCTAGACTTGTGCAGAATTGGTTGATGAAATAACTAAGGATGGTATGTTGAAAAATGTGCAATTTTATTATGAGCATTTAGATGATGATGAACAAAGAGAAGTTGAGGAAGCAGTTTTATTGTATTTGCATATATATAAGAAAGCTTTGTTAGTAATTGAAAATCAAATACCGACACGGTTATATGACAATTTAGATGCTAGAAGATTATCAGCTATGGGGGAGGATAAGCATATAAAGATTCAAGAGTTGTTAACTACTTGTGCATCCATTACTCTAGAGGAGTTGGACAAGACTCTTGAGGTTGCAGACAGAAAGATCTTTCACAACAAGCACAGGATAGTTAGTCTTATGTTAGGTAGGGTTAATGAGATAATCACTGAGACCCACAAGGCATGGGTTCAATTCTTTGCTAAAAACCCTGGTTTCTATACTTCACCGAAGGCTAAAACAGATACTATAGACATCCCGGTTGAAGGGAAAGGTAAAGGTATAGTGGGTACCTCATCTACAATTTTGAAGGATATTAAGATATTGGATATAGAGCCCTCGATAGAATCTAATGTATAGGACACAGAGGTGATAGCGATAAATGTTAAGATACTGGAAGATTCAGAGAGTGTAAAGGTTACTAATGTTGAGGACAATAGTCCTCCAGGTCAAAATGTATAGGTTGAGGTTATAGTCCATAAGGAGGAACCGATAGTAACTTTTACTGCACCAAGTGGTGAAGCCACCAGTGCAAGAGAGGAAGCTATAAAAGTTAATAAGCCATTAGAGGAGAAGAGAGAGGAATCCAACAGGGAACCGGTATTGAGCGCATCATTGTTGTCAATTGACACCTCACAGGTAGAGCAGAAAAGCATAACCAAGATGAGTTCTACAGAGCTAATGATGATGGTTGCACAGATGATGATGAAGAAAGGATCTGTGGACAAAGGAGTTATTGATCAGTATATCCCTATTTTACATAGACTTGTCTTGGAGTACAAATTTGAAAAAAGGAGCAAGCCCATCCAGCAAGCTTAAAATAATCACAGAGCACATTTCTAAGGACTTTCAATCTTTACAACAGATATTAAATCGATAGGCATTGGAGAGGTTTACACAGGCTAAGAGAGCAACATTTGATTAGATGATTGAGTCAGAGAAGAAGGAGATTAATGATAAGTTGAAGTTGATTGATAATGCTTTGAGGCAATGTACTAATATTTACAGAGTATGTTGTAACACAGGTTTACTTACAACAGATTTAGATAAAGGGATTAAGGATATTCAGGAGAAGGTTGTAGGTATAGTCAATTCTTTTGATGGTTCAAATTCTTTGACTACGTCTATTGATGGTCAGATTTTGGTTTTGGAAGCTCAAGTTTCATCTCTTGAGAGGGATAAAGATAAAATTATAAGGAGAGCTAGAGGTCTTAGAGGATTGGTGAGTCCCCGGTTGGACTATTTAAGTGTACATAAGGAGTGTATTGATATGGTTGGTAAGCCCACACCGACAAAACTTAAGGATAAAGAGTCATATACCCATATGCGTAATGGACTTGTATCTATTTCTGGCACACTCAAATCGGGTTGGGATACCTATCTAGATATTTTGGAGAAAGCCTATCCAGAAATTTTCAAATATATTTATCTTCGGTAAGGTGTTTTGGGACATTCTTTGTATAGGCTTTCATTCTTCATCTCGATTTTTGGTATTTTTTTTGGCATTGATGTCAAAGGGGGAGGTATAGGTGAAAAATATATTCTTGACATTGGGAGGTATGGAGTATTTTATTTAGATCATGATCACAGATGGATATTCAACTCAGGGGGAATAGTCTCAGAGTGAAATCGACAGATGGAAACCATTATCATTTTTCACATGAGTGTTGTCATCAATGCCAAAGTGGGAGATTGTTGGCAATTGACACTCATTTGATTGGTTTCAATATGTTGTCATTGATGGCAACATGTTCCATCTTTCAAATTTTGGTTTGGTTGTTTACCGGTAGACACTTCACCGACACCGACATCGGCATCGACACCGACAGGTATCTTCACCGGTAGGAGAAACTCTATGGGTACCGACATTGCAGGCCAACATGACTTCATCAGGATACATGTATTAGAGGATGACATCATTTGGGGAGATCTGGAAATCGACAATTGATTTTGATATTTATGTATATATGTAATTGAGTCGACATGTATATTCACTTTGTAATTATCTATGTAAGCTGACATAAGCATGAAGGATTGTAAGGGTATATAGGTCAGTTGATTAGATCATTTTGTAATAGGAAAGATGTGTTGAGAGATATGGAATGTTTTAATGCAAAGATTATGTAAGAGGTTATTTGGGTAATGGTTTAGGGTAGCAGAACTAGAACAGACAGAGCTTGAACCAGAACTCTATCAGGCATAGCAGATGTAGTTTATGAGTTCAGTTTTATGTTTTCTTATTCAGAGTAACTGTAGTCAGTGAGACTCTTTTGTAATGAGCAGTGTGCTCTAGGCTGTAAGCCTTCCTGCAAGTGCATGCCCCCATATTTTGTATTATATTTTCATATGGCCAGTGGATTGATATTGTGGGTCACAAATCCCAACGTGGTTTTTCCTCTTTGAGGTTTCCACGTATAATTCTCTGTGTTATGATATTCATTTGTGTGATTGGATTATTTATTGCTTTACTTATTTTATTATTATATATATCAGTTTACTAGTTGATGAATGCATGTTTTAATAAGGTTAAAATTGATCATTCCGGTAGAAAACTGATTCACCCCCCCCCCCCCCCCTCAGTTTTCTTTGATTCCAACAAAGTTTGGTAAGAATGTTCACCATTGAAGATGCATATCAATGTGCTTTCAAGGTAGAAGAGAAGCTAAATAGAAGATTAAAAACAAAGCAAAATGGAAGAGGTTTAGTTGGAAAGACTGGTGGGTGGTCTTATGGAAGTTGAAATCAAGACCCGAAGAAGAATGAAGAATCTAGTAGTAGTTAGAAACATAAGGTAAATAATTCATATTGTCCTTGTGATAAAAATAATGGGGATAAAAGAGGAAGAGGAAGAGGATAAGGATCAAGAAGAGGAGGCTTCCATGGGACATGTTTCCAGTGTGGAGAAGAAGGACATAAAGCCTATGACTGTCCCCAACATCAAGGGACCTCTTAGACAAATAGAAAACTCAAGGGTAATGCACAAGCTACCCATGTAGATGAAGATGTCCAGTCTTCACATTTTGAAGATGCAGAGAGAGGAGAGGTTCTTGCTACTAGAAGAGTCTTGTTGAATGATGAGAAATAACCAACCCAAAGGAAGTATCTGTTTCACACAAGATGTAAGTGTAATGGTAAAGTTTGCGATATTATTATATATGGTGGAAGTATTGATAACCTTCTTTTAGAGGAAATGGTTAATAAATTAAAGGTAGAAAGAAGAATGTACCTGAATCCCTATCGGATTGCTTGGTTGCAAGAGGACCATAAGGCTTTGGTCAATGAATAATGTATGGTAATGTTCAAGATTGGAAACTATCATGATGAGGTATTGTGTGATATTATGCCTATGGATGTTTGTCATATGTTGTTAGGGAGACCACATGGAAATTTTATTGTCATGCAATGCATGATGGGTATGAAAATGCCTATTCTTTCACAAAAGATGGAGTTTGACACAAGCTAAAGCCATTGAAGGAGACATATAAAAAGGTATGCAATAATGCAAGAATATGTTTAGTTGATGGAAGAAAATTTATAGATGCCACGAAGCATGTGCATCTATGTTTTTCTCTAATTTCTAAAGCTAACAAAGAAGAAGTAGAAGATAAACCTATGGAAGTTGCAGATTTGTCAGATGAGTTTCAAGATATTGTATCTAATCATAATGTGTCTGATGGCTTACCACTAATGAGAAAGATTAACCATCAAATAGATCTAATTCCTAGAGCCAGATTGTCAAATAAGGCAACCCATAGAATGACTCTAGCAGAGAGTGAAGAGTTGAATAGACAAGTGCAGGATTTGTTGTAGAAAAGGTTGATTCAAGAGAGTTTGAGTGCATGTGCAATACTTGAAGTACTAGCACCAAAGAAAAATGGAGAATGAAGGATGTGTACAAACTCCTGAGCTATCAATAAGATTACTATCATGTATGGAACTGAGTACTTCACAAAGATATGTCTAAAGAGTGGATATCACTAAATCCAAATTAGAGAAGAAGATGAACAACCTTGGAAACAAAGGAGGGCTTGTATGAGTGGTTAGTCATACCTTTTGGGCTAACCAATGCACCAAGCACATTCATGCATGCGGCTCATGAACGGACATTAAAAGAGTTTTTGGATAAGTTTGTTGTCATTTTCTTGGATGATATTCTAATTTTTAGTAAAACATTGGAGGAGCATATAATGTATATTTGTAGGGTTTCTAAAAAATTAAGAGAAGAAAGGTTATTGATTAACCTGAAGAAGTGCAGTTTTGTGAAGGAGTTGATGTAGCTCGGATTTGTCGTCTCATTAAATGGTCTAAAAATGGACTCAAAGAAAGTAAAGTCTTTCCTTAAATGGCCTACCCTAAGGAGTGCTATTGAGGTGATATCTTTTCATGACTTGGCTAGTTTTAATAGAAAGTTTATCTAAATTTTTAATAGTATTTGTAGACCCCTAACTGAAACAATGAGAAGGGATAGAAAAGAGTATAAGTGGGCTATAGGATCAACAAAGAGTTTTGATTATTTGAAAAGAAAAGTTATCGAGCAACTTGTTTTGGCACTTCTAGAGTTTAATAAGTTATTTCGAGTAGATTGTGTAGCTAGTGGCAATGCTATTACATATGCTTTGAGTCGGAGAGATAAACCCATTGCTTATTTTGGTGAAAAGTTGAATGATGCCAAGATAAAATATTTTGTTTATGATCATAATTTTTTTGCTATAGTTCAAGCATTGAATAATTGGAGACATTATCTTTTTCCAAATGAACTTGTTTTATTTATTGATCAGCAAGATTTATAGAATTTGAATAGTCAAGGAAAGTTGAATTAAAGGCATTTAAAATGAGTTGATTTTTTCCAAAGTTACACATTTGTTTTGAAGCACAATAGTGCAAAGTCTAACAAAGTTGCAAATTTTTTGAGTAGAAGGAAAAATTTGTTGGTAGAGATGTAGATCAAAGTTGTTGCGTTCTATGAACTCAAGAGCTTGTATTTGGTGGATCCTGATTTTGGAGAGGCTTGGAGAGGTTGTATGGAGCCCATTACTTTAGACATGACCATATGGTTGGATTTTATAATCCAAGATGGCATTTTATTTAGAGGAATCCAGTTGTGCATTCCAAATAGTTCCATGAGGGGGGACTTGATTAAGGAGAAGCATCATGGAGGGTTGGTTGGACACTTTGGTCGAGATAAGACTACTCTTATTAGCGAGCATTATTATTGGCCACAGTTATAGAAAGATGTTAAGAAGTCTATGCACATTGTAGAGTATGTTAGATGGAAAAGGGAACTAGACAGAATAGAGGGCTTTATCAGTCATTGCCTATACTAGAGAGGGCATGGGAGGATAATAGTATGGATTTTCTTGGTTTACTAAGTACTCAAAGAGGGCATGATTCCACTTTTGTGGTGGTGGATAGATTCTTGAAGATGACACATTGCATTCCTTGTAAGAAGACTAATGATGTTGTTCACATGGCAAAGTTATTCTTTAGAGAGGTGGTGAGACTACATGGTCTACCAAAGACTATAGTTTTGGATCAAGATACCAAGTTTATTGGGTACTTTTGGAGGACAATGTGGAAAAATTTGAAGATAGATTTGAAGTTCAATTAAGCACATCATCCATAGATTGATAGGCAGTTGAATTGGTGAATAGAAGTTTAGGTAATTTGTTGAGATTCTTAGTAAGAGATAAACCCAAGGGGTGGGATTTGATATTTTTCCATAGGTAAAGTTTTCATACAATATTTTTGTCAATAGGAGCACTAGTAAATTACCATTCCAGATTGTATATGGAAGTAGTCCTAGAAATGCTTTAGAGTTAAGAAAGATGGACAAAGGAGAAAAGAGTTGTGCTAAAGCTAAAGACTTTGCAAAGCACTTGAAGAATTTGCATGAAGAAGTGAGAAAGAACATTAATAAGATGAATACTCAATACAAGTCTAAGGTAGATCATAGAAGGAGACATAAGAAATTTTAGATTGGAGATGAAGTCGGGATTCATTTGAGAAAAAAGAGGTTTCCAATGGGAACATATAATAAGTTGAAGATGAAGAAATTTGGGCCATGCAGAATGTTGAAGAAACATGATTTAGGAAATACTTATGAGATAGAGTTTCCAATTAGACTTAACATTTCACACATGTTTAATATTTTAGATTTGATAGAGTATCAGGAAGGAACTATTGAAGATGAAATAGCAGAAGTACAGTGGAATATTCTAGCACCTACTTCAAATAAGGAGGAGATAGAAGACATCTTGGATAGTTGTGTGGGTAGAAGCACACAGAACGCGCATTATGAAGGGTACCTAGTTAAATGGAAATAAAGACCTATTGAAGTTTCATCATGGCTATCCAAGGCAGAGGTTGACCATCTTGGTTTTCCTCAGAACACCTGAGATGTGACAAGGTCACTTCTCAAACTACCTCAGGTGTTTGATGCAAGAGCATCCAAGGTGTAAGAGCAATCTTGCATCACCCAAAAATATTGTTTAGCTTGTTAATAAGGGCTAATAATGATAGGGTTACTATTTTTGGCAAGGTTACTATTTTTAGTAAGTTATCAGTTTTGCATGAAATCTTACACAGACCTCCTTAAAGTTGAAATGAGGCCAATGGTGAAGGAAATATCCCAATATCTTGTGGCATTCAAGAGATATTCAATTTTTTAGGGAAATTTCTACAATAAAACTTCAAATGCATTTTTGAGGCCTTAGAGGCTCCATATGGGCTCAAAAGTTGATGGGAGTGATGCACACTTCATTGATGCATGTATCCTCAAAAGGTTTCCAACGATGTATGATGATTGAAGATCTAACAGTCGATTTGAAACTTATGGTTCGTAGAGCTTCATGTACCATAAATTTAATAAAATATTTTCATAAGCTGAAAGTTGGTCGGTTAGGGTTTTGGTGCCTAAAAATAGGGGATTCAACTTTTTAGAACATTATACAACAATTATACATTCCAGATAAAGAAGGCGAACATGGTTTATAGGAAGATATTTCCGGTAGTGAAGATTGTGGCTCTGGCTTGTAGATTATTGTAATGAGAAATCCCGTGTGGCTGTAACAAGTTATTTTTTGAATGTTGTAATTTCCTTTCCTTGAGATAATAGAAATCTAGTGTTTCCTTTCTTGCATTTTCTGTTTATTTCATATGTTCAATCAAGAGCATTATGCTCTTATATAATAGATGAAAAAAATAGAGGAAAACAAATGGTCACCTATAGAGAAATTGAAAAGACTACTATCTTGGCCCTTAGAGCAGAATCAAACAATGCAAATGTCATTCTTAATGACTGGGTGTTATTGACAAATAAACTTGTTGTTCAACAACAAGTGCTGACAGCTAGAGGGGAGCTTTATGCTATGTATGACAGAATGACACATATAATAGGTAGGGATGTGTTAGAATTTCTAGCACAAAGATGGCAGGAGCTTATAGATGAACTCAAAAAGAAGGATCTGCATTCTCTATACAACTATCATGCAACTATCAAAAGGGGAAATAAGTATATATAGCTAGTAAGAAGTTAGTAGCTTAAATGGACGACTCTTCTCTTTCAACCACCATTTATTTTATGGCTAGTACTTGATTGGAGAGGCGAAGAATAATACAGTGATAAAGCTGAGAAGCCTAGATGGTGAGGGATTGGTAGAGCCAACAGGTTCTACTCAAACTTCACGACATAGTATTTGGGTGTAGCAACTCATTCTGATTTTAGGGAAATGACATTGATGAGAAATAGGTTACTTATGCTTGCTTTGGAACAAGCAGGAGATTAAGTTGGGGGGGATGATGAGCTTATATTTTGTATATTTTCATAGCTTTCCATCAGACTTTAGTTAAGTTCTTATGTCATATATGTTGTAGATTTTTGCCATACTTGACTCTTTGCATTGCCAAAACCTCATATGAACACATTAATATGTTTATTTAAATGGACGATGATATAATATAAATATAATTATAATTATATGTGTGATGTTATGATATTGGATAGTTGGTATGATTTGTGATGTTTTGTATACTAGTTTGTTATGTAGTGGTCCGGTCAAGCTGACTGAAGATGTTCCTATAGCCAATACTCTATATCTTCTTATAGAAAAGGCATAATTTAGTCTGAACTAGTCAACAAATGACCTAATCAGTTGAGTTGTTGGAAGAATGTTGCTCACCTTTGGACTTCTTCAATGACATGATCAACCACATGTAGAAGTGTCAATGATTTGTTATGTTGTTGGAAGTGGATATTATACTCTGATATGGTTATGAGTTTTAGTCCTATTAGGACTCTTAGATGTTTTATGCTTCTCTTACTTGCAAATATAATCTCTTCCTATATCAGAGGAATGAGTCCTAGTTAGTTATAGATTGAGTCATCAAATTGAAGACTATATATGAGTTCAAATAGAACATGCAGAGGTTAATCCTATTAATATTATTAACATCTCCTTTTTTAATACACGTCTATAAAGAAGTAGCATGTATGGTTTTCAAGTATGAATGAAAATATATATTTTGGAGTAATTATTTGATTCTGTTGATTCTTTGAAGAGTGATTTACCCAAGGGATCCCACTTGAGAAAATGTAACTCGAAGTTTTGTTTATGCATTTCAATTATTAATCTTTAATTCATTGTTAGATTTCATGAAGTTGTAAGATTAGTAATTTAGATATAACTGTTATCTTGTAGTAACACTATTCCTTTCATTAAGATAGTAAGAGTTAGTTATATATGCTCTGATTATAATTAATTTTGTTGTCATTTTTTGTTTTCATTGTACTTGTTCCTTTTGCAATATTTCATTATCACTCATAGTAATCTCAAGCAGTTGATTTCCAGCATTTTTCTTTGCTGCAATTTTTCATGTTAACACGAGATAACAACCTAGGTGAAATCATAATGTGCACATACAGTGCAATCCCATTTCAATTTCTATGATCCCTAGGTTTGACAAGTTAAATGTAGCTTCTAGTCCGTGAAGGGTTGCTCAGGTTTGGATGCTTAATCCTTGAGTTGTGAAAAACTATTAGGTTTGCACCAAATCATAAGTGGAATTATTAAGCTATACACATCCTACTCAATTTTCAATATTAATATGCAATCTTGTATCACCCTTTAATGTGTACATCTCATTGTTGTGAATGAATTTGAGATTAAAATGAGGAGTAGAAGGGACTGTTTGCATAGCATGGAACCATGGTCTAACTAGGAATTACATGGATAGGTATGGGTAAGATCACGTGACTTACTTTAATAGGCAATGTAATTGTACCTAACAACTGTCTACCAACGTTATCAAAGTGACAAATACAAAGAGAATTTGTTTGAATGAGGGAGGTAACCACTTTGATCTTATGTAATAAGTCAATGCTACAAATATTAAGACTTGATATCTTACAATATTACCAATAAGGAGGACAATAATCATGAGGGGGTCATATTGATTTTGAACTTCTAAGGGGGGTAACTCATGTTGTGAGAACACACTATTTGTCATTGTTTTATACATGTGATCAAGAAAGCTTGCTACATCATTTGGTCTAGAAAAAGGTGAGGCAACTACCTTGTATAAGGCTTCTTGGAGCAACCCATAGCATGTATGTTAAGTTTGAATAAAATCCCAAAGGAAGATATTGGTTGGAGTAGCATGAAGTTGCTCAATAAGATCATAATCTTTACCACTATGTTGTGAAAGATGAGGGGGTGGAGGAAGGTGTTGGCATTTTGATGATGTTTTGATTGTCATTGATGGACACACACTTTCTTGATGTATGAGTTATGCTCAACCGGTAATTGTTCCAACCGATATTATGTATTATAGTCTTTTGACTATCGATGTTTTGCAGAAGATGTTTACCGATCACAAATTGACTGAAGACCTCAAGCGGTTCAAGGATCTCAAGCGGTACGAAGTAACAAAGTGATAGTTAACATTTTCTAGTCTTCATTTTTGACAACTGTCAATCGGTATATTTTATGAACCAGTATTACTCTGTGATGAGTTACCAACCAGTATTTCTATGATGAGTTATCATCCACCGACACTTTGGTGGTGATTTTGTGTTGTGTTACCAAATATGTCTAGATGCCCTGAACCTAGAAACTTGTAGTTTAATCCTATTGGACTAACATGAAATCGGTTTCCTTTATAAGGACATCATGTCTAGGGTTTGCATATGTGAGAGATGTATGAGAAGGTTATGTGCGATCTTTGCAGAGAAGATTAGGTCTGTGTGAAGAGTTAGAGTGTGGAGATATTGAAGATTGAAGTAATGCTGAAATGCATTAACAATGAGCTATCAAGGATTTAATCAAGCATATTGTGCTAGTATCTAGATCACTCACTTCTTGATTACTCACATCTTCGACAAGTCTGAAACCCTTAACCGAGTAGGCCTAGAAAAGCCTTTGTAAATCCTCTAACAAGGTGGTTCACAACTGTGGATCTGAAATCCTCTCAAAAGGTAGTCTTTAACAGGACTTATCTCCTAATAGAGATCTAGATTCCTAACAGGATCTATTCTGGCGAAGAACATTGTATGACCTTAACTGGTCTGGTTTCTATTCTGCAGATAGTTACTTGTGAGTTTTTTCTCACCGTGGTTTTTCCCATTTGGGTTTCCACGTCGAATATATTGTGTTATGGTGATTGTGCTCTTGTGGGTGAATGCTTTATTTTCTATTTGGTTTGCATTTATCTTAACCGGTTTATTAGTGAAACTGTTATACCGGTTATCTGCTAAACTATTTAAGAGTTTAAGTACAATATTTTTTGGTATACTAATTCACCCCCCTCTTAGTATTCATCAATTGGTATTAGAGCCAACCTTTATATAAGTCTAACCACTTGGAAGGAGATATGGGGGAATACACTATGAGGGAACTTACTCATCGTCTCACTCAAACTGAGAGAGCCTACGATGAACTCAAAGTCAAGTATAAAGCCTCTTTGGCCAATAGAAGAGAGCATGCTGAGAAACTAAAGGAACTTACTGAGTCAAAGGAGATACTTTCCAAATTCAATCAGAGTACTGCTAAGGTAGAGAAAAAGCTTGAATCGGCAAAACCGGTAAAGAATACCACTGGACTTGGTTTCTCTGGGTATGAGGAAGGTGAGACCTCTGGAACAAAAGCTGAAGCATCAAAGAAGAAACCAACATCCAAGGATAAAGGTAGGAAAAAGTTTAAACCTGTTTGCTTCAATTATCTCAAGGAAGGACATACTGCTAATGTGTGTAGAAGCAAGGCCTACAATAATTTTCCAAGTATTTTCTAAACAATAAGCCTAGATCCAATAGATTCAATCAAAACTGCTATGCATGCAACAAGTTTGGGCATAGAGCATTTGAATGCAAGTCTGTTTTGCACAACACTGGGAGATACCCCCCAAGGACTCAAGGAGTTATCCCGGAACCCTTTGTGAACCGGGATCCCAACCGGTATAATACCTATGACCATCGGTCAGGTGGCTATCAAGCGACAACTGGTTGGAGAGCAACCTGTTTGATCTGTCATGGTAGCGGTCACACTGATGCAACATGCAGAAGGAAGAATGGTAGTATGAATAATGGACCATGGAGAATACCTGGAATGGTATGTTATCATTGCAACAAACAGGGACACACTGCCAGAACCTGCAGAATGAGAAAGAACCTATCAGATGATATACCGATCACTCCAGAAGGGAAGATTGATGTTGAAACCATTCAAGCGGGAATGAATAAAACTTGGAAAAAGAAACCTGAAGAAGTGTCACAAGATGAACCAGTTTCTGCACCTAGTGTGGAAGTCTCTGAACTGGTAAACTGAGCTTCAAAAAAGCTTAGGGGGAGCATATCGGTGAAATATTTGAACCCTCGGTTTATATTGGTAAAGACCTTAACTGGTATACATTACTTGTCAATCGACAGAAGACTTGAAGTGGTAAAAGGCAAAATTAGGGTTTGTACCCTAATGGTGATGCATTTATTATGGTAGGTGAAAGATTGTTTAAAAGGGATTTTTGTCGTCATTTTCACTTATCTATTTTCGAGTGAAGAATTTTCAAGAGTAGAGCAACAAAGAGTGATTCGTCTAGTGATTCAAAGTGAATTCAAAAATCTTGCAGAGGAATCCAACGATCGTTTTCAATCTATTAGTGAAGAACACTAAGCGGTATTCAAGCAACCGAAGTGGTGTATTGTGGGAGACATTGCTAAACCCTAAATTTTAGTTTGTGAAGGTATTTCTAAAATTTCTTTCTTATCATGGCATCTACATCGTACTCTAGTTCTAGTGCACATGTAGATTCAGCTGAATTTATTCAAAAGAAGATGAAATACAATGCCCTATCTCAGATACCCATCGGAGTTATAATTGAGGAAGATATTTCAGGATATATTGATTGTAAATTAGAAGACCTAGGATCCCTGGTGATTCATTCCCAGCTAGGTCTGTTCTGTGGGGATGACAAGAAAATCAAACCTGAATATAGCATCCTAGAGAAGATGAAACTGCACAATGCGGTGTATTTTCTAGAAGAATTCACAGAAGATCACATTTGCATCATCCTTAGCAGAGTGCACGGTGATAAAATGTATCTCAAGTAGATGCATGACATCACACCATAAGTAATTCATGTCATCACCGGTTTCTGTAACATTGGAGAGGTGCCAACTCTAAGGAAGGTCACCAAGACTAAAATGACTAAGCTCATCGATTCTTTGAGTGACCAATGGGCGATGACCGTCGACACCATCAAAGATGATTTGGTGAAGTATGCTTGCATGGTGATTGGTTACCGGATATTCTATGCAAGAAAAATGAACTCTGTCCCTACTGTTGTAGTGAATGCCGCTTACCGGATGATTAAGGAAGGCACTACATTTGACTTATGTACTTGTTTGCAGAAGCAACTGCTATTGAACCTAAAGTCCATCAAATGGGACAATGCTCTAAGGTTCAGGTTTGGACAACTTTTGGTCGACCTATTCTTCTACTTTCAAGGCTATTTCCCTGGAGTAGGTGATGTTCAATGGTCTGCTGACCAACCAGTCTCCAAGCAAATTAGGGAAAGTCTTCAAGCAGTGGGAACCAGATATCCTGAGGTTCTTAATAAATATTTTGATGAATTCAATCGGAAAATGAGCCAGAGAATGAGGATATCTGGTGATATTGTGAAGAAATATGAAGATGACATCTGCTTCACAATAAGGATTGATGACTGCATAATGGAAGTAGTGGAACTAAGAAAGGAAGCAGTTGAACCAATGGGGTATGAAGTGATGTATGATATGTTGATTGGGTATGCCTTTACCCTACTTGCCTCACCATTAGATGCGAAGAAAAAGCGAACCGGTACCTACTTGGAGAGGGTAACACTGGTTGAAGAACCAAAACAGAAAAAGGATAAAGCAGTGCCATCAGTATCTGCAGCGGTTACCTCTGCCGGTCCAAAAGTGACCAAGTGGTCACCTGCTAAGAAGAAACCGAAGGTTATTCCTGCTAAAGTCTTTGAGAGGAAGCAGAAAACCAAAACCAGCTCACCGGAGTCAGAGGATACTGAACTGGAAATCCAACTGAAGAAGACAAGGCAAACAAGCAAGAAAGCCAAGTCTACCGGTAATGTTCCTGTAACCTCTGCACCGGTAAATATAGATATTTCCTCTTATAAGCCGATGGCACATTGTCAGAGGACTTTAAATAATATAAAGAGGAAAGTGCTTGATGATTTAAAAGAGTATTTTGATGATTTCACTGATAATGAGAAAGAAGAAGTAAAGCAGAAAGTTATCAAATATTTGTGTGTTAATGACCAATCGCCGTCTGAAATTAGATCGGTTACAATAGATTCTTTGTACAATTCTTTAGATAATAAATGGCACATTACCATTGAAAAGGAACAGGAAATAAGGGAGAGAGTCTTTGCACAATACTTTCCTAATGCCTCTAATTCTGAATTATTTGAGATAATGGATAAGAACAAAGGCCTCTTCTTCATGAGAAAAAGAAGACTTAGGCTACTCGAAGGTAAAGCTTCTGAAGTAGAGAAGGACACACATTTACATGCCAAAGCTACTGTCCGGTTACACCAAGTGTCTGAGGCCAATTTGAAGGCTAAACAAGCACCTGATCTAACATCAGGCAAACCAGATGAAGCATTTGATAGTGAAGGGGAAAGAGTGATAGAGCAAAATGATCCCATTGATGTGGATGCATTATATGTTGAGGATGTCACTCCAGACATAGAGAAGGAGAAACAAGACAAAGAAAAAGCATAGAAAGAGAAACAGGATAAGAAAAAAGCTGAAAAAGAGAAGCAGGACAAAGAACAAATGAAGAAAGAGCGAGCGGAAAAAGCAAAGAAAGAGGAAGACAAGAGGAAAGAGGAAGAGAAAAAGAAAGAGAAAGACACAAGGAAAGAGGAAGATAAAAAGAAAAAGGAGGAGAAGAGGAAACAAGAAGAAGAGAAGAGAAAAGAAGAGGAGAAGAGAAAAGAAGAGGAGAAGAAACAAGAAGAAGAGAAGAGAAAAGAAGAGGAGAAAAAGGAGGATGAAGAAAAGAAAAAGCAGGAAGAAGACAAGAAGAGGGAAGAATTGAAGAAGAAACAAGAAGAGGAGCAAAAGAAGAAAGAAGAGGAAAAGAAAAGAGCAGCAGAGGAGAAGGAAGCAGAGAAAACCAAACAAGCGGAGACTCCCAAGGCAACCGGTGGTCAAGCCAAACTAGTTGACACCACCAATCCGATTGACCTTCAATCAACAGATGAGTCCGAGCTGCTGTGAGGCATAAAAATGGCACAAGAAAGACTATAAGAGTTGAGGAAGAAGAAGTAAAGGGATGTCATACAGACTGCGGTTGATACCTTTACCAGTCTGATTCTCGGTACTAACCTCCCCAGTACCGATTCCTCTCTATCCAAGCTGAAACTTCTTTGTACTGTAGTGGAGGACCAGGTACAATGCTTGGAAGATGTTGTTGCAGCCACTGCCAAGAAGAACCATGAAAAGGAACTCAACACTGCCTTAGTCAAGAAACTGAATGAGCTCTGGCCACAACTTCTGAAGCAATAGAAGGATATTAAGGGTGCTATGGATGAGGGCAAATTACTGTTGAGTAAAATCTGCCAACCCCATCTATTTTGTGATGATGTGCTTGAGCAGAAAGATAAACTACAATCGGAGTTCCAGGCATACATCAACACCTTCAAGATGCAATATGATTCATTTACTACATATGGGCAAATAGTTCATCATTATCAGCCGCAGACTGCCATGGCGGAATCAGAAATCTACAACCGGATAAAAGATTTGAGGAGCTTCAACTGGTCTTATTACCCAGACTGCAAATTCTTCAGAAATGTTTTCTCAATCTGGAAGCCATCACGGTAACTCAAGAGATGAGTACCATTGATGCTATGGAAGAACTGGTATTCCAGATGCAGACAAAAAAGTGAGGTTGCTACCTCATTACTTGAGTCATGGACATTGGCCATGAAAACTTTTATGCAGGATTTTAAATCTGTTTTTGATAAGTTTTATTTCTTATTGTCATAAACATTTACTCTATTTTTATATATAAGGAAACAAGGGTTATTCTGCATTACTTTGTCATTGTTGGCAAAGGGGGAGTAGTATTTAATATTTTGGTGAATGTTACCATTTCATGTATACTTTCATGTTACCACTTTGAGGGAGTAGTATGCATTGTAATTTCTGCAAAAAGGATAGTGTATATGCTTAGGGGGAGTAATTTTGGTTATGGCATATTTTTTGTTGTAAAAACACTTAGATGTCAAAATTTTCATAAGTGTTGCCATCAATGCCAAAGGGGGAGATTGTTGGCATTTTGATGATGTTTTGATTGTCATTGATGGACACACACTTTTTTGATGTATGAGTTATGCTCAACCGGTAATTGTTCCAACCGGTATTATGTATTATAGTCTTTAGACTATTGGTGTTTTGCAGAAGATGTTTACCGGTCACAAATTGACTAAAGACCTCAAGCGGTTCGAGGATGTCAAGTGATACGAAGGAACAAAGCGGTAGTTAACATTTTCCAGTCTTCATTTTTGACAACCGATAATCAGTATATTGTATGAACCAGTATTACTCTATGATGAGTTACCAACCGGTATTTCTATGATGAGTTATCATCCACCAACACTTTGGCAGTGATTTTGTGTCGTGTTACCAAATGTGTCTAGATGCACTGAACCTAGGAACTTGTAGTTTAATCCTATTGGACCGAAATGAAATCAGTTTCCTTTATAAGGACATCATGTCTAGGGTTTGCATATGTGAGAGATGTATTATGTATGAGAAGGTTATGTGCAATCTTTGTAGAGAAGATTAGGTTTGTGTGAAGAGTTAGAGTGTGGAGATATTGAAGACTGCAGTAATGTTGAAATGCATTAACAATGAGCTATCAAGGATCTAACCAAGCATACTGTGCTAGTATCTAGATCACTCACTTCTTGATTACTCACATCTTCGACAAGTCTGAAACCCTTAACAGGACTTATCTCCTAACAGAGATCTAGATTCCTAACAGGATCTATTCTGGCGAAGAACATTGTATGACCTTAATCGGTTTGGTTTCTATTCTGCAGATAGTTACTTGTGAGTTTCTGCTTACCGTGGTTTTTCCCATTTGGGTTTCCACATCAAATATCTTGTGTTATGGTGATTGTGCTCTTGTGGGTGAATGCTTTATTTGCTATTTGGTTTGCATTTATCTTAATCATTTTATTAGTGAATCTGTTACACCGGTTATCTACTAAACTGTTTAAGAGTTTAAGTACAGTATTTTTTGGTATACTAATTCACCCTCCCTCTTAGTATTCATCAAAAGGAAAGGTTGGGTAGGAATAACATTAGATTCTTTCTTTTTGTTTCAAGCGTTATATGTGTGAGCTACTACATGATAATTGGGTTGTTTAACATTTTCACAAACAAGCATATGTTTCTTTTAATGCTGAGGGGCATCTTGACGAAGGTGGACAACAATTTTTGGCTTCATTTCATTGAATTGATTTGATTAGGTAATATATCCATAAAAGCTTCACATCTTTAGGATAGAGAGAATTAGAAAAGTTTCTAGTGATATCCTACTCTTGCACCAAAATTTCCTCATAAATAGGATTAATTGTGGGAGAGGGACAAGCATGATTCATCAAAACTTCATCTCTAGAAGGGATGCCATTAAAGTGAATGGTAGGCAAATTATCATGAAGAGAAGTATTAATGAGATTCATCCTCTTTCACTTAAATATCCTCATGGGCGGGACCAATTTTGGGAGAAGGGACGAGCATGATTCATCAATGCTCCATCTTTATAGGGGAGAGCATTGAGAAAGGTGCTAGTATGATCATCTTCTTGCCTCAAAATGTCCTTATGCATGAGAGGATCTTTAGGAGAGGGATGGGGGGTCATAAGCTAAAAAAGTATCACATCCATGAAATAACCTCATTGTAAAAGAAAATTAACTGGTCATACTTAAGCACACAATGATATTTTCAAATAAAATTATGCAATTGACAATGATATAATTAACCAAATGATAGAGAATTTTTCATAAAAAAAAATGTGATTAATTAACCAATGCAAGCACATAAGCAATAGTTTTAGAAATGAATGCACCTAAATCTAAAAAATCATGAAATTAATTAGATCTAAAAATAAAAATAAGAAAATATGCAAGTGCAAGACATGTTGAGTTCACCAAAATGTAATATAGTGGAAAGGGGGTTCACTAGTCTAAACATGCAAACTAGGAATCAAAGACAATCCCATCAATTACATTGGAGAACAACCAATTAGGCCCTACTTTAGACCCTTGGAAGAGTTGGACACTTGTAGTTTTGATTGTTCTCTTTTGATTTGATCAAATTAGTATTGAAAATGCAAGAACTAGGCTAAATGATTCAAATTTGATAATAATCAACATAAACAAATAGACATAGAAGTACAAATCAACTAAAAAGTACAAATTTAGAAATTATATGTAGAGAGGAACTTGTATCTGTAATCTAAGCTCAAAATAGTTGTACACTGGGGCTAGACACCCTAGTCTTGATACGTGTACAAGTGCAAAACAAGGATAAAAGTAGCCTCAAGAGCCTTTGAACTGCTTTTGGTCAAATTTTAGGTCAAAACACCTAGACTATGGTGCTAAGTGCCCTTGTCTTTAGGACAATGGCACTTGTTGTCATTGTCTTTAGGACAATGGCGCTTGTTGTCATTGTCCAGGGCTTTTCTAAAAAAAAATTCCTAAGCATTTCTATTTTCGAGTCCCAAGTGCTTCTGTACCTTCAAACTTTGATTGAGACCTATTTTCGAACTTGCAACAAGGAGGAGAAGGTGGCATTGGATGTATAGGGGCTTGCCTAATTCAAACCCTAGGTAGGTGTTAACCTCCATTACATCAATGATGATTAGAAAGAGATCTTACCCTTGTAGAATAGAGGCTAAATTTACAATGAAATGTCTGAATTGAAATATTAAAATGAAATGATTATACCTTTGATTGATGATGCAGTGACCTTAAGATAAGTCCTCCGAGTGTTGATACAATAACATGCTAAATCATAACAACATCCATCATGAAAACATGCTTGAAGATAGATTATTGTAGCTTGATACTCCTTGTACTCATATCTGCTCTTGATAGAAGAATATTTTTCTCCTGAAATGAAACTTGTGTATATGAGATGCGATAATGAATTATAGGTGATGTGTTCTATAGGGTTCTCAAGGTATTTTTGTATTTTGGCCAACTTAGAATGGTCATAGCTGAATATCAAGACTAGATCTAATAATGTTAATGCCAAAACACTACTCTCCCAAAATTTCAGACAAAAAGTGTCATATTATAGTGCCAATCCCCATAGTCTTAACAAAATAAGCCCCAATTTTTAGGGAAGTGATATAATAGAGCTCTAATATTAAATCTGAAATTTATATTAAGATTGACGATATTTAAGTGGGAAATAAAGTGCATCGATATTTAGGTGGGAAATAAATTGCATTAAAATTTAAAATAAGATAGAACCCTAAATAAGCTTGAAATGGCATAGGAGAAGGCACACTAAATCAAGGGCCCACTGAGGAGTGTGAAATTGTAAGGGGTTACAATTTATGACACTATAACTTATTTCATTGTATCTTACATGTACACTAAAGTAAGGTCGAATATAGAGATGAAAAGCGCACACTCAACACTATTCCCTTTCATTTCAATTCACTTAAAAAACCCCATTAAACAAGCACGATTTCAATTATTTTTAACCATTTAGAGACCCAATTGCTCTAAAATTTTCATCCCATATCAAAATGAGACCCTTTCCACATTTGTATGTTGTCCCTTTCTTGCCCTCATCCATCCATGTGATCTTGGACTCTAGCACGTTGCACTCCTATCCTCCAAATAAGATTATGTGCACTTATGCCCCCTAAATTCATAATAAAAATTTCCACCCAAACACTAACTTTTTCACTTCCAAAAACCCTAATCGACTTCCAATAATTAAAGAGAGTAGGATCCACTTCTAAAAAAAGACTTCAATTGGCTAATGCACATAAGAGGAAAATAAGAGAGAACCAATGCACACACTGTAGCACTTAGTGCATTCAAGTGAACACTAACTCACATAGGCAACAACAATCTCATATAACATGATCTCCATTACTAGACCACCATTGCTATAACACCAAACATCCTCCTATGATTAAAAGCTTTTAACACATTATCTAAACTTTCCCCAAATATGCCACATTGACCATTTCATCCAAGAATAGAGATTTTAGTGTAGCTATAGGTGCAAAGGGCATAATCAAAGTTTACATGTTCTTTTCAAAATTTATAGAGGATGACATGCTACTATACAAGAGTCTAGTGTGTAAGTTAGATGCCAACATGATTGTACATTAGTACGAGGATTGGATAGTATTATGATCAAACAAACAATATTGTGAGCAAATAGTTAGAATTGTGTTCGACATGATAGTATTGCCATAGTCCATTCCCTATTAACAAAAAAACTAGAATGAAAAATAAAACTGAAATTGAACAATTTTATTCCTCTGCAAACCTCCTCCATCTATTTATATCTAAAATAACCATATTATCATTGTAAATATACCTCTTTTTTCTTTTTTCTTTCCCTTCACATTTTCTTTCCTTTTTTAATCATAGAACTCTCGATTCATGATTCAATCTTAAAATCTGATATATACTTTAAATGTTTTAATATTTTTAATTATAAATTTTAAACCAAAAAAGAACAAATTTAGTAAGTAAATTAGTGAATCACATTGAATCTATTTCTATTTTACACACGAGAGCCCCACTTTATGTACTTCCTCCCAGCAGGACTTAGTTTGTGGTTCAGTCGACTATTTTCAATAGCGTCAAATATCTTCTTTCCTCTTTGGCTGCAATTTTTTAATTTTTGGGGTAGCATGCTTCCCTGGAAATATTTAGGCAACTACTTTCGGATTCCCACGTTATAGAACATTATAAACAAACAATTGCGAAGCAAAAGCAAATCTCACCGCAGCAGAATTACATAAGAGAGTGAAAAATGTCTTTGACAGGTCTTAAAATGTGTGAAGAGGTATGGCTCACATGCCTCACGCATGCCCTCTCTACCGAAACAGAGGAGGTCATGGGCCTTTTGTTCGGAGACATCGAGGTATTTCGATCATTTTCTTTTCTCTGTACATTGCTTTTTTGTGGGAAGTTTTCACGATTCAGAACGACCCTTGTCAATGAATTTTGCAACACAGCATGAAATATGGAGGAAGGAAAGTCAAAACTAAATCAGTTTTAATAGTCATTCATTTCAACATGCTAATTTGTAAAAATGCTCTTTATACTTTCTGAATGTAAGTGTTTTGTGTTGGTAGGTGAGTTAAGTTATCGGCTCAAACCTCATTGGGGTGCTGAGCAAGCTGGCAAATATTGGTTTTCAACTAGACCTTTTAAAACATTCCCTTTTTGAGGTTTAATTCAATTCGATCAGGGTTGCAGATTGGGTTTCGGCTAGTCCTTACGAAATCGTCAGCTCGTTGAAGTTCTAGTTTAATTTTGCTAGTTCTGCACATAAGCTGGCTAGGCTTGATCATATATACTTCCAACATTATCTACCAACCATGTTTATCAAAAGGGTCTGGATAGATGGTTGAAGAAATTGGGGTCTCTGTAATGGTCTGACATGTGGATAGCTGTGATGATCTTACATCAATAAGCTTGAACAATCGAAAATTCAGTCTCTAGAACAATAAAGCTATACTGTAATCTTAATGAATAAAGACGAGGAATTTGGCCATAGATTTCATTATAACTACTTCTAAGTGAAATACACTCTGAATTATAACTCTTGATATGCATTTAGCGGAGTCATCAGCATGTGGATGGCTAATGGTATGACGACACATATATACAGAGATCTTCTGTTACAGCTGAAAGCTCCATGTGTCGTAGATGGAAGAAATACAATAACAATATTTAGAATAACTAATCAGTTTAAAACCTTAATCTGTCCAGATGACAATAGAGTATTGAATCATCCTGCATAAAAATGGTAAAATAATTCATTTACACTTTAAAGGTACTATTTGTGATAAGATTCCATATTTCCCAACTATTATTCAAACAAAATTTTAGCATTTTTATTTGTTATTAATAGACTCGCAATCTTGAAAACTACAAAAAATATTAATAACAAGAAACTAGAGCAGCACTACCTCGTAGAATAGTTAGTGTAGCAATCATAAATGTGAGTTATATATATTCATAGTATAAAGACACATTGACTTAGGAATTAAGTGCACAGAATTAAAACAGAACAGCGTGCTTTACAAAACTAAGTAATAAGGATGGGTACATTCATAAACCTTTTACGTTAAGTTTAGCTGACAATTGGTTGGTTGTATGTCTCACTTTATGTAGTTACCCATTTCATTTTCTTATTTACTTGGAGAATAACACAGAAAGATTTGTCTAATTCTCCAAGTTTGTCTCTTGTCTTTGCTTCCTTTACTTTCACTACCCACATAAGGTAACGAAATCAGTAGCAACATCTGAAGAAATGAAAAATATTACTAATCCAAACTAGAGCATTCCATCTCCTGCATTAGGTAACTAGTCACAGAAGTAAAATGATATCAGTAATAGCACCAAACCCATAGTTGATGTCAACACTGGAACCGATTTTACTACTCAGTTGATGCCTATATCTTCTTGCATCTGTTGGCACATGAGGCCCTAGATGCTAGATCTCCTCAGGCTCAACTTCATACCCCTATGTTGTGGGCAGGAGCCAGGAGCCTTCCATGTGGCATGAGGGATTTCCTTCTGTGGTGAAGGGCAGCACCCTGTGGGGCTACGACTGACTGTTGCTTCCTGATGCAGCTCATCTGTAGCTGACAGAAGATGAAGAGCCCAACTAGACAGCAATCATTCATCTTTGATAATTGGTCTTTTGCCTTATATATCATTAACTAGATAGTTATGGTCATAGAAGAGATACATAAAGGAGGGAGCAATTGGTGACCTCCTTCAACAGAATGTCATGTATGGAATGTTCAGATTATTAAAATTTGTTTACTGTTCTATATAATTCTTTTGAATGTTTGGATGAATATTGTTTTGTTTCTAATTCTTATTTTTAATTCATTTCCATGTACAACAGATCCAAATTCTAGCTATTTAGAGTGTTGGTCACTGAATATCTTTTGGGATCTTAGATTGAAAAACTAAGAACTAAATCACATAAACTACAAAGTGAAACTTGTAATTTGTTCTGAACAGAAATCTGTAACGTATGTAGCTTAAAATTTGTAGTTTTATGTTTACTTGGACATGAAATCAGGCATACTTACACATATATGGGCAACACTAACCTAGTAAATGAAATTTTAAATCGAGGCAATCAGCTAAAGCATTGGAAATTTATTTTATAACTGAATGCTCATAGAGATCGTTTTCTAAAATCTGAAAAAGTAGACACTTTTTTAGATCCAAAATACTAGTGTGGCCTAATTGATGTTAAAATTCATCTTATCTAGTTGTTTGAACTGCTCAAAGCTAATTGGAAAATCGCATAATGGCTTATATGTTGGGTTAGTGCATCAAGAAGCTTAAGCTTATGAAAGCACAATTGTGGTTGGGATTGGGGGTTAGTAAGTTCCCTTTCTCAAATGCTTTGTTAAATTTGATTAGTATTTTGAATCTGCAGAGTGTAATTTCGAGTAGCAGTTGTTTTACATTCTCAAAGCAAATTGGAATATTACATTATTGTGTATTGTTGTTATTTGGATTGAGATACTGGGAAGCTTAAGCATTTAGAAATGTGGAAGGCAAGTTTTAGATGAGATTAGGTTGTAGTCTCTAGAGTCTAGACACGGGATTGAGAGTGAGGTGTCCCTGACATTTAATTGTGGTGCTGCAGTATTTGAGCAATGGGAGTGCCACTGCACTTGTTTGGGGTGCAGCTCCTCAGACCCGTTCTGACCGCCGGAAGGACCGTGTTGAGACAAATCCTGAGCAGTTAGCAACAGCATCTGCCCAAGCTGAGATATCCATTTTTAAAGCTTATCTATGCCATTGCATTTGAATTTCACATGTCATCTTTTTGCTTAAATATGCAATATGTGTTTCTATTGCCATTGTTTATCTTAACTTTATAGCACAAAATGTCAACTGCAATGGGAAGAACAACCAGAGTGATTGGGTGGTACCATTCACATCCTCACATTACTGTTCTTCCTTCACATGTTGGTAAGAGCGACAAGCCTTGGAGTTTCCACTCTAAATCATATTCTGAAATGTCCCAAATTTCATGCTTTTACATTGTATTCATAAAATTTTGAGAAGGAAAATAGCTTGATGCTGTACTTATGAGTGTTCCTCATTAGGATTTGAGTGGTCATATAATCAGCTGAATGGTATAATCTTGAAAATATTAATACTAGAAGCATCATTAATTTGCTATTAGGCAGTGAAACTTCGAAGAGGAAGAAAATGCTACATAGTTTTGAGATGAATTCCACTGGTTCAAAGACCTTTTATGCAATGTATACTACTATACAGCATAAAATATTGAATAAAATGCTTTTTAATTTTAAATTTGCATCCTTCAGCAATATGTACTATAGAACCTCCAGACTTAATAGTTTTCATGATTACTATTAGAGAGTTCATAATGGTCCATGTACTTGCCATATCTTGACTATCTTTATTTTGGCTTACTACAAACTAGCTTTCCTTACTTGGAGGGAAAAAAAAAAGAAAACTGATAGCCGGAGTATTTGTATGAATGCATCCATACTTGGACACTGAAGAAAATTTTGATTGAGCTAGCATTGTGCTTGGTCTAAACTACCCCTGTAGGGAAAGCATATATGGCTCTTCCACTCCTTCCATAGACAACATGCTACGGTTGTTGATCTTGATGCTATTTGTTGTTACCATTGCCTTTTTAATTTTTGAGTTTTTGGAGGTCACCCTTAAGTGAGCACACACATTTTTCTACCAATCATGAAAAGAAAGATATTCTAGCTTGTTCTTCAAAACCTGTTGCCTCCAAAGAGTAATAATTTAGTGTATGTGCACAAAGTACAACTCATCACATAATACATCTCTTATACTCGGTTAGCACAACCTCTATGAGTTTGCATTCTAGGAGTCGTCAAATTTTTAAGCTCAGAAATATCTAACAAGCAAAAACTGTATCTCCTAGTTAGGATTTTCTGTTGCATTCTATATTAAGGGATTGCTTCAACATGCCAATTTTGCACCATAAACATATATTTCATGGAGTGTGATCTGAAATGTTGATGCAACAAAATACTTACACAGTTATTTCCAGAAGCATACTAACTCATTTATGGAAACATCATGTCTACTGTATATTTCACAATATGTTTGTATTCTTAATTTATTTGTACTGCTTACATTATAATTCTTCTATGGATGCATACAATGTCACTTCAAGGGGAGTAACTAGTTTGGTCACTTAACCAGCATGAATTTTCTCATGTACGATGGATACACACGGGATATATATTATATTTGTGCATGCATACTTATAAGCATATGTTTATATTCACATTATGATTTCTTATTACATTTTTTTTTTACAATTCGTATCCGCCATGCCAAATGCTTAATCATCATAATGAGAACAAGGCACTGCAACTCCTGAATTTTCTTCAAGAATTGAATTTTTTGAACTTAAATATATATGGTATGTTTAATCATGTAAATTGGCCGTAGCCATAAGTGTAATAGGATATGCCAATGGATCAGCAAAATGCAAAGTTTTTTCTGAATCAAAATAATACTAGCTCATTTGTGACTGACAAATCATACGATTCACCTCCTTTGCTTAATTTTTAAAAAAAATTATGTTATGATATAATTCTTGGTTTTATCAAAGTGTAACATTAAAATCTATGGGTTGCAATCTTCTGGTCTGCATGTATAAACAACTTTGTTACACAAAGGAGATTAACATTGTATGCATTTTCACATTCATTCTTAGAGTTGCCATGGTACAATTACGAGCACTAGTATACCAATTACAAAATCTAATTATGCAGGAGTATGTGGGTGTTTTGGTTCACATGCATACACAAATATCTAAATTTTAAATGAATACGATTAGTTAGCAGTCATACCATGAGTCATGTCAACAAGGACAACTCTATCCTTATATCTTTTTTAATTTTTCGATCTTCAAGCTGTGCATGGCGCATGCTAGAGTTAAACTTTTATCCAACACCAGAGACAGGTAATAAAATATAATGTTTCATGACTAGGTAGTTGCAAAACCACACAAACTCATTCAATTGCAGTTTTTGCTGTTGCAGTGAAGCCAAATTCTTTGGAAATTGCAAGTAGCAAACGTTTTGTCTTGTTTTGAGTGAACTCTACAGTCTAGTGACCTTGCTTCAAGTCTGACATGTCTGTTTTGCTAAGGGGTTAATTTGATTATTATCTTTTATAAACATTTTGATATCAATCTTCTCTGCATACTTTTAACTATTTACATTTCCTTGTTTTCTGAACTGTTGACGATGCTTAAAAATAAAAATAACAAGAATCTGATTGATAGCTCAAGCAATATAACAGACTATAAAAATGAACGTTGAATGTGAATAGCATGCAGTATTCTTTTCAAATTTCTGCCTTAAATTGTACAACTGTTTTTTCATTTCTGCCTCAAATCAAACAATGTTTTGTTTCCTTGATGCCCCAAACCAGGCAATGTTTTGCTTTTTCACTGTCTTGATTCATGCAATTTTTCTTTTATTTTGTACCTTAGGACTCAGGAGTGCCACATATGATCTTTTAACGCACTGGTTAGTCCATGATAGGGATATCTCATTGTTTTTCACTTTAGTTTGGAATCCAACAGCCATCATATTGGAAGTTCAGTTATAGTTTTAGTTCTATCCAGTTAAATTCTGGAAGTAAGATTTGTCAATGCCAAATCCCTTTTTTGTGTATTAAGGAATAGTTTCTAGGGTCTTTGTTTTCTATCCCATTTCGAGTACTTTTTGAAATAAATGATACAACTATAAAATTGCAGTGTTTGTTTCCAGGACGGAGAGACCAGTGAAGGTGGGGGGGGTAGGTTTCAGGGATGGCAAACTCTTTTCCTGATTTAGTGGACAGAGATGCCTGTTAAAATTAAAAAATAATGCATAAAAATTAATATTTGAAAAATTAATTGCAGAAAACGGTAAAAGAAGTTGCAAGTTTATCATTGTAATATTATCAATATGAGTAAAAGAAGCGGAAATTCTATACAAAGTTGTACTGTGATATGACATTTTGCTCCAGAGACAACAAATCTTAATGTCTTTATCCCTATCTTCACTGGCAATTGTACTATTGACCAAGACTCCACTGTTAAAATTTGTAGGATCATCTTCTGCACTATCTGATGTCTCAGATTTGGAGCAATCCAAGCATATTACGGCACTGTTTCTCCAGTTTCTGTTTTAAAGATAATAAAACCTATCATCTTCTGCGCTACCTGATGTCTCAATTTTGGCAATGCTGTAAGCAATCCAAGCATATTGTGGCACTGTTTCTGCAGTTGCAGTTTTCATAGATGATAAAAGCCTGTTTCCATTCATCATCTGAGAAAAGGTTACTAGGCTCCAACATTAATCAATCAAATAAAAGTAGATACACCAATGCCAGCCAAATTTTGTATGGGCCATTCTATAATATCAGTTAGGAGCTTCAACATGCTCCCAAGTAAGGGATTCACTAGAAAATAGAACTTGACAAAGAGTTCTACATCAAATTGCAGTGCCAATGTACACACGTCTCAAATCCAAGCATCTTCACTAAGACTGTTATATTTACTTTCTAAATTTTTGGGCTATATTTATAACCATAGTGGCATTACTCAGAATCAAATTTTGTCTCAGCACACCAAAAGTAAAAAATTGAAGTACTCAGGAGTCAGGATTTAATTTGGTGTAGCTTAAAACAATTTTTTATTTTTTTTGTTATAAAAACTAGAGTGGGGGTCTGGGGTCAGGGCCACTTGCATGTTCCCTTTTGTGATACAAAGTGGGGTTGAGGGATGAGCTCCCACCACCAATTCAAACTTAAGCCTTTAAAGCCACATGGACCTTCATGCTGTATGCACCTTTTTGTTTGTTTCTTAAGTTTGTTTTAGTGCTGAATGATTTATTTTTACTGTTTGCAGGCAATGTTCTCTTCCTTTTTTGGTGATTACAATAGAGCATATGGGATAGGTTATTGATAAATTCTAAGGTTGGGCACCTTGTTGAGCCTTCTATTTAGGTTTATGGTTAGGTTTAATTGTTTAGTTGCAAGGGTCTTCTTTTTTTGACAGCGAGGGATGTCTTGCCATCCCTGAACATCCCCTAGAGAACATCGCTAGGGACGTCCATGCATGCATAGAACCCTCTTGGATGTCTCCCTAGAGGAGAATGTTCCTAGGATTGTCCATGCATTTTAAGGGCTGGCCTAGGGATCTGCCTCTCTGGGTGTTCAGACCATGGGACTTGGTAGTTGTTTCCACCTATCCTATCTCCTCTATAATTTCTCATTTTTCAAGGAATGGGGTAGAAATCCCATGGGTGTGTTCCTAGGGAACACTAGAAAATTATATGTTTCAATGTTGATCCTTTCATGTTTACTTTGATTCTATACTACATTACTTGGGGATGCGTCCCAGGGGTGTCCCCAAATTTGCAAAAATATCTAGGAAATGTCCTAGAATTTCGGGGTCGATGCCCCTTGATGCTAGGGACGTTCAACCGTCCTGGGGACAACTGAGGGACATCAGGGTGCCATTTAAAAAAAAAACACACACACAACTTAAAAAAAATAAAAAAATATTCTTTTGTGGGCTCCACCTCCCAGCTTTCTCTAAAGGTCAATAGGCAAAACATTGACTAATTTCATCATTTGTGTGAGGAAAAAAGTGGAGCAGCAAGAGGGTTTGAAACAAGCCATTGAAAGAGAAGCAATAGGGGATGGAAGGTTAAGAGGTTCAATCTAGGGCATATATCTTGCTTGAAGCTTAAAAGACGTAAGTTTCATCCTTAACGTTTTTTTTTCCTTTTGTTTTCAAAGTTTGAAGCCTGAAATGTCTGATTTTAACCGAGGGACATCAGGGTGCCATTTAAAAAACACACACACACACACAACTTAAAAAAAAAACCCAAAATTATTCTTTTGTGGGCTCCACCTCCCAGCTTTCCCTAAAGGTCAATAGGCAAAACATTGACTCATTTCATCATTTGTGTGAGGAAAAAAGTGGAACAGCAAGAGGGTTTGAAACAAGCCATTTAAAGAGAAGTAATAGGGGATAGAAGGTTAAGAGTTTCAATCTAGGGCATATATCTTGCTTGAAGCTTAAAAGAGGTAAGTTTCATCCTCACATTTTGTTTTCCTTTTGTTTTCAAAGTTTGAAGCCTGAAATGTCTGATTTTTTTATTTTTTCAGTTTAAGGTTGCATTTGATCTCAAAAAAATGAGCAGCAGGGAGGGTGATAGCTGTAGTGAGAATGAAGTGGAAGTGTGTGGTGGAAATACAAGTGTAAGTGTTGAGGGTGGTAGTGGACAGCACCCAAACTTATTTAAATGCCCTTCAACAATCATGGAAAAATATGCAAAGGGCCCTTTCAACAAGAAAAAAACCTTTTCTCCAATATCTTACACCTAAGAATCAAAAGACAATTTTTTTAGGGGGGAGTTGTTATGACCTAATCACACATCACCCCGTTCAAAATGGGAACCCTCTACTTTTTAGGCCTTTGTCTTTTGGTTTGGGTTTTGGGGTCTTTTTGCGGCAGTCTCTACGGTCTCTCTCTGTTTTGCAAGTGAGTGGGTCCAATTAGATCAAGTCTGCTTTTCGTTTGAGCAATTTTGGATGTCTAGGCCTTGTTTTGTCAGTTTTAGGGTTTTTTCCTTTAGTCCTAGATTTTAGGGTTTTTGAAAAACTGAACATTGCACTGAAATCAAGACCCTTCAAGGAACCTCCCAGTGAAATTTGATCGAATTCTGAGCAACTTTCTATTTTTAGAAAGTTCCTATTTTGAGGGATTTCACTACCTCTCAGAATGTCTTCATTTCACCAAAAATCAAACTTACTATTTTTAGAAATTTCTATTTTTTAGTAAGTTTCTATATTCAATAAGTCCCCTTGTGCCCTGTTTTGCTCTAACTCTGACAATTTGAAGCACTTTCCATTTTTGGAAAGTTTATTTGTGGTAGGCTCCTCGCAAGCAGACATTGAAGCCTGAGCATTCATGATCATCTCTAAATCCGGAAAAGTCAAAGAGTAGGCCACATGGACCTATTGTGACCTTTTCACACATCACCCCATTGCAAACAGGGACCCACTCTTTTCTTGCTTTCCGCGTTGGTTAGTTTAGGGTTTTGGTAGCATAGTGGGCAATTTTGAGTTTCCCGTGCCCGAGTCTCAGAATTTTGATCATGCCTATTGTCATTTAGGGTTTTTGAAGTTATAGGATCAAGCACGTAAAGTTGAGATTTTAAATGATTCTAATTTTGTCTAAGTGTAGACCTTTTGAGTGTTAATGTGTTTTTGAACATCCACGTCGGTGATTTTAAAGTGCTAAGGTGTTTTAGAACCTTTTGGAGTTGTTTTCTCGCTCCTAGGAAGTTATTCAAGTTGATTTTGCACTTTATCCCGATAGGTTTCCTTTTGTTTCACTCAAACTTTTGCTAAATTTGCCCAAGTCTAGATGAGTTTTATTGAGTTTAGAAGTTTCCTAGTGATTTTGAGTGGAAAAATCATCATTTTCCGGATGAAAATCCATATTCCAAGGGTTAAAAGGTCAAAATTTCACACTAGAGGTGCTTTTCCCCTCATATTCCTGACTACCCATGATTTTCCCCCACTCAAAATCTAGACTGGACATAGATTTTCCCCCATTCAGATTCCATACTAGGATCGATTTTCCCTCGGGATGCTTTAATTTTGACTAAGTGTTGGGATTTTTTCTTGACTGCCTTCGTTTTTCCACTGGGAGTATGGATAAGTTTGCAGATGACTTTTATGATGATTTTTGACATGGATCGATTTTCCACCAGGACCTTTTGTGACAAGATTTTGTGGATTTTTATGCGGATGTTCATTCCAGAACCTAGGCGAATTTCCACTGAGAGTGATTTTGATAATTTTTGTGTTCGGATGAATGTCCAGACTAGGATCAATTTTCCCCCAGGAGGATTTTTGTGCAAAGTGATGAAGTTTTAGTTGGAATTTTCATTCCAGACTCAAATTGATTTTCCCCTGGACCCATTTTTGTGCAAGTTGGTGAAATTTTGATAGGGATTTTTATCACTACTTGGATTGATTTTCCCCAAAAGGGATATTTTAATTATTTTTGTTGGGATTTTTATCCCAAGTTAAATCGATTTTTCCTCATTGGTCATTTTTGATTTAAATTTTGAAATATTTTAAATGAAATGCCCCAAATTTAATTGTTTTATAAAGTGCAACGATTATTTAAAAAATAAAAATAAATTAATAAATGATTTGCAATGAACATTAAATGAATTTTACCTTCTAGAAGCAAATCGATTTTTTGCCAGGCAAGTATAAGAACAAGTTTTTTATCCCACATTGCTTGTGTGGTGAAAATTGATGGTGAAAGCAAGTTTAAAAGGAGAGATCCCAGCATTATTATATTATTATATTTGCCAAGTGTGTGATTGCAAAGGGTGATTTTTCCTCCAACTGGTGATTTTTGGTGAAGTGTCAAGTTGACACCATTGAGCTGCAAGTTGATTTTATTGTTTTTCTTCCTCCATTTCCAGCTGGGCAAATTGTTTTGGCTGCCATTTGAGTGCCATTGAAGCTTCATTTTCAGACTTAGACGATTTTTGGAAGAGGACGATTTTTGTTTTGGAGGATTTTTCACCTCCATTTTTGGTGATTCTCTTCACCATTTGTGGCACAATTATTGGGGGACTGCCAATAATTGTTTTCAGGTCTGATATTTCGCCATTGTTGAGCTTGTGTGACCTCCATTGTTGGCTGGTAATTAATTTTCAGACTTCAATTTTGATTGCCCAGACAATTCCAATTTAGGCGATTTGCATTTGGAGGTGTTTTGTGGAGTTTTAATGCATTTTTCAGACCATTTGAACGCAGGGCTGAAACTCCATTGTAGGGGGGCTGTCCTCAGAAAATCTTCATTTCCAGCCACCTTTCCACTTTGGCGATTTTGCTTGGAGCTCATTCCTTTGTCTTTTTTCATCATTTTCAAGGATTTTTACTACTTTGCAAGGTGCTGGTAAGTCTGAAATAATTAATTTTCAGTCTTGTCCTCAGAAACTTTATTTTTACCAGCCATACTTATATTCCTGGATATGATTGTTTTCACTATTGAGGTTGATTTTCATCAATTTTTTGCACATTTGGGTTATTGCAACATGTTTTTAGAGATTAATTTGTGAAGTTGCAGGTTGTCTTCAGATTTGCTGGCAACCATTGTTGACTTTGGAAGGTGTCTTCAGACATAGTTTTGTGTGAAAACACAACCTTTCACCCCTTTCTTAGTCATTGTTTGATCTGGTATACTCCTATGCACCATAATTTGAATAAATTTCCTAAATATAAGGAGGTGTTTTTAGAATTTGGTCTGAAAATTGTTAATTTCAATAAATTTCATGAGGGTTTTATACCCTAACCTTGTCACATTTTGCTTTCAATTGTTGAAATCTATTGAGAATGTGGATTATTTTCATGATTTCCATACCCAAATTTGTCTAAATCATTAGGAAATCAGAATTTTTGTCAGGAATATTTTCTTAAGTTCTAACTTCTAGCTTCATACAGGTACGATGTCGAAGTCCAGACTCAAGGAAAGGAGAGAGCAACAGAAGATAGTTGAGATTGGATTCTATCCAGAATCCAAGATGTCATCCAGATGGAAGGAGGTTACAGACACGAATATGCATTTCCTGAACATGAGTCAGATGCGACAACGGATGTTCAAAATTGGGAGCCAGATTCCTTCCCCAGCTTATGTGAACATTATGAAGAGTGGCATTTATCAGGCTGCTGGATTTCCGCAATCCATACAGTGTAGTGAGCCTATCTTGGAGTGTGCACGATGTTATGATCCTCGCTCTTGAATGATCAAGACTCCTAAGGGTGCCATCATTGCCTACCTTGCTGAAGATGCGATTGCTGAGGTGTTTGGAATTCCACGTGGAGCGGACATGAAAGATATAACTAAGGATGGATATGAAGACTGATATAAGAAGAAGATGGATGCATGCAAGACCGTAGTAAATAAGGAGTGGATGATCGAGCCTAGGACTCATTATTCCAAGGCTCCCAAGACACTCATGTGCATAGACTTCAAAGAGGAATATAGTGATTTAGTATTCCTGCTTAACTGAGTGATGGGGATGCCGCAGGGTGCAATATACGATGGATGGATATTCTATTTTATCTAGGATTGTCTAAAAGGAACATTGATAAATTGGTCTAGAATCATAAGTGACAATCTGGACTTTCAGTTGAGGAATGTGGAGCGGTCCAGATCATTCCCCATGACTTCCTATTTGGTGTACCTTCTTGCACGTTTTGTTACATACAAGGGATTGATATGCACAAGTGAAGTTGGGATTGGACAAGGACGATTCGAGAGTTATGAGTGCTATCCACAGCTGAACATGTATTGAATTGAAGATTATAAGAGAGTGAATGATGTATTCACAATGTACATAACGCGAATGTTGCAAGGTGGAGTCCACAGGAGGCTGTCCAAGGAGGCAATAGAGCTGATAGAGAAATATAGATGGTGGTATATACAGTTTCCCACTTTCACATACCTTAGGATTCATGGGTTTCAATCCGTACCCTACAGGCTTCCTAGGTATCCTTCTGATAGAGCGATCTTGTTGGAAGTGGTGAGATAGCTTTTGGAGTTCGATTCTATCCAGAAGGAAAAGCACAGAACGGACATGTCATTTCCTATTTCAGTTGGGAAGACATTGGAGGTTTGCCAGTTTGCCTTAGCAGCTAGCACATCAAGTGAGGAACTTGCATTCTATCAATTTGCAACATACAAGAGAAGAGAAAGATTTGATCCAGATAAGAAAGTTGGAAGGATCAGGGGAGAAAAGTTCATCCACAAGGTAGACATAGAAGATTATTGGGCCAACTTGATGGACGAGCAAGTAGTAAAGAGAAGAATCTGGTCCAGAATGTCAGTGGATTTCATGAGGAAGTGTGTATTTTTTCTCATTCCTGACCAAGTGTTAGATGACGGGGATAATACGCATCCACAATATGAAAATGAAATGAAGGCGGCGATTCTATTGCCTAATTGGTCAGAATCAGATGAAATAGATTTGAATGCATTTTTGAGAGAGGTCTTGAGTTTCTCCCGAGCATGGGTGGTTATTCAGACGAACAAGTTAGTTGATATGAGTGTCACCTTCACTTATGAAAAGATGAAACCGGAGGAATCCTCTTCCGAAGATGATCATAGGACTATCAGCGATATCAGGATTCATGCAGATGAGGAGAGTCAAGCTCCCAAGAGAAGGAAGAACACACTAGGAGAAGTCAAGGCTAGAGGGAAGAAGATTGAGGAGGTCAAGAAGAAGAAACAAAAGACTATCATTCCTTCGCCTCTCATTCCTTCACCACCCCTCAGTGTCTCATCAATCAAGGAAGTTGAAATGCCGAAACAAAACAAGGGAACCGAGCAATGTTCCAACACAGTGATACTACCAAAGAATATTCAGGATTTACATGCCACAGCAACATCTGCTCCACCTAATGAGGATGATGATCAGCCGGGATCCCCTACTATCCTTTTGGAGGTTACTTTGGGAAAGAATGTATGTGATTTGACCAGGGATAATCCTGATGATGATGATGATGATGATGATGTTATCTCTACATTGAGAGAGCTTGATCGAGAGATGTGTCTCGATGATGGTATGGAGATGGCCGCTATTCTTGATTGGCTGAAGAGGAGTATGGAGAAAAGTAAGAAAATGATAGAGGCACAACCTATTGATGACATTGGTGACTACTTAGCTAGGAGAAATAAGGAGAAAGAGCCTAGGAGAGCTGAGATTTTGTCACACATAGTTAGAGATGAGACAAGAATGTGGATTGCGTAGAGATGGAAGGATCAATTCATGATATTCAGTTGAAGATCCTTGCCTCATTTGAGGAGTTATTGGGGATTGATGTCAGTGAGGCCAGTGGTTTACACTTGGCAGAATTAAGAGACAAAATGAAAGTCATGTATTTCAATCAGTTGGACTCTTTGAAGAAGAGTCAGATAGATGATTTGGTCTCTTTGTTGATTCATGTTCATAATTCATAGAAGCTTATGCCAGATTGGGAGAACACTTTAGATGCTTGTTTGGATGCATTGGATGTGATTGATTTACAACAGGATACCTTACCCAACATTTCCATGGAGGAGTTAGATTCTGTATTGGCTAGATTCTTGGAGTATGCTAGGAGAGAGAGAGAGGTGTAGGGGGGAATCTTCTAGAATATTCCCTATTTGATGACTAGGTATCTTTCTATTGGGCTATATGTTGGTGGCTCCATTTTTGATGTAAACCCTAATTAGGGCAACTCTAGAGTTTTGTTGGCATGATCTTGGCCCTTGATTTAGTTTTAATCTTGACCATCCATTTTGTATGAGACTCTATACATACCTCATTGCCTCTTATTTGTAAGAGAGATTTTATAGAATTGTTGGTATATGCTGCAGCTATTTGAATATAAATCATTGTTCGACTTGTTGGTGATTTTGTCTTTCAAGTGTTGTTTTGCATTCAAGGTTTTCAATTCCTCCAAGTTAGATTAGAATTTGCTTTCAATGTTTGTTGGATTGAATAAAAGAATTGTTGAATATATTTGTGTGGAATCTATGAATCCATACCACTAGCCTCTTGCTGATTGTAAGTGCGCTGTGCGTGGTCAACTGGAAATTGATGCAAACTTAACTTCGACTATTACATATCCATTGTTATGCATCAACTTGGATGGTCTCAATACTTGATGGTAATAGTTTGAAAATCTATGAAGTATACTTTAGATGATTGCACTAAGCTCGTGTCAAAATCTGTTCGATTTGATGGTGAGACCTTGCCTAGTTTGATTCCACTAAATTTGTTCACCATTTCCTACATTCCTAGGCTTAGAATAGATTTCTTGAACCCTATTCCCTTTTGCCATTTTTTTTTAGTAAGTCTTGAGTCTAGAACTACATTGCCATATCCTAAGTTATCAGCACACCCATTCCATATCATGATAACTGAAGTTGATTCAAACAATTGTGTAAGTCCCCAAGTGAAAACAACAATTCACATCGACCATTGAGTTACCCACTCGTCAAGACCTGACTGTAGAAACCTTGGAATCATTTTAGTTGTTCTTACCTTTAGCATCTGAGGTGATTTTGTTCAAGAGAGGTAAATTACGTTGGTATTTTATTCTAAATGTTATATGCATAAAACACACATCAACAGGACCAAAAATGGCTGTGTGGGGATATTCATTCTAGGAATGGAAACCTTGAAAATCAGAGTCCGAAAAATTCACCTCAATTCCTGGAGTGGCGTCCTGAATTTGGAAACATTCAAATTGGCTAAGTTTGGAAATTCCTTCGTCAAAGTGGAAATTGTTAAAGTCCATGACTAGGGTGCCAAATTCAAGACATCCTAGAAAGTGAGCAAAATGTGAAATTCCACCACAAGGTGATTTTGGCGCCCAAGTCAAGATATGGGCGCCAAATTGGAGTCTTCTTGGAAAGCATTAAAAAGTGAAAATTCCATGACAAGCAAAATAGCGCCCAAGGAGATAAAAGGGCGCCAAAAATGGGTAGTCACGGAAAACCTTCAAAATGCCAAATTCCTTGTCTAGGTGAGTTTATTGCCCAGGTTGAGTAGTTGGGCGCTGAAATCAATGGGTCATGGATAAGTGAAAGTCATGAAAATTCCTTGCCAAGAGGGTACAGTCAAGTGGGTGCCAAAACTACATTGTCTTGGAAAGATAGAAAAATGTAAAATTCCTCCTTTGCATGAAATTGGCGCCCTAGGTGCAGTCAGGGCGCCAAAATCAACTCTTCATGGAAAATGCAAAAAGTGTGAAATTCCATGACTCATGCAAAAAAGTGCCCATGTCATGAACAGGGTTCCAAAATGACCAAAGTGTGGAAAACGTGGGAAATGATGAATTCCTTCCTAGAGGTGAAATAACGCCCATACTTGGAAGAGGGCGTTAAAATCAATCAGGCATGGAAAATTCCAAAAGGACCAAATTCCATGGCATAGAGGAATCAATGCCCTGGTCAAGGAAAAGGTATTGAAATGACTAAGGCAAGGAAGAATTAAAAAAATGAACAAATTCCTTCGCACAATGAAATCCACGCCCATATCAAGGATTGAAAGTTTTTTCCAAGGCAAAGGGCAAAATGAGGGTCGCGAATGGTGGATAGAAAAGCAAAAGATTTACTCGAGAAAATTTTCGAAAAATCCATTTTTAGACATCAAATCTGATCAAATTTTGAATTTTTTTACAGATTTGGATTCGTGAGAGAATTCTCTCTCCTGGACCCGGTTCCTAAATTTTAGGAAAGTTTCTAAGAAATAGGATATGGTGGAAAAGTGTTGAAAATCCCCTCCAAAGCCAGAAAAGCTAAAAGAGCTTCATGAAAATTCTTCTCAAGTCAAGAATTCTTTCTCCTAAGATTTTCTCTCTCCTAGGGTTTTTGTGCCAAGTGGATGGATAAAGAAGGTCATCAAGTCAAACTTTAAAAAATCCCTCCAAAATTCAAAAAATTGAAGGTTGGCAAGTTGGCAAGAGAATATTCCAAATCATGACGCACAACACGATGCGTTAAGAGAAAATTCCATTTCGGAACTCAACCATGATGGTGGGGCCCGTTTGCATGGCGTGTTGGAAAGGAATGTATGGGGCATCATTAAGAGAATTGCCTAAATTGACCTTCGCCAATTTAGCAGCATGTTGGAAGAATTCTATATAAACGCACAAGCATAATTCATTCTTCACGTGCGAATTTGGAGAAAGAAGAGTTGGAGAGCAAGTGAAAAGAAGTCAGACTTGGAGAATATTGTATTCTTTTCAGGAGGCGTTGTTTGCAAAAAGTGATAATTTATTCCTGAAATGGTAGATTCAAGCAAGGCGGCAACCATCACTAGGCAGGCACAGATAAAGGTTGAAATGAAAGGATTCCTTCCGAAATCCAAGATGGTGTCCAGGTGGAAAGAAATCAGTGATACAAATTTAGGAACATTCAACATGGCTGCCTTCAAATTCAGGATGTTTGGGACAGTAGGGCATAGTCCATCTCCTACTGCTGTCAGAATTGCCAGAAGTGGAATTGTTGCGGCAGTTCGTTTTCCCCCTTCTATCCAATGTCTAGACTTGATCTTGGAATGTGCAAAACATTACAATCCGGAGAGAAGGACAATTTCAACATCAGATGGGAAGCTTTTGGCCACTTTGACTTCGGAAACAATCGGGGAACCCTTTGGAATTCTCTCTCATCATTCCATGACCTACAAGACCATGAATGGAGCTAAGGCAGTGTACGAAGCGGGTCTTGACAGATGTGCAGATATTATTAACAAGAGTTGATTGCAAAAACCTAGACCACACATCTCCAAAATGCCTAAGATACTTACCATTTTCGAATTCAAGTAGGAGTATGTGGACCTAATAATGATGTTGAGTAGGATAATGGGATGTTCACATGCCGTAAATTTCGAGCCATGGATGTTTTTCTACATTGGTGAAGTCATGAATGCCAATGGGTTGGTAGACTGAGCCAAATTAATTAGCCATTACGTGCATGAACAGCTGAAAGATTTGAAAGAAAAGAAGTCCCAATCCTTTTATATGAGCTCCTATGTAATTTATATGCTTGCAAGGATGGGTAGCTTTAATGATCTGCTGGGAAAAGGAGCCTTGGGTTGCGGACCGACACAGTTGAAAGTTCATGAATGTTATCCTCAGCTGCACTTCTACAATACTAATTCTTTCAAGCTAGCGAATGACACTTTCACCATGTACCTGACCAGATTTATGCAGAATGAGCTCCACACAAGAGTGTCACCACAGGCTAGGGCATTGGTTCAGAAATTTGGAGCCACGTTCTTACAATTTCCAAAGTTCACCTACATCAGGACACAGGGATTCAATTTCCAGCTGTATAAACTACCACGGTATCCATCCGACAAATTGATACTGCTAGAACTCATGAGGCAGTTGACAACTCATGACCAAATTTAGAAGAAGAAAAAGAAGCTGTTTGTTGAATTTCCAGTTGTCCTCGGTGACTATGTAGAAGTGTGCCCGAATTTGGCAGCAGCTGAGAAAGCAACAGAGGAATTGGCATTCTACCGCCTGATATTCTACACATCCAGATCTCACTACGATCCATATTGTAAGATCATAAAGGTTGTTGGATTGAAGTTTGTACACAAATTTCACTTAGAAGATTATTGGGCAGGTGCCAAGGATGATCTTGAGGTTGGGAGAAAATGTTTTCCTAACTGCCCTTTGACACCATCAGGGTAGGTGAAATAATGCAGGTGTCGGATCAAGTAAAGGAGGATTTGGACTTAGTGCAACTTGAATTTGAAAAGGTGAAGGATCAACCCATCCAGCCTCTAGATTGGTCAGAGCCTGAAATAGATGATCTGGACATTTTGGCCAGACCGGTTTTGAAATTCACCAAACATTGGGTAGATCGGCATATCAAGAGGTTGAAAGAAGGAAATGTCCACCTGACCTACCAATTGATGGGAAGTCTAGATTCCCATGGTGAGGCTATTGAAGGATCTTCACAAGCCTAGGCTGTAGAGGGAGAAGTTCGACAGAAAGGAGTCGAGCTTGACAAAGGAAAGAGTGCTCCAAAGAGGCCGAGAACATTAAAGAAGAAGGAAGTCCAACAAGAAGCCCAACAGGAAATCTAGTAAGAAGTTCAATAGGAAGACCCACCGCAAAAAAGAGCAAGGGTGGAAAGGATGCAATCGTCGGCTAGCTCTTCCAACGTGCAGGAGGTAGAAATGTTTACGCAAGAAGATCCATTAAATCTACCTCAAGTCAATGTTCCCTACAACGCTCCAACATAGGATGTTCTTAGCATTAGCGCCTCACATAGGCCAAATCAGCCGAGGATGTAAAGACAAGAACTTTCCTCTCATCCCGGAGAGCCACACCAAGATGGTTTCGTACAAGCCATCCTTGGCGAAATGGAAGAAGTCTCACAGGAGCATGAGCATATGGAGATTCAAAATCGACCAATTTCTGCTCCTAATTGGCTGAAGGATAGATTGAGGAAGGAACCAAAAAAAGAAGTAGATCCAACACGAGAGTTGGAAGAACTCCTAAAGGGGATGGATAAATCGGAAGAGAAGAAGGCCCCCTAGAAGTTCTCCAAAGTCGTGAGAGATGAATCTGGATCCCGAATTTTGCATATAGCTGAGCCTGCAACAGATAAAGATAGGAACGAAATCATGCCAGATGACTGCGTAATCAGACAAGTTGATCTAGGGCATGCTTCTAGAGGGTAGGTGATAGAAGACTTTGAAGGATCTTCCCTGGCTATGAGGGAGAAAATGCAGAAATTGAAGGAAAAATGCAGCAGATTGAAAGGTGAAAATAGGGCCTTGAGCGACTATGTCAAGAGATTTAAGCATCCGCTCAGGGAAGGTGATCCTTAATTCATTCCTCCTTCCTCTCTTCCTCGAGAGGACGTTGATGAAGCTGAAACAATCAGGAGAATTGCCCAAAACGCTAAAGAATGGATGGAAGTTGTCTTTGTTGTGGCTGGGAAATTCATTGAAGACCTGGCTCATCTTCTTTCCAGGCTTGTTACCCTTCTCAACAGATTGGAAGTAGTGGAAGGTCTATGGGAGGATGTTCACATTTATCACGACTTAACCATTCCGCGACTACGAGCTCTAATGAAAGTTTCGAAGCAAGCATTAACTGATGGGAAAGTGATTCAGGAGAATTAGATCTGTGATTTCCCTCGATGTTCTTGCGCCGTTTGCTTCGGAAAGAGTATCTTTGAAAGGTTTAACATGGAGTCTTTGACTTTTAGAAGGGTACATGAAGAAATCATCAGCGTGATTGAAGCATTGTTTGCCAAGAAGCTGAATGAAGATGGAGTAACATTGAACTTCCTGAGAATCCAATTGCATGAATTCTTCTTTGTAGGGTCATTTTCTAAGGAACATTTTGAGAATGTTTCAACATTTTTCCAGCACGATGAAGAAGGCGTAGGAAATGATGGTAGAATGGGAGAACTTCTCCAAAAGTGAAGAGGAAATCACCTTGGAATACCATATTGAGAGTGCGCCAAGTGTTAATGTGGGTGAACTAGAAGCCATCATCTCCAAATTCATCACGTATGCAATTAATGAGCGAAACAATGGTTGTCCATTCTTGGACGAGAATCTTTTGATTGAGTAATGGCGACACACTTATTGCTGAAATATTTTGACTAAGTGGCGGCTTGGCCAATGCATGTTGAATGCATGAAGAATTTTTTGCATGCAGCTGCCATATTTATGATTTTATGACAGATTCCTTCCGCATGTCGCTGTCGCATGGAGAATTGATGGGCATTTATTTCTTTATGATGAATATTCATTGTATGTTGGGCGAACTTGATGTAAGTGGTGCATTTAATGCACAAATGGATGCCATTTTTGGGCATGTTTGAATTAATTGTATATGGGTTTCATGGGCATTAATTGCTGATTTCCACCTTGTTACATCATGTGTGGGGAATCTTTTGGGTGAAACCCTAATTAGGGTTTGCATGTCCTCATGGTTTGAGGCTTATATAAAGGGGTGACCCCCCTCATTTGCAAGGGAGGAGAGATTGTATTATGAGATTGTTGCTATAAGTTTTAAAGTAGTCCACTTAATACATTGTTCAAATTGTTGGTGTGTTCTTGTGTTTTAAGACTTGCATGGTCTCACTCTCTTCGTTTAGATTAGATTTGCTTTCAAGTATTTAGATGAACGGGATTTGATAAAGTTGCTTGTTGTGAAGTCCGTGCTCATACCTTTGGTTTGCAGCTGATTGTTGCCGATTGTGCAAGGTTAGTTTGAGCCTCTTATATGTGTGAACTTAACTTCGATCATCCGGTGAATGTTGTTCAAATTGATGGCCTTCATTTGGTGACATGAAAAATTATAACACAACTGTTGAAGATTGCACCGCCTTCGTGTAGTTGTGCTATGCTGGTAAAGTGAAGTGTGGTTTGATTTTGCGCAAGTGATCCTTGTCTCTTTGTTCATAGGGTTAGATTAGATTTAGCATAGTTCTCTCAAGCCTTCCTCTTTACTTTCCGCATATTTTATCCAAAATCCAAAAAAAAAGAGATCTTTTATTGCAAATCATTCGCAAAGTTGTCCTTGAATTCACAAATTCGTCAGAATCTTCTTTGAGAATACGTAAGGCCCCTTGGATTACCAGTAAAACACATCTGTCGACGGAGTCACGTCCATTGCACAAAGGAACCTTGGAGATAGCCGTTTGATCTTATTGCAATCTTAGCGTACGGTTTAACTTTGATCAAGAGAGAGTGAAGTGATCGTTGGGAACTTTATTTTGTGTTAGATGCTGTCCTAAAAAACACGTCAACAGGAGTAGGGTGTGGAATTGTCATGTTTGCTTGACATATTTTAAAGGTAGCTACACAAGGGTTAGGTTTCATTTTTTGAGGGTTGCATGCCATGGAGTTAAAGCTTGTCCAACACTAAAAGAAGTGGAGAGGATAGAGTGCCATAGATTGCACACGGAAGCAAAATTTCAGAAACATGGAGTGGCAATGCTGGCACTTTCTTTTGCAAGTGCACAATTATTTTTGCATATATCATCCACTATTGGTAGTAGTCGTGTTGGCACAAGAAGAAAGGGGAAGGTGAGTGGTGGTGACAAGGGAGGGTCAATTGAAGCTATGTTTAATGTGCAAGCATGGGAATCTACAGAGTCTTCCATTGCCAAATTCTTTTTTTCTCATGCCATCCCATTTCATGTGGCCCATTCATCTTACTTCAAACAAATGATTACAAATGTAGCCACTATTGGTCCCTCATTCATGCCCCCTGGAGATCATAAGCTACAGACTACCCTCCTAGACAAAGAGTATTTCAAGGTTAATGTGCTAATGGAGGATATGATGCAAACTTGGATGAGGTTAGGTTGCTATATTGTGATAGATGGGTGGATTGATGTTAGATGTTGACCATTCATCAATATCATTGTCACATCCCCTAGTGGTTCTTATTTTTTGAAAGCCATGGATTGTTCAAGGAAGCGCAAGGATGCAAATTTTCAGTTTACCATTTTGAGAGATTCCATAGAGGAGGTTGGGGCTGCTAATGTTGTATAGGTGATAATTGATTCAACATGGGTGTGGAAATCAACTGGTTTGATGGTGGAGGGTGCTTACAACACATCTTGTGGACCCCATGTTGTGTTCATGCATTGAAAAATGCTTTGAAAGACATAGGAAAAATAGATTGGGTGAAGCAAGTGGTGGCAGAAGCTAGAGAAATTCAAATGTTCATTTGCAACCACCACACCTTGCTCTTTTTAGGTCATTTTCAAAGGAGTTCCTCAAACCTATCGAGACAAGGTATGCCACTTCATTTTGTTTCAATATATGGAAACATTGGAAAATTAAAATTTTGAAATTTCAAACATTTGCATTCCAATTACATTGAGCCTTATATTGCTTTTAATGAATATAGGTATGCCACTCACTTCATCTTGTTGGAGAGGATGCTTGAAGTGCCTGAGCCTTTGTAGTAGATGATGGTAAATTCTGAGTGGACTAGATGGCCTAATTCAAGATCTACTTAAGGAAAATCCATCAAACAAAAGATCCTTGATGACAATTGGTGGTCCACTGTGAGATAAGACATTGTTGATTTTATTAAAAATTAAATATTAGATTGCTGATTTTCATATCAAATTTCTGATTTTAATATTTTTAATTTATTGTCCAATGTTCCAACTTTCGGAGTTTCTAACTTTTCAATTAACTTGTCGATTAATTCTTTTGAACTTTTTGTTTACATTTTCTAAATATGTTTGCTCTTTCATCTCACCTATTTTAGATGTCATTAGATATGTTGATACAAACTCTCATAGTCTTGGAGAGATATACGAGACATATGACAATGTGCTTGGGAAGATAAAGCAAACAATTTTGGCTAAGGATCCTACTTTGGGTTTATATGAGCAACATTATAGGCCCATTGTGATGCGGAGGTGGAACACAATGAACACCTTGCTTCATATAGAAGCCTATTGCTCTAAATCCCAAACGGTATGCACCAAGGGATGGATGGGTGCCTCCATGTGATGACCAAGAGGTTTTAGATGGGTTCACACGGGTCATTGATAAGATGTATTAAGAGGAGTAGGCTTCAATACTTCCCACACTCTTACTTGACTTTACAAATCTTCGTGATCCACCATTGAGTAAACCACAGGTGAGGTTGGATGGGATTATATTAGCTCAAAGAGATTCTATTGGATGGTGGACATGGCATTGGAGGTATACACCACAATTGAAGTTGCTTGTCACTCGCCTCCTTGCACAGATTGCCGATTTCTCTTTTGTAGAGAGGAATTGGTCCACATATGGCTTTATCCACTCTATCAAGAGGAAAAGACTTACCTCTAGATGAGCAGAGAAGCTAGTGGCCATCCATAGTGCTCTTCGACTTTAGGATCGTCAAACTGCAGTGTATCGACAGACTCCAACTTTACAATGGGATGTTGATCGTGAAGATGTGGCCTAGTTATGAGGAGACACTAGGGTGATTGTTTAGGATTCCATTGGATGACGTGGATGTGGACCATGATAGTGGCAGTGACTCTTAGGGGGACTTTGATTTTGATGCAATGTTGGGAGATGCAAATTAGGGGCAGTAGTGTACTTTGTTTTTTGTATTTTATATCGTAATTGAATATGAAACTATATGGCAGCACTGTAGCCTTTGGAAATTTTGTATGTTATTTTTTAAATTTCACAATGTCACATGCATATTGACAATGTATTCTGAATTATGAATGCACATTGAGTATTGACAATGAATTCTGAACACAAATGTGGTATATTAAGGTTCTATAATGTGCATATGCATGCTTTATCCATGTTTTCATATGAATATAATGTATATATGCATGCTTTATCCATGTTTTCATATGAACATTTAAAATTTCACTATGTATTTTAAATTTTTATTATATTTTATATAGCTGTCCCCTAGCCGTCCCCAAAATTGGCCAAAAACTTTCACAGTCCTAGAAACATGTTCCGTTGTTCCCTGCCATCCCCATCCTAGAGACTCAGGGTTTTGTAGATTCTGTAACATTTCTAATTTGTTTTAAATCAGTGTTCCATGGAAACGCGTTTCCCCCTCCCAGGCCCAAGTCCCCCCGTCCCCTCGTCCCCAACAGCCGTGGAACACTGTTTTAAATGTTATGTACCTCAGCACCTAATAAGATTTCATATTTTCCTTTCTTTTGTAGATGTTCGAACACAAGGAATGTATCAATTGCTAGATCCGGGGTTTATTGGTGTGATATTTTCTTGTTTCAGTGAAGATGCCCAGAAGGTAAGGAAGGTGTAAGTTGAAGAACATTTTTTATGTTGATGAAAAATATTTTGTTTAATGCCTACATATCGTCTTAAGGTAGGACTTTACTGTATTTTCACAGGTTGGTAGGATTCAAGTTATAGCTTTTCAGGCCCTTGATGGGAAGCAAAGAAGCCTGACAAGACTTCCTATTCAAGTAGCTCCATTGCAAGTTGTTGCTGGTTTAGAATCCGAGTCTGGAAGAACTAAGTCAGGAAGCCCTATCCCAAAATCAACTCCTATACGACCAGAGATCATTGATTTAGACCCTCTGAATCCAAAGGCATCAGTCAGTGCTGCTAAGGTAAAAGTATCACATTTTCATTGATATTGTAGTAGATTCACAGGTTCCTATTGTAATGATTACACTAGAGTGAAGGTCTGATATGCATATGTAAAAGTAACTGGGAAAATTTGGAAGATTGGGAGTTTCATGTGTTTCTGGAAGCAGAGAAGACCAATCCCTTTTGCATGTTACAAATTAACTACTAAAACAGCTTGTGATGTGCATCAGGTGGTGTTGCTTGACATATAGTATTAATTACTTTATTTTCAGCCAGCAAAATCATTTTTGAGATCACTTCCATGCAAATTAGCATAACCCATATCTAGTTCTTCATTTCTCTGTTAATTAGGCAGAAACCATATTGAATTTTTCACTTCCCTTTTGATTGGCAGAAGCCCGGTTCTTCAGATAGGGATTTAATTTACAATCTCTCTAAACATATGTGCATATGTTTAACGAGGCATTTGAGAGAAATTAAAAGTTTAAAAGCCAAAACACCATGAAGACTAGCACTTTCTCTCTGATATCAATTTCTTTTTTCTATCCAATATATAATCTGGTTTGATTTTTATTTGATTATTAAAACCAAAAGTATCATAAAATTAATAATATGATTAAAGACTACAATTCTCAACAAATGGTAAATCATATCATAAATCTGGGATTGAATAATGTAATGTTCTCTCCAAGTTTAGGCCTGTTTTAACCATAATTTATACATCTCAACATACTTGGGACTTAAACTAGATTGATTAGGAGAGAAACTATCTTAACATGAATCCAATCAGTGATGACAGAGAAACTTATATCCTAATATGTATTATTAATATACATATATCTTTATATATATTTATATATGTTATTTATTCTCAGATATTATCATTATATATTACTGCAGATGCGGTTCTTATTAAACATTATAATTATCTTATTATTATTATCTAAATTTATATCACTATTAAATTCTGCATAAGAATGTTACCGGGCTTCATATATTAAGCATACATATTAAGCACATCCCCATGCATACCACCAAGAACACAAATGTTACTTCCTGTAACTCAATAACAGTTCTGTTCTAATCTGATCAATGGTCCATTCGATGGTTGTAGATGATATATCTTTTCCTTCCTTGCGATCAATAGTGCCGTCTCATATATATAGTTATGCACTTGCAACCGATTTAGCCAAGTAGACAATTGCTCAAATGAGCAGATCCAGTTAAGGATAAGAGATAAATAAGTTTCCAAATCCATGATGCTGGTTGAAGTGATAATGAGTGCCTTCTTATATCTTGTAATTGAAATGATAAGTCACATTGCAAAAGACAGGACTCGTGTCTATTCATCATTGCCTCCCTTATACTAATTGCATCCCTTCATGTTGCCTTATACATAATCAGTGTCTGATTATTGTAATGACTGATGACTAATTATTATTGTGACTTCTCATAACTTAATCACAATTGCTGACCATAACATTGATTATTATATCTTCCCTAATCATCGATTAGGTATTCTTGACAATGTAGCTAAGGGATGTTGATCATCATGACAATAGCTGTTACTTAATATGAATCTCTTGCTTATCGATCTGTGTTATTATCGATGATTAACCTTCTAACAATATCCATAGGAATTGTAATCGATAGTTAAGATATTTGTCTTAATCAATTACTGATGCTTGTCTATCATTCGCTGTCAATACTAGTCATTCTTATCATAACCTTGATCGACTATCTTCTTTGATGCTTGATTAGCATTACTTAGATTGATATGCGCCACTCGATAGTTATTCTTCGCTTATCAATTCAGGATAAGAGATGGATGAGTCAATTACTGCCATTCGATGATATTCAAGACTAATGATTGATTAGTCGATATTATAATCTCTTTATTTCTTGATTGTTTATCGATGCCAGAGTTTTGTCTTCATAGATGCTTTTATGGTTACCATTACACTTTTGAAACTTACCTTCAAATTTGTCTCCATAGGAGACTTCCTGAATTTAAATGATCTCAAAGAACTAACCTTTGATTGGACGGGGACATCGCAGTCTATTGACAAGCATCGATCAATGCTCCAAGACAGCGACTTATTAATGTTAAACAGTATCGCTCTAAGGAGAAGATGACTAATCAGATGATTAGTCATGAATATTGATAATGATTGATGAACATGAAAATACAATAGTTAGACAGCGATAACATTTGGTACAAAACCAATTTGGTTGTGTTATAAAGAGGCACAATTAAGGGTGATAATGGCAGTGATTAAGATAAAGACAGCCATTGGCATGATTAATGCTTAACAACAATTATGATTAGATAAACCAGTTGTTATGAAAGATATGACTTGCTTAAGGGTATGTATAATTTATTTTTTATTTGAATATTTTCAAGAATATTATTAGTAATAAATATTAATTAAATAATAATTTTTAATAAATAATTAAATTTCAAATATTCATTCGTTGGTAATTAATATATTAATTAATAATAGTAATTGTTTCATTTAGTTTATATATAACGATCAAGGAGGGGACATGACAAATAATAAATTACACTAACCCTGTTAGAGACTATAAAACATAAGACATCAAATGCAGTACGAAACTATAGGAGAACAGCTCTAAGCTCAAAATAATTCATCTTTTAGTTGTCAAGGTTATCCCAATTTATTTAACTGATCTGTAAGGAAAGTTATGTTGATTAATTCTAATCTCCAAGATATGTCATCATATAGCTTCATCTTATCTTAACTAGATTTTTTAGCTTGTATCAGATATGGACCTCGTCAGCCTATCAAAACCTGGACAGAACCATATTCATCTTACCAAAATGTTCTTTCCTACAGTTATTTTCAGATTGAGGATCATCGGTCACTGTCATGCTCCTTATTTTTTCTACTAATTTCCCTTATAGTTATGGATAACTTCGATTCAAGTGCCTTGGCTTTCTTGAGCTTTTAAATTCTCTTCTTTTGGATTATTAAATGGCACTTTATTTGCTTCTATCTTTGTTGTATTATTCTCTTAATTGTTGCTTTTCTCTCAATTTCTTCTACAGTTTTTCCAAATTCATTTACAGTCAAGTAACTACAATTTTATTTCTCAATAACAATGGACAATTCTTCTTAAATTAATTTCATAATTTGCTGTTTGCACTGAAAACATTTAAATTGACTATGTATATGAATCAACTTACAAATTATTTCTCTTACTTTATTATTCATGCTAGCATTATAAGGAATGCCAAGTTATTTTGCTGCTTTTGACATCCGATCATGCGTAGAGGAATCAATCATACCTTTCCCCTTTTCTGACCTAGTGTACCTCTTAAGCCAAAATCCATTTTATTGCGTGACACAGTATTCCAATAACAAAAACAATGAAATGCTTTATCCTCCTCTTGAATGCTTCTATATTTTTATAGTGTTCTCCAAACTGTTTCATGTAATACTATAGTCTAATAAAATGGTTATCAAATTATTTGTTATATTATGTTTTAGACTTGTGCAGTGCATAGGATTCACAAGTTTTTTTAATGAAACATGCTGATCAAAAACATCTAGAGTTTAATCGAGAAGATTTTTTAAGAGGGTGGTTGTTATTCATACATGACTCTGGCAACTCTCTGTTTAATCTATTATTGTCAAGGGCAAATCTTAAATGAGGACTCTTTCCGTCACAAAATGTTAAAATACTCTTTATATAAGATGAAACAGTACACTCTTCAAGCAAACAATGTCCATTGTATGGGCCGTCCAACTCATTTTGATGTGTTTTTTATGCACTTTGAATACACAACAAAATACCAAGTATTCTATCCTCTCTTGAACAAGGAAACCTTATATGCTAAATGATATGATCAAGTAAGGTAACCCCAAGGTTTCTTTAGTCAGGTCTTGACAATGGAATGGATAGACTCAGTGAATATGATGTAATATGCCGGTATCACAAAGGGACTTACGCTTATGAATCACAGTTGGAACCTGCAAACTAACTTAAACAAAGAAGGTTCAAAAGGGAAAGGGTTTAGAGAAATGAATCCTAAGAACAATGATAATAATGAATAATGCTTTGATAGACAAACTCCTTCAAACCAAGCTTTGCTTCGTCATGATAACGACAACTACACACAACTGGTGCGATCCCCTAAGGTAGTGAATGCTTTTCATTATTGCGAATATTTATACAAATACCCAATGTTAGCGCAACTTGAACAAATATCCACAATTGAACTTAGCCACAATAACAAGGTTCAGGCTAACTTTACACTGTAGCTTACAATCAACAAACCACAAAAAGTATGAACCAAATAATTCATCATATATCATCGCATTGCTCCATTAAGATCAATGAACTTTAACTAAACTAATTGAAACTTAAGTAGAAACCATGCAACATGTTGAAATAACACACAAAATCCACCATATCTTCAATGAAAATAGTATGTTTATTCCATCAAGTCTCTGCAACAATTGCTATCTTCCCTTCAACTCTATTCCTACTTGAATCTTCTAATTAGGAACTTCTAACTATTAACCTTTACAAATGAAAAGGCAAAGCCTTTATATAGAGATCCCCATTACAATTTAAGGGTCCAGATTGATTTGAAACCAATGGCCAAGATTTGGACAACAAAACCCTAATGTGGGGTAGTTACAACTAACTCCTCCTTGACCAATGAGATCATTGCATTGCCTTAAATACACGTCCTTTTAGGACCAATAAGAAATGAGGTTAGGTACTTTGAACTTAGTGCCCTCCACATGTGTGATTGTTGATTGAATCAAGTTTAATGCACTTGGATGCTTTGATTTGGAATCGCTTGATTGGTGGATGAAGGTGAGTTGTCGCCACCTCAGCTACTTGCACGCCTTGTAGGTCATCACAAAGAAGTCTTTGTGTTCTGTACAATATCTCTTGATACTCATCATTATCATGTAGCTTTTGACTGATTGTGATGGGCTATATTCCCAAATTGCATCATCTTCTAGCTTTGATTAACTCTTTTGAAACTATTTGCTCAAGAGATGCATTTGTTGCTATTCATCTTCTCTCGCCTTCATGATGCCAATGCTTGATCTTCATGTGTGGTCGTTGCAAGGGCATCCTCCATCCACATTTGTTACGTGTTCATGATGTCCTTGACTGGGATTACTTCCTTGTTGTATTGACCTTGATCTTGGATGTCAAAAAGAAATTCAAGATTGTTGTAACCTCTTTCACTTGTAATGTTTTGAACATTCTTTTCAAGTGATGAAGTCCTTCATGTCATCCATTGTTCATCTTCTTGCATATGTCAATGTTGTTTTCTTTGATCTTGTTGAGATGTTCTTTGATCTTGCTAACACTGTGAAGCTCTTCCTTTTGTTTGTTGGTGAGTCTTCTTTCATGCATCTCATCATTCATGCTTATGAATCTTGACCTCTTCATTACATTGTTGAGTCTTGCATCCAGGCATGAGTTGCACTTCTACATTTGTGATGTTGATATCTTTCTCATGGGGGGTAGTCCTTCTTTCTTCACCATCTTCCTTGATTATCACCTTCTTGTGTATTGCTTTGCAGGACTTTGGAGTGATTGCACATTATAGTGGAGTTTGGAGAGAGTTATGCACTACATTCGCACTCCTTTGTGTGCTTGCAAGAGAGATAAGGAATTCCGGCCCCTATCCTTTTGACTTAGGCAATTTCACTTCATAGACCTTGAATGTGATTGCATTCTTTGAGTGCACTTACAATTGCAAGATTTGTGGGTGCGATTGCAAGAACCTAGTGGATTAGTGCCCTTGTTATCGTCATTGTGAAGCCTTCCTCTTGATTGTTTTGACCTTCTTGAGTGACTTTGATCTCTGATTAGCATTGCACTCATTTTCACCGTTTCTTCATCTTGAACTTTCACTTTTTCTTCATCTTGAGCTTTCACCTTTGTCATGGCTGCACCCTTCTTCGCAATCATCTTGAATGTGTGGATCTTGTCTCTTGCATTCTTCCTTGAAGTGTGCTAAATCTTAATGTTGTCTTTTCTCCTTGTACATCTTATCTCATGCCTCAAGTCCAAATCTTAGTGTTTCTCTTCTTGCCTCAGACCTGCAAAACAAACACATACTGAATTAAAACATTATGAAATGAAAAAGAAGAACACTTAACAAATCATGCACCTTAAAACTTTCAAGTATGAAATAAGAACTCATATCTGGAAATCTGATCTTTGGGTCTGATTTTGTTTCTTTCATGTCTAAATTCATCTCTGCTCCTGTTGTGGACTTTCCTCTTACAGGTCTGATTTCATTTCTGCTCCTGATTCTCCTTATGTTTGCTTATAATTCTGGAAAAAAATGTTGCAAACATCTACCCCAAAGGTCTGCTTCAAGGGTCTGCCACAATTTGCACCTATTCAATGTCGAATCTGGTCATAAAACTTTATTCAAAACCTGCTCCTTTAACTTGCCTTAGGTCTGCTGCAAGGGTTAATCATTGTGTATTATTGCAAATGAATTGATTTTAAACTGGACATCCTATATAGGTGCCATCTTGATTCTTAACGAGGTTAGCTTAATTCAATGTTTTGAATTGTTTTCTTTCACCTTCAAGGGGGCCGACCTTATTTTCATTATTTTTGAATTGTTCAAGGGCTCATGCTATGAGCTGACTTTTGTGATGTTTTCACCCATCACTCCATTGCAAATGGGGACCCCCACTTTTTGCATTCTTCTTAGGTGTTTTCGTTAGGTTGTCTTCTAGCTTGACAATAAGTTTCATAGTTTAGTCCTTTACTTGTGAGAAGAGGTTGGTTTTGTCAGTCCGGGATTGAGGTTAGTTGCCATAAGGGATGGATGATAGAGCATGGAGTGGTAAGTTTGCTTGGAGTTCTGTCAGGAACTGCAAGCGCATCACCTTAAGGACAATAGTTACAAGATCATATTGTGCACAACAACATGTGAAATCCACCTAAGGCTATGAGGAGGCGATCAAAATTGTTCAAAGTTATACATGAAGGTGGTGAAAACCCGCCCTTCATGATTAGATGTGAATGATCAATTCGAATGGTGTGATATGCTTTATGGATCAATATCCTTAAAAAGGAATGTTTGTTGAGTGCTTTGGATTGATTAAGTTGAGCTTGATGAATTAGTTGAGCCCCCTTCGAATGGCTTAAGTCTTGCAAGTATGATAAAAGGTGACGGATCAAGAAACTTTTGTGCAAACACAAGCTTCAACTCCGCCCTTTCATTACATGCAATTCTCTCAAGTCCGCTTAGCCAAGTGATGCATTACACAAACCCTTGCTAAGTCCACCACTCATTTGAGGGAGAATTTCACAAAGGCAAAATACTGGTGGAGTTGCTTACAAGTCTGCCATTCTCCTTGGCACAAGGTGGGAACTCTCACCAAGTCCACCATTCTCCTGGGCACAATGTGGGAACCTCTCCAAAGTTTGCCACAAGTTGAGGGATTTAAGTTTGTAAATGGGTGTTGAGCATTGACAGTCCGCTGCCAATGTGGATGTTAAGTTGGAAAAAATTATAAGTGACAACAATGCAAGACTTGCTCCAAAGTCTGCCATGGTGAGAATACAACACAGGAGATCCTTGTAAGTCCGCCATTGAGGTATGCAACATTGAATACCATGTTAAGTTTGCCAACATCTCTCCAAGACCTTAAAACTCTCACTTGGCTCAAAATTGCACTAAGTTACAAATGATGTAGGAGATTGTCTTTACCTCGCTATTGGTACCGTAAAATAGAATACCGGAGTTTACATAATGTCCGCCATTATGTTTGGATTAGAAATTGCACTATGTAAGTTATCATGCCAGACTTCACATCAAGTCCGCCATGATTCTTACCTCTCAAAACTCGCATTGAAGGCAATCGGACTTGTCATGTTTCAATGCCAAACTTGTCACTAAGTCTGCCAATCATCTTGAATGTCATGTTCCGATACTGGACTTGTCACTAAGTCCGCCAATCAACTTGAATGTCATGTTCCAAGACTAGACTTGTCATTAAGTCAGTGAGTCAATCTCAATATTTTGATTCAATGCCGGACTTATCACTAAGTCCGCCATTCAAAAAAGGTGATCGGCTTGTCATTTAATTGAAATAAAAACTCAAGGTGAGCTGCGATTTGCAAATGAGATAGAGGCCGACCTAGACATGAGGAATACAATAAAACGTGTAGAGAGATGTAGGACTAAGCCGACCTGATGTTGTCTCCTCTGACGTGAATCAGACATAACCCTAGCCGAGCCTTCCACAATGAGTTTAGATCCATACAAATATAAGGCAAGAACATTCATTTATCACATTTAAACTTCATTCAAATCAAAATTTGAGCAGTGAATTACAACAGCAGATCAACAAAGTGAAGTACAGAGACATGAATCCAGGCATGAGGATGTGAGTTGAGGTGAATCTTGTCAAGGAAAAGTAGCAGAGATGAAGCAAACTCAGGTGGAAATTAAAAACAACACAATCTGATTCAAGGTTAAGGAAGGAATTGCAAGACAGAACAGGGACAGATCTAAATCACATAGGCAGATCAGACCTAACAGAAACGAATTCGGCAAAGTTAGATCCAAATCAGGAACAGATTCCAGTCGGAGAAAGGGTGAATTTTGTGTAGAATTCAGACCCCAAGTTGACATTGAGTGCTGAAGGAAGTAATTTGTGAAAAGAAAAACTATACCTGACTGGATTTTCTCACTAAACTGAGCAAAATAGACCTGAAGCATCAAGATTTCTAGATTTAGAGAGTCATTTCCAGATTTGAAAGGGTTTTGAAAACATGATCAGTGAAGTCATTTTTATTCATGAAGTAAGAGTGTAGGATTAAGTTTTATATTTAAATTTTCTTGATTCAAAATATATTTGTTTTCAGGTCTAATACAAAGGAATGTGAGGAAGTCAAGGCTTCAATGAGCAAAAGGAAGATGACACTACAAAGCAAGTGTAGAGATCAACATCAAGAAAAAAAAGGTAAGACAATCTTGAATTTCCTTCGGAAATCCAAGAATCATTGCTAGTACAACAAGGAGACAATCTAAGACAAGGACAGTGAACACAAAGCGAATTCCCTAACATGAGAGTGAAATGCAAAGCATCACAAGGAATTCCAAACGTCATTGAGAATGTCCAAGACAAAGAAGTGTTTCAAGATTTCCGAAAATTAAGATGAAAAGTGAAAGTGATCAAGAGATAGTTTCAGAAGAGTTAATCAAAGTTAGAAACTTGATCACTTAAATGACACAATTTGGGAATATGTCCCACTACCTTCATCATGTTGAGCGATTTGGATAATGTTGAGTATCAAGAGATATGTCTTAATCTCAAACACTTTGTGATGATCTAATAGGAAAGCTAAGGTGGCATCCTTCTCATCATCAACCAACCAATTTGTGACAAGTTAGCACATCCAAATGCATTGAACCTAATTCATTTCATGGTGGAGCAAGTGACACATGGCACTTTATTAAAGTTCACATACCTAACCTCAATTCTTATTGGTGCACATTTAGAGGACATGTGTCCATCTGCCATCATATTGTAACTTTCTCATTGGCCAAAGGGAGTTTGTTATAACAAACCCTAATTAGGGTTTTGTTGTTAAATCTTGGCCATTGATTGGAGAATCAATCTAAGCCTTCAAAATGTAATGAGACCTCTATAAAAGGCCCAGTCTTCTCATTTGTAAAGGTTAATAGTTAGAGATTAGTAAGTAGTAGTAGGAGGAAGCTTAAAATTGTTGCCAAGTTATGTGGAAATCAATTCAATACTTTCATTGAAGTAATGGTGTATCTTTGTGTTGTTTTGACATTTTGCATGGTTTCTTGTTACTTCTCAAGATTAATTAGAGTTCATTGATCATGGTGGATGCTTATAAAGATATTGTGATGAATTTCTTGGTTCATGTGGTTTGCTGATTGTAAGCTACAATGTAAAGTTAGCCCGAACCTAATCATTGTGCTAAGTTTGATTGTGGATAGCTGTTCAAGTTGCCCCAGCACTGGGTATTTAAGTGATGTATTTGCAATGTGAAAATCTTCCATTTCCTTAGAAGATTATATCAAGTTTGCGTAGTTGTTATCATCATGGTGAGGCAAATCTTGGTTTGAGGGAGTTTGTCTATCTAAGTAACATTCATCGTCATCATTGATCTTAGGAGTAGCATGGTCTCTCTAAAACCTTTAACTCTTTTGTCTTTATTTTCCAAAGTTTGTAAGATCTCATGTTCCAGGAGTTCATAAATGTAAGCACCCTTGTGATTCCAGCAAAATCACATCAATTTCGCCGAGTCTATCCACATTGTTTAAGTTGCATAGTTCGCATTGTAAACCCTGGGGTCAACTCATTCTATCATGTTGCATAGCATATGAGGTTTCATTGTTCAAGAGACAATAGAATACCTTGGTATTTTATTCTGTGTTTGAGGTGCATAAAAAACCCATCAACACTGAGCTCCTTAACTTTCTTCCATTTCATCCATACGCCTATGATAACCTTATTAAGGTCAGCTTACATTGCATGTTATACATTTTTATCTTGTTTATTTCATGTTCTAGGTCGGCCCTATTTCACTCTCAAGCACTTGCATTTGCACTTTCTTGCCCTAGGTCGGCCTTATGCATTTTCACACCTTGCATAGCATATATATACACCTGTCGGGGATTCATTGTTAGCATGTATTTCCAACTTGCAATTCTAGCTCTGCTCTGCACTTTTATTGATTTGGGGTTTTACCAGCAGTTATGCACAAAATTGTTATTTTTGGCTTCACATATACAATTTTGGGTTTTAAGACTTGCCATGTAAGATTTCGGATTTCAGGCCTGCTCATGCATGATTTCGGGTTTTGAGGGTCTTCATGTACAATTTCGGAAATCTGACCCTGCTGTGTATAATTTTGGGAATTTTAGCAGCTTATGTATAATTTCAGGATTGTGATGAAGTCGTGTATAAGCTTGTCTTTCACCCAAAGTTTCCCCCTCTTTGTAATTTTGCAATCAACACTTAGCTCCTTCACTGAATGCTTGACCTCTTTTTGCTGAAAATTCACCTCTGAAATCCTTCAGTCTGCATTAGGCCACATGAAAATCTGCTACTCAGGTCTGCTCTTCAGGGATACAAAGGTTAATATTTGGGCGAAATTGCAAGGGGACCTTGCAATTCTACCCTTGTCATAACTACAGTAAGATATCTAAGCTCACCTTTCAGGACTTCACCTCCAATCCCGGACTCACTCTTGTTGGTGTTGGAAATAAGCCACACCCGGACCGACGATGGACTGGTTCAAGAGGGGCCAGTAGGTCAGTGGTAGAGCACTCCAGCAGCGTATGGAAGGTCCTAGGTTCAAGTCCTAGCTGGTCCATGTCTCAACATGGTATCAGAGCCAGGTCCAGGCTAGGAGCCCCAAGCACACGAGAGGTGTGGCTTAAGGGGGGGTGTTGGTGTTGGAAATAAGCCACACCCGGACCGACAATGGACTGGTCCAAGAGGGGCCAGTAGCTCAGTGGTAGAACACTCCAGCAGCGTATGGAAGGTCCTAGGTTCGAGTCCTAGCTGGTCCATGTCTCAACAATTCTTAGATTTGGTAAGACAAAACTCTCCCACCTAAGGCTAAAGATGACAAAAATGCTTCCAAGCTGAGACTCAACTCAGACAAAACACCTAATCTAGCCAGCGAAAACAGGGGTCCCCATTTGCAATGGGGCAATGTGTGAAAACGTCACAACACACTTCTCATGAAACAAGCTTTAAAAAGTTTATAGAAAGGAGACATCCATCCAAAGAGCTTGATAATCTATCAGAAGTGCTGGTAAAATGTAAGGGGTTCATCTTCAGATTACATTTCTGTGACACATGATTGGAATCTTCGATTATCAGAACTACACGTATTCCAAACCTGAATTTCTAAGTCTAGCACATCACTTTGTTGGAGCTACATACTCCTTATAGTATTTTGGTTGAAGTTACATACTTCTTGTAGTCTTTCTATTGTCATAACATCAACATCAGTGAAAGAATTTTCAATATTTGATAGTTTCTTATAATCATATCTGTTTAAGAATTTGAAAATGTCTTGGGAAGAACCTAATGGATGCCTTGCAAGATTCTTGAGAGCTGCAGATGATATTCGCAAGTTTATAGCCATATCTGTTTGAATCACATGCATGGCAATTCCTTTTCTCATCACCGATCTCTCATGCAGATATGGTAACTATTAGTTGACTAGTTTCTGGAAATTTTTTTAAGTGAACATATATAATTATTAATAATACTTCTTAGTTTTGAATGTCATAAAGTCCTCTTTTTCACTGGACTCTCAAATTTCTTTCAATATTCAACTAATTTGAGAGAAACTGGATGTACTATGGATAAAACACAGGCATTCTTTGCCTTACAGATGTTCTGTATGCTTCTCATTCCCTTCAGCTCTGCAGGTCACTCAAACTGTTCTTTCACTTATTCCTGTTCCATGCTGTCAGTCAATGTCTAGTTTTTGTGATAGCTTCATTCTGTTTTAAACTGTGAAATGAATTTGAGGGCAAAGTATAGTATAAATACTGTTCCTATTCTGAGTGCAAAGATAATACTCCTCCATCGTGCCATTGGAGGCTGGCTATCAAGATCAACAATGTGTGACACTTTTCTTGCTGGAGGAATATTCAAACAAGAAGAAGCATACAGAAATATCCAAATTATTAAAACAATTATATCATTCACCCCATTATATTGATTTGGCATGAGATTTATTCATGACCAATTCCAATTTGACTTGGACTGGAGCATATCAAGGTCAGGACATGAATTTTGCTTTACTTATTTTGGATAACTCTGATGTTCTAACTTTGAGGGGGTGAAGCGTGAGAGACATATAGAAACTGGGACAGACTTAAGGACCTTTTAAGGCGCAAGGTCATGTAAACCATCATTTGCAGATGCAAAATATGATGCTTATTGAGGACTTCTTTGTGAGAGCAGATCCCCAATTTATTTCCAAGTGATACTTTTACATGTAGCATACATAGCATAAACAAAATTCACAGGACTTCATGCTCGTAGAGGATTAACGTGAAAGGCTGGGTTCTTCGGCTTGAATCACAGCGATAGTGCTCATATAGTCATCTCATAACCATTTTGTGAAATCCTAGTCAGATCTTCAGTGACATCAACCCCCAAGAGCAGACCACTTTGTTTTTTAGACCACTTGTTGCTGATTTGGGGATTATTTTATTGAAGCATATAACCTTTTTGCAACGTTGACACATTTTAATATTTTTTTGTTATTCTGTCATTGATTCATTAGCTTTAGTCTTTTAGAAATCAGTCGTATTAGGCTTTAGGAAATTCCTGTTGACCATTGTTGGACTCTAGAAACATTGATGTGATTTCAATTTCTAGTATTTGCAAATTATTAGTTTATGAGTCATGGATGACATTGAGTATCTGTTTTGGCACATCTTTCAGATTTTTCTTGTGCTGCATTTTCAGATTACAGACAAAACACAAACTGCTTTGGACAAATTCTTTGATCATGCTGATGCTGAAATATCTGGTAGAAGGGACACAATGGCTCAAGATTCAACCATGCCTTATCACAGTGGCAGTGGGAAAATTAAAAATGATGATTTGGATTCAATGGATTTGACTTCCAGGATGCAGGAGGCTGTCCATCGATCACATTTGGATATTAGGTTGTTATCATTTATCTTTGTTGTAAGCTTGCTTTACTAATACTTTGGTTTGTGATGTATTGCTTCTGTGTGCTTTCATAAGCATTGTGTTCTTAATAGTTATTTAGACTTATTCCATGTCTTCTATCTTGAGTTTGATAGGTTGCAGAAATGGTGAGGAATGCAGATTTAGGATGTTCTTGTCACAATTGTGCTGCAAAGAAATCATCTTGATGGCTAATATCTGAGTTATTGGAGTGGGCATTTGAAATATTTTAGAGTTTGTACAATGTTTTGTTTTTAAAGTTTTGGTTGGAGAATAAAGCTAGCTTAGTTAAGAAAATATGGAATTAATTCCTCATACATAACAGAGTATCAACTGTTAAGCATAACCCGCATCCTCAGGGTTACACTAATTTAAATACAAGATCTGTTAAGGGTCTCACTTCCAAATATATGTCAACTTAAATACAATCAAAGCAAGGAGGGCTCAATATCAAAGGTGGGTAGTTTTTCAAACAAGAAATGGCTATGAGAATGGTTTTGAGGCTCTATAAAACACCCCACACTTCTTGGGCTGAAATTCTGAATAGAAAATACATTTCACCCACCAGCCCAGCAATCTTGAAGGATTATTCGGCTCAGATACTTTTTTCTGTTGGTAGATATACCTGAAATGGTTTGGCACTATTGTTTAAGGGGATAAGTTGGCAGATAGGAGATGTCACTGAAATAAAAAATTGGACTGATTCTTGGAATCAGTACTCACCTCTCACCAGGTTGCAATGCAGGGAGCTTCAAATTACTATCAAAAGGGATAGGCTGGTTGCTATGACTGCCTCTTAAGGAAACAAATATCAATGAATCCTGAAGTTTTTCAACCCAATCAGGAAATTAATTGGCTAGGTAATTAATCTTTTCAAAAGTGAGTTTCTTTACAAGTAAATCCTCTCAAGGGTAAAGAAAGATACATACATATGGGCAACTCAGGATACATGTCATTGTACCATTGCTTCCTCATAGTGACACTTAACAGGACTACCCCTAGTTGTATTTATTTCATCTCCAACTTTTTCATGGTCACTACTATCATTGTCATTGCTGGTGGCCAGGTTTTATGAGTGTAATCATTGCAATGCAAGTTTAGAGAACTGAACTATGAGGGAAAAAAAATCAGACATTTGATGGACATTTCTTCTTCAAACTTTGAAAAACATTGGAAAAAAAAATATAAAAAATGGAACAATGGACTTACCTGGAGTGGTTTCTATGTTCTAAAATGCTCCTTCAAACCTTGCTGTTTCCTCTCTTTTTTCTCTCATATAACTGCTGCTTCTTTCACCTTTTTTGCTCTTCTAAACAAAATGACAACACAATGAGAAAATTAGGGCTTTTTGCCTATTTAGGGTGAGCTGCAGGTGTGGGGGCCACTTAGCAAAGCATATCTTTTTGAAATTTAGTTATTTTTTTTGAAAAAAAGGGACATGTTCAGGAGGGACGGCCAGCTGTCCCTGAGACAGTTGAGGGATGTCTTGGACGTCCCCAACTGTCCCCCCTGGATGTGTCCTACATTTTTTCAGGTTTCCAAAACGTCTCCGGCAAAATTGCAGACACTAGGTACGAGAAGGGGATGTTTCTCATCGTCCTCCCATCCCCCAAACGTTTTTGTTTCCGAAACGGGCGCAAGAGGGGAAATGAGTCCCCAGGTAACACTAGAAAATCGCGATGCTAGGATTAGCAAACAAACAAATACCAAGCCCCTAGAAAGTCACCAACACCTAAGAGTTGAAAACATCACATGCTGGATTTTTGAGTGATCCCAAGAAGAGCTAACAAGCAGTAGAATTACTTGAACAGAGTTTGGAGGGTGTCATGACTACAGTTCTGATCATTTGTGATCTCTACATAGCCACCCAACAAAGGATCATTACTTCCACCATAGTCATGTATCAACATTTCATGACAATGGAAGATCTCATTTGAAGAATCAATGAGCCTCTTGGTCTCCTTCCTACCCTGAAAATGTAGCATGTTGCCTGGTGGCAGAGCAGGACTTTCTGCACAATGTTTTGTAGCAATGTTTGGATAGTGCAGTTATCATACATTGCTTAGGCATATAGATATGCTATCAAGTCATCATCTACACAAACATCATTGAAGATTGTTTGAAGACTCTTTAGGCAATATAAGAAACCAAGGTTCATTTCTTGGTGGCATTTAATGAGTTGATCCACAAAAGTTTCCATTACCCCTAAGATCATGCAACCAATTCCTTTTCCTCCGTTGAGGCCTACCAAGAACTTTTGGTACATGAAGCACAAGAAGTAGTTGCTTTGTAAGACTGGCCCAACAATCCCAAAGTGGAAGATTGTACTAAAATTATTTGGCCTTCAACAATTTTGGAAGTAGAGTTCAACGGCACTATCAATAAATGTCAAGAATTTTGTTCTTCACTTATTTTCAATTTTTTTTTTTGTCAAGATGGATTTGCCCAAACAATCGCCTTTTCCCCCAAGTGATGCATTAGTTACCTTGGTCAATTGTCCTATTATTTAATTCATAGTTTTCCGAGTTAACTTCCCTTTCCAATAAGTTTTGTAGTTTTCCCAAAACGCTTCTCAGATTGATTGGACTCACCATTGTAAGGTGTGCCAATAAAGAAATATCTGACTTCGGCTATTGAAAAATCTCTAGTCGTCACAAGGACATCAATCTAAACTGTGGCAAAAGAACTTGCTGACTTTAGAATCATGATAGAACCCAACCAAAGTGTGTTGTGTGTTCAAATATCTACCATTAATAGCAACAAGGCAACTATAGTCACTAGTGGCATTTTCTCAAAGCCTAAAGGCAGCCAACGTGCATTCAAAGTTTCCACTTGCTATTTATATGATAGCCTAGTTACAATTCAAAGCACATCGAAGAAATGATTATCTTTTCTCTTGGCCTAATGCTATTTGTGAGCAAGGACAATGAAGAAATGGTTTTACAAAGTTAGAAGAATCCAACCTTTTGTTGGCTCAACTTGCATTGGGAGTTGTCCTCTCAACTCTTTGTTTGTGGAACTTCATGGATCTTTGTTTTCACTCACTTGTCTATCTCATTTGAGATGTTTGTTTATATGCTTCTATCTATAATGACCAAAGTTATATCAAAGAACCTATGTGTAGATTGGGATGATGGCTAGCACTCTATAAGGTTATGACCTTTTTATAAGTTGCTAGTTGTTCCTCATGTTGGATAGCATGGCCTAGGCATTTATGGTCCCCAATCAAGAGCTTGGATGCATTTACTCAACTCAAACAACGAACATTCAAGATTGCTAGTAATATTTGCAAAAGGACACTTGCACATTGGGTGTTATTTGGGTTTCATCACCTTGATAATGAGTTCAATACTCTTGGATAGCTTGAACGAGAAGAATCCCAGAAAGGATTTCTATTCAAGGGAAATCTTTTTATCTAGTAATATGTGGTTGGTTGCTTGTTTAGTTTGGCCTTCATTGATGTTTTCTTTTTATTCGGTTTGCCCCCCCTTCTTGTTGTGTGGTGCTTTTTTGAAAATGGGTACTCACAATGTTGACAAAGCACATCTAACCTATGGCATCTCTATAAATATGGCTTTGGATTGGCTAAGGCATGCTCTTGTGGTGAAGCAATAGATAGTATTGGCACGTGCATTATTTAACGTACTGTTTGCCTAGGAAGAAAAGTGGGCTTTTTTTTTGAAGCAACAGCTGCGCAATTTTTTTTGATGGTATGACTCTAGGCCCAATGGATAATGTTTTGGTATCTCCATCTTTCAAGCAAGATGTCCTTGTGAGTCACTAGAAATGTAGTGTTTTCTTTGCACATAGAGCCACTGAGTTATCCATGTTAGTGTAGATGGATCCCTTGGGTTTTCTTCAGCAAATCTCTTTAAATTATGGATCCCTTCTGGGTTTGTGGGTTTCCCCTTTTTTTAGTTCTTGATAGTTCCTTGTCATCTACATGACTTGGTGCTTAAGCCACAAACGATATGATTTGTAGGGAAGCTTTTTGTTAGCTTAGATTTGTTCTCAAATATTGGCCCCTTGTTCTCAATTATTGGCTAAGTCCTTAGCCTCTTCAAAGAGCTTTCCATGTCATGATCACCAATATTAGAGATTTCTTTTGCTCTCGAATCTCTCGTTTGTATGATTTTCATTGCCTTCTTTTGATTGGCTTTGCAACCATTTTTGTCCTTCTGGCAACTTAGCAGGCCAAAATCATCACGAGCCATTCATTTTTCATTTGATGGCATGATTTGTTCCTCAATTTGTTCATGTCATGGTGTGCTCCACTTCTTCATTAGCCAAAAGTTTTCAAAGAAAGCAACCACATTGACATCCTCTTGAATGCACTTGCCCTTGATCTTTTGAATACATCCAATGGTTTCATTGCCTTTATATCATACCGCAAGGTTCCACCACACTTTCAGATTGTTCTAGCCATTGATTCCTTTAACAACATCCAAGGATCCAAAGTACTTTGGCCCTCGTCATTGTTAAATAAAGTTGGATCCTCTTTTCTTGAATCTTCCTGTAGAAGCTATCTTTTCTCTATGGCACTCTTCTTACTTCTACCAAGTATGTTTGACCCTTTTGGTCAAATCAATGCTTATCCAATGTGATGCATGCCACCTCATGTTTAGCACATGCTTTTTACTATCCACAATGACCATTGATCATTAGCCACCACTGAATATTTGTTGTGATTGGCTGTGTTTCATTTATGTGGGTCCTCTATTCATAGAGATAACAAGTGGCATGTGTATGTTGAAGAAGCCAAATGACCCTGGTTGTCTGTGGTTGAAGCTTTTAATTGCTTGTGCATGTTTTCCATCCATTGATTTGGTACCGATTGAAGATTATCTGGTAGATGTTGTGGCTCCTCCAACATCTATCCCCTCATTCTTTATTATTTTGTAAAATATTCTTGGGTTCCTTTGGTTACGATTCCATAAGGATTCCTATAGCTATTTAAACAAGGGCCTATGACCTCTTGTGAATTTTTTTTGACATTCTAATATAGAGTCAGCTTTTGGATTTCTATACTAAAGAACTATTTGGTAATGGTCTATTAACTTGTAGGAATGTGAGTGTGTTTTAACATTTTGTGTTCTTTGCTACTTGTCTCATAGAGCATCTCATAGTTTGATACTGTGGATTTATGCTTGTTTTTTTAAACCCCTTGAAGCAAAGTGGATTTTGTGCATATATTGAATGCCCATTGGTTAAAGATGTTAGTTAAATGTTCTATAGCAGGTAAATCTGTAACATAAATTGAGGCCGCCCTAACATAGGCATATGTTCATTTGTAGTGGAGAGTTGGTTGTGTTGTAGAAAACAGTTAACAAGTCGTCTTTCTTTGGCGCTTTGTTGCACTTTTTTTCATTTGTTTCTATGACACTATCTCCTTTTTGAATCATTATTCTCTTTCCATCCATTTTTCTATACCAATTAGATAATGTGGGTTAGATGCTAGAGTAGTTTCTAATTTTGCATCACCTATAGCAGTAGCATGTGTTTAGTTAGTTTATTCTTCAGTGCAGAATAGAATAGGAAACCCACCTTCTCCGAAGGTTCCCTTGAAGATATTTGAAAGCAATTGTTGATGCATGGGGTTCCTTGTTTGTTGGAGCTTCTTATGTAGTAGCAAAATCAGCAGGTGCAAAATTTCAGACTATATGTAATTTCCCCTTTTGGATGATCCTAAATTTTGCCCTAAAATCACAAGTTCAATTAAAATAAGAAATGGAATATGGTTAGAATTATATCTTTACCAATGAAATGCCTTATCAAGATAAATCCTGATTTAGGTCATGCAATCATGTTAGACAATATATGAAATATAATTCATAAGACCAATTATTTCTATTAGGGTTAGGGATCCAACATCAAATATAAGTGCATATATATCAATAATCATCTTAATCTATTTAGATAAATCACACTAGCTTTTTTTGAACTTACGAAACCAAGCATCAATAGCTCTATTTCCCATAATCAACCATAGTAAGGTTTTGGAGAGGAAAACCACAAAGGGTGCCCAAAGACTGTTCAGCCCAATTTTAGCTCAAGAACGTGCAACAAATGGCAAGAATATACAACTAAGACAATTACATCACTTGGGGTGGCCTACTTAATTCAAGGGAACCTAGGTTATTGGGGAAGAGTGTTCAGCCCAACCAAGAGCGCGGAGCATCCAACTAAGACAACTCACCCCTTAGCCCACAAATGGCAGGAACATCCAACTAAGACAATTCCATCATTTGGGGTGACCTGGTTAATTCAAGGGAACCGGTCTACTGCCTCTCCTTGACATATTTCCTTCCATCCTTGTATGATTGCTTGTGTGAATAAAGAATAGATAAACTTATTTATTAATTAAAGAAAATAATAATTTTACGAAGTTTTATTAATATCTTGATAAAAGATATATTAAAGAGTTTAGATGCATAATAACATTATCTATATCGCATACTATTATACATATACATCAAACATATTTATATTTCCATGCATAGCAGTCTAAGACAGAATTTTGCTATTAATTGCTGTTGATATATATTTCTAATCTGATTTGATGAATGCAGGTTGCAGATTATAATATTCATCTCCTTTTCAATCCTTCCCTTTGAGTATTGATCTGTCATTTATATCCCTCCATCAGTAGTGGAGAGTTATGTTCTTCCTATAGCCACGTCCCTTCTAAAAATTGGCGTCTCCTTAAAATATGACCATTGCCTTTTGGCGTACTAAACCACTGTCATTTCTAACTTAAACTTATGCCTTTTCATGCATCGCATCCTTTGGGAACTCTCAGCCATCACACCCCTTTGGAGACATCTTGTTTAAAGATTTGTTAATACTTCAGACTGCTTATGAAGGGAATGAATGCCTTAAGGGCTTTGGTTTTAGGTATTAGAAAATTGTGAAGTCTTATTATCTAAGACAATCTTCTGATTTCATCTATTTATTTTATTATTTTTGATATTATTTATTATGACATGATTGCGGGGGCATGACACTATTTTGTATGTGGTAGTTGGGACTGTAAGGCTTGAATGCCTAGGTGGTTTGGTGTTTGTGCTTGTCTATGAGTACAAGGCCTCCCCCAAATGCTCCCCTTTCTATGATAGCTTTACCCCAATGCTTGCAGTTGAAAATCCACTGCCAACACATACCAACTTGCTTTTTTAATGCTTGGAAGATAAATCCATAAGCAGATGCCTAGAAGAAGAAACAATAAACTCCTTTAAAAATCTAGAAAGGAAGATCTTCAATACTGCATATGTAAATGTTTGGACCCACTGCATTTTTTCTTCAAGTTTACAAAAGGAAGATATTAGTATCAATCAAGAAAATTCAAGATTGTCAAGGTCTTCCCAAACCCTTCAAGCACCAGCAAAATGAACCAGGTCATAAATATAAATGAGGAAGAGGCTATTCCTTCTCTAAACCCTCAGCTTAAGGTATTTTCCAAGCCCTAGGTAGTATCCTTACCAGGGAACAAACCCTAGTATCTTTTCTGGTCTTCACTCTTATAGATCTATAGAGGAGTATGTAGAGCCACTCAATTTTTCAACCCAAGATAGCTCTTCTGTCCCCCCACAGAAAGAGCAATGTCCATTCTCATTTTGTTGGCTTCAATGTTATTACTCCCAAGACCTGTCACAATTCTCCTCTCCATTTGGATTTAAAGTCGACTACAATTGAAGGCTTGTTAAATAACATTAACATCTTTCCTATTTCCAACCATCAACCCACTTCTCGGAGACGCAGCCCTCAGCTTACTAAAAATCTTGCCAAGAATCAGCTTCTAACCATCCTTTTTAACGCAAATGCAGCCAACCTATATTTGACCATGTTGAGACATGGACCAGCTAGGACTCGAACCTAGGACCTTCCATACGCTGCTGGAGTTCTCTACCACTGAGCTACTGGCCCCTCTTGGACCAGTCCATTGTCGGTTCGGGTGTGGCTTATTTCCAACACCAACACACCCCCTTAAGCCACACCTCTCGTGTGCTTGGGGCTCCTAGCCTGGACCTGGCTCTGATACCATGTTGAGACATGGACCAGCTAGGACTTGAACCTAGGACCTTCCATACGCTGCTGGAGTGCTCTACCACTGAGCTACTGGCCCCTCTTGGACCAGTCCATCGTCGGTTTGGGGGTGGCTTATTTCCAACACCAACAGACCATGACTTTAGAAATCAAAGACAAGGAGAAAAATGACATCAAAAGTCTTATGAAGATCATTGCAAGTCCGCTCCATCAACAATTTGAGGGTGTTTGAGAAACTCAGAAGAGTAATAAGAAGCTTGCAGACTGTTGGGAGTATCTATTCTTTAGCCACCACAACCTTTTTAAACACACTGAGGCAATTGAGTTGATCTGTATATTTGAGAAACAAAAGGGGCAGCTCTTTGACGCAATACATAGCCACAAAAAGAGACAATAGGAAACAACATTGCTTTGTTGAGAAAACGTCCTATAGAGGTGAAGGAAGAGGGACAGGGGGCTGTAACAAGGGCTTTAGTAGGAATTGCTTTAGATATGGGTAAACAGGTAGTTGGGTGTTTGAATGTCCCGAAGTCACGTGTGACCAATGGCATGCAGAGAAGCACACATGTCGTGCAAGTTGAAGAAGCAAAAAGTGTAGCAGAAAGTGTGGCCTTGGAGGCTATGAAGGATTTGATAATGTGCAAGTCTCTGTTGAAAGCTACAAATGAGGAGAAAGAACCATTGTTGAGGAACAGTTATTTCTGCTCTTAAGTGCAAGTTGGGAGAAAAGTGTTGCAAGTTGATATTGATGGGGGCAGCATATACAACTTAGTGCTCACGTGGTTTAAGCAAAAGTTGGGGTTGAAAATGTGCACCCCATGCCGTATAGAGTGTCTTGGTTTCAAAAGGGATAAGTCTGTAGAACTCAATTCTACTACTGAGAAGGGGGGGTGAATCAGTAGTAGATATAAAATTTTAATCCTTAACCAATTTCTGAAACAAGAGAGAGAGAGAGAGATGCAATCACAATGAAGACAACACACGAGAGTTATGTGGAAACCCAGGATGGGAAAAACCATGGCGAGAAACGCTGCTAGGATCTACTGTCCTAATCCAACCTCACAAATAATTCAATTACAATGTTCAAGGGCACTGACCCTAAGGAGTCACCAAACCCGTCTTAAGAGCACCAACTCAATCACCTTAGAGCACCAACTCTAGGAGCATTACAGTTACACAATATGATTAACCACCACTTCAAAGATTAAATCTACAAATATATTTCGACAATCTGAAACATCAATGCATTTTTGAATAAACTGAAGAGAAATGCACTGAAAAACTAAGAGACCAGTCTGGATATCAAATGCCTCTGTATAAGGATGATACACTGAAAACAAAATGGACCAAACCGGAAATCAATATGTCTCTGTATATCTGAAAGAATGATGTACTGAAACCAGAGAAAGACCTGCAAACGATACTCCTCAAAATATTGTCATTTGTCACAGGCAATAATCTGAAAATTAAATCTGCAATGCTGTCATTGTTATAATGTCACAGATGAGCATATAATCTTCTGTTGAATCTGCTGTCATGGAAATTCTAATCACAAAATAAGCATCTGCAAAACTGTTACGCTTATACCTGAATACCTGAATATCTGAGATGAAGCACAATTAATGGTGTCTCTCCTGAACTTCATTTTTCACACATATCACTTCTTTCAACAGTCCTCCATTCGAACGGCAAAGATCTTCATTAGGCAACGAGTATAAATTTGTTCTGCTTATCTTGTTTGCAGAGTTTTGAACACCACACACTCATCTCCAGAATTCACGTTAAACTTACACACCACATTATCTTTTGATCGATTTACCTTGGACTCTTTAAATAATGACTTTTCAGTTGTAAGTTGGTTCAAGGAAGTTATGCTTTAGTTAGTTATTGTCTTAACTAATAACCAACACACTGTTCAATGATCATGTGTTTAAAACTTTATCAGTTTGTAGTAATATTTAATTAACCCAATGGCAGTTATATCAACTATATAACCGGATTTCTACAACAATAAACAAGTTGATGATGTCTCTCAAAACTATAATACGAACTGAATGACTTTTCCATGGTGAGTATGCTGTCACAATGATACGTTATCACAATATGGAGAAACTCTTTCAACAGATATTTGGACAAGAAATGCACTGATATTATGCTGGCTCAAACAGTTCATTGCCTCTGTCTCTTATATGGAACAGATTCTGCATCAAAGGTAACAGATAATTGATCTTGGTCTTTGGAAATCAGCAAAACTTATCTTGTTGTTATACCTCTTGAACTTGTCACGATTGCAATGGCATTGTGTATGACTGTGAAACTTTGTCTGACAGCGTTTGAATAAGACTGACATCAATGACAAATATTCTAACAAACTCACAGTGACAGAATAATGTTGAGTTGCATTCCATTTTGATGATACACAAATCAAGTATGGCGTGACATAATTCCCATGGATGCATGCCATGTGTTGTTGGGCAGATTGTGACAATATAATAGAAGTGCAATCCATGATGGGTGAACCGTGAAAGAACATCTTCACCATCACAAAGGTGCTAAAATTCAGACCATGATAAGCAGATTTTGCACTTAAATAATCTAATTAGCAAACTGAAATGTCAATCAAAAGTTGTGTTTTTTAGAGAATGTTTAACTTGCAAAACAGTTCTGTTGAATTGAACGTACAGATACCAACAAATAAGATGAAATCAGAATTATATTATATGTTGTCTGAAATTTTTTCTTATTTTGAATTTTTGTGTTACAGAAGTGAGCACCCATGGTCATTAAATAAACCTGCTAACTTGTGTGCACAAAAACATAATCAAATCATTAAATAAAGTTGGAGCCTTATCATGTTTTCTCTTGTTCAGAATCTCTCTAAAAATAGGAAGAAGTTGCTTCTGTGCCCAAAATATAACTTATAACCAAAAAATTAAAAAAACAAAAATGTCAAAGAGTTGATTTGACTCCCATGCCTAAATTTGGGAAAGCCAGCACCAAATAAAGTGTCCAATTATAACAAGTTTAATTCACTAACGTTTTACGTGTTTGTGTCCAACGTAAAGATTAATTGTTGTCACACCAGTTGGAAAAAGAACATTTAAGCGATAAAATAGTTAACACTCCCTCTTTGTGAGGAAGTTTTTCTCCACCAGACCTAGTTTAGCTCTTAGAATCTCAAACTTTCTTTTGACAAGATTTAGAAGAACTAGTACTCCCTTTTGAACTTTCTCTAAGAAAATAATAATGAATATCTATATGCTTGGAGTGACCATGAAATAATAGATCTTCTAAGAGCTTGATGCAACTCTGATTGCCATAGTATGCTATAGTTGGCTTTGACATTTGATTAGTAATTTTTGTTGTCAACTTCTGAAGCCAGATAGCCTCAAAAGTAGTAGAAGAAGCTACTATGTACTCTGTCTTGGTTGAACTTAATCTCGCTATTGCTTGTTTTCTAATGAACTAGGATATCATAATCAACCCCAAGCTAGAAAAAAACCCTAAGGTGTTCTTTCGAGCACTAGCATCACCTGCCCAGTCTATATCCACCAAGCCATGCAATATTTGTTGACTTGGTGGTCAGCACCTCCTTGGGGACTCTTGACATGGCTTAACTGCCTCCAGTGGGTCTGGTTAAATCTGGCATTTGTATTGGGTGTTGATAGTTTGAGCTTTTGAGACAAGGGCAAACGATTCCAACAATTGGTCTCATAGCCTTGGGTCATGGGTTCGAGTCTCCCTTTAGTGGGTGTTGAAGGCTCAGTTGGTGCTTAGGGGAAGATTGTTGACTTGGTGGTCAGCACCTCCTTGGGGACTTGTGACATGGCTTAACTGCCTCCCATGAGTTGGGTTAAATCTAGCGTTTGTATCGGGTGTTGATAGTTTGAGCTTTTGGCACGACGGCAAATGATTCCAACAATATTAACTCTTCATCTCCATCATACCTTAGTCCATAATGAATAATGACCTTTGAATATCCCAACACATGTTTTGTTGCAGTATGTGAACTTGTCTTGGCTCAACAATAAACCAATTCAATGTATTAAGTTTATACAATGCATTTTGCTTAAATTCTCTCAGCAGCATGTCTTTTAGTTGTATTTGTTGATGCTGCCCTTCACTATCTTTGGACTCGTCCCAGCTCAAGTGAATGGGAAGGAATTAATGAATCATAATTCATAAACAAATTAAAATAGTTAATGATAAAATACAAAACCCAAAATTAGTCAAAATTGAGCAATAATTTAAACGTCTTATTTGTCTAAAGAATTATTGGGTTATAGAAAACTATGTTTACTAATTTGGACAGTTGTTTCAATGGGCATTTAGAAATGAAGTTCCCAAGCTTTGTTTGGTTCTGATTTTATTTTTTCACGAATAAAGTGGCAATTACAAGTATCTTTGACAATGCATCTAATATCATTTTAAAATGAATGTGTTAGAAGAAAATGAGTTTTGTCTTCTATTTTAATCAAGTTACACAACTTACAGATTCTTTTTTCCAAGATGTTTAGAGAAACATGTCAGTGATAGCAACATTTAAATTCCATCATGATACAAGAACCAGCTCTCAATTCTAACAAAGCAAATTAAGCTCCTGTGCTGGTGAATGCTTACTCTCACGAAGCGCACTTATTTTCAGAGAGTTGAAAATTTATACAGAGAAGCTCCTAGTATCTGACAACCAAGAGATAAGTTTTCTAGGACTATCTTTCTAGGTTCCCACTACCACTGGTTCTCCATTCACAGAATTTTAAATATGTGGAGCTTGATATCAGGAAAATGAGAAGAGGAAAGGTTGTATGAACTGGAAGGAACTGTTTGCAGAATATTGAGTCTTCCCACATAAATTTTATGCATTTTGATTTTGCTATTTCCTTTAATCTCATGACAGAAAAAGTTTCCAGACTCACTTGTTCTCTCATTGCATGCAGTGGTGCGGAATATGTTAGGAAAGAGGTTCCTTTGCAAGTTGTCCCTGGCCATTCTATTGCTAAAGTTGATTTTTCTTTAAGTTCATTTGTTGATTTACAGCACATTCTCTTTACAGAGGAAAAAGCTGCTTATAACCAAGCTATGTCACACAGTATGAGGTAAATATTTTTGCATTAAATTGAAATCTATGTTAGTTTGGCTTGTGACTTTGCTGTCCATATCTGGTTATGTGACTTAACATTCCATGTGTCTCAGGGATGGTAAAATTCATCCCCTTGCGGCTATCCATCATTCGTCACAGTACCAGTCATCAATGTGCAAGCTGATGGAGTACTGGTAAATAAGTTTCTCAGTTGTAGGATTTTTTTGAAAGTTAGGCAAAGTCAAATGTAAAATTTACTTGTCCTGAGTATGGGCTTATTTTTGTGATTTGTGAGTTCTTGACCATGATTATCTATTGCTTTTTACAGTTTATCTCCAGTTATTAGTTCTCTGTGGGATCGTCTGGAGGAGAACACACTAAGGGTGTGTATATATTGCATCTCCTCTTTAATAAAGACTTACACACTTTCCCAAGTAATTATTTGTGTCTAATATGTGATACTATTCCCTACAGCTCGCACAGCTGCAAGAAGAAGCTGTTTCATTAGAACTTGAAGTTATCAGCAAAGGCAACATTAATGTCTCCTCTCCAAGACGTTCTTCAAATAGGGGTGCAGTATATACTGGATCCCTGGAGCCTAAACCTTCAACAGGTTCACCATCAAATGTTAGAGGCTCCAGTTCTATGGGTAGTGTAATTCCACGTCAAAGCTCAACTCGGCATTGAGATACAATTTATCCATTATAATAATAATAATAATCAGAAATGGATTGAGTTTGTTCTAAGTAATCTTTTGGTGTGCAGAAATTACTATGCGGTTTAGTGTATCATGTATTTACTCGAGTCATTGTGGCATTAGAAACATTATGTTTCTTATGAACAGCTTGTAATTATGTTGTTTTTGTACAGCTTATAATCTCAATCTTTTCGAGTCATCATAGGTTATACGATGACAGTGATAAGAGCTTTTATTTTTGTATGCCATCAGCCTTGTAAGAAGATTTCTCCTTGCAGCAATATTTAGTTGCAAACGGAATCAACTAGATCTAGATCTTGTGTTAATCCTATTGAGAATCTATAATTGTGTATTTAGCTGCCCCATATATTAGTGTTTCTATTTAAATGAGAACAGGTTTCTCATTTAAATGATAACGAGTTTCTTCAAAAGATGGTAGATGATCTTTCAATTAGTCAGGTTAAGGAATTCTAGTTCAACCACGGAAACTCAATTAGGATTGAAATGGACATATTTACAATGCATTTTTGATCGACTAGGTTGAAATTTGGAAGCATCCTCTGTTCATGAATAGAGAAAAACTTTTTGTTTGGAAACTTCCATAGAAAATAGCACTTCCTATCTTAGAAGAGAAAATAAAAGAGGTTAATATTCAAAGTAATAATTTAAAATGGTATTTATAGAGAAAATACAGGAGGGCAATAAATAGATTTCAATCCTTTATTCATTTTCTAATAGATTGAATTCAAGGGTTAGCAATGAGAGTTATCTTTGCAAGGCAAGAAAAGGAACCTTTCTTGCTGTAGCAATTTCAATTGCAAGCATTTTTTGAGAATGTGAAGACTTCCTAAGTTATATCATCTTTTGAGTCTATGGAACTGCAAATCATAAAGATTCTGGTTACTATTGTAGTTGAAAACCTGATCCTTAAATATTGGATTCTTAGTGGACATATTGACTTAATTTGGATTGAGAACAGGATGCTGGTAGCTTGTTTGTGCAGTTGGTCAGGATAATGGATGTCTATGTGTAGTTGTCAGCGTTCTAATTTCAGCAGAAAGGTTAAATTTACTTATTTATGATGTTTGTAATAATGATACATTAATAACAGATATACCATTTGAGTCGATGATTTGTTTTTTTTTTCATAATATTTGTCCTCAACAACAAAAGATAAGTTGTCGAATGTATTTTTATTTATTTTTGATCAATAAAGGCAGAGCCAAGAGATTTAATATTCATTAAAATATTAAATACAAAATAATACCATACGAGCAGTATCAACTAGACATAAAACGAGTCTGAACAAGGAATTTGAACAGAAAACAAAATAGAGGATTCATACCTCCATCGGGTCCATAATATACTAATAAAACAAAAGACCAATAAACTTTCAAAAAAGAACCTAAGTTCTAATCAGCAGAGCTAAAACCTAGCTTAAAGTCCTCTGTTTTTGGCTGTCCAGAGAGGTTCCAACTCGACCACTGTTCCTGTGGAGCGAAGGGCGGCCTCTGCCATGCCCACGACCTTGACCACGGCTACCCGTTCCAATTCGACCCTTGCAAGAGTGTCCTCAACCACAAACTCCCGCATTTTTTGTAAGAGGATCCACCAGTCCTTCAGCAATCCCATTACCATCTTCTGCATTTTGGTTTTCAGCCAACTCAACTCCACTCTCCTCCTCATTAGCCTCCAGGAAGCCATTTAGAATGGCAAAATCTTCAAAAATAAGCTCCTTATCTTGGTCTCGGGACATGTCGCTCAAAAACCTCCATTTGAGGTAATCTCTCGCCATGCAAGCATACTGTCTATGAGTTTTGAGCACTGGTCCTTTTAGGTCTAGAAGAAAAGGGTAGAAATTAACGGCGTCACCAAGTTCACTCAAAGCCGCAAGGTCCCCTAGTCTAAGCAAGCCTGCACCCTTCAAAGCGTATTTTAAGGCTCTCTCTAACCCACCAAGCAATTTAGCTTCAAACAATTCCATAGTTAAAGCCCTAACCTCTTCTTTAGAGAAACCACAATCCAACAAAGAGGTAACAAATCTAGATGAAATTTGGGTATTATCTCTGTAGTACTCTTTCCTATCTAGGTGACCTTGTCCAAGCACCATCTTTGTTGCCAAAATCACCATAGGATTGATGGTGCAGAGAATTCGCTTAAGCCTCAAATCCAAAATCTCCTTGAAGGTGCATTGTCGATAAGGATTCGTTAGAGAAGTTGGAGTGTCAACCCCAAAGCAGGCTACTGGGTTTGGGAAAATTCTTATGATAAATTTAGGAGGCTCTTCCAAAGATTCTGCCATCTTGAAGAGAAAACTAGAGCTCAATTTTTTCTGGACAAAATGAAGAGAGAATGATTTTGCGGAAATAACTTAGTCGAGAAGCTAGGAATAGTGGTTATGACAGACGATACCACTTGTTTTGTCATGATTAATGAAGGCAGCCGACAACTCCTTACAAACATGCCATATTGAAGCAAAAACACTCCAGCGAAGTGAAAAATCAGACGAGATAATTGATGCATTAACTCCTCCATCCAAAACGGGTACAAAACAAGGCAAGTGGGCTATAAGGCTGCCGTTAGAAAGGTGGATATGAGCTTGCTTGGGGATCAAACGCCTTGCCAACGATCGTGGAGTATTTAATGAGCATCGCCTTGCTTATCTCAAAGAGAGTTTAGCCTTCCACCAAAATTGTAGGCCCTCTATCTTGGGAAGATATTTAGCTCCGATTGCCAAAATTAGATGACCTCTCTTATCAAGAAATAGAAGAAAAGGTGGGTCCGCAAGATCCACTCAGGCATAAAGGGACATGTAGGATTCCACGTCATCCAAGGTTGTTGGAAAAGTCGAGATCATTCAAAGAAAATAATAAATAATAGAAAGGAAACGTTGAACCTCAAAATGCATTGGATTTATAGACCATTAATCATTTCAAAATTTGGTGAGAAAGTAGGAAGTTTGAAATTTGAATTTAAACTTTTAACACAACTACTCAATAGTTTTCCTACAGACGAAGCTCATCCGACCACCATGAGAGTTCGACTCCTTCTGCTACTGACTTTGAAAGCAAGTCTGCTTCCCCATTCGCTTCCCTATATATATGTCGACATGAGAAATTGTCCAAACTCCTCATGATTGGTAAAATTTTCTCCAATAGAGCTTGTAATCTCCAACTAGGGGTTTTGGTTGACATAACATCATTTATGGTGATAGCAATCCCCTTTAATCTCTAAAAACTTAAATTCCTCTATTAATACATTCCGACAGGCCAATTAGAAGGGCACCAAATTCTGCTATGTTGTTGGTATCTGGGAGAATGGGGCGAGAGATTTTCCCTTTGACTATACCTTCATGATCCCTAATTATGTATCCTATTCCAGACGACCCTGGATTGCCCTTGGAGGCACCATCAAAATTCAATTTTAACCATCCAAGCCTAGGAGGGACCCGGGCAACCTGATTCCTTCTTTGATTTGAACTCCCAAAGTGAGGAGGGATCTTTAGTCCATAACACCTTAAAGACGCATTCTTGCATCCCAGTCCGTAAACTCTTAACTGATATTTTCATTCAAAGCTAGCTTCTTGTTGATATTTTCCACTATTGACATTTTTATAGAAATGAGGATTGAATCTACCTGCTTTGCTTTGTTGTAAAAAATTCTCGTGTTTCTTTCCTTCCAAATTTCCCATATTAAAGTAGACGGGCTGATTTCCCATAATGAGCTAAGTAGACCATCTTTTGGCCTTATAGGCCAACCTTGAAACAGGGTCACTATATAATTAGGGAGAGCTGAAACCCAACCTAGTCTAGCACACAACCACCTCTAGCATCTGGTAGGAAACGAGCAATTTATAAACAAGTGATCAACTGATTCCTCTTGTGCCTTACATAGGACACACCTAGAGGGTCCTTCATAGCCCATCTTCTTAAATCTTTCTGTTGTCAGAATTTTCCTTTTAAGAGCCAACCATGCAAAAACCCCCTGCTTTTGGTATTAGCTTTCCACTCGATAAGAGTTTTTGGGAGATTCCCAAACTATTATTATCCTCCTGATTAGCTAAGAGAGAGTAACCAACCTTGACATTGTATTGACCAGACTTAGAGGGAGTTCAAATTAATGAGTCACGACCACTTCTAATAATCACTTGGCATGTCTTTAGTATCTCTTGCAATTGCAAAACTTCATCATTAGGTAGAGGCAATCCTTCAAAACTTTTCCATTTCCAAGTCATGGAAGCATCATTTTATGATACAACTATGTAATCTCTAAAAACAACACCCCAATTATGTTTGCACCAAGATCTCAAACTTTGAATCGAGACTAAGTTGTCAATGCACAGATAGCCCCCCCACGAGTCCTCCCAAAAGAGACAGGATGATCCTTCATGGATATCCCAAGTAATGAAATTTGCAATAAGGGGTCGGTTCCTAATTAAGAAGTTCCAAATTCTAGAACCCTTTGGGGGTTATTGACTCTCAAAAAATTCCCAGTGTTTGCATTATCAATATATTTGGTCTGCATTAACCTTACCCATCTTGCTGATGGGTCTTTAATCATTTTCCAAACAAGCTTTGCTCCTAATGCTCGATTTTGAAGAAGTTGATCCCGAATACCCAAGCCACCAAGAGCCTTCAGTTTACAAATTTTATTCCATGCAATTAGAGCTACTTTATGTCGTTCCTTCGTATTTTGCCAAAATAAATTTCTCATTTTCTTAACAATAAAGGCATTCATTCCTATCGTTAAAGTCAGATATGAAAACAAATAAATGGGAAGAGCTGAGATAACTACAAGAATCATTACGAATTTGCCTGACCAAGATAACCATTTACCTTTCCAAGAATTAGTACTAAGATCAAATTTAATTTTCAAAGGATCCCATAACTTAGAATTTCTCAAACCTTTATCCAATGGGATACCTAGGTCAATACATGGAAGACTACCCTTTCTGCAGTTGAGAATTTTCAAAATTCCAAGCTCCACTAATTGGGAGGTTGAGAAGAAGACGATTTCTGATTTCTCCTTGTTGATCAACTAGCCCGATGCCTTTCCAAATGAGGTTAAAAGATTGAAGATATGCCTAGCTTCTTTGACTTTGGCAGAACCGAGGAACAAATTATCATCCACAAATTGTTGATGAGTAGCAATGAAATTCCTTGTTAACTTTACTCCTTCAATCAACCCATTGTACTGGAAAAACTTGATTGCCCTACCAAAGGCTTCTGCCATTATAATGTAAAGAAAGGGGGACAAGGGATCTCCTTGGCGAATGCCCCTAGATGATGAAAAGTATATTGCAGGTTTCCCATCAATAAGCACTGATAACTTGGGGGTTGAAATGCATTCGAAAATCTAGTTAATCCATTGACCATTAAATCCAAAGGCCTGCATTACCTTACATAGAAAGTGCCAATCTACACTATCATAAGCCTTCAAAATATCTAGCTTTAGGATCATCCCTGCTTTGTTTGTGTTCTGAAGAGTATGAATAGCTTCTTGAGCTACTATTATCCCATCCAAAATAGATCTCCCTAGAACAAACCCATTTTTTTCTTATGAAATTATGTTATTCATTAAGGGTTTTAATTTGTTTGTCAAAGACTTTAGACAAAATTTTATACACCGTGTTGCAAAGAGAAATAGGCCTGAAATCCCCAACTTTAGAAGCTTTCTCTTTCTTTGGAATGAGGTCAATAAAGGTATTATTGATCTCTTTCAAGATATTCCCAGATTTTTTGAGTGACTCAAAAGCTTTCACCATCTTTGAACCTAAAATATACCAACACTTTTTTAAAAAGCCAGTAGGGAAACCGTCTAGGCTAGGTGCTTTATCTGATGGGAGTTGGTTAGGAGCCTCTGTAACTTCCTCCAAAGAAAACTTCTCTGCTCGTCTCATGTTCTGCTCATCTAAGATAATTTTGGAGATGAATGCAATGAATTTATTTTGTTCCTTGAGATCAGATCCAGCCTCATTATTTAGAAGGGTGGTGAAAAAATTGATGATCTCTTAACTAATTTCCCGAGGATCTTCAGAAATACGGTTTCCTATTACCTCCAATTTTAGAATTCTGTTTCTACTCCTCCTTTTCTTGGTAACATTATGAAAAAACTTGGTGTTTTTATCCTCCGCCTGAAGCCAAACTTTCCTAGACTTTTGCTTCCAAAATATTTCTTCCTTCATGAGGATATCTTTATATTCCGCCAATAATTCCCTCTCTCGGACAAAATCCTCTTGCGACATACCGTCTCCGAGGATCTTATCATTCAATTCTTCTAACTGAGACTCTAAGGACTTTGTTGTTTCAAAGATGTTCTTAAAATGAGAAGCATTCCACGGTTCCACCTTAGTAACTTTCTCTTGATGTTTTTCAACTTTGCCACAAAACAGTACAATTTTGAACCCTCAAAACAATCCTCATTCCACCATTGTTCTATCATGGACAAAAAATTAGGGTCCTTCGTCCACATATTCTCAAATCTAAAAGGGGCCTTTGATAATTTGAAATCCCCCACCATACTTAAAGTAATAGGAAAGTGATCTAAGCCCGAACAAGGGACAACTCTATACTCCAAAAAGAAAGGGAATGAGGAGAAATCTCCAATCCAGAAGAATCTATCAATTTTCTCAACTATATTACTAAAGCCTAGTCTTTTGTTAGTCCAAGTGAAAGAATCCCTAGATTCTACCTCGAGTAAACTGTTCCTGTCTATCCAATCATTGAAAACATGCTGAACTCTGCCAAGTCTGTTTAACCCTCCTCTTTTGTCCTTTAGACTTCTAATAGCATTAAAATCTCCCCCTATGAAGATAGTCTCATTTTGTAGCTGGGATAAGATTCCATCCAATTGAGTCCAAAAAATGCTTTAGAAGCAGGGGACACAGGGCTGTAAACAATTATTAGTTCGAAGGAAAAGTTGGCTAAGAGAAGATTGACATCCACCATCAACCAACTAGTGTCTGAATCCACTTTTTCTCTCTCTCTACCAAAGAAGGTTTCCAGATTATAAGCGGGCCCCCAGACGATCCCTCAGCTTGAACAACAAGGGATTTAGATCCATAATACTGAATTTTAAGCCCATTTCCAAAAGCTTCTGCTTGTTGAAGATTGAACTTTGTTTCCTAGAGCATGATCATCTCTGCACTGATCAAAAGAATTCTTCTCTTGATCAAGCAACTTTTGTTAGAGGCATTGAGGCCTCTAACATTCCAAGATAGAATTTTCATTTCTATTCAGGAAGGGTCAGGCCCTTTCTTACTTTCAAGAGGCCCATAATCTTGATCTGACCATCTTCCTTGCCATCTTCCTTGCCCTCTAAAGATCTATGCTAACTGAAAGATTTTTTTTCCTTTGTTTGAGAAACTATGCCAAAATCAGGTTTAGAATTACCCTCATACAAATGTTTGATAAAGAGCAACAAGAGGGGTATCCAAAATACTTTCAGGTTCTTGGTCCTCCATCATGCAATCCTTTAAAAGCCTTTGAGTGTTTGAATACAAACCCACATTAGGAAGGAAAGGATATTGAAGGGGATCTTCCCAAGAATTTGGAACTTCTGAAGAAAGAGAGATCTTGGCCGAACCATTCTCAGGGGATAATAAAGACGAAGACAAAAGCTTAAAGCACGAAAAAGGATTTAAAGAGTTTGGCTCATGGATTGGAGAAGAACATGGAGACTCCTTAGCTGCATTCACTTGATTTGGAACTTGCTGACTCTGTAGGGAACCATCCATATTTGCTACTATGTTGACTTCCTGGATAATATAGATTCTTTCAGGCATTCTGTCGCAGAGAGAAGTTCCGAAAGAATGACTTCCTTAGATTTTGACTGAGCTTTTTGAGGATCAACTCTTACATCTTTATTCTTTCTGGGCCTTTCCCTTTTCTTCAATGCTCGCTTATGGAGTCCTACTCGAGCTCCCCTGTTTAGGAAGGGCACGTTTTTGAGAATCTTATACTTGCTCTTTGAAAAATCAATATCACCAAGGTCAGAAGGGGGTTCCGGAGCCTCCAATAAAGGATTTGTAGAATCCGAACTACAATGAGGCACAACAGGGTTCAAAATGGGAGGAGCCAGAGAGTCCCAACTCGGGAGAGAAAAACCCTCAGAGTTTGGGCAGACATAATCTTGACTTTGAGGATAGGTTTCATTCTCTTGAAACAAAGGACATATTTGACCCTTTAATGAGCCTCTAGAAATAATCTGATATCTGAGAAGACACTTACGAGGAAATCTGTCTGTAAGTCTCGTGACCTTTTGTTTCCATCTACCAACTTCAGAGACAATTTCCAATTATCCATAGAATCCAAAATCTAAATCAATCTCCACATAAATATTCGACACATCTCCAAGTTTTCCATTTAGAAAATCCTCTTCTATTCCAACTAGAGTACCCAAGGCATCTCCAATTTTTAGTAGAGCCTCAACACACCAAAATTCGGAGGGGAGACCAACCAGTCTAAGAGATGAAACGACGATCCATGAAAAAAATTGGTTTTCCAGGAGAATACAATGCTTTAGGGAGGAATCATTTTGCAAAGCTCGTACAAAGACCAAGCTTAGACAATAATGGAGCCACCAATCTAAGAGCTCTTGAGTGTTACCCCCAACACCACACCATTTAGCAAAAAAACCTCTCTCTTTGAGATGAGGGATAGCGGGATTTATGGAATCAGACAGGAGGACAGAGTTTGCTCCCAGGGCTTTTTAGCCATTTCTTGTGTGGAGCTTTTGATTTGAAACCCTCAAGATAGGATGAGGGTTCTTCTTTTCTAAATCCCCGTTAACGATTTGAAGCAAATCTCCTCTGGAGGAAATGATTCCCAAGCATGAAACCTACCACAGACTTATGGTTGGGGAAGTGACGTAGAGGCTCGGATTCCTTCCATTGCTTCTGGCTGCCATGTTTTCTAGAATCCTTCCAAGCCTTCAGTATCTATATTGTAGAGGGTAGAAGGAGCTCTCCCACTATCAGAAGTCTTAGTGCCTTTTTTGTCTCTGTTCCGGAGGAAAGAAGGAGCTCTCCCACTATCAGAAGCCCAAGCAAACATGCCTTTTCCTAAGGGAATATGGTTAGCTCCCGTTGCAAATGGAATGGACCAATTTCTGGAATTGGGACAATTCTCCTAAGAGCTGGGGGCTTTACTTCTATTAAAAGCACACTTGGTAAAGTCAGGAGATGGTGCAGGAAGACCCTGCTAGTATTGGGAGGAGTGAACAAAGCGAATTGGGCCAGGTCGAAAATTTTGACGATTATAATCAAACTGCTTCTGTTGCTGAGAGAAATTCCGAACCAAAGGATTAAACCCCAATGAGCGATTGTGGGGTAGAGAAGGTTTCTTAGAACCATTCCATTTCAACTTGTTTGAACGCAAAGAACCATTCCAACAAACAGAGCCATTCCAAGCTGACTAGTTTGGATGTAGATAACCGTTGGAACCCGCCATTTTGATTATTTCACTCAACCTATGTCTAGTTTATTGTTGTGAATGCATTTTTTTTTTATGTAATGGATTTTATGACAAAGTCTTTAGTACTCGTGACAAGGTAATATGAACCAAATATACGAGTAAAAAAATGTCGTGTAATAATTTTCCTGGATACCATTTCTTTTAAAAATTGGTGAAAGATGAAATTTATTGGGGCTTTAACCCATGACTCGAAAAATTGATCATGGGAGAGACTTTTCTAATAATAGAGAAAAATAATCAATGCTTCTATTTTTTTCCCTATATTAAAGATCTATCTACATTTTTAAATACTTGTTATTTTGTTATTAATTAAAAGGAATAAATTCAAAAAAATAATTAAAAGACATAAATTATTAAGAATTTAAAGAGTAAATTAATGCTGTTATTATCATTTTTAATTTTTATTTTGCAATTAATTTTTTTTAAAATTATTTAATAATATTTTTCTATAATACATAACTTTTTATCACAATTTTTTTATTTATAATTCATTGATATTAGTATATTGACTCTAATGTGAATATTTTCGATATTGTTTTTTAATTTTTCTATTTATTATTGATTTTTGAAATAATACTAATAAAATCTTATATTGTTTTGTAGTATATTTATTTAAAATTATATATCAAAAATTAAAAAATATATTTAAGCAAGGAGCTTTATGTGGAGCGCTATTGTTGTATAATTTTTTTTAACAATAATAGTTTCCTTAGTATTTTGAAAAGAAAACAATATTTTTTATAATGAATTTATGTTCATTATAAACAAAAGAAAATATTAAAGAAAATACAATTTGTATTATAATTTTAATAAAATTATACTAAGAGGTAACATACTTGTAAAATTACATTTATAGATGATTTCATTTTTTTAATTAACATTTTGAAAGTGTAGAGGAGACTCTATCATATTTGATTAGGGGCTTGATTTAATCATAGAAGTGTCTATCAAAGAGGGTTTGATGTAACCACTCTAGACTTAATTACTATTTTAAAAATAATAATAAGATTTCAAGAAAAAAACAAATTATCCCACAAACAACACATTATTGTGAAATTTGTTGAAATTGAAAATTGAACTAAAGAAGATAAGATCTTTGATTGATAATAAGATAGACTTAGATGAATCCACCATAATGTGGACCTTCACAAATATGTTTTGATAACTTGTTGCTCATCAAATTTGATTAAATCCCAACTATTTGTACTAATCTTTTAACCAAAATGGGATCCCTCATGACTAATCATGGATTTTATAAATGATTTCAAATAGGAATGTTGGTGGTTGGAGTAGTTTATGGATTTAGGAAAAGGAGACCAAGGGCACACACAAATTATAAGATTTGGTATAGAATGCTCTACGACATGCACGATTTGGTTGAGAATTGTAGCCACCAAAGATTTAGGAACTTTTATGAAAAAACAAGAGACATTAGATATGAGAGAATAATTTTATTCTAGCAAAGGATGCAAATATACAATGATGAACAATTTGTACAATTAGTGAGATTATGAAGGGAACCCCTTGGTTATATAGACCAAGAGAGACACAAGATTGCATAAGATTATGACGTGTCTTAATCTTGTCATAATGTTATGATTTAAGACATAAAGTGATAAGTAGCTTATAAACTTTAATTAATTAGTGTGAATAGGACCTAGGGGATAAATTATTACGTAAAACACCCCTTTCACACTAACACCCCCCATTAAATGCAACTTAGGGAGAACATACAAGATGCATTAATGCAAAAATGCAAAGATGGATCTTGACTACTAAACCATGTTAGGTACTCATGTACAAATGCAATCTTTCACAAACAAAGAAAAGAAGAAACTCAAGTGGGATAAAACTCCTTAAAAGAGAAAAATGTTTTCAAAAAAATATGAGAAAACAAAACCCTATGCGATCAAAAATTTCACCCATAAGAGATAAGAAAAAGAGAGGCAATGCAATCCTCACTTAAAACTAGTCAATCCTCACTTAAAACTAGTCTTTGCAATGACGATAGATGTCATTGAATGTTAGAGATGATCCAATATTGTGAACAACATTCCTCCCCTTAGGAAGAAACAAAACCAAGAGTGTACACAACATTTATTTCCATTCCTAAAAGGAAGATGAGAGAATAAAGATGTGTAGGAGCTCTTGTAGGAGTTCTAGACTCCAAGATCACTTGCAAAAATAAAGATGATTCCACAAGAGAGTATGCAAGATAATGATCTTTCTTGGATATTGAGATTTGAGATATGGGTTATGGAATATATTAGAAATGTACACGAGCCTTTCTTATAAAGTCAAGGTGAGATGTAGTATGAGATACTACCTTGTGACAAACATTAAATGCCTAATGCAAATATTAAATTCTTAAGTAGCTAAAAGCAAATGAAGTGAACATGGCCCCATTGTAACTAACTTCTAGAATGACACCTACAACCTAAGTTGACCTAACATGTGAATATGCTTTCTCACTATGAAATTACAAGGTATAAGACCTTAACTAAGTACTAGACATTATTCACTCTAACTTCACCCCTTAAGTGCAACTTAGGGAGATGAAATTATTATGCAAATGTTGCAAGGATGGATCCCAACTACTAGGCCATCTTAGGCACCTATGTATAAATGATCTCTCACAAATGAATAAAAAAAGAAAAACCACTTGAGAAAAACCCTCCACAAAAGAGAGAATGCAAATGAAGATCACACACAAGTGATAGAATGAGTTATGTATGGAGGGTTCATCAATAATCCCAAGAACTACATTCATCACAAAGATACAAGAGATAACCCCACAATAAGAGAGAAAGAGAGCAACTAAGAAGCCCCCCATAATGAATAATCTCCTACAAAATGGTAACTATATGAAGACAAAACACAATCCAAGGTCTACAAACCACTTGTCTCCCCTTAGGAAGAAACAAAAGGAAGTACAAATGCAGGAGTGCTTCCCACAAAGGATAGGAATTGAAAGATGGAAGCATGAATTGATAGTTCTGATACTAAATGTTTAGTACAGATGCCAAGCTAACAAGATGAGAAGGGGGGGGGGGGGGTGGTGGGGGTGAATCATACAAACTTAATCTTTCATAAAAACAACAGATTCAACCTCGGTAACCTTATCAGAAAAATAGTAAATCATGCAGACTCATAAACAGATAAGATCACAAAACATATAACACCAGATTTAACGTGGAAACCCAAATAGGGAAAAATCACTGTGGGATTTCAGACCCACTAAGAAATATACTCTTCTAGAGTATGCTCGGTTAAAAGCAAATCTTGTTAAAGATTACAAACACATTGCTAGATGTGACCCGGTTAAGGGATTTCCCTAAGATCTGTTAGGATCTTCACCTTGTTAGAAGTGACCTTCTTAAAGGATTTCAAACACTCAATCAGAATGTCACCTTGCTAGAGGGTTTTACAAATAAGACTGTTAAGTCCACTCGATTAAGAGATGTTCTGTTACTTCACAAAATAACAGTAGTAAAAATATATCTGCAACTTCACATCTAAAAATGCTAAAGCAGATTCTTATTTTCTCAATACAATCTAGTCATAGGACTTATCTTGTCCCTCTACTGGGCCCTATACTCTATTAATCAAAAAGGTCTTTAAGCTTATGTGCTCGGTAATCACTATGTAGCATCCCTGTGCTTACATTTGCCTGCATTCATTGTTTATCAATAGTTCCTTATTTATAAACAATTTGCTAACCGCTTAATCTCCCTGATCACATTTCCCATGATCAATCATAGCCATCAGATCTTCAAACTTGACCAGGTTCAATGTATCCTTCGATTTGAAAACATTTGACCTCGCCTTGGAACTGGCATACATTTCTTGGAACTTGTGCTAAGGTATTGCGGTTCAATCTGAGCTGTAGATCTTCCTGCCGATCTTCCATTGCCATAGATTCTTAACAAACTTCATGCACGTTGTATCAATTATTTAATCATAAACCAGCTCATCAGCTTTCATCATTAAATAACACTTTTATTCATTCAATGCATTCTGTTATTACTCGGTTGCAACTCGGTGAATACTAAACTTCACTCGGTAGACATTCCGCCTTCATTAACCGATAGCGATAACCTTAGGGTTTACCGACTAGGTTCTTTGCTCGGTAACATAGTATAGTATTAACCTTACAATCAACAACATATGTAGGATATCAAAACAATCTAAACATCATGATCTCATCATTGTCTAACTTGGTAATAGTTGCCCATTGAATAACTTAATCCTCCCCTTATTCATCATATTCTTTTTATGTCTTTTACCGACATCTTAATTCTCTTCAAAACATACTTCTTAAGATATGGCAACATCATACAGAATTAGAAAATCAATTTCTTGACATCAATGAAAAAATAATAATATTAAGACAGTAAACATCCTTAATCAGTTATATCCATAATCATCAACAACCTTCTCAATATCCTTTTTGAAATGCCAACAATCTCTTATTGTAATTGGAATGCTAACAATCTCCCTTTGTCTATTATAATGCCAACATGAATAACTATGATGATGATGTCTACTTGTGTGTCTCCTTGTTCATGAAAGATATAGATGCCAAAATCCGACCAAGTACAAGCCAATCAAATTTGGCAAAATAAAACTTTGCAAAAAATGATGTTGAACAACCTCCAAAACCATGATCGTTTGATAACAAGAGAACAATGGTTGTTATCAAAGAGGAAAGTTAACCCCTCAAATGTGTCTTCCAAATCTGAAAGACAAAGATGGTCTCGATTAACAAGAATGATGGAAGCCTTAATCAATGACTTTGCACAAGGAATCAATGAAGGTGAAGGTACATAAAATGTATCTAAAGAAGAATTAAGGGCCTCTAAAGAAACCTCATCCTCATTTTTTTTAGTTTTAGAGCACTTCAAAGATTCTACCCTCAAATAGTATGACAATCATAGGGTATCATTTTTGAAAGTGAAAAGGCACAAGACAATATGAAATAAGATCATTTGAAAATGGTTGAGTTTTAGGATCTCCATATAACTCCCAAATTTTAGTCTAAAGAGCATGAGGACACTCAAAATCAATAATAGGCATCAATACGTCATCATCTAAATGCATAACCATAACTCTTAAGACATGATCCCTTTACACTTTCAAGCAGATCTCTAACTAGGTGTACTAGGTAGGGGAACAAGGCCATAAAAATGTGGCAACAAATGAAGCCATCCAAGATGCTTTATGATGTCATCTCTTCAATGTTTATTGTTTCCCCTTTTTAAGATGATTAGAGAAGGATGACATGAAAAAACCATTACAAACTATGATATTTATCCAAAATTACAAAGATAGAAACACTCACATGAATATAGAAGCTCCTAAATCTACATTAATACTGCAAATGAAGTATTTCCAAAAAGACACAACCTTGCGAAGAGTTATAATGTCGAAGTAATCAATTACAATGCTATATGGTAAAAAAATTGAATTAATATACTTAGGGCTGAATTTGAAAAAAAGTGCTTGGCCATAATGATAGAGCTCTTCAATACATACACTATAAAATATGCATAACCAAATTTTTGATGAAAACTCATTTGAAAAAAATTGATACCTTAAGAAAAAGTTATAACCGAAAGAAAAAATTGCCTATTTGACTTGTTAGAGGGTCAAAACTTGACCCCTAGGCACTTCACCCTAGGTTCTCCATATGACCTAAGCACTTGGTGCTAGAAAAAAGGGCTATCATCGAGGGTGGTGTTTCCACCCAAGTAGTGACACTGGTTGGAGTGGTGGAACAGTGGTAGGTGCCCACACCCCCCACAAGCTTTTAACCCTTAATGCTTAATATGGTTGCACAAAGTAACCATATGCCATTAAAAAATTAAACTTGACCAAATATTTTTTTAATTAAATTAATTAGCCAACTGTCTCCTACCTATGATGTAATAATTGTGTGAAAGTGACGTAGAAGTACAATTTGGTATAGAGTGATGCAATGCAAGCATTAGAAGAAGAATGTGATGTGAGAATATTCCTAGAATTTATTTTCCAACCATACCCATCAACTTGCAAATGTTGACGTAGACTTGTACAACTTGTATGGACCATATGCCCAAGGAGGAATTCACGTGGCCACTAAAATAGGCTAAAATATCCTCTGATGGATGAGGTCAAGGTTTTGAAGATCAACAAATTTTTTAGGCATTCCTAGGGTTCTTAGCCCTTTCGAATGCAATGGCAAGGTCTATTTTGACCCAATCTACTTCAAAAAGTTTAGCTACCTCCTAGATCTAGTAACTTTCCCCAACTTGAAACCTTTATAAATTTATAAAAAAAATATTGGATTAAGACAAAATAAAAGGCAATATAAAAATTCTTAGTCATCTTGAACTCAATGGTGAGCTCATATCTGCTCTAATATATGCCAAAAATAACTTACAATTAAACCCACAAAAGATCTCTGATTTGGCAATAGCTCTATCCTAAGATTTGAGAAGGGTTTTGCATGACCATGGATTTGATAGTATGTAGGAGGTCATGAAGGAGTTGCAAACTCAAAGATCACTTGCAAAAATAAAGATGCCTTCCACAAGAGACAATCCAAGATAATGAGTTTTCTTGAATTTTGAGATATGAGTTATATTACAAATGTACAAGAGCTTTGATTATAAAGGCAAGGTGAGATGTAAAATGAGAAACTACCTTGTGACAAACATTAAATTCCTAATGCAAATATTTAATTCCTAGGTAATTAAAAGTAAATGGGGTGAACATGGCCCCATTTTAATTAACTACTATAATGACACCTAGGTACTAAGTTAACATGTAGATATGTCCTCTCACTAGGAAATTACAAGGTACAAGACCTTGACTAGGTATCAAACATTATTCATTGCAATGAGATAAAGATGTGTGATGTCTTTGATTTATGTTAAGTGTCTCCATGTCAATGCTAAAATTTTCCACTACCAATTTAGGTGTTCTAGGCCAAACTCATGAAGATATGAAGATGACAATCCAAAATCTAGTGGGTATGGATGTGAAATAGGGTCCAAAGAGAAAGATATTAAGATAAAAATGTCTCCTCTAAATGTTTCTTAAAAGTATTCACAATCATGTCAAACTATGATGAATGATCATGTGGAGAATAAAGAAGAGGGTCTAATTGTTCCCTCACAACAACTAATAAGATCCATCTCCATCAAAGAGAAGATGGATGCAATCAATGGTGTCTCCCAAATTTTAAATGCGTGACTCTATGAACCTACAATATTTTTCAAGTATTCATCTCAAGCTATCATATTTGGAAGACAATGTATGTCTTGTTGCATTGAATCTAGCCATGAATATGACAACACAAGCATCGTTAAATACAATAGTAGATGAAGGATATAGAATATAAACACATGTCTCTATAACTTGAATGTGTGAAAGAACTATGAGATTCAAATGACCATACCAAATCTCCTCAAATTTATCCACACTAAATGCCATAGTGTGTACATTGGTCAAAGGACCGGTAAGAGAAAAATGTGAGAAGGTTTAGACTCAAGATTGATGATCAAACTCTCTAATTGCAACTATGTATCTTTTATGCACATACCGAATGATGATAAAATTTGTTGTGATATCAACACTCTTTTCTATTCCGCCAGGTGTGATTTGATAGATATAAAGGATATTGGTTAACAATGAAGTTAAACAAAAAAAAACCATGAAATGATATGTCATCAAATTTAATAGAACATTTTTCACAAAAAATGCATATATATGTTGCTAGCCAACATGATGTGTTGTTAGCCATCAAGATGTGTGGTGATGAATATAACTCAAATACAGAGGACATACTTCACAGATGGAGCCATATGATGAGAAAATCCTGAATCAAGTATCCATCATTTTGATTTAGAATCTATAGCTATAATTAATACTTTCCCCTTTTGTTTCTCTAAGTCCGATGAAGTAAAAGAATATCTACCCTTTGACATTGTTGAAGAAAAATTAATTTTACTCTTACTTATAAGATTCATCAACTCATTAAGCTATTTTGAATAACTAATGTTCATGCCCATTTTCTTGCAATATAATCACTTAGTCCTCTCCTTCTTAGATGATTCCCCTTAAGAGGAAGAGGATTCCAAATAATTGTTTAGCTTTTTTTCTTATTTTTCTTCTTTTCAAGTTTCCCTAATTCTTTTAGTACCTTAGGCTCACTAGCCACTAATGCTTGCAACTTAGAGGACTTGAGGATACCTATTTGAATTAACATTGCTTCGTCTTGGGTTAGGAGATTTACAAAATCATCAAAACTAGGATCAACATATGTAGCTGCCATAGAAATTCAATGGGTATGAAAGTAGAAAAAAATACTAAATACTTAGGATCAAGCTTGGATAACACATTCAAAATCAACTGTAAATAGTCCTTAACATCATCATCATCATCATCATCAACAACAACATCATCACCATCACCATCAACATCACCATCAACATCAACATCACCATCACCATCACCATCACCATCACCATCACCATCACCACCACCACCACCACCACCACCACCACCACCACCACCACCACCACCACCACCACCACCACCACCACCACCACCACCACCACCATCATCATCATCATCATCATCATCATCATCACCACCACCACCACCACCACCACCACCACCACCACCACCACCACCACCACCATCAGCATCAGCATCATCATCATCATCATCATCATCATCATCATCATCATCATCATCATCATCATCATCATCATCATCATCAACTTCTTACATTGATTGCACTCATTTATCCCGATGATGGATCATTGAGAGTGATCATAGAGAGTGATTCCCTAGAAGCCACCTAGGCCTTGACACTCACTTGGAAGCCACTCCCCCTAACTTGCACCTAGATACCACTAACATATGGGTAAAACAAGTGGATCAAAACAATATCATATCATCTGTGGTACACATAATGATTCATCATCATCATCATCATCATCATCATCTTACACTAATTGCACTCATTTATCCCAATGATGGATCATAGAGAGTGATTCCCTGGAAGCCACCTAGGCCTTGACACTCACTTGGAAGCCACTCCCCCTAACTTGCACCTAGATACCACTAACCTATGGGTACAACAAGTGGATCATAACAATATCATATCATTTGTGGTACACATAATGAATCATCACAATCACATATCATAAGTAAACATATCATAAATTGAATTAAGACTTCCATAAGATCCCAATCAACATAGAGTTACAAACCCAAATCCAAGCCTCTAGACTGACCTGAGCTGACACAAACTCCTAAAACTTGATCCAGGGATCAAATTGTGAAACTGCGCTTATGCCAAATAAAGTAGCACTTTTTCAACTTCTTTTAGTGTTTTCTCAACTTCTTTTAGCACATATACATGTTGTTTTAGCATATTTACAATAACAACAAGACTATGACCCTGGGTTGACTTTGGGATCAAATCCCGACAACCAGATGACCAAAAATGCAAAACCTAACACAAACCCATTTGAGCTAGGTGACATTCCTACTAAAAAATGTATTTATACAGACCCCATGACCAAAAATTAAGTCACAAGACAACAAATACCAAAAATAACCCTTTAAAAGATTGTAATGAGAGCACCAGAAACAACCATTTAACAAAATAACAAAGCATGAAACCAAATCATTTCTAGAACTTTGAGAACATCGTTCAAACACAATGTAAACACTTCTTTTCATTTTCTAAAAGAAAAAGTACATAAAACATGAATATATCAAAAAAACCCCAACCTAGAAGATGAAGATTAGAACCATGAAAATGAAGACGAACAACCTCCTCATGAACAACAATCCAACACGAACCCAAAATCCTCCAAAATGAAATTTAAAATGCAATCCAAGTCTTAAAAAAAATCTATGAACCCCCCTTGCAATCTTCACGAATTCCCTTCTCAAATTCTAATTAAGATTCACTCCATACACATGTAGATTGAAACCCTTCTCCACAATCCAAATTTACAAAAAACCATTCACAAAAACCACCATATGAATCCCCCAAAACCACACTCCCAAAAATTACCAAATCACACTCAAATGCAAAAACATCCCTTTCCTCTTGCTCTGAGGACCAAATTAGAAACTCCCATTCAAACAAAAGACCACTCCAAAACAACAAACAAAATGAAATAATAATTAAATCAATTACCAAATAATATCTCCCACAATAAATATAAAATATAATAAATCATTCCCACATAATATAAATGCTAATAATTGTTGGAAATTGTTGCTGCTAGGATATATTTTTTATTACAAAAAAAACCAGGTTTTGAAGGGACCCGCAACCCTTTACATCAAGATTAAATAAGATAGATCATTTTAAGCCCATATAGAACAAAACCAACAGACAAAACCAACAGACAAAACCCCATAGGGCTGAGAGACAACAAATACAAACAAAAAAGCCCACCTAGCCCGCAAAGACAACAAAAAGCTGGCACCGACACAACAACATAAACAAAAAATCAACCCAAATTTTTGAGATTCCCAGCAACGTCGACACTCAGCTGATGCATCTTCTTGGCAACATTCTTCAAATCTAGGATGTCCTGGGGCACTTCAGTGACTCTCTTGTTCAGGATAGCCCAAGTACGCTTACTTGGAGGACCCGATTCTTCCACACCAACAACCATATCCTTGTCCACATCCACCGCAGTCCTTTCCATATGAGATTTCTCTAACTTGTTAACCATGGTAGACATAGTTTCAACAGAAACCTTAACATTGTTCCAACTGCTCTCCATTATGCCCCAAAGGGTAGTCTCGCATTTGGCAATTCTGGCCTCCATGTTCACAAAATTTTTATCAGAATTCTCCTTTGCTTTTTGGGTGGCTTCCATTCTTTTAGCCATATAATCAGTCATGACTTGCTTTTTGCTTTCTGTCCATAGAGCACCCGCCGAAGCCCCCTGAACCACCTCTTTACCAGTATTAATAGGATGAGCACTAACAATAACATGTAACATATCTCCAACACTCACATTAGCCTGCATAACTTCCATCTTGGAAGATAAGAATCGTTGCTTGAGATTAATGTTCTTAATCTCATAAAACACCCACCTGAAAAGACAAAAAACCTCCAGAGAGTTGTTCTTGGCAATTTTGAGCACATCAAACGGGATCTCCTGTTTGGGATGAAAACCTGTGAAGTAAAATCCACCGATTCCTAGGAATTATGTTTAGAGCCATGGGAGGAAGAGGATGCCTCAACATTGTGAGTATGGTCCAGGGAGTCCTGATCGTTAGAGTTGTTTGAAACCTTCAAAGTGGCCTTTCAAGCTTTACCCTTAGGTTGTTTGCTCGAACCCTCTCCACCAACATCAGAGGACTCCTTACTAACACTCGAAGCAACCAAATTATGCCCAATTTTAGCCTTTTTGTTGGTGTGAGGGATGAAATCCCCATCATTGTTGTTAGTCTCCCAACCCTCTAATTCTGAGTCCTCACTATCATCAATTTCTTCTGCAATAAAGGGAGAGGGCTTGCTAGGGTTTTCAGAAGCCCTAGCCTTCAAATGCTCATAGATAAGAGAGATTAAACCTTGGTGTAAAGCCGGATTAACATGGGGATTCTCCTTAAAATCAGGGATACTAGCACTCAACGAAGACAACAGATAAAACAGAAAAGACATTTTCTCATTGTGACGAAAATGATTATGGAACACAAAATGATACCCGTAGATTTTGGTGAACCTGCCATCCAAAGTTAAAAAACTCCATAATTGCCTTCAAGAGCCCCCTCTAAATGGCCTTAATCTGATGTGGCTCAAAGTGGATCTTGTTTGCTTTCACCAGGCGCTCACGCTCCTTCTCTTTCTTGGGGAATCTCTTCACAACAACATCAGAGTTTTTTATCTCTCTATTTAATTTTATCCCTTCCATGGACATATCCGTCACTTCAGCTATGAGTTCTTCATTAATCTCTATCACCCTACCAAACAGATTCACCTTACCATCCTTCCAACCCTTCAAAAATTTTCTGGTAACACTATGATTGTGCCCATGTAGTTTCTCCAGGAATGGTGCTACTCCTCCCTTTTGTAATCTATGTCAAATGGTAGGGTTCTTCTTCCTGTTAGCACAATTAGCTAGTTGCTAGGATATGTTGTTGTCATTGATGTCAACATATTCCTGTGTTTTGGTGTTGCAGAGAATTGTTTTGGTGATTCGATGATTGCAGTTAGTTGATCTGGTTGGTTTATCTGTTTGAGATGCAGAATCAACTAGAGATACTTCATTCTTTATTGATTCCATGATGCTATGTGATGATTTGATCGAGTTGTGGATTCCGGTATGGAGACTGGTTATCTGTGTTGCAGTATTCTGGTGTTTGATATGTTGTGCTCTGGTATGATCATATATTGTGTTGTGGATTTGGGAGAATGTTTGGGATGTTTGTGTATATCTTCATTTCAGATTTTTTATGATTTGATGCTCCATAAGCCATCTTTCTTGTCTGAATTGTTGTTGTTAACTATTCTTGAGTGTTAGCGTGTTGATCGATGAAGATCTGAATAAGTGGTGTTGGTGCAGCTATTGCGGATGGTTCTAACATGCTTGTTGGTGTTTACTAATCATGCCTATTTGTTTTGATGGTCCACATTGATTATTGTGCGTGTTTTTGATGGTCTTATGGGTTCGATGATATTGTTTGTGTTATGTAGTATTTTGGTGGTGTAATGTGTTGCGTTTGATCTTGGTGAGAATTCTAATGGTAGTGCATGATTGAGGAGTTGATTTAGGTCCATGCTATGTTGTAAATGATAGTGTATTGGTCTAGTGGTTGATTTATGTATTGTGTGATGTAAATTTGTAATTAGGTGTTAAGGGTTTGGCTGACCTTGTAGTCAAGGTTGATGATCTGTATAAATAGGTGTTATATTCATGCAATTTGGTGGTTGTTGTTGAGTTTGTATTATCAGAAAGTGGTATATGTACGAACAAGTGAATTTATCTTTCGGTGTTGTGTATTGAGTAGAGATTGGTGAAGGGCAGACATATGAGCTTAACTGGAACTGTCATCAGGCATTAGCAGATACTATTTTTGCAATTCATCCTTTCCGGATTGTAGTCCGAATATTTTTGTAAGGTAGTGAACCTTCCCTGAGGGACGCTGTAGCCTTCTGGGTCATTGTAATTTGAGAAGTGAGCTCTAGGTAGTGTGCCCGAATTCATGTGCATTCCCCATTGTAATATTTACATATACTACTGCAGAGTATCATCTCATTGTGGGTAGGTTCCCATAGTGGTTTTTCCCTTAACCGCGTTTTCCACATAAAAAATATTGGTGTTATGTGTGTTGTTGTTATTGTTGTTATCTTTCTTCCTTTTGCAGTTGATCAAATATGAGATTGTGCTTAATTTGTTTAATCTAGTGAAAACCGATTCACCCTCCCCCCTATCACTTTTACCTCCTTTCTATTGCCAAAAATAATAATTAAAAATATCATAACATGAGACCCACTTATTCATTCACACTTAGGACTATACATTATAATTTATTTATTATTTACCACAACCATATAACATCAAACCATCAATAATATCAAATAAAATACAACATACATAAAACCATTGAAATCCTAACAAGACGACTCTAGACCAAGAACATTGGAACTCACATAGGACACTAACTAGGGTTATATATGTAGTAGGGCCTTAATGTCACCTTCAATCAATTTCCATTGGGATTAAAGGAATTCTTAGAGCTGTGAGACTAGGTGAAATTGATGCCTAGTACGTGCATCCTACATAACGCCAAAAATCTATACACAAACTATGTATAACCATAAAATACACAAGTAGGTGAAAGAGAATTGCAACATCACACCTGTTCATATATGAGTGATGTGACATTGTCCCTTTCACATCCATAGAAGTAAGACATCATAGTAAAGATATAACATAATAAATAACATCAACACCATCCACATCTAATGTAATAATGAACAAAGGTTAGCACATGTCAAGTCATCATAGCTAATAAACATACCCCATCTACTAGATAATGAATAAACATTGATTACGCAAACATAAACCCTAACATCATAATTAATCCAGAGTATAGAATCAAAATCATCATAGTAATCATAATGAATCCACCAATATCAAAGAGAATATCAATATAAAGAGTCAAACAAGAAGCAAAGAGTATCATGAACACAAATAAGTCCATAAGTATCTATCATAAGCATCATAAATTATGATTCATGGAAGGGCACTACATTTGGTAATACATCTTTTGACACTAATAACCCCCTTAAGTGGTACTTAGGGAGAAAGCTATACTTTAAAAAAATATGAATTCCAACATGCCTTACTGAGGTACTCATGTACAAATACAAATATCTCACAAACAAGGAAAATGAGGAAACCCAATGGGAATAAAACTCCTCTCCAAAAAGGATAAAGAGAAGGAATAAACCTTCCTAAAAAGATGTCCCATGAAGTTGAGGAACTCTTGAAGCATATAGAAGCTAAACTTTATTGAAGATGAATTCATGGTGTTTGTTGGAATCAAGAAACCTTCGATGAATGTAGATAAAGGTAAGAGATATAAAATGTAGCATGAGTGACATCAAGTACACTACTCAACCATGCATACACATATGTCACAAAGACAAGAAAAAATTGAAGTTGAAGATGTAGGTAGTACTATTAATAAGGAGCACTTAAGCATTGCATGAGTGACCTATAGTACACTACTAAAATGTGCATGGTGCTCTACATAGGTACCAATATATCATAAATTATGATCAATTGAAAATTTAGAAGGTTGCTCCATTGTTCCAATGAAAACAAGGAAGCATTAACATGACCATGTGATGATAGTACTACCCTTAACATTGATAAGGGAAAGGTTGTAAAAAATCTATTAAAGTGTGACACATAAGTGTGGAAGAAAATATAGAAGCAAAATCAAGTCTAATATTCAATGTAGAAGTAACTAAAAAGGGTGTGCAAAAAGTAAGACACAAAAACATGAAGCAAAAATCATTAGGACTCATTGTTATCATGGAAGGGCTAACACTTAAGAAAGGCATGATGGTGAAAAATATGATATTACATAACCCACATGTAACCCATATGACACTTTATAACATAGTGCAAGCAAAAATAAGCACAATAAATGTGCAAACTCCCCCCATATGGAACATAAAATTAGTTTTGGCACTTTATATGAGTGCATTTACAAGATATGTTCTTGAAAAAATTACATGGTTACTTAAAAAATATAATTACAATTTATGTCGTAGGGTGAACAAAGAAGCCACATGGCTAGCATGCCTTACAAATCTTAAAAAATGATAGAAATATAAATTTAAAATCCACTACAAAACATTTGAACTCCTTAATAATTTTACAATGATGTGACACTTTATATGTAGTGCATTTATAATTTTCATAATGTTGATTTGATGACATATATTTGTAAATAATCAAAAAGAGAGAATTTAAAATTATATTTTTATAATATATTCAAACAAAAAAGTTATACCTTAGCATAATGTAAAAAAAAATGTAAGTTAAAAAATTGAACCCAAAAAGGAGTGAGTACATTCCTGAACAAGCCCTTTAATGTTCCAAAAATGGGAACTATACATGGTGACCTTTGATAATATGTGATTAAAAAAAAATATGTACGTAAAATAGGAAAATGAATTGAATCATGAGATAATGCTCTTTGAATAAAAAAATTGTTAAAATGTGGTGACTGATCAACAAAGTACTGTACACTCAGCATGTATCCTCGCCGGGGTCCGGGGCCGGGCCGAGCCCCGGGCAGGGGTTCGGGGGTGGCAGCGCTTGAGAAAATGGGGGTTCGGGGGCGAGAGCCCCCGAGAATTTTTTTTTTTTTGCCATTTTTCGTTGATGAAAACCGACATTGTAATAAAACCCTAAAAAGGCCGACTTTGTTTGTTGCCCTAAAAACGCATGTTATAAGCGGTTGGGATGCTTAAGGCATTGTAAGGTTGATGTACTGTTTTTGCTGGATAATAAGAAAGATTGGACGACTGTGTATGGTGGACGTAACCCATTCTGGGTGAACCACGTTAAATCTCTGTGTTATCTGTGTCCTGTTTTATTTCTTTATCTTTTGTATTTAAATCTGCATATAATTGTTAGTTCATATTTGCTTCGGATCTGCTTGAAACCCTAACAAAAATTGCATTGAAAAATGTGTACAAATGAGCAAAATAAAGGTCTCCAAAGTTGTCCTCATAAAACAAAAGATACAATTGGTGAGGGGTTTGTTCTCTTGGTGGTTCTTGAGTGGAGTTGGGGAGGTGGTGGGGCAGATTTTTTCTTTTATTAGAAAACTATTTTTTTTGGTGGGAGACGTAATCCTCCACGTAGTTCTCAAAGTATAAGGCCATGACTAAACTGGTTCTAAAACGACACAAAAAATCAATAACACTAAATTTGTCAAAAATTATAGATCATTGATCTCGTGATCAACAAAATGAGTAGCGACTTTGATTTTTTGAATTTTTTTTAAAAAGTCAATAACAAGATTTTTTCATGTCCTTTTGAAGCCAATTAAGCCGCGTCTTGTTGGAGTAGTTAAAATCTATTATAAAATTTAAAAAAAAAACACTTCCACAAAATAAGAATATGCAAAATGAAAAATAAATATCATATGCAACATGTACAAAATATCCTTGTATATAAAGGTGAAGATAAGGAGGTGAGAAGGTGAGAGTGAAACTCTAAATACCTATCCAAAAGTTAAACACATGTATAACTCTATGGAAAAGTATTAGGGCACTTGGAGAGTCCAGATGAGATGAGATAAAAAGTGAGATGTCTTCCAAGTGAGATTAATAGTAATGTGATTAGAAACCTCCTAGATAGACTAAAAGTAAACTATATTGGTAAAAATTCTTTTCATACTAACAAAATATTCTCCAATTCCATTATAATTTGTCAAGAAAAATCAAAAGAAGTTATTGAATGTAGTAATATGGGATATATGACTTTTTATTAATCTACAAGAGTCAAACCATCCATCATCAAGTTGTTCTACATTATACTCTAATCCAACAATAAACATAAATACATAAAACTACTAACAACGAAGAAAACGAATGAAAACTCCCCAAATAGCTTTAAAACATGCCTAAGTAGATGTTAGTTCTTTCCAAAATTCAGTAAACCCTTGGAAGGCCAAATGAGCAAGATGGAAACCAAGTTAAAATCCATGCCATGTTCAATCTACTCCTATTTGCCAGTTTGTTGATAGTTCATTCACTAGTTTTGAATATGTGCATTGGGATGAACGTTTTGTTTGCCCCTTATATAATTTATGACCTCTCATATTTTTGCTAAAAGCATTATTTTTTTTTTGAAATCACACCATGTAGTTTATTATTATTTTAGATGATCTAGCCTAATATGAATAAGTGAATGAGATTTATGATTAGAATCTAAATATATTGACATATCTTGAGAATTGTGTTATACATTTTGTATAGAACAATTTTGTTATTTTATATATTCCTAGAAATTTATTTTATTGACTCTATTTGGTAGGTTAGAATAAATTCAATAAAAATTCCCTCTTAAGTTATCCAAGTAGAAGCAAGATGCTAGTAGGGTCTACATTTTATAAAGTTTATTTTCTTGATTTTGTTTCATAAAATGGTTTTGAGAAAAACTAGGCATTTTTTTATGAAAAGTTAAAATTTATCTTAAGTACAAAGAGGATGTTATTATGGTGCGATATCATCTAAGATCCACTAGTTTAGTACATTATTGTCCAAATGGGGTGCTATTAGTCATTTGATGCTTTTTCATTTGTATTGACTATGGATTCTAGAGGTTTTATATTTTTCTTGAGTGTGTATGACTAAGCTTTTATCGTTTGAATGGTTTAGAGTCAATATATTATGATGTGTAATGTTTTTTTCATTTTTTTACATGGATTAATTTTATTCTAGTTATATTTAGTATTTATCCAACTTGGTTTGGTAATATATTGTCTCCTTAGGGAAATGAACCTAAATGGTTAATTACTTGACATTTGAATGAAGTTAAAGTGAGGTTGACTGATCTTCATTAAAAAAAATTGTTTCTCTTAGGGGTGTAAACCGATATACCTTTAAATTTGTGTCATAGTTAATTATGTGGCATCCTTTCTGTCATGGTTGATTATATTTATACATGACATATTTTTTTTTATGGTTGATTATGTTTAAATGTGACATGTTTTGTGTGATGGTTCTACTCACGAGAGTAGGGAAGTGGTTATATGAGTAAGTGATTTATTAGTTATCTCAAAATTTCTCAACACCTAACTATCCTATGTGTTAGGATGGTTGAATATTAACTTTCATTGGAGGTGATAGGATTTAGGGAGTGGGTGAAGTTAAATGCTCTCATCCTAGATGTATACATCCTGACATCATCTTTTCTACTTTAGTCCCAATAGGTTGAGACACTATAATTTTATGTATTGATAATTTCCAATTTATCAAGATACCCACTCTATTTTCATTGACTTGACTTTAAGCATACTAAATGGTTTTAGGTATCATTTCACCTGACAAATGAATCAAACCTCCTCAAAAAATGTTGATGGGATCGCCATCATTTTATAAATTCAATCTCTCCCCAACAACAATTCATATCTTATGCCTTTGTTGATGACCATGTAGAACATAATTAGGGCCATTTTGGGCCCTAAGGAGACTAGAAGTATTATCTTTCCAATGGGTGAAGTTTTCAAATTTTTGTAGCCTCCTAAGGTGTCTCCATAGGTAGTAATGTTTGTGTGACTGTATTCCATCTTTTTAAGAAGGGAGAATGGAACAATGTTTAATATTTCCATGGCATCTATTAAATTTATTTGGATGCGTTTTCTTATAAATACATACCAATAAATATATAGCATGATCACCTTTTTTTTATAACATAACCTTTGAAGGCGTTTAATTTAGGTAAAAAAAGAACCTATGATTTTTTTTCACTTTTGGCAGGTTCATTTCTAATTCCAATTGGTTTATTTGTTCTTCTAGTGCTAGAGTTATGTGATTAAGGTACTTCAATTCAACTTCCTATAGGAGGATTACACAACGTGATAGATAATTTATGAAGATTGAAACAAAAAAATCTTAACATAAGTTATTTTAAGATCTTTGACAAGATTGTAAGGGTTAGTGTGAGTTGGTGTGAGGTCTATTATTAATATGAATCTCTCATTATAGTTTGTCTCTTAAATGATGTTGGGTTTGGGGTTTTATTCTTTTTGCACTAAATCTACTAAACCTAGTAGACATTGCTAATCCCAAAAGATTTTTAAGATGAATCTATTGCACTCTTGGGATGTATTTGTGTTATTTTGTCTTTCTTTATGAAATTAACAATACCTATTAAGATCATAAGAGTGATTCCAAATTTCATACCTATTATCCTCAAATTGATGGTTTCCCTACTAAAATTATTGTTATTGCAAGGATAATACATAACATTGACATTTTGATCACTTTGGCTAGGATAATTTCTCCTACTATAGTTGTTGTATCTCAAATTGTTATTGCCACTTTTTGATGGGTAAATGTCTATGACCTTTTCACTTTACATTTATGTCATTCTTTAATATTTATAGGCAAGAAAGGTTATTTCATTATAATTTTTATTATTTTAGCTAATCACATTTCAAGTGACAAACCTTCCATTGGATCTGTAGGACTTCCTTGTATTCTCAATGGTAGCTCCAGGTATATTCTTAAAAACACTTTCTAGAGCCTTTTCATAAGACTTATAAGGCAATTTTTGACCTTATTTCTCATGTCCCTATTAAGTGTGTAGGGAGAGCTCACATAGTTCCCTATGATTCATCTTTGGTGTAATTTTTGATGAGTAGAGGACTTGCTTCCAATTTGTTATAAAATATACCATTGATTCATTGGCATCCTATTTTATGCTTAGGAATTTTGAAATTTCTGTCTCTATGAGAGTTTTCATCTCAAAGTCTATGAAAATGCATAGATGATATTGAAATGAAAAAATTAATGCTTTGGGAAAGCGATAGTACCAATCTAAAAATATCCCTCTAGGGTCTTAGGAAATATTCTAGTAACAAATCTAACCTCAGGTAGGATTTCCCTTACAATTGTTGTGCATGATTTAATATAATTTTGAGTCTCTCTCCTTTTAAAAGATCATAGAAAGGATGTGATAACATGTGGCATTGTGAGTGTTGAGGTCTCGATTTTCTTTTCAAGTACTCAAGATATGCCCCTGAGAATACATTTTGCATGGAAGTCATTGTTCCTCTAAACATAAACTCCATAAGTGGGAGTTTCTTACCAAGTTGAACTTTAAAAAAATGAACATTAGCTTGATATTGAGGTATAACATGATATATTTTTTATGTGTTTAATGATTGGAACCTTGGTGGTGTTATGTAGTTTTTCATCATGAGTATGATCCCACTTTGTTTAAATTTATGTGTTTGTTGTTGAGGTGGCATAAATGCATAACTGCTTGCATGTCATAAGTAAAAATTGAGGTAAGGACTAGTTGAGTTTCTCCTTTAGTATTTTTTGGTGTTAGTGAACATATTAGTATGTGACCACCACTTTGGAGATATAGGTTTTTTATTGACTATTTTGGAGAGGTTGTTCATTTTAGACAGTTCAAATAACCAGAAGACAACTGAGAGTGGGGGGGGTTGTGAATTAGTTATCACCAGATTACCAACACCTTAAGCAATTAAAACTTTAATACCGAAACCCAAAAGATCAATACTGGAATGCATAAACCAAATACCGAAATAGAAGATATACCAATTAAGCATAAACAACAATCAGAGAATAAATACCATCCACATAACACTAGGATTTGTACGTGGAAAACTTGGTAAAGGGAAAAACCACAGTGGGAAGCCTACCCATAGTCAGATAATACTTGTGTAGTAAGTATGCGATTACAATTGAGGGGACTGCACTTGCAGGAAGGTGAACTTCCTAGAGCACACTGCTCATCACAAAAGGAGTCTCACTGACTACATAGAAATCTAGACTACAATCTGAAGGATTGAATGAACTGCAAAGATAACATCTCCTATACCTGAATACAATTTTGGTTAAGCTCAATACCGGCGGACTAAATCCTCTTACATAAACCCAACTCGATCACCAATGATCGACCAAATCCTCCACCTGAATGGTTATTACATTATTCGCTCCTATTACATTCCATAACCCTTACATATATGATCTACAATGAGATCTTACATCATATATATACAAACCCTCAACCACAAACAATAAGGTCGGCCACCAAACAATAAAACAATTACATAATTACAAACACATGTTGTCTTGAGACCAAACAAATAATATCCAACCCATAAGATATCCCAGAAACACATTGAGAAGTCCAATCCACACGTTACATTAAGCCAATCCATAACCTAGATAATACCGAGACCCAATTTAGGTCCACACATGCTAAAGAAATGATCCCAATCAACCAAGTCTCAAACATGATCACCATCAACATCCCGAATCTCTACCAGAAGCCACACCAACACCACATGCATATCATCAAAGATCTTCAACAAAGCTCTGCCGGTGAAACCCTCGCCAGAACAACAAACTATACTTGCGAGCATACAAGATAGCATCCGATCACCAGATCAAAACCAACTAACTAAACATGAATCTAAGTAGCATGAATAAGCCAATTCCATAACCCAAACATACTAGAGCGTACCAGATCATCATGATCTAATTCAACTAGAAACCAAAAAACCTACTGGGACCATAAGGATACCGGTAAAGCAACCAAAACAGCTAGTGTTGACATCAATGAAAAAACATCAATGCAACACATAATCAATTCCTCCAAATGGCCAAAAATCTCCCCCTTTGGCATTGATAGCAACACTAGATGTGAAAAACATCCAAGTGCCAAGAAATGCCAAAAAAATATCCCCCAATGGAAGACGACCAACAATCTCCCACACAAAGATATAGCAATGAAGTTCTGAAACAAAGACCAAACTCCCTCTATGAATAATATCTTTGTAAAGCTTTTTTTTTCACATATATCTCTCCCCCTTTGACATCAATGCCAGAAATCTGACAAAAATATCAAAGCAAAAACCAAAAACCACTGAATCACAAGGCTAACTACTCCCTCTGAGCAGTAGCATCCCCACATCAATCCAGAAAGAATGATATCTCTGATAATACATACTAGACCGGTGCCAAATAACATCAATTAGTTCTCTACCGGAGGGGCATAAACCCCTAATCTGTCTCTCGGGTACTCAAACGATTCTTTAGGCAAAGGTTTAATGAAAATATCAGCAATCTGCTATTTAGTGTTCACATAAACCAGTCTAACCTCATTTTCTTCCACCTTCTCCTTCAAAAAGTTATACTAGATAGATATGTGCTTTGTCTTAGAGTGAAATCTCGGATTCTTTGATATGTCTATAGTAGCAGAGTTATCACAGTGAATAAATACCGGTCCAATGCAATGCACTTGAATATCCTTCAACATTTGCTTCATCCATAGAACTTGTGTACAATTAGTAGCACCAACAACATACTCAGCTTAAACAGTAGATAAAGAAGTACATGATTGTTTCTTGTTGATACATGAAACCAACTTCTTTCCAAGAAAGAAAGCTCCACCAAAATTACTTTTCTGGTCATCAACATCACCTGCCCAATCTGCATCTATATATGTACATAAAGTAAATTCATCATCCTTAGGGTACTACAAACCATATTCAGATGTACCTTTCAAGTATCTAAAAATTCTTTTCACCGCACTCTCATGCTTTTCTCTAGGATCACTTTTATATCTAGATGCAATGCAAACAACATTCATTATATCAGGCCTAGTCTGAGTCATATATAACAAACCTCCAATCATAGACTTGTATCTTGTAGGATTTACTGGTGCAAATTTATCTTTCCTTGACAATTTCTCACTTGTAACCATAGGAGTACTTACCGGTTTAGAGTCTACCATACCAAATTTCTTCAACAATTCCCTAGCATACTTAGTTTGATAGATGAAAATACCTTTATCAGTCTGAGTAATCTGCAACCTAAGAAAAAAATCATTTCCCCAATCATAGACATTTCAAATTCTTTCTCCATATTTTTAGAAAATTCCATGCACAACTTATCTTCACCACCAAAAATAATGTCATCAACAAAAAATTCAATAATCAATATATCATCATCAGTAACTTTATAATATAGATTACTGTTAGCATTATCTTTAGTGAAACCAAGCTTCAAAAGATATTTATGTAACCTTGCATACCAAGCTCTAGGTGCTTGTTTCAATCCATGTAAAGCTTTCTTTAACCTGCAAACCGTGTTTTTATCATCTGAAAGTGAAAAACCATCAGGTTTCTCAATATAAACTTCCTCATCAAGATCCCCATTAAAAAAGGCACACTTAACATCCATCTGATAAACCTTGTAGTTTTTACGTGCATCATAGGCAAGAAATAATCTTACAGCTTCAATCCTAGCTACAGGTGCAAAAGTTTCACCATAATAAATTCCTTCCTTCTGAGAATATCCTTTACAAACCAATCTAGCTTTATTCCTTACAACTTGTCCATCTTCATTTAATTTATTCCTAAAAACCCATTTAGTTCCAATAACATTCTTATTTTTAGGCTGGGGAACTAAAGTCCATGTGTTATTCTTCTCTATCTGATCTAATTCTTCCTCCATAGCTTTCATCCAACATTCATCTTTACATGCTTCAATTAATGATACCGGTTCAACTTAAGAAATTAAATATACCTCATTAGTTGCCAATATCCTTCTTGTCTCACTCCATTGTTTTATCCCCAATGATCTGTTCTTCTGAATGATTCATCCTTACATACCTAGGAGTCTTCTGGCTCTCTGTTCCTCTTCCCGGTTCTTCAGTTTTTGTTGAATTTTTTGATACTGTCGGAGTAATTGGTTCAACATCCTGTTCTGGTAAAGGTGTTACCGGTTCAGTTATGATCATTTCCACTACCGATTCTTGCTCATAAATTGTTTTGACTTCTATTCAGCTCATCCACCTTGACATTAGCGCTCTCCACAATTCTCTGCAATCTCTTGTTATAACACCTATATGCCTTACTTTCATTAGAATAACCAAGAAATATTCCTTCATCACATCTACGATCAAATTTTCCAATGATATCATCTCTCTTGATATAACATTTACTACCAAATATTTTGAAATACTTAACTGTAGGTGTATTGCCAAACCATAATTCATAAGGTGTCCTATCGGTTTCTCCTTTGATATGTACTCTGTTGAATGTATACACTATTGTGCCCACTTCTTCTCTCAACTAGATATGAGGTAGATTATCTTCCATCATCATTATTCTAGCAACATCCAAGATAGTTCTGTTCTTCCTTTCCACAAATCCATTCTACTGAGGTGTCCGGGGAGCAGAAAATTGTCTCCTTATGCCATGCTTCTCACAAAAGTTGTTAAACTCCCCGGATGTGAATTCTCCACCATGATCTGACCTTAAACATTTAATCTTCAATCCTGTCTCAGTCTCAACTTTAGCCTTAAAGATTTTAAACTTTTCAAAAGCCTCAGATTTCTCTCTTAGAAAAGTAACCCACATCATTCTAGAATAATCATCAATGATTAACATAAAATATCTATCACCATGAAAACTTTTAACTCTAGCAAGGCCACACAAATCGATGTGAATAATATCAAGAAAATCATTAGATTTATCTTGTATACTCTTGAAAGAGGTTCTAACCTGTTTTCCCATTTGACATTCCTTAAATACCAGATTATTGGGCTTCACAATCTTAGGTATATCTCTAACTGCCTTAATTGAACTGATCTTTACAATGCAATCAAAATTCACATGACATAGCCTTTAATGCCATAGCCAAATCTCATCAATTTGTGCAATCAAACATGTCTTCTCACCGAAATTCAAATGAAATACATTACCTTTTGTCTGAGTACCGGTTGCAATCTCCAAACCAAATCTATTAATGATTTTGCATTTTCTACCCTTGAACTGTAATTGAAATCCCTTATCCACCAATTGTCCTAGACTCAAAAGATTAATGCCTTAAACCTTCAACATAATAAACATTATCAGTATTGTTCTTACCATCCAATGATATAGTTCCTTTTCCTTTGATCATACATGCTTTGTCATCTCCAAATCTAACTAGACCACCACCAAATTCTTGCAAAGATAGAAACTTCCTTTATCTCCAATCATATGATGTGAACATCCACTATCAATTACCCATTCATCATTATCTTCAATTTTAGCAGCAAGTGCCTTCTCTTTAGGTACATTCTCTTCCAGTGCTGAAACATCTTCCTTGATAGCCAAGAACACCCATTCCTTTCCATTTCCAGAACCACTAGCAGAGTCTTGTGTTGGTTCATCATCAGAATCAATCACACCTTCCTCATCTGCCATGTAGCATGATTTATCTCAGTTTTTAATGTACTTATACTTATTGTGATATCCAGGGTTAGGCTTAAAAGATCTTCTAGCTCTCTTCAAATCTTGAATTCCTTTCAGGACATATAGATGCAAAATGACCTATCTTATTACATGCAAAAAATTTAAAAGGTGCTTTTCCTTCATACTTACTTCCTACCGGTCTTTTAGGCACTCTTCTAGCAAATAGGGCTTCAAGTTGCTCAAATTCTTCATCTTCTCTCTTCATATCATCCAACTCCCTTGTATATAAAGCTTTCCAATCTTTCTTGCCAGTTGATTATGTAGATACATGAAAAGTAGGTTCAGACTTCACAGCTCCAGAAGGTCCAAATTCTTCAAGCTCAAAAGCAGATAATTTCCCAACCAATTTATCTCTATTGACAGAAGTATTAGCCATTGTTCTCAGTTCATTAATTGCAGCAGCCTTCATCTTGTAAGCCAATGGTAAAGCTCTCAAGACTTTATAAACTATCTCATCTTCACTCAGAGTTCCACCACAACATTGAATTCTCATAACAATTTCATTTACCCTTTCCATGAATGCAGTAATCCTTTCATCTTCTTCCATCTTCAAGTTTTCATATCTCACCCGGTAACCATCAAGTTTAGAAATCTTAGCAATAGGGTCACCTTCATTAAGAGTCTCCAACTTGTCCCATATAGCCTTTGCTAATGATTTGTCAATTAATCTCATTATTTGTTGATCAGACAATGCACACAAGAGGGCTTATCTTGCTCTACAATCATTCTTCAGTTCCTTATCCAAGTTTTCTAGAGGAGGTTTGCCAGATGCCAGATTATAAGGTGTAACACCATTCTCTATGATCTCCCAAATTTCCTTACTGAGACATCTTAGATGAGTCTCCATTTGAATCTTCCATACTCTGTAATTTGTTCCATCAAGCCTAGGAATATCTCTTCGCAAGATAGCAACAGATGAACTAGATGAACTTGAACTGTTAGTTGCCATAGGATCTTCCTCAAGCGGTTAAGCTTCTGCAGAGAGGACCAGAGCTCTGATACCAATTGTTAGACAGTTCAAATAATTGGAAGACAATTGAGAGGGTGGGGGGGGGGGGGGTGAATCAATTATCACCAGATTACCGGAACCTTAAGCAATTAAAACTTTAATACCGGAACCCAAAAGATCAATATCAGAATGCATAAACCAAATATCGAAATAGAAGATATACCAATTAAGCATAAACAACAATCAGAGAATAAATACCATCCACATGACACCAAGATTTGTATGTGGAAAACCCGGTAAAGGGAAAAACCACGGTGGGAAGCCTACCCATAGTCAAATAATACTTCTGCAGTAAGTATGTGATTACAATTGAGGGGCCTACACTTGTAGGAAGGCCAACAACCTAGAGCACACCGCTCATCACAAAAGGAGTCTCACTGACTACATAGAAATCCAGACTACAATCCGGGGGAATGAATGAACTACAAAGATAACATCTCCTATGCCTGAATACAGTTCTGGTTAAGCTCAATATCGAAGGACTAAATCCTCTTACATAAACCCAACTCGATCACCAATGATCGACCAAATCCTCTGCTTGAATGATTATTACATTATTCACTCCTATTACATTCCATAACCCTTACATATATGATCTACAATGAGATCTTACATCATATATATACAAACCCTCGATCATAAACAATTAGGTCGACCACTAGACAATAAAGCAATTACATAATTACAAAACATGTCGGCCTAAGACTAAAAAAATAATATCCAACCCATAAGACATCCCAGAAACACATCGAGAAGTCCAATCCACATGTTACATTAAGCCGATCCATAACCTATATAATATTGAGACCCAATTTAGGTCCACACACGCTAAAGCAATGATCCCAATCAACCAAGTTTCGAACATGATCACCATTAGCATCCTGAATCTCTACCAGAAGTTGCACCAACACCACTTTTGCATATCATCAAAGATCTTCAACAAAGATCTGCCAGTGAAACCCTTGTCGGAACAACAAACCAAGCTTGCTAGCATACAAGATAGTATCCGATCACTAGATCAAAACCAACTGACCGAACATGAATCTGAGTAGCATGAATAAGCCAATTCCATAACCCAAACATACCAGAGCATACCGGATCATCATGATCTAATCCAACCGGAAACCAAATAACCTAGCGGGACGAGAAGGATATCAGTAAAGCAACCAAAACAGCTAGTGTTGACATCAATGACAAAACATCAATGCAACACATAATCAATTCCTCCAAATGGCCAACAGTTCAACACCTCTAACCTCACATATCTTGATCTATTAGACTAGGATAGATCTATGAGATGTTTGGAAGTCAATCCCTCTACACTACATATAATGTTAGAGTATTTCTAGAGCATAGTATCCTGGCTTTAATTTGGGTTGATAAAATTTATAAAGTTATCTAGATTTAATAACATATAATTTGATTCAATATCTTTATAATCATAATGATTTGAGATTGGAGCCATTAAGTTTAGTGGAAGATACCTATCCAATGCAGGGGAAAGATGCTCATTAAAGGTGCCTCTACCTAAGCTCTATCAAATTGTAACATATACTGGGGCTATTGATGGTATTGCATATTTAATTATATGATTTTGTGAGAGATAAAATAAAACAAATTATGAAAAATAAAAAAACTCACCCCAAAGAGCTTCAAGTTCACATTGGATTCAACATATATTTTATCAATAAAATTTGACCTATTACTATTATGTATAGATGAGAAATTATAAGTTACACACATTATCATTATGTATCTGGTGAGGGGCGAGTCACTCCTATAGGCATGCCAATAGCCAATGTTGTACAAAGTAACTGTTGGAATATCTTCATCCCAAGGGAGAAGGGTCTTGTGAGTATAAATAGGGTTCAAGGATGAAGTGAGAGTCACAAAAATAGGTTATATCAGTTCATCAAGGAGGAACACCTAGTGGCAAACAATTATGTCTATTTGATGAGGTGTATTTAGATGTTATCTTTTGAATTGTTAAAGAGTTGTGATTATGTGGATAGATGAATCACTGACTCTACTTTTGTTAAGTTCATTTGTTGCAAAGAGATGGAATGTGTTGAGACTTAACTCTTATAGTTCTATTAATTATTCCAAGAGCATGAGTCCTCTTGCATTAAACTCTTTTTTGATGCCTCTTTTTCCTTTAGATTGTAGATAGCCCTAGGATTTTTATTTTTTTCTTAGGTTTTCTCTTTAGTAATCATTTCTTGAATTGGTAAATTTTATTTACTTTAAGTTAACATTGTCTTAGTCCATTGCTTCCTTGATTCTAGGACATATGGAGACCGAGATGTTGATTAATGAAAAGGAAAATCAAGAGAGTTGTCTAATATTTTTAATTTGATTTTAATTGTTCAATGAGTTTGTTTTGAAGCATTTTATATTGGTGAATATTCATTGGGCGCCTCGTGATGTTATAAATGATTTTGATCTACTTTATTTTGGTATTTTCATAATTTGTTGATGAATGTTGTCAATGAACTAATCTAGGTGCATGCAAAAAAATATCATTTTATATTTTTAGAAACAAAATGTCATCTAATTAATTTTATTTGTAAAACAATTTTTTTGGTATTATTAATGGACGTAGTTAAATAACTTTAACTTAAGTTATCTAGATATGATTTTTACATTTTATTTTAATTTTAATTTTATTTTTTTTACTTTGACTTGAATTACCCCATATTAGAACCAATGATTTTATACTTACACTTCTAAAAAAATGAAGCTAAATTAATCTAACATAGTCTAGAAAATAATTTAATTTTTAAATAAAATAAAAAAATTCTATTCTAATCCAAAAATTAAGAAAAAAATGTTGCCATCCTTAGGAAATCTTGATTTACTAATACTATTTATACTATAAAAAATGAAAGCTTCGAAAATATAGAACTTGTTTGAATCTTCTTTGAAATGGCATGTCCTTAGGTGGTTCAACTCCTATATCTTCTTCTCCAACAATAGGTTGCTCGTCTTTGATGGTAGTGGGAATTTAGGAAAGATCTAGATTTGGGAAAATTGAATAATTGCTCGGCAAATAATGAGAAGCCTTGAAGCTTCAATTTAAAAGGTTCGGAAAAGACACATATGTCCTATATTAGGCATGGATATATTGTGGGGGTTTCTAAAGCAATAGTAGCCTAAGAGTTCTAAGATAATTCATAATCCAATTGATAATGAGGGAGATGAATGAAGGCTTCTTGTAAATAAATGGCCAGGAATGCAAAAAACAACCTCCTAATCTATGCTAATGACAAGGGAAATATAAATAGGTGAAGAAGCTTCATAATTAGGGGAGATGATTGAGAAATAAAAAGAGAGGTGATTGTGAGTTAAGAGGAGAGGAGATTGAGTTAAGGGATGAAGAGTTTCAATAAAAAAATTAAATCAAAATAAAGAAAGGTGAAAAAATGGTTGAAAATGAAAAAATCACATGTTCTCCAAACATGATAGAGTTGCTCCTTTTGGGGATCTAGGTCACTTTTTTACTAGGGCAGGTCACATGAGTGAGCCTTTATCTTAACCCAAGTTGCTTGGGTAACCTTATTGTTGAATGTCTAAAAAAGGGTTTTGAGATGGTATGAAGGCTGAAAAGCCAAGTTGAGGGTTGAAAAAGGTGAAAAAGAGGCTAGGAAGGACATTGGAAGCACAAAAGATTGCCATCAAATTAAAAAAATGTTAAGAGATATATTTGATGCCATATGGGTTTTGAGTTGGATTACCAAGTTATCATTAGATTGCCATGTTCACTTGTATGATCTTGGGAACTTACAATTCTTATAATGGCTAGCTAAGAGCAAAATCCTGTTGGTTATTCCATGATAGTCAAACCATGTGACTAAACCAAACTTCATAGAAGGAAGAGGAGTCGTAGGTGACACATGAAGGGGATTACTAGTAGGTGGGAGTGAAAGAGGAGCAGTAGTGTACTTTGTTGGGGTTGGAGGAGGATCCATTTTTTCAAGCTATTAAGACTTGAACCTACAACCTATTTGTACAATTTTCAAATGTTGTATCAGGAACTAAAATCTTGATGAGATTTTCATTACATCAACAACCATTGAACCCTTGATTTGCATAAAAACTTTGAGAAAAATATGAATTACCAAGACTAGAACTTTTATTTGACACTAACCAAAACCAAACATACATGGAGGAACTTTATAGAATCAATATAATCACCATGTATATATTACATGGCTAGGCACCAAATTGCCATGTAAGTTTTGTCTTCTGAAAAATATCCAACACAAAAATTACTAACCAAAGCTAAAGCAACAATAGTTGTTGCTTGCAATTATTAACCAAAGCTAAAGCCATAATGCAAATCTGGGCCCATTTTGGGATACATGCCAATAAATCACCAAGTTTACAATTAGAAATTAAAAATAGTCAACTATTATTATATTAATCTTAAATTATAGAAGCCATGTAAATCCGAGGACAAACAAAATATGTGTTTTTGGTAGCTCAAAAACCAAAACAAAATATAATGTGATACACATCAATAGTATTAGGAATCATGTGTTAGAAAACATACCAAGTAGTGGACTTTGCTAGAAAATGTCATTAATTAATACAATTTAAATTTTTGATCTTTAATAAATACAATTTAAGTTTTTGATTATTACTTTTTGTTAAAAGTAGTAATCTTATTATGCTTTAGAATATCTCACAATTCTTTAATTATCAATTTCCTTGGTGCTCTTTTTCTGATGCAGCTAATCTGGTTCCAAAACGAGGTTAGCAAATACGTGTTATTAACACTTCCGAAAAATTGTAACCGTTCTTTACGAAATCAACAGTGTATAACGGTGTTCTTTAAGCAATTAGTGCGCCATAAAATAGACAAAAAAATAAAATAAAATAAAATAAAAATATGGCATTTGTGATTATCTCGCCAACGATCATTAGTACACAAGGGCTTCACAATTTCTATCTTCTTAATTTTCTTCCTGTATATTGCAGTATAATTAAAAGAAGCCCCTTTTAAGTTGGTTCCCAATCCGCATGCCTAAATGCCATGTGGTCTGAAACTTTCTGCAATTGCATATGCAATCCTCCACCATATCTCTGAGATATGAATGGGTAAGAGTTTTCTACTACTGTTCATTGCAAACAATGCCTTCTATCATGTTGGGGACACGGAAATCACTGGTATCTCCTTGCTCATTTCACATGCCATTCAACCCCAACTTTCTTTCCTTTTCTCGATCACGTTCTCCATTATTTCTCTTCAAATACAAGCTCAATTTCACTAACAGAACTCACCACCATCCTGCCAAACGATGCATACTCTGCTCAAATGGTCACAATTTCATCTTGAATCAACTGGGTTTGTCTCCAGATCAGATAAATTACAAGAAAATCAATGCCTATCACTTCATCAGCTCTAAGCTACAAGCACATAACACCCCCAAAACACTCAAGGATATGGGTAAGCATGCTTTCTCAATAGCTTCTTTGTTTTTATTTGCATTTCTGCTGCAACAACTTGAATTACCAATCTGTTCCGCAATCACCCAAATCAGAAATTCAGACTTCCAATCCAATCGAGAAAAAAATTTGAACTCAAATGACTTGCAAACAATACCAATAGTAAGAAATAGCTCTAATTATGTCATAGACATAGCCAAGGTTTTATCACCAGAAAAGGCAATGGAAGTTGGGAGTGATCTAGAGGCACTACAGGATATCTCGGACTGGAAGATAAGGGTTTTGACAAGGACTGGTCCATCACCATCTCCGTCGGAGAATCCTCTCAGAGACCTGTGGCAACCAGATGACAGAACTGTGATTATAGTAGAGGATATATCTTCCCCCAATATCTTGAATTTCGGTACTGGATCAATTGTAGCTTCCAGGCTTCCTCGTCAATTCTTCATTGAACTTCAATCCAGGTATGGGAATCAGTTTTTTGTCTCAGATGAGGGATACCAAACAGCCCTTTTGAACACGATAGATGCTATTAAGCAATGCCTTGTAAAGGAAGATGGATGCAATACAGTTCCCGGTTTAACAGATGATCTGTATTTTCTTACCCTTGCAACTTCGATGGCTGGGGGTGCAGTTTTTGGGTTTGCAGCCCGCTTGACCCCTCAGGGTAGAGTGGATGAGTCATGGCAATGGGTTGTTCTTCTCTCTCCTCTGTGGGTTTTGTTGTTTGTTTTGCTTGGAATACTTCCAATAGTGGGGAGGACTTCAGATTTGGAGCCTGTTTTGAAGAATGGCTTTGGGTTCTTAGGAGCTGCAGCTGCATTTTATCTGACACCCCTTTTTGGGAAATCCCCTATTGGAAAAAATCAGTAGAAGGCAGCTAACATGTTTGAGAAAATGTCCTTAGTTGTCTTTGTAGTAAAGAATCTGGATGCTGTGGTATATGCTGAGGCAAAATGGGTACATAGTGATTAGAGAAACTTTGATGACTGCGCCAACCAGTGGAAGATTCATGGCAATGGGTTCTTCAACTTTCTCCTCTGTGGGTTTTGTTATGTGTTTTGCTCGGAATATTTTCAATAGTAGGGAGGACTTCAGATTTGGAGCCTGTTTTGAAGAATGGCTTGGGGTTCTTAGAAGCTGCCGTTGCATTTTATCTGACACCCCTTTTTGGGAAATCCTCTATTGGAAAAAATCAGTAGAAGGCAGCTAATATATTTGAGAAAATGTCCTTAGTTGTCTTTGTAGTAGAGAATCTGGATACTGTGGTGGTTAGAGACACTTTGATGACTGTGCCAACCATTAGAGGCCTCCATCCACCATGCCCTTGTAATCAAAATTTCAAATAGGATACTGACCTTTACCACCAGAATCAGAATTAGAGAATCGACTATATAGTCTTTTGGATTCTATGTTTCATTTATCAAAACAAAATAAATTAGTTGTGAAAATTTCTCCTGGATCATTCTTGTGCTGAACAACTACTTCTGATTGCACTTGTGCTCAGCAAATAAATTTTGAAGTTTTGGTTGCTATAAAATTAGAAAAACATTTCGCTTCTTTCATGAATTCAATTACATTAAGGTTGACTTCAGTTTCATTATTTTGTGATTGTTCTTCGGCCCAGCATATTGTTGATTTTAGCAGGTTACTGGATTGGAGAAGTATGCAAGAGAGGTTTTTATGTATTAGACTTGTTAGAGCTGAAATATATGGTGGTATAATACAGGTAACATCTAGCTTTGCATACCACTGTATGCTGATAATAACATAATGGGCAAAACTGAGGATGCAGATGATAAACATTCAGAAAACAGCAAATTATTATGATGATCAGACTAGAGAATCTTCAATTGATCATCATAAGACAATGGGATACATGCATATGATGATTGAAAGCAAATCTAAGAGTAGTTTTCGCTCCGATGTTACAACGAAATCTGAAACTTTGATGAGGCATACATCCAGATAGCATTAAACAAGAATTCAGGAGTGCCTTGATGCTTTGATAACTGATATGAATGTCCTTAAATAGTTCCACTGCAATTGTCTCATTCAAGAACAGGTTATATGTGCATATAAGGAGAGGGTTACAGAGTTAATTCTTCAAATAAAATTTGTCTCCATGTTTAATAGTTGGAATGGGGCTATTTAGTTAGAAAAAAAGCTGGGTATTTCTTAAATTTTTTCTTACTTTTGTTCATATTTTAAAGTATCTATATTTATCTTCTTCATATTTTAAAGTATTTATGTTTATCTTTTACATGGTTTTTTTTAATGTGTAGAAATGTTTTGATGTGTATATTTATGTTTGCACATCTTAAAGATGAAGTAAGAGAGTAATTAGAAGACAGTTGAAAAAATTCTCAAATAAGATTATTCCTTTCTGGGAGCAACAAAGACTCAAAACTAGATCATTTTTTTGCTGCACTATAAAAAATAAAAAAGACTCTTGTGCTTCACATTCTCCGAGCAACAAATGTTGGTTATTCCCTTATCACAAAATAAGTTTCAAATTTTCAGCCATAACAAGACGTCTTGTCTAATTCAAGGATTCTTAATGCTCTAAGTTTCAAATTTTCAGCCATAACAAGACGTCTTGTCTAATTCAAGGATTCTTAATGCTCTTGCTTTTGCTGCTAATCGTTTGGAAGTTTAAAAAAATGAAAGATTCACTAATAGAGATTAATATTTTTTTCCAAAAAAGTGAAAGATTCGCTAGGGTTTTTTATATTTTTTTAAGAGGGGTTTCTTAAAGTTATTCCTAAATTGAGGTCTTGATTGTAATCTAAGTGTTAAGATGGATAACCTTGCTTAGTGTGTCATTCTTGGATTCTTGGATTCTTGGATTCTTTCTATCTAGGGCATTTTGTTTTCCAACTCATCCAATTTCCCTATGATGTTGCAAACATCCTCGAGCATGTTTCAGTGATCCTTGTTAAATTAACCCTTAACTTGGGATTATGGTTAGTCCCTATTGGCTAGTTGGTACAATAGGGCTATTCTTATTTTTACTCTTTCATTCTCTATCATGAACTATTTTTTGTACTAAAGATTCTAAACCTTCTCAAGGGAATCCAAACTATTTTACAAATATTTCATTGAGATATCTTTCTCTATACTAGTACCCAAAACTTACTAATTATCCCCTTCCTTTCTTTGCTTATCATCTTTTTGAGAATCCAAGATTCTACCATTTTACCCACCTTAAAGGGCACCTTCAATTTATTCTCTTTATCTTTTTGAGCATTTTCACCATCACCTTAAAATTGATTTTTTCTATTCCTTTCAACTCCTTTGGTAATAGTGCTAGTATCATCTAGCTCAACATTATTAGATTCTTTCAAGCATCTCTCTCATTGTGGCTATTGTCTTTCAGGCCCACTTTATTTTTACCTTTTCTATGTCTAATCTTTGGCCTCATATTAGAAGTATAATCTAAGGGAATTTTAATGACTATAGATGTGGGAATGTCATTCCTTGCTTAGAACAATCCTAGAATGATTAGATGGGCCTTCTTTGTATTGGGCTGACTTAATAATAGTCACATTCAAGAAAAGTTTTGGAGCCACCATTTTGGCCTTCACCACTTGATAAAGAAAGTAAATTAAACCTTGGTAGAGTGGGCCTTTGCCTAGTTCAACCAAACATCAACAATCAAGCATTCCAAAGACATTAACTAGTAGAAAGGGAGACTCATCAATATTTTGTGCTTGTAATGGCTCAATAGGGTGAAGAGATTGCAAAATACATATTTATATACATACCTTCCAAAGTAAAGCATTTGATTATTTGGGTGCTCGACTCATTTCATGGTTGAGGAAGAGAGTCCCTTAGGTATTTGATTTAAAATTTGACCATTTTTACCATTCCTCTTAAGAGAGCCTTAATCTCTTCACTTCTAGCATTCTTCGCCTTATAAACCATCAAGCTTTCCATGGCAACACCATGGCCTCTACTATGCTCTCCCCAAGCACCCTAGAACAAACTAATCTCATAGAAACTTTTCTAGCATACCAAAACTTAGTGAACTCTAGCGAGAGGATTGGATCATGGTTGTTCATTCTTTCCATTAAATAGGTAATGCCACCTCTATGAAGGATATGCTATATCATAGTTTATTTCCACATTCCTTCATAGGATAAAGGCTCAATCCATAGTCATTTATCTCCCATAATGTCATTAATAGCCAAAATCCCTAGCATTTGTACTACACCCTAGGAAGTACTTGATTGATTGTGGAAATCCTTGTTGTCTCCAGTAGGTTGGTGCCTACTTAATATATGTAAGTGATTCATTATTTTGTGAGGCTGGATTTGGGCAATAGATCCAAGCAACTATTCTCACCGTGGTTTTTCTCATCCTAGGTTTCCATGTATATCTAGTATTCATTGTGTGGATGCGTGTTGTTTTACATGTTTTAGTTGCTACATCATTGAATAATTTCAGATAAGTAGAATTGGTGATTCATGTCTATTAATTGGAGAAGTTATTTATAATAATTAATGTTTAACATAGAGTAAAAATTGGATATACATATTCACCCCACTACCCCTCCCTTTTAGTATATTGTGTGCCCTTAATTAGTATCAGAGCAAGATTCCTTGGATAAAGATTTTTAGATTGAGATAGATTTTAGATGACACACTTAATTGCTCAAGAAGGTTTGTTTGCAAATCATTCCCATTGTGCCCTTTGGAGTGGAATGATGGAGTCCTATTTGATGACGTTAAGTTTTGAGGTGTGACAATCTGTTATAGTTGGTTATGAGTGCCCTGAAAAATCCCCTAAGGGATTAGGTTGGTAAGAAAGTTTGTGAGAATAATGCTAGGGCTAGAAATGCTACCATTTGTTGTTTGGCTAACCCTAAGTATGTGAAAGTAATGCATTGTAAGGCAACTAAGGATGTGTGGACTAACTTGCATACAAACTATGAAGGAGATGAAAAGGTCAAGGTATCAAAATTAGAGACCTGTAGAGATCAGTTAGAAGGCATAAGGATGAACGACCTATGAAAACATTGTTGCATTTTCACTTCGGATGGATGGGATAGTTCGCTTTATTAGAGGGCTTGGTGAAGAGTTAATAGAACCAATCATTATGTAATGCCCCTCCTATTTTATTTTTCACATTTCATGCTTCTTTATGTGGACTTGGCCTTGTGCTCATGGATTGTATCATTTGCAGTTATTTGTGGATCTTCTATATATATGCATGAGCAAGTACACTTGACGTGTGGATGTTTTAGTGACTACAGGTACCATGCATCGACTCCACCTAGATTCATAGGTCTGAGCATGCTTACATTCCCTATCGGTGGTTAATAGGAGATAGCGTGCACTAGCCAAATACCTGAGCCTAAACCTGTGCCCTTGGATTATGCCAATTCCCTTGATTTTACTATTTCGATTTTTAAAATTTTTAAAATTATTTTATGGTTTTGAGCCCCGACTACTATAATTGGTAGCTTTTGGATAACCAGTCATCATTTGAGTCGACTTGTAATGATTGTTTGTGCATATTCAGTTAGTTGGCCATTTATCGTATGCATCAATGGTAATTTGATATTATTGAGGTAATTTAATATTTTAGTAAAAAATATGTCTTATTTGTATTCGATTAAATTATATTTGAATTATTATTTATCGGGGTCTATTGGGAGTTTATTTGATAATTGTATTTTAATTTGATTTTATTATTATTATTTTATATCCCACTTCAAAAGTGAGTTTATATTGTGCTATTGGGGGTCTTTTTCAACACTTAGTCATTTTCCTTCTTCTTTCTCTCCCTCAAACCCTCTTGATGTTGGATTTTTGAAATGAAGGGATTGAATCCATTTGTGGGTGGAATTGGATGTCGTATGTTTCTTTGGAGTAGGAATTCGGAGGTTGCTATGTTGTCTAAAGGATGCATGAATCGGTTGGGTATGTTAGGTGATCTTGCATTCTTCCAATTTGGGGCAAATGAGGTAGGCTATCTTCATTCCCTCCTTTCTCTTCAATTTGATCCTCCTTGAATGATGGAAATGCTATAGAGAATGAGTTATTATCATGTTTATGCTTGTGTTTTGACCTCCCAACTTTGTGTATGGGTGTGGGGTTTTGATGTCAAAATAGGGTGAATTCAGGGTTTTGACCTCCCAACCTCTTGATGTTGGATTTTTATAGGAAACTTATATGAGTGGTTTTATAGCATTTTTTTAGTTTCATGAGGTGGTTCTCAAATGGGGTGGTCACCGATTTGGCCTCCCATGCCTCATTTTTGTCCAACTAGGTGCCCTACTTAGCCTCCCGGACCTAGATTGTGTTTTTGTCCCAGTATGATGCATCTGCTATGTAGTGGTACATCTGATAAGAAAAGTGACACTATTGATATGTGGAGTGGCACTTTTTCCAAATTGTGGTTCTATTGATGCCCAAAATGGCGCAATTGATGCCCAGAGTAGCATATTTGATCAACAATGTGATGCTTTTAATCAATGTTTGCCAATAGACCTTGTTTGGCCCCGTTTTGCCTCCCGTTTGATTCATAGTGCCTAACTAACCCTCATGTGAATGAATCTATATGGATTTTGCATGATTTTGTGGTGTGTCAAAAATAATTGCATTCATATGCTTGATTTGGAATCAAACTGTGATGAGAATCTTGACTTAGAGACCTAAAGGTTGCTCCTTGAGTGTGGCCTTGTGATGCTTTGTGTATATGATTGAACATGTGAAGGTATTATGATGATTAGTGTATGAATTTATGTTGAGATGATGCATTTGATGTTGGTGTAACATTTTTATTGTGATTTATATGATTGCATTAACTTGTGCCTTCTTTGGGTGTAATAGTATGTTAGTTCTTGATATGAGTAGTGGAAAGAATGTTTGAGTACCTCATGGGAATCTTGATATATGTGTATGCCTTGTATCTTCTTATGAGATGTCATTTCATTGTTGGATCAAGTGGATCGAAGTCTCTCAGTAGCTAGACCAATTGAGTGTGATTGTACATGGATGAGATGACATTGTGCTAAAAGAGATATATGTTGACATTGAGAATATGACAAGTGGATCATTACTTTGTGCTCATTTTTGATACCTCATTCAATTGAATGGGATGAGCCTAGGACTAGGTACTAAACTGGGTTAAGAGGGTGGCTCCCAATGTGCATCCACACCAAAGTCGTATGCAGGCAATCATGTTGGGGAGTTTCTTAATCAAGTGATAACTTAATAATAAACTTGGGTTGGGTTAAAACATTATGAAGAGATAAGTGGTTCCCCAAGCATGACTTGAGAACTATTATGAGGCTAAGGATGGCTTAGGAAGGCATGCCCACACATGTAGGTGTTGGTTCTTACCTGAATTGGTTGGCCTACATGTGGCATCAGTTCTTGCATGATCATCATTCTTGTCCATATGAGAGTGATGCAGGAGCATCCGGTGGTGTAAGGGCAATCCTGCATCACCCCAAAAAAAATTCCTTTCTAGTTAGTTTTCTTTTAATGTTTTTGCATTTCTGGATACCCATCTGGATGAATAAGAGATTCCAACTTTCAGAATTGTCAAGCTTCTTTTTCTTGTTGACTGCCAAAATAGAAAGTTTTTATTTAAAGGCGAATGGAGCCCAAATTTTGCGGGAAGCTTGAGAATGGAAAAATAAGTGCATTGGTGAAAGAATCAAGTTAAAATCATTAACGGTTTGAAAGTTATTCAAGTTTCAGTTTCCTAAAAAACCGGAAAAAAATCTTCCAAGTCAAATTTGAGGCATTATAAAATTCCAAACGGGCTCGAAAATAGCGATAATCAACAAAGCGAATTCCTAGCATATCCTTCACTCATAAAGCTTTCTGACAGTTCAAATGACACGTCAATTTGATTCCTGAATCAAAAGTTATGGCTGCAGGAAGTTGGACAATTTTTCGGAAAGTTTCCAGTATTCGAATCTGGCTAATTTTTCAATTTCCAATTTCATGTTTTGGGCATTTGTTCAGCAAATGGTAATTTCTATATTGTAATTTGGCTCCAAACGAAAGAGAAGCTATTTAGGACTCATTTGAGGAAACTTGTTTTAGTTTTTGGAGAGTGAGTTTTTGGGAGTTGAGATTTGGGGTTGGAAAATTGCATTGTAAGGGTTTTCTAGAAAACTCTGTAAGTTGTTGTATTGCAGCCTGTGAGGATTGATTCCTCTTATTTGTAATTGCATGTATTGAAAATAGTTTTCAGATAATAATCAAATATGGATTTTATTACTCTTTTGTTGTGTTTTTTTGTTCTTCGGATTGTGCCCTCATCAGAGAGAATGCTTCGGTTCTATGTGGTGCATCCTCATGAGCACACATGATTACACTCCCTACACTAGCAATATAGTATCTAGCTCCTGATAGTTGAGTAACACCCTATGGATTTACTGTTGCTTGACCTTTTGGCTATCTCATTGTGATATATGTCATATGGAAATTTGGTGTTGCTCTTGTGGGTTCCTCCTTGTTCTTATTGTTGTCGATTGAGGATACTTCCTCATTCTTTCGGTATTTTACTTGTTGACTACACCAAGACCTCCTCTTACTTGATTGTCTCTCTGATATGAGTGATGCATTTTTGGTCTCCACTATGTTCAATTGGTTTGTGATGCAGAGGTAGGGGTAACACAAAGACAACTCTAATAACAATCAACAATCACAAGGATAGGATGCTTAGGACAACAAGACTAGATCATGACTTTTCCTCAAAACCCTTCTTTCAGGACCTATCTTTGGATTCTTAGACTGATGGTATGATGAAAGAATAAGTATCTGGTCAACTACTGAGAGGGGGTGGGGGGGTGAATTAGTAGATAGAAAAATTGATACAAACTTCACCAATCTCAAAAATCAATCTCTCAAAGTAAACTTAGAACTATCAATGTAATACCACTATCAAGATAAAAACTCATAAGATAAATCGGTTGACTGTTACAAGAAATTAACAGTAAACAACTTCAAACTCATAAACATCTAAATTCTTTTTCATATGTCAATAGACTTCATTTCTCAATGCTTCTGGTTATCATAACTTATCAAAGTAGTTAAGTAAAACAACCATTGGAAACATAACCACAAAAACATTCACCACTTGACACAAATATTTTTGACATGGAAACCCAAATGGGAAAAACCACGGTGAGATGAGACTCACAAGATAACTATCTAAACTCTTTTGAAGTTTGCCCTGTTAGGAGCCTAGCCTGTTAAAGCTTTACAAAAGTACTGTTAAGAACTGATCATGTTAGGAATCACTCGGTTAAGGGATTGACTACAATGCCTTGTTAGAAGAAATACCTTGTAAGGAGTAACCTCGGCAGAGGATTTGAAAATCCAAGCTAATGGATCACCTTGTTAGAGGATTTGAATAATACCAAGCTTGTTAGAGCTTACCTGGTTAGGGGATTTCAATTCTGCTGTAATTGTTAGAAAATAATAGGAGTTTGCTGATCTGTCTGAATAGAACTACACTTGCTTGATCAGATCCATTTCATGCTCCTATATGCCTTTACTCAAACTGCATATACATCATCCAATTCGACAACCACACACGCAACTGGTCTTTGTTAACTCTTTGTCAACTCATTAAACTAAACAAATTCATCGACCTTATAAACAAATCAATTAGGTCAATAACACAACAAAAACCTAATTCTCATAGAGATTACAAACAAGTTGGTTCAAGTATGACCGTTGGATTACATAGCAATCTCTGCACATCAATCAAGAAAACCTTGATTGCTCCTTGATCACCGCTTCATCAAACTTAGTAACTCATCACACGCTTTGCATTATATGAAATACATTTGCTCATTTCCTAGACAAAAATAGTTACAACAGTTTGCCATAATCACTTGAAATTATCTTCATACAATAATCATACGTGTCATAATCATTGTCGCTCATCATCAGATTATAGACCAATATAACCAATTCACCAAACTTAATCGGTTAGGGTTTATCAAAAACAACAAGTAGGGTTTACCGATTACTGGTTCAACTCTCAAATTCTTCCTACCGGTTACAGTTTCCTTCAATTGTTCATCCTACCGGTTACAAAACAATATTACAACAATATCATTACCAGTTAATTGACATCAATGACAACATAACAAATCATTAATGCAATCTTCATGCAAATGCCAACAATATCCCCCTTTGGCATTGATGGAAATATAAATATCAATACCATTGATTGGTGTTGTGATTGTGAATAGGAATCTTGGTTTACACTACTAAGTATTCACCATGCTCTCCATGTCTTCAGCTTGACATTGGTTCTTCTTCCCATAATCACATAATTATTCTCCCCCTTTGACAACAATTCCAAATTGAAAGTAAAATATGTAATGTCAAATTTCACTGTGAAACATCAACAATCTGCAACTTGATGCTCCCCTTGTGGAATAAATCCACTTCTACACCAATCCTTTTGTAAAATTTTGCAAGTAGATCCGGGACTGATGTAATCTACATCATGCTTAACTAACCTCATGAAGAAGGACAACCCCTAGCTGACTTCTAAGATACTCAAAAATAGTCTTAGGCGGAGGTTTAGTAAAAATATCTGCAAGCTGCTCCTTGGTAGAAACATGCTCCAAGATCACATCTTTACTCTGTACCTTTTCCCTTAAGAAATGATACTTCAATCCAATATGCTTGGTTCGTGCGTGCAAAACAGGGTTCTTGGAAATATTTATGGAACTTGTATTATCACATAAAATCTTTATAGGTTCTGAAATCTTCATCTAAAAACCTTCCAAAATGTGCCTCATCCAGATAGCCTGAGTACAATTCATGTAAGCTGCAACATACTTAGCTTCAGTAGTAGATTCTAAAGTACAACTCTGCTTCTTACTACTCCATGAAACAAGTCTTCCTCCAAGAAAAAATGATCCACCAGTTGTGCTTTTCCAGTCATCGATATTTCCTGCCCAATCTACATCTTTGTACACCTTCAAGTCAAAATTTCTTGCATATGGATACCATAATCCATAGTCAACGGTACCTTTCAGATATCTAAAAATTCTCTTGGTTGCTATCAGATGTGTTTCCTTAGGATTCTTTTGGAATTTAGCAACTATGCCATCTGCATGAGCTATGTTTGGTCTGCTGTGAACAACATAGTGCAATTTTCCAATCATTGACCTGTATTCCTTCTCATCAATAGATGTGGATTCATCTTCATTAGAAAACTTACAACCTGTAACCATTGGTGTCTCAACCGGTTTATAGTCACTCATGCCAAATATCTTCAAGACCTCTTTCACATACTTAGACTGTGTGATGAAAATACCATTCTTCATTTGTTGTATTTGCAAGCCTATGAATTTTTTATTTCTCCCACTAAAGACATTTCAAACTCATTTTTCATTTCATCTGCAAAACTATTGCTCATGTCATAATTACCTCCAAATATGATATCATCTACAAATACTTTGCTGACCAGTATTTTATCTCCTTTAGATTTGAGATATATGTTACTATCATTACTGGTTCTCAAAAAGCCTATCTTCATCAGATGTGTATGAAGCTTTCATACCATGCTCTCAGTGCTTGCTTGAATCCATATAAAGCCTTATGCAATCTGCATACCATGCCTTTCTTATTAGTCAAAGCATAACCATCTAACTGCTCAATGTATATTTCTTCTTCCAGTATTCCATTCAAAAATGCTGACTTAACATCCATCTGGTATACCTTGAATTTCTTGTGTGCTACAAATGCAAGTAAAGTTTTGACACCTTCCAGTGTTGCCACTGGTGCAAAAGTCTCACCATAATCTTCTTCTTCCTCTTGTGCATAACCTTTACAAACCAACCTAGCTTTGTTGCGAACTACAACACCATCTTCATTCAACTTGTTCCTGAATACCCACTTAGAACATATCACATTTTTATTTATTGGTCGCGGTACTAGGGTCCATGTGTTTTTCTTCTCAAGTTGATCTAATTCCTCCTCCATAGATTTAACCCAATGATCATCACCAAATGCTTCCTTAGCAGTTCTTGGTTCAATAGTGGAGATCATGCAAGAATTCTCTCTGATTCTTCTTCTGGTTAGTACTCCAGCATCCTTATCCCCAATAATCTGTTCAGGATTGTGATTCAGTCTCACATATCTTGGAATAACATGATCATTATCTTCAAGTTTAGCTTCTTCATTATCATCAGCTTCTTCTAAATTTATCTATTCTGGTTGAATTGGTACATCAGTATTTGCTTTGCTGGTTTTAGATTTCACAGTTTTTGGTTCCAAAAACAAAATGCAAGAATCTTCATCTTTTTTCTCCAAATTGGTTTCCTCTGAGACTTCAGAATATTCATCCACTCGAACATCAACACTCTCAATAATTCTCTATGTCCGGTTGTTAAAACACTTGTAGGCCTTACTCTTGGTGGAATAGCTAAGAAATATACCTTAATCACTTTTAGCTTCAAATTTGCTAATATAATCACCTCTCTTAATAAAACATTTGCTTCCAAATATTTTGAAATAACTAACATCAGGTTATCTTCCATACCAATATTCATAAGGAGTCTTGACCTTACCTCTTTTTACCAAAATCTGGTTCATAGTGTAGACAACTGTCCTGACAACTTCTCTCCAGAAAGTTTTTGTTACACCTCCTTGTATCAACATCGTCCTAGCAGCTGCAACAACTGACTAGTTGTTTCTCTCTGCGATACCATCCTGTTGTGGTGTCCTCGGTGCAGAAAGCTTCTATTTGATACCATTTTCTTCACAATACCTAGTGAATTCCTCAGAAGTAAATTTACCGCCTTGATCTATCCTTAGACACTTTATCTTCTTACCGCTCTCCTTCTCAGCTAAGGCCCTGAATTCCTTGAAATTACTAAAAGATTCAATCTTATCCTTCAAGAATGTGACCCACATCATCCTTGAGCAATCATCAGTGAGGATCATAAAATATATGCCACCTTGAATACTTTTTGTCCTTATTGGTCCACAAAAATCTGTATGAACCAAATCTAACAAATGTTCTGCTAAAAAATATTTTCTCTTGAAAGTTGAGGATGTCATCTTTCCCAACTGACATTCTTTGCATAGAGCATTAACTAGTTTGTCCAACTGAGGCAATTCTCTCACTGTCTTGGACTTACTCACTTTAACAATGTTATCAAAGTTTATATGACAAAATCTCCTATGCCAAAGCCAACTATCATCTATCTTTGCAATTAAATGGTTGTTGACTCTAGGATTAAGGTGAAACAAGTTACCTTTAGTTTTCTTCCTGGTCGCAATCAGTTCACCTTTGCTGCCATAGATTCTGCACATACCATTCTTAAACTCCAATGGGTATCCTCTATCATTGAGTTGTGCCACACTCAAAAGATTGTACTTTAAACCTTCGACCCAGTAGACATCATCTGCACTGCTATTTCCATTAAGAGAAATATTTCCCTTACCTTTAACCATGCAGGGTGAGTCATTACCAAATCTTACAACTCCACCATCAAATTCCTTCAAAGAAAGAAATTTTCTCCTATCACCGATCATGTGATGTGAACAACCACTATCAATGATCCAATCATCAGAGTTATCCATCCTGGATACTAATGCCTTCTAGTCTGATATCTCTTCTTTAATGGCTACAAACACAATGTCTTCATTAGCATCACCATCAGATTCTTCATCAGTGATACCACCATCAACAACAATAAGACAATCTCTTTTGCCTTTACCCTTATACTTCTTGAATTTCTCTCATTTGTGCTCATTATCACCATTAGGACAGTTATTAGCTATGTGTCCAATCTTGTTGCATGAAAAACATTTCAAAGGTAATTTACCTATATATTTACCTATACTTCTAAGAAACCA